>NC_081326.1:29093856-29779742 GCF_026419965.1 Kogia breviceps
AGCTACATATACCATAAACAGATTTGGGGAGGTTAAATTTTATCTATCAATAATTGCCTTTCCCTAATATACATATGTTTATTGCCTGTGAAAAGATTTTTCTTTAGGCAGTTTATAAAATTTATCAACTATGACATTTGTATATCAAGTTCTTAGAAATAGTGTTTTATGACTTTACCTCAAACTATTTACTGTTATATTTTGTTCTTGTTTTGAGGATGATCTGAATGAATCAGCCATGCAAGACTATTGGAAACAGCTATTTTGACATGAAAGTAAATCTGTTACTATGCTTGAACTGAAGAATTTAGCACATTATTTCTCAAATTATAGAATTCTACTTTCATGACACGTTAATGGGCAAGCCATGAAAAAAACAAAAAAAATAATTCCATAGTCAAATTTATGTGGTAAATGTTGAATTAAACAAAGCTAAATAGCTTTTTTTCTGTTGGATCTCAGAGAGCTAATATGAACAGAAAATCAACAAGAGAGGATTATAATAGACAGCATTTCCCAACCTTATTTGACCACACAACCTTTAATTTATGTTTTTTTTTTTTTTTTTCCAGAATACCCATTAACATCTCTGAACACAATTTGAGTCTCTGGCTTAAAGGATTAGTTTAACATCTGATCTTTTCTGCTATGTTTTCTGAGTGAAGTGTTAAATAAATCCTAACACTTCAAATCATTCATGAACAAGCACCACCTGTTTAAATATTTCAAATACTAACTTTCATTTTACACTGAAACATAAAGGATCTCTTTCAAATCAAAAATACATTCTGAAACCATATAATGTCAATTTAAATAGCTTTAATGTGAAACATCCATAAGATATTTTATGTGTTTGAAATGGATAAAAATGCACTGAGAGAAAACAGAACAGCTCACACTAAAATTATTTAGTTCAAATTAAAACTTCACACTTCACATGAAATATTTCCGTAGCATAGTAAAAATGTATACAAATTGTTGCTTCTCCACTTTTTTGCTCTTAAAATTCTTCCAGGTTGTTTTATCCAAGTAGAATATTTTACCATATTTATTTGAATTTAGGGGTTATTTATAATCCTAAGAGATACTTCATTATAGTTATGAAAAATATTTTTGTTTTAATTAATTGTGATAATCTTTCTCTAAGTATAATGGAATACATTAATTCACACATGAAAATACATTTATTGGAGAAAAAATATAATTAATAAAATTAATCCTGCCTATTCAACTATAACTATGATGATCACTTCAATGTTTGGCTTTGAATTGTTTCATCTCTGCATATTTGTTCACACATGAACGCACCCATAAATACCGATACAGATCGACAAATCCATACACACACCCCAAACACACAAACACATCTCCAAATTCCCACTATCACACAAACCCACAAACATATCACTTAAATACATACTAAACCTCATACTCTACCATATACACTCACACCAAAATACACACACACCCCAACCTTCCCCAAACACAAACATATGCAAATATGCACTCCTAATTGTGCATTGGGCTCATGCTGAATATAGACTTGTTTTAATCCTTCCAATCTATCTCACGAATATTTTTTCTGTTTCACGTGAAGTGTAGTGGTTGCATTGGATTATTATGCATAAGTTTACCATTAATTAAGCCACCTCTACTTCCCTATTGCTGGAAATTTAGGTTGTTTGAAATGAGTCATTATCATAATAAGCTTTTAAAAAGCTTTTTGTGTAATTCTGATTTTTCTCCTGTGAAAATTCCTAGAAGTGCCAAAGTAGAATCAACATGAATAAACATTTTAAAGCTTGATACTGTCATATTGCCCTCCAGAAAAGTTGCACTGTTTTTCACTTCTCTCATAACCCATGTTTGGGACCACACATTTCTCCAGTCTCTTGAAAACACTTTGATTATAATTGTTTTAGTTAATTTCATAGGAAAAATGTATCTTAATCTTTCCATTTATATTTATTAGATTATTAGCAAAACTGGACTCTGAGTGTGTGTGTGTGTGTGTGACTTGCAGATTCATACTCTGTCCATTTTTCCAATTGGTGTGTCCCCTATTTTGTTACATAATTTTTATATTAAAGTTGGAAAACATTTTTATGAAAATTAAAAATATTTTCTTAGTTAAGAGTTTTGCCTTTCAATTGTGTTCATGGCATCTCACAAATAGATGCTTTAAAAAACCCAGTCCCTATAAAAGACATTCAAGACAAATTTGTTTCCTGAAATATATTAAAGGAACAGATACTCAAAGGGCCTACTCTTATTTTTTTTCATAGAAATAAGTAGACAAAAATATTTAAGAACAGTAAAACAACTAGAGATTCAATATTCAGTTTGTTCTGCTCTATTTCCTCTTCCTCCTACCTATAAATATATAAAAGTAATCTAGAAAGAATAAACAAATCAGTCAAATATATTTTTAAGGAAAACGTCCTATAAAGTAGATGGAAAAGAAAATTAAAATGAATGCTATTTAGGTGTAGTCAGTCAGATCACAATTTGTCTCATGTAGACAGTTAAGTACCTACACTTTTAGACAATTGGTTAACTCGCAGGAAAAAGAAAATAATTTAAATTCATACAATATACATATAGGATAATTACAAGAGATTGTAAAACAGAAAATTATATTTTTGTAAAGAAATGCTTATTTAATAACTCATAAGGGAGGATAGAAAATTACCACAGAAATAATGATATTTTTATATCATCAAATTTATAACTCCAAAGCCTAAAAAAGTTATAGAAAATTACAAACATAAAGAAATTTTATGAAGTCAAAATAACCCTGTTAGGAAAATTTTACAAAGATGTATCAGTCTTAGTTGGGTATGTGTCTTGATTCTACTCATTTCCCTTTTCTTAAGGTCAGGTGATAGAAATCTTACCCACATTATAAATCAGCTTCCTAAGTTGCTGCCTCCTTTTTCAGTCTTGCCCCAACTCTAGTATGCTTTCCCCAGGCTCTATGTTTGTTGTTCCCAATATATAAGTCTGGTTGTGTTTTCCAGTCTTGATCAAAGGAATTAAAAGACTCTGCAATATCTATAGAATAAAGTATGATTTCTGACCTATGGTCTACAAGTACTTCATAAGCAGACTCTTCATTTCTGAAGTACAATAATCTGTTTAAGTTAACTTTGAAGAGCAAACTCCCTAAAATATGTAAGAACTTAAAAAATAATTGTCATATTATTTTATAAAATGACTTTAACAAAGTTTGAATATCATTAACATCAAATGGAAAACCATACAACCATAATTAAGAAATTGGTAATGACTATATACAGAATATTCCTAGAATACAAATGACTAATGAACTTGAAAACATTCAAACATGACTAATCAAAAAAATGCAAATAAAAACAAAATGCTGTTTTCCCTTATACACTCAGCAATGATTAAAATATTATCATCTTCAATCCTAAAAAGGGAGCACTGAATCAAGCAATATCATGCCCTGCTAATATCATTTATATAAATTGGCAAACCATTCTGGAAATTTTGGCAAGATGTTTCAAGAACTTTAATTTATGATCATACCCTTTGATTCACTTTTAGGAAATTATTAAGAAAATGATATTAGGAAGATACATTTGTACAAAATTATTCCCAACAAATTATTTTAATAGACATATCAAAATAAGCATAGTGATTAAAATGATTAAATACTGATATACTTTAAATGAAATATTACACTGCCATTAAAATGATTTTTATGACCTCTAATGACATGATAAAATGCTTATGTTAAATATTAAAAATATCAAGTAAAATATGTGTGGTACCAATTACATATAAAAAATGATTGCATAAGAAAGGATTGTAAGAATCTTTATTTAAATATAATGTATAGTTCCTCCTAAGTGGCACATTACAAGTGATTTTTACTTATGTATTTATAACATTAAATGGAATAACTTCATTTCTGAGAATCAGTCTTAATACCAAAAATATAGGGAAACTGGAGATATACAAAGATATTTTTTAGGTCAATATTCATAAAAGCTACTGCTACCCCCATGAATATAGCCTGAAATAGCCTGCATTTTAATTCAGAAGGTAACTATCAGATAAACTATGGAACATTCCTGCTAGGCTATTGTGGAGTTAATAAAATTATTTTTAAAAGCAAAAATTAAATAGACTAAAATTTTTCAAGGTAAGCACTACACAAAACTGAATACTTCAAGAAAATGAGAAGACAAGGAACAGACTGGGAGACAATATTTGTAAAGAACACATCTGATAAAGGGCTATTATCCAAAATATACAAAGAACTCTTAAAATAAATTTAAAAAAGAAAACATCCCAGTGAAAATATGGGCTAAAGACCTCAAAAGACACCACCAAAGAAGATATACAGATGGCAAATAAGCATATGAAAAGATGCTTCACATCATATGTCTTCAGGAAAATGTAAATTAAAACAACAATGAGATAGTATATACCTATTAGAATTGTTAAAATCCAGAACACTGACAACATCAAATGCTGGTAAGGATGTGGAGCAACAGGAACTCTCATTCATTGCTGGTGGGAATGCAACATGTTACAGCCACTTTGGAAGACATTTTTGTGGTTTCTTATAAAACTAAACAGACTCTTACCATATGATCCAGCAATCATGCTCTTTGGTATTTATCCAAAGGAGCCAAAAACTTATGCCCACACAAAAAACTGCAGATATATGTCTATAGCATCTTTCTTCATAATTACCAAAACTCAGAAGCAACCAAAATGTCCTTCAGTAAGTAAATGGATAAACTGTGGTACATCCAGACAATGGAATATTATTAACACTAAAAAGAAATGAGCTAGCAGGCCATGAAAAGACATGGAGGGAACTTAAATGCATATTACTAAGTGAAAGAAGCAATTTGAAAAGGCTAAATGCTATATGATTCCAACTATATGATTTCCTAGAAAAGACAAATCTATGGAGACAGTAAAAAGAATTGTGGTTGCCAGGGATTGAGGTGAGAAGAGATGCACAAGTGGAGCACAGAGGATTTTTAGGGTAGTAAAAATTCGCTGATACTGTAATGAGGGATACATGTCATTACATTTTTGTCAAAACCCATAGCATGTATAATACCAAGAGTGAACCATAATGTAAGCTATGGACTTTGGGTGATTATGATGTACCAATGTAGGTTCATCAAATGCAACAAATGTGCCACTCTAATGGGGGATGTTGATAATAAGGAGACTATGCATGTGTAGGGGTGGGGGTTATATGGGAAATCTCTATCTTCCCATTGATTTTGCTGTGAACTTAAAAATGCTCTAAAAATTGTTTACAAAAATATATACACATTAATGTTACAATGATGAGAATATACAAAAGAAGAGGATGAATAATAGAATCATCCATATAAAAGTTGTAAGAATGAAGTGACATGAGATTATTGCTACTTATGTTCTGTACATTTTTTATATATTCTGAGTTTTCCAGAATATATATTTTAAAAATGGGGGAAAAACTGGTCAAAGGATACAAACTTTCAGTTATAAGATGAATAAATTCTGGGAATCTAATATACAGCATGGTGACTATAGTTAACAGTATTGTATTAAATACTTTGAATTTTCTGAAAGAGTAGATCTTAGTGTCCTCCCCCCCACACACACACAAAAAGTAACTGTGAGGTGATGGAGCTGCTAATTGGCTTAATTGTGGTAATCACTTCTCAGTATTCAACATATCAAATCATCATGTTGTATACATTAAATATATGTAATTTTTGTCAGTTGCATCTCAATAAAGCTGAAAAAATGTGAATGAGTTTAAGGTTCTCATAGACGACCACATTCTATGAGAACACATATTCTAGAGTAAATTAAAGCATGAGGAAACAATGTCAAGACAGGAAATTTAAAAAATAGAGTATGCTCTCAAATCTCAATTTGACTAGAAAACACGGTGGGGAGAGGGGAGGTAGAACAGAAAAGCCTGGTTATAACTAGATTACAGAGAAGTCTTAGCAAGAATAAGACATTTGACTGTTATGAGGTAAGCAAGAGTTTGTTATATTTAGTTTGTTCTTTACTTACAGATGAACTACAGTATCAGAGTAGTATTTTAGTGACTTTTATCTGTACAAATTATATTAGATTAAAAAATACTATAGGCACCTGATCAGTTAAGGGGACAGAGCCATTACCTAATGATGTGGTGATTGTGGCAAGAAAGGGAACGGACTTGAGTAAACTCTGAAGGTAAAATTGCTGAATTTACAGACCAATAGATGTGGATAACAGGGAGATGAAAGCAAGTCTTGCAGATGTGTGTTCAAGTCTATATGAGTTTGAGAAGAAATAATTTGGCATTTAAAAAATATAGGAACAAAGGAGGGAGAAAATGGCAGAGTAGTAAGACCCTGACTTTACATCCTCCCATAGACACACCAAAATTACAACTATTTACAGAGCAGCTATCAATGAGAATGACCTGAAGATTAGTAGGAAAGATCTACAACTAAAGATATAAAGAAGAAATCAAAACAAGATGGGTAGGAAGAGCAGAGACACAATATATAGTAAAGAACCACATCTCCAGGTAGGCTACCCACAAACATAAGAATAATTAAAATTGCAGAAGTTCTTCCCAAGGAGTGAAAGGTCCAAGCCCCACACTGGGCTCCTGAGCCTGAGGATCCTGCAATAGGAAGACAAGCCCTCAGAATGTTTGGCTTTGAAGGCCAGTGGTGCTTACTTTTGGGAGGGCTAGAGAGCTGTGGTGAAGAGAGAGACTCTACTCCTAAAAAGGCATACTCAAAATCTAACACACTTGGGACCAAGGGCAGAAACAGTAATTTGAAAGGAGCTTGGGTGAGACCTATTTACTGATCTTGGAGAGCCTCCTGGAGAGTCAGAACACAATTAGGACTCACGTTAAGGACATCAGACACTGATAGCAGCCATATCTGGGAGCTCAACCCACCACAGGGATACTGGTGCTGGTAAGATCCATTTTGACATCCTCCCTCTAGCTTATTAGTGACAGGACATGACCCTACCCACCCGCCAGGCTGTATCAGTCCTGGGACTTGCCAGGCTAAGCAGCTAGCTGGGCAGAGGCACAGCCCCTTTCACCAGCAGGCCCACTGCTCTAGCACCCCCTGAGCTGGAGATGTGGCCCCGCACACCAGAGATCAAAGGACCTGGTACCACCCATCAATGGGCCAGCTCTAGACCCAGAATACCACTTCACCTACTTGTGGGAGGGGGACCAGCTCTCGGGCCCCCTGAGACATGGCAACACCCACCAGTGGGCTAACACCAGTCCCTGGACTTCTGTGGCCCCACAAGTAGCCATGTCAAGACCTAGTCCACCCACCAGCAGGCTGGCACCACCCCAGAACTCCCTGGGCCCTGGTCCCACCCAACACCAAACCAACACCAGTTCCAGGAAAACTTGAGCACCTCAGCCAGCTATTCTGAAATCCATCCTCACTTATCAGTGGGATGTCCCAGCTCCAGGTCACCCTGGTTCCTGCAGCTAACCGTATCAGGAACCAGCCCCACCCACCTGAAGGCCACACTATCTCCAGGATTACCAACCCCACAGCTAGCAACCTCAGGACTGAGCTCTACCTACCAGTGGGCCAGTACTAGCCCCAAGACTTCCTGGGGCTCCACAGCCACCCACCTTATGACCCAGCCCCAAACACCAGTGCCCAGTACACTCTGCACAAGGCAGTGTCTGGAAACAACCATAATGTGGGCCAGTCACACCTACAAGACCACACATAGTAGTCAGCACACCACAATAGAAGGACCCAGGCAGCCCACATAGAGGATACCCCTAGCACATATAGCTCTGGTGACCACAGGGGAGATGTCCTGTTGGGCCCCATAGGCCACTTCTCTAAGATTGGGAAACATAACCAACCTACCAAACACAAAGAAATAAAAACAGTGAGGTAGGCAAAATAAGTCGACAGAGGAATATGTTCCAAAAGAAGAAACAAATTGAAACCCCAGAAGAAGAACTAAGTGGAGTGAAGATAAGCAACCTACCTAGTAGAGTTTAGGGTAATGATCATAAAGATTTTCAGGGGCTTCCCTGGTGGCGCAGTGGTTGAGAATCCGCCTGCCGATGCAGGGGTCAGGGTTCGTGCCCTGGTCCGGGAAGATCCCACATGCCGCGGAGCAACTAAGCCCGTGAGCCATGGCTGCTAGGCCTGCGCGTCCGGAGCCTGTGCTCCGCAACGGGAGAGGCCACAGCAGTGAGAGGCCTGCATACCGCAAAAAAAAAAAAAAAAAAAAAAAAAAAAAAAGATTTTCAAAGAACTCAACTCAGGGGATGAATAAATGAACAGTGTGAACAGTTAGGGGTTTTTAACAAAGAGTTAGAAAAATCTACAGAAGAACGAAACAGCTGAAGAATACAATAACTGAAATAAAGAGTACAGTAGAAGAAAACAACAGCAGATAAGATCATCCAGAGGAACAGATCAGTGAGCTGGAAGATGGGTAGTGGAAATCACTCAAGCTAAACAGAAAACAGAAATAAAGATTTTTAAAAATGAACAGTTTAAGAGATCTCTAGGACAATATCAATCATAATAATATTCATTTTACAGGGGTCCCCGAAGGAGAAGAAAGAGAGAAAGAGGCAGAGAACATATGTGAAGACACACTAGCCGAAAAGCTCCTTAACCTTGAAAATAAACAGACACCCAGGCCCAGGAAGCACAGAGAGTCTCAATCAAGATCAACCCAAAGAGGACCACACCAAGACACAGTGTAATTAAAATGGCAAAAATTAAAGATAAAGAGAGAATATTAAAAATATCAAGGGAGAAGGAACTAGTTATGTACAAGCGAATTTCCATAAGGCTGTAAACAGACTTTTCAGCAGAAAATCTGCAGGACAAAAGGGAATGGCATGATATATTTAAAGTGATGAACGGGAAAATTCTACAACCAAGAATATGGGTGTATATATATATATATATATATATATATATATATATATATATATATATATATATATACACACATATATATATATAATGTAATATTACTCAGCCATAAAAAAGAATAAACTTTTGCCATGTGTGAAAACACAGATGGATCTAGAGGTATTATGCTAAGTAAAATAAGTCTGACGGAGAAAGACAAATACTGTATGATTTCACTTATATGTGGAATCTAAAAATCAAAAATGAAGAAACATAACTAATCAGAAACAGTCATAGTTACAGAGAACATACAAGTGGTGGCCAAGAGGAGTGTGGTGGAGGGAAGAGAGAAATAGGTGAGGGAGATTAAGAAGTACATTCTTCCAGGTACAAAATATTTGAGTCACAGGTATGAAATGTATAGCATGGGGAATATAGTCAGTAACTATGCAATATCTCTATATAGTGACAGATGACAGCTGGACTTATCATAGTGATCATTTTGAAATAGAAATATCACATCACTTTGTTGTATGTACCAGAAACTAAAATAGTGTTGTAGGTCAATTATACTTCAAAAACTAACAGACAAACTCATAGAAAAAGTTTAGATTTGTGGTTACCAGAGCTGAGGGATGGGTTGGGGTGGGGGGTTGGATGAAGATAGTCAAAAGGTACAAACTTCCAGTTATAACATAAATAAGTACCAGGTATGTCTTGTACAATATGGTAAATATAATTTGCATTGCTGTACATTTTATATGAAAATTGTTAAGAGAGTAAATCCTGAGTTCTCATCACAAAGACAATTTTTTTTTTCTATTTTTTGTTGTATCTATATGAGATAATGGATGTTCACAAAATTTATTGTGGTATTCATTTCATGATATATGTAAGTCAAATCATTATGCTCTACACATTAAACTTACACAGTGCTGTATGTGAATTATATCTCAATAAAACAGGGAGAAAATAACAAACAAAAACAAAATTAAAACAAACAAAGAATACAAGAACACAGGGTGGCGGAAATGATATATCTAAGAGTTGGTTAGAATATTCAATATAGTTTAATTTTTTGTCTTACATCTCCCTTTTTTTTTTGCGGTACGCGGGCCTCTCACTGTTGTGGCCTCTCCCGTTGCAGAGCACAGGCTCCGGATGCGCAGGCTCAGCGGCCATGGCTCACGGGCCCACCCGCTCCGCGGCACGTGGGATCTTCCCGGACCGGGGCACAAACCAGTGTCCCCTGAATCGGCAGGCGGACTCTCAACCACTGCGCCACCAGAGAAGCCCCATCTCCCTTTTTGACACAGTAGTTCTGTCTTTTCATCCTTGTACAAAATTATCCTGGCAAAATACACATCCCTTTCTCAATAGAAGTAAATAAATACAGGTATTCCCCACTTTTCTAAAGTACACTTTACGCCACTTCACTTTTACAAAAGACCTACATTAGTATCTGTTCTCGCTAAACAAAAGAAATTCAAACAGGAATTTTGCCTTTATGAAAAAAGCCAAAAAGCAAAAATAGTGTTCAATATTTGTTTTGAATGGAGCTATAGAGGCAGCATGCACCAGAGCAGCAAGAGTGGCACCACCAAGCTCCTTCCCTGGAACTACACTCAGCAGCTCAGCATCAAGCCAGCATAGCTTTGAACTATGTCTTGTGAGCATCTGTGTTTTACGTCCATTTATTTTGTGCATCGTTAGCAAGATGTATCCTAAGGTAATTGCTTCTTTGCTTTACACCGCTTCAGCTTTCAAAAGGTTTCAGAGGAATGCTTTACTTTCCCATAGCAGGGAAAACTTATATTCAGAAACAAAATGTAATCAACAATCTGATAATTTACACAGAAACAGAAACTGAGCGTCACACACCTCAGAATTACTTATTTGTAATATTCATCATTTTTGCATATCTCTAGGACACGGGTTCTCAAACTTTAGAGTGCCTTACAGTCATCCAGAGGTTTTCTTGAAAACACAGATTGCTGATCTCTACCCCCAAGATCTGATTTAGGAGGTTGGGGTGGGGCCAGGAATTTGCAATTCCAAGACCCCTTGTGACATTGATGCTGCTGGTCTGGGGACTGCAGTTGTAGAACCACTGCCCTAGAACCACATTACCCTAGGAACAGTAAAGAGAAGCTATTTTAAGTAACTGAGGTTAAATGAGATATAGTCAAGGGCTAATGTCTCAAAATATAACTCTGGAGCAGTCTGCACCCACAACCTTTAATGGGAAGAAAAAAATGGCAGTTTGAACATGTGATGTTTCATTGTTTAGTCATCAAAAACTGAGGTCTAGAGAACCTAGACTGCTATTTCACACTGAATCTAAATACTTACCACTAGATAGTCACTGGATCAAATTATTTTTTAGTGACAGATAGAAATGAAAGCAATAGGAAAATAATTAATAATGAAATTCTCCATTTACTATATTGATTCTCAATACGTAATGAACCAGTTTATGGGGTGAAGGCTAGAAAGTCAGACAATATGTGAGCTACTTAGAGTTTGTATTTTTCAATAATAATATCGGGGCTTCCCTGGTGGCGCAGTGGTTGAGAGTCCGCCTGCCGATTCAGGGAACACGGGTTCGTGCCCTGGTCTGGGAAGATCCCAAATGCCACGGAGCGGCTGGGCCCGTGAGCCATGGCCGCTGAGCCTGCGTGTCCGAGGCCTGTGCTCCGCAACCGGAGAGGCCGCAACAGTGAGAGGCCCGTGTACCGCAAAAAAAAATAATAATAATTTAAAAAATAATAATAATATCAATAATAAAAAGCAACATTAATGTTTTCTAAGAAATGTGATCATGATTTATAAGATTACTCTACCATTTTATAAATACTGGATAAACAAGCTACACAGTTTTTCTTATTCTCAAATTTGCCACCTGATGTAAATTATCCATGATTACTCTGGGAGTTACATGAAGTTGCATAAATTACATAAATTATATAAATTACAAAATCCTAGAACTCAGAAATCAAGTCACTCCAAGTCATCTAGTAAAAGACCTCTGGCATTTACTACCTGTGCAGAAATAAGAAGTCATATAACCTTTCCAGGTCTCAGTATACTTATTGATAAAATGGGGATTAAAACTTCCATCTTCCAAATATTGCTGAATTGAAAGATGATATATATGTCAGTGCTCAACATAAAGAAGGTCCTCAATAAATATTATCTGATATTTTACCTGAAATATCTATGATACCATCTTGAAAACAGTTATAAAATTTCCTTTTTGATCCTTCTTTGTATCCACAGTAGACTTGAGACAAGAAAGTGGAATCAACAGACAATAAGGAGTGGATAGATTCTATAATGATTCATTGAAATAACAGGGGTGTATCCAACTCAAAACTGAGCCATTACTTAACCCAATATAGGCATAAAATTATTAATTCCTTAGTCATTATGAAGTTTCCAGTGTTTGCTGCAGTTCATTTGATAAAGTAGAATATAAAATCATCCAGCTTCTCCTTACCTAAAATCCTTGGGCAGAAACTGTTAGCACAGGAAAGTGCTTAAGGAATTCACATTCTACCAATTCAGAAATGAAAAGTCCAGTGGTAACAGAAAGCAAAACAATCATTTTACATGTCATATTTAAACCATGCAGCTCTTTTCTCCAACTAAAGCTCACGAGAGCCATAAAAGGTCACTGGGAAGTTACCCAGGTAACCAGCTTGTAAGTGTTAAAGGTTCCCAAGTCTTATACAACTTAAATAACACCTGTGAAAATAACTGGCTGGTTCTCTCTTTCCTCTATCTAAAAATATTAGCTTCACCAAAATGATTCTAACTTCCTTATTTTCAAATATGCTAAAGTTAAGTTCTGTATTAGAATGTGGCCATTTTAAAAACTTTTTCTCCAAAATATTTTAATGTGATAAACATATATACATAGTTTTAGATTATAACTTTGAAAATGTCATATTCTGATTCATCCTCTTATCTAAAATGTGTTAAAACATTCCAGATTCTAACATGTAACAGTGCTAAGGATTCTTCCTAAGTCAAGACATTTAAAAATTCTGGGTTTATTTTTCTGCACAGATATAAAACCATAAAAAGAGTGATTGGAGTGGGGAGGAAACCTGGAGGTTATCACTCATTTACTTCTCCAGACTCTGATCTATGAGGATCAAATTTCACATATGGGCAAACAAAGAAGTGGTCCCCATCGTCAATTTAAGCCTTGATAGATATTCAGTGCCAATTTGAACTTCTGAAATAGCTTTCATTTCAGATTTCAAAGTGCTTTTTATAAGAAACTATGTTATATTCCTTTAATTGCATTGACTTAACCATAGACTACATAGAAAACCATTTTACAGATGAGAAAATTGAAGCAACCTTCCAATGAATCAGGGATCCAGAAAAAAGACACTTCTTAGCATGTAAAACTGGCCAAATACTTTCCAAATTCCACAGAACTATTGATACATTTACTACATATTGGATGGACTATATATTTGTGAGTTCTTGTTACTACATATCAGATCATTTCTCATAATTTTTTCAACAGAAATGCCACAGGACCACTTAAAAAACAGGATTACAGACTGAGTGATCCTCACATGGTTCTGTGATTTGACACTCTTCACAGATATGCACAGTCACAGTATATACTGAAGTTTTCTATATATTTTCAGTCTTAAGAGGATGCATTCAATACCCCTACACATCTGATGTTAAAGTTGGGGAGGTCATCAAGAGATCACCAGTTGAAACTGTGTGCTGGACCTGGGCAATTCGAGGCTCTCCATGTTCTCTGTCCCAGGACTGTGCCTTCCGTATTCCCAGAAGTTGCCCCAAGGACACAGCCTTGAGATAGACATGTGATTTTGAGACTATCCAGACTGCATGTGTGACTGAATCTAGTTAAGGCCTCTATACAAACTTTTAAGATTCTGATGATGAAGATATACTGTCTGGAGATGAGATCTATTGTCTTGAGGCCACCAATGGCAAGCCTCATAATTAAGCTCCCTTACTCATTAAAACTGCTACCTACCAATCTGGAGTGGTCTGCCTCTTTTCTTCGTCTCTCACTGTCCTCTGCGTATGAAGGCCAGTTTACAAACTAATAGTTAAATATATGATTAATGTGTAAGCTTACTTTCTCTGGCAATGGAGCCAATGCAAGTCAGCAATAACTATCTCACATGGTGAAATTAACCAAATACTGCCAATATAAACAGCAAACAGACTTTCAATATAAGTGGACAATTTTTTGAGCAACAACTTTATTTAGCATCCAGTTAAGGCTGTGTGGCATAGGTTTGATAGTAAGAGAGGCAATTCTTGTTTTCAGTGAATTTAGAATCTAAGTAAAGAAATGAAGCATTTACATATGTAAAACAACTTGAAAAAAACAATGATTAATACAGGCCAGTAATGAATAACTGGTAAATATTTTGGATCATACAGATTAAAGGTGTCATCTAAGTGTACTCTAGTTAAAAAAGAAGATCCTTCCTCTGGAAACAGTAACATCTGGGCCAAGTTCCCTGCTTTGAGCTTTGCACTGATGTTAAGGCCCATTCCATGCATTCCTAGTAGTAGTACCTTGATTTTGTGTCTCGTTCCTTTTTTCACAGTCCCTAGTTTCTTCTCTCAATGACCTAAGCTATACAGTGTTTCTAGAATTATCTTCCTAAGGTCTAAGTCAAATCGTGGTATAGTAAATAAGAGCATTAGACTCTGGAGTCAAGGGGATCCAGATTTGAACCCTGGCTCTGACATTTATTATAAGTGACTTTGGACAACTTACCTAATGTCTCTATGACACAGATTATTCATCTATTAAATAGGGAAAAATAATACACCTACTTTTAAATTTTCCATAGGATTAAATAAAATATGAACATTCCTAGCCAGAATACTCAGTATCTAGTAAATGTTCAGTAAATGTGAGATATTATTTTAATTCTACCCCTACCCCTTAGGTCTTAAAATTGCCTATCAAAATAAATTGTGAGCTTCTAAGCCAGCAATTCAAGCCCTTTTACTTTATGGCACAGCTGCTCTTCTAGATTTCTGTCATTACACTTTTCCTATTGGCAATCCATGTTGCAGCCAGACCAGATGGTATGCCCTTTTCTGCATTATCCCCAGATCTCTCCACCTTTAAGTAGTTCCTTTGATCAGCCTCAAATGCCCTTCTCATCCCACTTTTCCTTTATCAATTTCAGTTCCTTGATGGTCAAATCCAATTACTAATTCTCATATGATACAAGTATGATTCCTTTTAATTCCAAGAGTACGTTCCATCTGGGCAGATGAGCACCTTCCACTACCAAAGCTGAGCTCTTCAGTGTCAGAGATGGGGCTTTTCTCTCCTTTAAATGACAAAGCTTCCAGCATATTGCCTGCACATATTGAAATAAATGCTGAATAATGATGAATGAGGAGACTTGTTGGAACACAGTCTGCCCCTATCATGGAAACTTCTCATACATCAAAGTTTATTCACATTGAACCAATATTTAATGTACAGGATACAAAAACACTGGACTTTCCAATATTATTCAATTGCTTTCCTTAAATGGTCCCCAAAGTGGGTGTCAAGTCTAGTTATTTCACAGTAATGATTATATTTTATGGCCAAACGTGCAAACTGACATATATTATGTACAACTTCAAGAAGTTAAGTCTAGCTTCTGAAGAACAGTATTATTCATTTAAAGATTTTTTTTTTTTAACCTAGCAATGAATGATTAAATCAGTGTTTCATTCAGTGGATGCTTTAATAAATAAAATCTATTTATGCTCATTTTTTAGAGATGGAAAAAACCTCAGATCACTTATCCTTAATAAAACAACATAAAGTGGAGTTGTGCTCATTTTACCAAATAGCAGATGGATTACTTAGAAACTCATTTAATTAACCAAATATGTTTATTCATATTTGAGTCTGTCATCTTTAAGCACTGATTTCATCTGAAATATAAAATAGAATTATAGAGTGCCACAGATCTAAAATGTGGTATTCATGTTTTCCTGGGAGTTTAATAAAAGTTAAAGTATTTCAGCAATTGTATGATATAATCCAAATGAAGTGTACACAATCACTTTTCTTACCCACCCACTTCAGGAATTGTTTTGGCCTTGGGACTTATGTATGCAAGCTCTTTCTGATTTAATGGCTCAGGGTTCCATGGGTCTCCCCAGCAGTGGTCTTTAAATTAATAACTGCTTTCTGATTTAATCATTTAACTAACTTTTCTTCCTTGACCCTTCTTTAACTGCAGCAGATCCTTTGTTTCTTTCAAAAGCTATTAGAACAAATATAGAAAATTCAGGGTTAGGCTCTGACCTGTACTTACAGACACAATTAGAGCTAGGCCCTTTTAACTCTGGTAACTCAGTAAAGCAGCCTTGCTGTAAAGAAGGGCAGTAAAGGAAGGTCAAAGACTAATGGAGGAAAGGAGTTGGTTGCCTTTTAAAACCCCAAAGTATATATTGCCTTTTATTCCATTCCTTGTTTAAATGTCTTTCAAAAGTTAATATAATAAGATTATAGCATTACTAAAGTTACTATGTGTGGATAAATAAAGCTTCAACCATGGATCAGGTATTCTTAACCTGTGGCCCTAGGAAAGGCTTCAGGCAGTCCCAACTTTCACGAAGTGTTTTGATATATATTTCTTTCTTTCCTTTGGAATAAAGATTTTATAGGCTCAACTTCTTGAAGGATTCTGTATCACCCCCAAATTTAAGAATCACTGATAAAAAATAATAACATATGTGTTAAAACACATATTGAGTTACATCCAAATGACTTTTTAAAGAAGTTTTACATGTTTGCTTTTTTTTGTTGTTTTTTTTTTTTTTCTGGTACGCGGGCCTCTCACTGTTGTGGCCTCTCCCATTGCGGAGCAAGCTCCGGACGCGCAGGCTCAGCGGCCATGGCTCACGGACCCAACCGCTCCGCGGCATGTGGGATCTTCCCGGACCAGGGCACGAACCCGTGTACCCTGCATCGGCAGGCGGATTCTCAACCACTGCGCCACCAGGGAAGCCCTACATGTTTTATTTTCAAAACCCATAACAACCAAGTCAGGCAACTGGCACATGGGCTTAGGTGTCTTTAGTCAAATAACTGGATATCTTAGCAGGAATGCACAAGCAGTAAACTAAACCACCAACTTTTCACCTTAAAACTGATGTTTTATTGGAAAAATAAGGTTTCATAAAGTGAAAAATCTGTGTATAGGGATGGAAATTGGAAGTAGAAAGCATACAAAGAGCATGTAAACCGAGGAAACAGAACGGAGAAATTAGGAGGTAGTGCAGTGGAATGGTTGAGAGCACATACTCTGGAATCAAACAATCTGAAATGGAATCCAAATCTGACATTTTATAGTTAGTGGTGTGACCGCAAAATATGTATTCCATTTAATTTTTGTGAGGATTAAATGTAATGAACTTAGAACAGTGCCTGGCATACAATAAACACTCTTCAACTGTTAATTGCTAATGACATTAGTTGCTGGTGACGATAATTGTGATGGAAGAATGTCCTGCCTAACATGAACATAAATAATTAAAACTGACCCTAGGACTGAGACTGTTGTCTTCTTTCTCCTTGCTGACTCACTTTTCACATCTGGGCCACCACTGATCTCACCTGCTCTAATACTCACTCCCAGCTATCTCTTTCAACATTTCTCACACTATATAGTACTTAAGGCAGAATTAGTGTTAGTAGTAATTTTAAAAATCGTATATTGATATAATACTTTACAGCTCCTGTGATATAGACAAGTCAGTCCAGGTTATAAATATCTCCATTTTCAGAGATGAAAGATTTATTTCAAAGACTGCTCAAAGTCTTATATAAATTAAATTTAAATGAGCATATAAGCATCAGATTGTTTGGTAATGAATAATCCTCCTAAATCTTATCATGTCCATTTTACTGACAAGATCATCTCCCATAAGATTTTCCATAAAAATTCTGACAAGAGTTTTGGAGGTGGAGAGACCTTAAACTCTTTTAGTACAACAGTCTTATTTTATAGATGAAGAAACAAAAGCATGGACATATACATTATTGCTCAAAGACATCTAGCGGGGCTGATTCAAATTCACATTACTGAATTCAGCTTTTCTTAATTGTATCTTGCCTACTACATGGACATGGCATGATGCGTTTGCTAAAGAGGATGAAGCTGTTATTGGTTATCTCTGTTCGTGTGTACATTTGCTTGTTCTCAAAGACTGAAAATGTATGCCTTGGTACCATAGGCATATTACTCTATCGTTATGATTAATCTTTTATCTTGGAAGTGATTTCATCTATTTAGTGTCTCTATAAGTTACTATAAGTAACATAGCACATGAAACAGTATGCCATTCACTCTCTCAGAGAAAACTGAGGCAGGCAGGAAGAACTTAAAAGTAACATGCATTCCCTCCAGCCTTGTAAAAAGAAATTAATTATAGTGTGATGAGTTGTTTAGAGATGTGAGCCCATCATAGGAGGGCCATCCTGCCTGTCTCCTCACCATACTCTGCATTATACACACAATGATCTAGATCATCAGGGCCACTTGTAAAGGGAAAACTCACATATCAAAGGAGACCATGTATAAAGCTTTTACTTTTAATCTTCTATCCATCAGTACTTTTCATACCACATGCATGTATAACTTTTGTAATATTTTGAAGTATGTTTAAAAGTTTATGTCATTTCTTTAGCCAATGAGAAAATATGGTGATAGAAGAAATGAAATTTTCAAAAAAGATTAAAAATCTTTTTCTTTTTGATTGGCTTATTTACTTTTCTAAAAAGGTCAGCTTCAAGTTTTAATTTTTATCATTGCTGTATTCTACTAAAATAAATATTAATTATGTTTACCTCACATCATTTTTAAAAAAGTTTTGAGGTACACTGGTAAAAATACAAACCATTATCTCAGTATCTAGCATTTGTTCTCTGAAAACAGTAGAGTGTTAAAAGAAAAAAGAAAGGACAGAAAGAAAAGGAAGAAAGAAAAGAAGGAATGAAGAAAGTGGGGGAGGAAAAGCACGTAGATCACTAAAGAGAAACAAAAGACATTGCTTCCACAGATGTAAACAGCACATTTATATGATTACTAAAATACTAAGAATTTCTTCTAAAGTGCCTATTGCTTTTCAAATATAGTCCTTCTGACGAAGAGGACAAATCAGATGATGATATAGCAGAAATCCTTAATTAAAACTATTTTAACTATACAAACTTACACCACTGTTGCATATTTTGGGTTTTTTTTTTTTTTGGCTTATTTTTCCATTCATTTGGAAAAATGTAAAAAATTAACACTGAGTAGATTACAATGTTTCACTCAAAAATCAGATATAGAAATTATACATTGAATAACAAATAAAAAAATGGTCTTTACTTTTATGCTTTTTTTTTTTTTGCGGTACGCAGGCCTCTCACTGTTGTGGCCTCTCCCGTTGCGGAGCACAGGCTCCGGACGCGCAGGCCCAGCGGCCATGGCTCACGGGCCCAGCCGCTCCGTGGCATGTGGGATCTTCCCGGACCGGAGCACGAACCCGTGTTCCCTGCATCGGCAGGCGGACTCTCAACCACTGCACCACCAGGGAAGCCCTTTTATGCATTTTTTAAAGCATGGGTAAAAAATGTTGGGGATTTATTAAGAAATTCCTTACTTTGCAAATTTAACTTAGGTGATCTACATACAAACTCTCCATCTTTTTGTACTACATGCCTGGAGACTACATTCACAGGGCTGCCCAAGGCCCACACTGTAGGTAGGCACACAACCTTCTTCACCTAGTGGCAAAAAAAGCTGTTGAAAGGTGTCCATTATGCAACACTGAAGGAGGAGTATGGGAAGTGAACAGAAGTGACCTCCAACTTGTATCCTGGGGACCTAAAAGTCAACTTATCACTAACCAGCTGTGAGGGTTGATTTTATGTGTCAATTTGGCTAGGCCACAGTACCCAGATATTTGTTCAAACACTAGTCTAGATGTTGCTGTGAAGGTATTTTTTAGATGAGATTAACATTTAAATCAATAAACTTCAAGCAGATTTACTCTTTGTAATGTAGATAGATCTCATCCAATCAGTTGAAGGCCTTAAGAGGAAAAAAAAGAGTCTTCTCCTGAGGAAGACAAAAGTCGGCTTCTAGACTGCCTTCAGACTCTAGATGCCAAATTGACTCTTCTCTGGGTCTTCAGTGGCCTGCCGATTTTGAACTTGGCAGCCTCCACAATTACTTGAACAAATTCCTTAAAATCTCTCTCTCTCTTTGTGCATTTTAAGTTTGCTACTATATGAAATAGGGTGATAATATATACTTCCACATTTTTAAATGATTATATAAGATGATGTATATATAGTGCTTTATAAACTAAATATTAGTTATTAGCACAGCCTCATTGAGAAGGTGCCCATTTTCTTTATCTTCACTTTATTAACTTCAATATAGGGGTAGTGTTTAGGAAAGAGTGAGTGATAAGGAAGAAGATATTGTGAAGAATATCAAAACTTATAATTATGGGTGCCACCATTAATCTTCACTAACTGAGCACATACTATGCACTGGGCATTATGATAGAGCATTAATGTGTATTTCTCATTTAATATCCTAACAATCACAGAAATTTTGAAAAAATTACAATTTCTCATTTTTAGATGTGGTCACTGAGTTTTGAAGAGGAAGCTGTTAAATAATTCAATAATAATTCTAAAAATAAGAATATAAGAAAGAAGAACTTCAAATCCAGATTTTTCTGATTATACTTTTAATCACAGCACAATACTGCATTCTATAAATAAAATAGTTTAAATGATGGGAGATAAGAAATACACCAAAAAAAAAAAGAAAATACATCAGAACAATTCAGTTTAAAAAGTTAGAATTACAGCTAAAGCAGCTTCCATTATTGGAGGACTAAATCTAGGAATCAATTGTCAATTACTAAGAATTGTCAATTACCTACAAACAAGGCAATATTGTCATATTTCCTTTTTTCTGGATTCCCTTTCAGTTTCTCCTCCATTCTTCTATTTTTAACATTTTGAATTCTTTGTATTTAAAGCTCTACCAAAGATGCCTGAACTGGCCCTTCTTGCAGGCGTGATACGCTGACATCTTAGAGATAGGTGGCATCGCCCTATCAGTTGTCTCTCTCAGCCAAGCCCCAATGCCTGACATTAAAATATTTTTTCTTTGCAATTGGAGTAAGTTTTTACAAGTCTATATGTCTACTGTAAAAAAAGATTATATCTATATGAATATTCTAACATCTTTGTGAACATTTTTTATTTGGATGACTCTCTCTCCTTCCTCAAACCAGTCCAAAAACACTGGCAGAGAGGCATTTTCTAGAAGAGTGCATTGAAAGGGAAAGTACAGTGAAGAACTTTTGTTTTCATTCTTTTCCCAATTATTCTTTGGACTAGCACTACTCTAAAAAAAAATGTTGATAGATGCCAATAGCTAGAGAGAGAGAGATGTATCCCTACATAGACAGATGCATTTTAAGCCAATTAAACTCAAAACTAAGAAAAAAGAAAGATGCAGTATGTCCTTACTTAAGATCACTTAATTTATGACTAAGACTTAACATCAGAAAAAAGTGATGACATTAAACATAATACATATACAAAAATAATAGATTACTTTTTCATACCCCTTTTATCTAACAGTCATAATAGGAAAATGACAGATTAATCTAAAAGGAATATTTTTTTCATGCAAAGGCAAAGTGATTATACAATTTTCTTTTCCACACTGTCTGTATGAGGTTTTAACTATAGTTTTAGAAGATTTCCAATGCAGAAGTTAAACATACAGTTTTATAGTCACTATAATTTTTAAAATAGAGATAGCAAGTAGTGATTCTACCAATATTCAAGCATCTCTTTAGTCTTCGTTGTGGCCAAAAAGCATGCCAATGATTACAGGCAATTTTCAGACCTCTATATTATAATACACAAATGTCTACTAATTTGAAAATATCTAGAATAAATAGTTTTACACTTGTTTCTCTATCTTCAACCTTAATATTTGGTGTTTCCTTACCCCTAATCTGTGCAGACTTTATTACTACTAATATGTCTGTGGAGGGGTAAGTCACAGACAAATGGTTAAAACCCTGTGTAAATCCATCAACAAGGAAAACATAAATTCTGTTACATCCATGTGGTAGAATACTATTCAGCAATAAAAAAGAATAAAGTATTGATACACACAACATAGATAAATATTAAAATAATATGCTGAATGTAAGAAGCCAGACACAAAAGAGTTTATACAGAATGACTCCTTTTATATAAAACTCAATAAAATGATAACTAATCCATACTAACAGAAAGTAGTTCAGTGGTTGCTTTGGGACTAGGGGGATAGGCAGGAAGAAATGCTTACAAAATGAGTTTATACATACATCAAAACTTGTCAAAGTGTACACTTTATATATGTGCAGTTTATTGTATGTTATTTATATATCAATAAAGCCATTTTTAAAAGCTCTGTGTAAAATAAATAAGTTGCAGTCTACCTTTAAACATCTTCATTCATTCAAGTATCCTTTAATTTGTTCAAAAGTACTAACTGGAAAATATAGACATGATGGGAATTAAAAGATTCTTTAAGGCATCCACAGTCAAAGCTGGGCAAGCAACATGAAATAAAACAACAAATTGTAATGAAGTTGTTATAAATAATAATTTTAAAGCCCTGAGGAAGGAATAATTATATTTTTTTTTCTAGAAGTATTAGGGAAGACTCTCAAATCATCATTCAAATAAACGTCCCAGTGAAGTTTTTCCTGTCCATACTCTCTAAAAGTACATCTCTATTTTTCTCTACAGCACTTATCACCATCCGACAGCACTTCACTCATTTATTTTGCTTGGTATCCATACATCCCCATACACATAGATACAATTAAACTCCACAAGGGCAACAACTTTGTCTGTTTTGTTCATTGCTGAGTTGCCATAACTTCTAGGGGGGCCAAGTCCATAAAAATATAGAATAAACATTTTTTCCCAAATTAATGAGTGAGTGGACTGAAAATTTACAATGGGGCAGATTTTAGGCTGGCACTGGGGATTAAAGCAGTCAATTCAACAGACATGATTCCTGCCATTATGAAATGTATATGTACATGTAATGAATAATAAAAAATAAATAAAATATAATCACACCTAAATGGGATTGAACTTGTCAAAGAAAAGCAGAGAATAATGTGAAAGGTTGTACTAGTGCAACCTAATCTGGGATTATGGAATCTGGGAAGCTCTCATGGAGGAAGTAACATTTAGCTGATATCTGAAAGCTAAGTAAGACTTATTCAAGAGAATGTGGTGAAAAACTATGCCTTTATAGAGAGACTAGGTTGGGTGGAGAGCCTGAGATAGAAAGGAATTCAGCACATTTTAGTAACAGAGGAAGAGGAAAATAATGTGGTAGGAGAGCAGTAAGCAAAGACAGAGCAGAAACGGATGAAAATGGAGAGGTGGAAACAAGATGATGTCTCCTGCAAGAAATATTGAGGATTTTATACTTTCCCCTTAGACTAGCAAGAAATTATTTTTGGCTTATACTGAAGCAGAAGAGTAGCATGATTGAATTTCCTTGTAAACTGATCACTTTATTGTGTGGATAATAAATTGAGAGGACTTATGAACCAAGTCTAGAAGACTGATTTTGAGGCCACTGCAGTGATCTACAAATTGTTCCAGTCCATCTTTCTGAGCTTACTGGCATGAAGTTGTTAATAATATTCTCTTATTAGTGATTCAATCTCTGTAGTAATAAAAATTACATCTGTACTTCCAGTGTAATTGTGTAATTTCTTTTTTAAATTATTAATCCTACCGGAGTTTTGTCTATTTTTATTAGCCTTTCTAAAATGAATAAGTCTTTGTGGACCCACTCTATTCTATGTTTATTATATCATATGCTTATTCTTTTCTACTTCATTAATTTATGAATTACCTTCACTATTTCCTTCTTCCTAAAATCTTTGGATATATTTGGCTATTATTTTCTAAGTTGAATGCTTAGATAATGAATTTTTAACTTTTACTCTTTGTAATGTAGCATTTGGGCTATAAATTTGTTTTTCTAAAACATTACTTCAGCTGTAACCCACATGGGATGACAGGTAGTAAGTGTTTTCATTCAGTTCATATTTTATCATTTCTATAATGATTTATTTTTAATCTCTGAGTTGTTTAGAAACATGCTTTTAAATGTTCAAACATGTTTCTTCTTTATTTTTTTACTTCTAACTGACTGCATTGTCAAAAAATGGTTTCTGCATGAAAACTTGTTTAATTGTTGAAGCTAACTTTATAGTCCATCAATAGGCATGTTTAGTGTTTCATATATTCTTGATAAACATGTGCATTTCCCTTGGGAGTGAATGAAATTACCTAGGTGGAGAGTTTAATATAAAAAGCGGAAAAAGCAATTCCACCCATTCTACCACGCAAATGTTTTCTATACAACAGAGAGTTCCTGACTTACATGTACTATTATCAGCCATAGCCACAACTATTCACTATGTCTATTTTATTTTTGCATACTTTCACAGATTCTCTTTGCTCTTCTTATATACCTGCCATCACTGTTCCAGAACAACCATGTTTTTTATATAGCCAGCATGGAGCTGTCTCTTCAAAAATCATCTGACTCACCAACTCCTACAGAAAACTCTAGGATTTCCTGGTTTGGTTTTGATGCCTTGCCTACATGCTCCCCATGCTTAAGCACCTAACTCACTAACCACAGTTATTCCCTCCCCTACTAGACTTTGAACATCTGTGGACAGAGACATCTGAGCCATTGCTTTTCTTGGCCTCAGTATAATGACTCACATATTGTAGGTGTTCAACAAATGTCTCAATTCATAAATGGATAAATGAATCAATGAGTTTTGTTTAAGCCCCCAAAGGAAACACATTAGCAGAAGACTAATGAATTCTACAACTTGATTGCATTATGAGAAACATGATAGTATCACTTAAAATTAATTTTGTTATAAGAAGAAAAAAGTTTATATTTTCAAGTTGATTGTAAGATTAATAAATTCTTTAATGAAGAGAGAATTCCCTATACAAAAAGTTCAATTAAATAGTGATTATAATAAAAAACATTTTCTAATATTGAATAAAAATATCACCGAGAGGAATTAAAAAAAAAAAAAATGAAGGAACAGTTCACAGAATTTTCTATGTTTTCCATTATAGGTGGGGACAGTGATGTATCCCTTAACTTGAAATAAGGAAAAACACAACTGTATTCAGCATAGAAACATCATCCACATCTCTATTGTGGAGAGCCAATGGTTAGCTTGGATCAGTTTTACTCCATTCATTCATTCATTCAGTCAGGCATCCATTCATGCATATGTGAACTGTGAACCAAAATATTGCCTGCTATATCTGTAAACAAAGGACATTGCAGCCATCAAGCCATCACATTACAGCTTCCCAGACACTGAGCCCTGAGGGAAATTCAGGATGGAGACAAAGGGACTGCCCACTGCCAAGCCCATCTAGCAGTCAGTAACTGCAGCCACCCCTCATGGTGCACCCTGAGGAAACTCAGGATGATAAAACACAGGATACTGGCCCCAGATAGCTGAGGTGTATATCAAAGGAATGATTTCAGTGAGGCCAGACTCATGCATCTTTCCATACATAGAAAAGCACTAAATTCCTTAACTTGAGATATCTGGTTTAATTTTATTAACAGTAATATTTGACGTTCCAACCATCTGGTTTTGTTGCCAAAAGTCCTATATAACCTGGCTCCTCCAACTTCCTCTTCAGAACAGTTTCTCATCATTATCTAGATGTTGCAGCCCAGACCTAACTTCTCAGATTTGCCCACTGATCAAAACATAAGTCTTAACTTTTAGGTTGTGCATTTTTTTCAGTCATAAAAATAACATACTTAATGAGGATCTACAATGTGTCAGTCACTATTGACCAGTCACCAATCTGACACTCATTAAGTGAAGAAATCACACAAAATCCCTGCTTTCATGGATGTTATATTAATTACTGCATATTAACAAATCTGAAGTAAATATTTATTAATATAAGGATTTTCCCAGCAAGGAAATTGTTCATATGTCTGAACAACAGTCATCGGGGAGAAGACGCAAGATTGTGGGGACACAATTTTATCATTAGAGAAGTGTACTGTGCTAGGCTGAAACATATTTCACCAGGAATCATTTTAACCTAGAAGAAATATGCCTAAGGAAAAGCTACCCTTCTTTACAACATTTCTATGCTGATGAAACTATTTATGAGAACTAATTCTGCTTCCCAATTCCCAACCAGGTAATGTAACTGAGCAAGATCCTTCCCAGGACAGACCCCTCCCCCATTTCCTCTACTTGAAGTACCTATATAATAGTATCTGATGCACATTTCCAGAGTCATTTCACAGATGCTAAAGCCCCCAGGAAATGGAAGATGTTAACTACTTGATGACCATGAGCACATAGCCCCCAGACCTACTGAAGCCTAAGAATCAGTAATGTTAACCCCTATGACACTGTCCTGTTACCTCACCATCAGCCAATTGTGCATGAACTTATTACATACTCTGTGACCCCCCCGCCCCTCCCTCACCTGGCCTTTAAAAATGCTTTCATGAAACACATCAAAGAGTTCCTGTATTTGGAGTACTAGTTGCTCTGGACTCTTTACTTGGTGCCCTGCAATAAATCCTGCACTTTCCCTCACCACAGTCAGGTGTCAGTACATTGTCTTTACTGCATGCAGGCGAGCAGACCCAAGTTTGGTTCAGTAATAGTACTTTTTTCTCATTAAAAAAACTGATTTCAAAGAAATATATTAAAAATATATATACTGTCCTTCAGAAAATGGAAAAGTAATCAAAGCCCACCACTGAAGTCTAGTGAATTACAGGACTCTATTCCAAGCTAATGACCAAACATGGTAAGGTTTTCACTGGGTATACAGACGACATCCTTTTTCAATGGCATAGCAAAGCACCAGATATCTGCTTCAAAACATCAACATATTAAAAAATAAAACTTTAGAAAACTACTTTGTATTCATTAAATACCTGATATAAGAAAAAATATAAACTGTAAGCAAATATGGTTGAATAATATCACCTCACAGATATAATATTCAACTTATTTTCAGAAGAAAACATGTTTCCCAAAAATTAACAGGCATGCTTATCTTTAATTGTAATTAATATTGTGACTGAAGGAGATGATTTTAAATAAACAGAGAAAAATTTGTTACTAAGTACTCTTTTTAGCTAAAATGGATATGCAAAGATACTAAGGGAAATATGATTTACATATTACATTATAGGTAAGTATCTCAAAAACAATATTTTAGAATACCTGTTTTTTGAAAATCTGTATATCTTCTTTGGAGAAATGTCTATTTAGGTCTTCTGCCCATTTTTGGATTGGGTTGTTTGTTATTTTGTTATTGAGCTGCATGAGTTGCTTATAAATTTTGGAGATTAATCCTTTGTCAGTTGCTTCATTTGCAACTATTTTCTCCCGTTCTGAGGGTTGTCTTTTGGTCTTGTTTATGGTATCCTTTGCTGTGCAAAAGCTTTTAAGTTTCATTAGGTATCATTTGTTATTTTTCTTTTAATTTCCATTTCTCTAGGAGGTGGGTCAAAAAGGATCTTGCTGTGATTTATATCATAGAGTGTTCTGCCTATGTTTTCCTCTAAGAGTTTGATAGTGTCTGGTCTTACATTTAGGTCTTTAAGCCATTTATAGTTTATTTTTGTTTATGGTGTTAGGGAGTGTTCTAATTTCATACTTTTACATATACCTGTCCAGCTTTCCCAGGACCACTTATTGAAGAGGCTGTTTTTTCTCCACTGTATATTCTTGCCTCCTTTATCAAAGATAAGGTGACCATATGTGTGTGGGCTTATCTCTGGGCTTTCTATCCTGTTCCATTGATCTATATTTCTGTTTTTGTGCCAGTATCATACTGTCTTGATTACTGTAGCTTTGTAGTGTAGTCTGAAGTCAGGGAGCCAGATTCCTCCAGCTCCATTTTTCGTTCTCAAGATTGCTTTGGCTATTCGGGGTCTTTTGTGTTTCCATACAAATTGTGAATTTTTTGGTTCTATTTCTGTAAAAAAATGTCAGTGATAGTTTGATAGGGATTGCATTGAATATGTAGATTGCTTTGGGTAGTAGAGTCATTTTCACAATGTTGATTCTTCCAATCCAAAAACATGGTATATCTCTCCATCTGTTTGTATCATTTTAATTTCTTTCATTAGTGTCTTATAATTTTCTGCATACAGGTCTTTTGTCTCCTTAGGTAGGTTTATTCCTAGATATTTTATTCTTTTTGTTGCAATGGTAAATGGGAGTGTTTTCTTAATTTCACTCTCAGATTTTTCATCATTATTGTATAAGAATGCCAGAGATTTCTGTGCATTAATTTTGTATCCTGCTACTTTACCAAATTCATTGATTAGTTCTAGTAGTTTTCTGGTAGCATCTTTAGGATTCTCTATGTATAGTATCATGCCATCTGCAGTGACAGCTTTACTTCTTCTGGGAAGAATGCTTAACATCATTAATCATTAGAGAAATGCAAATCAAAACTACAATGAGATATCATCTCACACTGGTCAGAATGGCCACCATCAAAAAATCTAGAAACAATAAATGTTGGAGAGGGTGTGGAGAAGAGGGAACCCTCTTGCACTGCTGGTGGGAATGTAAATTTATATAGCAACTGTGGAGAACAGTATGGAGGTTCCTTCAAAAACTACAAATAGAACTACCATATGGCCCAGCAATCCCACGACTGGGCATATACACTGAGAAAACCATAATTCAAAAAGAGTCATGTACTGCAATGTTCATTGCAGCAGTATTTACAGTAGCCAGGACATGGAAGCAACCTACGTGTCCATCAACAGATGAATGGATAAAGAAGATGTGGCACATATATACAATGGAATATTACTCAGCCATAAAAACAAATGAAACTGAGTTATTTGTAGTGAGGTGGATGGACCTGGAGTCTGTCATACAGAGTGAAGTAAGTCAGAAGGAGAAAAACAAATACTGTATGCTAACATATATATATATGGAATCTAAGAAAAAAAATGTCATGAAGAGACTAGGAGTAGGACGGGAATAAAACACAGACCTACTAGAGCATGGACTTGAGGATATGGGGAGGGGGAAGGGTAAGCTCTGACGAAGTGAGAGGGTGGCATGGACATATATACACTACCAAACATAGGGTGGATAGCTAGTGGGAAGCAGCTGCATGGCAATGGGAGATCAGCTAGGTGTATTGTGACCACCTAGAGGGGTGGGATAGGGAGGGTGGGAGGGAGGGAGATGCAAGAGGGAAGAGATATGGGAACATTTGTATATGTAGAACTGATTCACTTTGTTGTAAAGCAGAAACTAACACAACATTGTAAAGCAATTATACTCCAATAAAGATTTTTTTTTTTTTTAAAAAGAATACCTGGGCTTCCCTGGTGGCGCAGTGGTTGAGAGTCCGCCTGCTGATGCAGGGGACACGGGCTCGTGCCCCAGTCCGGGAAGATCCCACATGCCACGGAGCCCTTGGGCTCGTGAGCCATGGCCACTGAGCCTGCGCATCCGTAGCCTGTGCTCCGCAACGGGAGAGGCCACAACAGTGAGAGGCCCACGTACCACAAAAAAAAAAAAAAAAAAAAGAATACCTGTTTTTGCTGTGGCAAAACATAACTTAAGAATTAATCTAAATTATACTTGAACAACTAGAAGTATATAAACTTTTTCTGTTTAAATGAGGTTTTAAGAGGCAGGACCAAGACAGTGACATAGGAGGCTCCTAAATTTCCCTCCTCTCACGTATGCACTGAATGCACACAGCTATACATGGAGCAATTCACTGAGAGAAATCCAGAAACCAGCTGACTTTCTCCTTCACATGGGATGAATAAGAAAATCACACACCTAAATCCATAAGGAAAGCTGAGACACACTCTGACTATAAACCCTACCCCTATCACAGTGCCATACAATCAGAAAGGAACCCCCAACTCCCAGCTTCTCTCTGGGAGTGAAGGGTTTGGACCACACATATGGTGCCCCAACTGTTAAAGCTCCCATCTGAAGGTTGGGCTCCCAAATCACCTGGCTCTTAAAGACAACAGAACTTGCATTCATGAGTCTCACACTATTATACCAGACAAAGAAGCACTTCTTAAAATAACATAAGCACTTGCCACAGCTATTCCCCCAAGATTCAGCACAGAGATAGCAGGCAAACACTACCATCTCCCAGTCTTTCCCTGGAAGGGGTATGACTGCAACATTACAAGCTTCTGCCTGAGGGTCCAGCTTTTAATGAGCATGCATCTTCACACTGTACTGGATGTGATCCCCCTCAGAGACCAGGGGAGTGGGTGGGCACTTCCCTGTCTTCTCCCTCAAGCTCATTCCAACAATAAAACCAAGTTACCAGTACCTCGGGAAAATAACTCAGTATATCAGGAAAGAAACTGTATACATACAGGGTCCAAATTTTACAGCTGCCATTCAAGGAATGGGCTTCCAAATAATTTATCTCTGATAGCCAGTGGGGCTTGCATTCATAGCCACACAGAATTATGACAAAGAAGCAGTTGTTAATGGGCATGTGAGCACTTGCCACAGCTATACCACAAAGAGTCCATACAGAGGGAGTGGGCAAAATGCTCATCTCCCAGTTTCCGCCTGGAAGGGCTGTGTAGTCAACTACACATGTGCCCAGCTACTGCCTGAGTGTCTGGCTTCTAATCAGCCTTTATCTAGGTGCTGTTGCAATCCTCCCCTTTGGGACACTGAAAGGTCTTGTGGTGTCTTGGGACACCCTCAAGTACTGGCAGCCACAAAGAACAAGAACCGTGGCTTGAACAATTACAAAGGTTTGAGCAGCAACTAGGAGCCTGGGCTAGCTTATTGACAAGGTTCATCTCCTGCACAAGTCTATAAAGACTGGAAGAAGTGACTGTTTGAGCCATTGTGCAGAAACCAACACAGGGCATCAAGGAAAATCAAGAAACAAAGAAATACATTGTGGGCTGGCCAAAAGTTTGTTTGGGTTTTTCCATACTATCTTACGGAAGAACCTGAATGAATTTTTTGGCCAACCAAATATTTCAAACAAAATAACGAGATAAATCTCCAGAAACCATTATTAATAAAATAGAGATAAGTGATTTACCAAACAGAGAGTTCAATTTAACAGTCATAAACATGCTCACCAAGGTCAGGAGTGCAAATACTGAACATGAGAATTTCAATAGAGAGAAAAGTATAAACAGAAATCATAGTGCTGAAGAATACAATAAGTGAACTGACAAATTCAGTAGAGGCACAGCTAGAACAAACAGAAGAAAGGATCAGAAAATTCAAAGACACTGCTATGGAATTCATCCAATCAAAGGGGAAAAAAGAAAAAAGAATGCAAAAGAGTAAAGATAGCTTAAGGGGCTTATGGGCCTATATATATGTTACAAGAGTCTCAAAAGGAAACGAGAAAGGAGTAGAAAACTTATGCAAAGAAATAATGGCTGAAAAATTGCCTAACCTGGAAAAAGAAATAGACATCCTGGTCCAGGAAGCCTAAACAATGCCAAATAGGATGAATCTAAAGAGACCCACAATGAGATACATTATAATTAAATTGGCAAAAGTTAAGGTCAAAGAGATAATATTAAAAGCAGCAGCAAAAAAGAAAAAAAAAAAAAACCTTGTTATATAGAAAATAACACCCTTAAGACTATGAGCAGATTTTTCAGCAGAAACCTTGCAGGCTTAAAAGCAGTGGGATGATATTTTCAAAGTGCTGGAAATAAACAAAGACTCAACAAGAATACTCTACCCATAAAAGCTGTCCTTCAGAAATGAAAGAGAGATAAAGATTCTTCTAGAAAAACAAAAGCTGAAGATCACTTAACTGATCTTACAAGAAACATTAAAGGGAGTTCTTCAAGCTGAAATAAAAGAATACTAATTTGTAACATAAAAACATATGAAAGTATAAAACTCACTGGTAAAAGTAAGTATATAGTTTAATTCAGGATATTCTAATATTACAATGGTGGTGGGTAAATAACTTAAAAGTCTGGTGTAAAGTTAAAAGACAAAAGGACTCAAAATAACTCTAATGAAATAATTTGTTAATGGATATACAGTATAAATACATGTGAATATGATATCAAAAACATAAAATTTGAGGGGACATGTAAAAATGTAGAGCTTTTTTATGTATTTGAAGTTACCAGCTTAAGATAGACTATTATTAGTATAAGTATCATGGAAACCACAGAGTAAAAACCTACACTAGGTACACAGAAAATATACGAAAGGAATCAAAGCGTGCCACTACAAAAAATCATCAAATCACAAAGGAAAAGAGCAATAGAAGAAGAAAAGAATAAAGGAAGTGCAGAAGAGACAGAAAACAATAGGATCTTACAGTAAGTCCATACTTATTTTAAATGTAAATAAACTAAATTCTCCAATCAAAAGACATAGATTCATTGAATGGATTAAAAAACAATACCCAATTACATGCTGCATACAAAAGACTCCTGCTTTAAGGACATGCTTAACTTAAAATAAAAGAATGGGAAAGGATATTCCATGCAAAAGGAAACCAAAAAAGGCAGAGATAGCTGTATTTATATCAGACAAAATAGAATTTAAGCATATAACTGTAATAAGAAACAAAGGACATGATATAATTATAAAGGAGTCAATTCATCAAGAGCATATAATAAAATATAAATATGTATGCACCCAACATCAGAGCAACTAAATATATAAAGTAAATATTAATAGACTTGAATGGAGAAATAACAATACCATTATAGTACAGGACTTTAATCCCCAATTTTCAACAATAGCTAGATAATTCAGACAGAAAATATATTTAAAAATTGGTCTTAAAATACATGTTAGACTAGATAGATCTAACAAATGTATATAGAACATTCCATCCAACAGGAGCAGAATTCACATTCTTTTCAACAATACATGGATCACTCTCCAGTTTAAATCATGTGTTAGGACACAAAACAAGCCTTAATAAATTTAGGAAAATTGAAACAATATCAAGTGTATTTTCCAATCACAATGGTATGAAACTAGAAATCAATTACAAAAAGGAAACTGGAAGATTCATAAATATGTGAAGATTAAACTATATGCTACTGAACAATCAATGGGTCATAGAAGAAATCAAAAGGGTAATCAAAAAATATCTTGAGACAAATGAAAATGGAAATACAACATACCAAAACTTATTGAATGCAGCAAAAGTTGATCTAAATGGAAAATCATAGTGATAAATGCCACATTAATGAAAAAGAGAGATCTCAATGAAACAACTGAAATTTACACCTAAAGGTATTAGAAAAAGAAGAAAAAATTAAGCCCAAAGTTAGTAGAAAAATGAAAGTAGCAAAGATCAGAGTGGGAAAAAAATTAAATAGTGACTAGAAAGAAAATATTAATGAAACTAAGAGCTGATTTTTTGGAAAGATAAACAAAATTGACAAATCTCTGACTAGACTGAGTAAAAAAAAGAAAGAAAACAGATTTAAATAAAGTCAGAAAAGAACAAAATTGACAAATCTTTGACTAGACTGAGTAAAGAAAAAAGATTTAAATAAAGTCAGAAAAGAAAGAGGAGACATTACAACTGATAACATAAAAAGACTAAGGATTATTAGAAACCATTATGAATAGTTATATGCCAACATTTTAGATAACCTAGAAGAAATAGATAAATTCATAGAAACATACAACCTACTGAGACTGAATCATGAGGAAACAGAAAATCTGAACAAACAAATTACTAGTAAGGAGATTGAACCAGTAATCAAAACCTCCCAGCAAAGACCAGGCTTTACTGGTGAATTCTACCAAACATTTGAAGAACTAATCCCATTCCTTCTCAAACTCTTCCAAAAATTAGAAAAGGAGGGAAGACTTCCAAACTCATTGTATGCCATTGCATTACCCTGATATCAAAGCCAGAAATGGACACTGCAAGAAAAAAAAAAAAAATTACAGATCAATTCCCCTGATGAAAACAGATGCAAAAAACCTCAACAAATATTAGCAAACCAAATTCAAAAGCATGATACAAGGATCATACACCATGATCAAGTGGAATATATTCCAGTGATTCAAAGATGATTCAACATATGCAAATAAAAAATGTGATACATCACAGTGACAAAATGAAGAATAAAAATAATATGATCATCTCAATAGATGCAGAAAAGCCATTTGACAAAATTAAACATCCTTTCATGATAAAAAGTCTCAACAAATTGAGTATACAAGAAATGTACCTCAAAATAATAAAGGTTATATATGACAAGTTCAGTGTTAACATAATTTTTATCAGTGAAAAGCTGAAAGCCTTTCTTCTAAGATCAAGAACATGACAAGGATGTGCACTCTCAAATCTTTTATGCAACATTGTATGGAAGTTTTAGCCAGAGCAATTAGGCAAGGAAAAGATATGAAAGACACCCAAAACAGAAAGGAAAAAGCAAAATAGGATTTTCAGATGACATAATATTATACATAGAAAACCCTAAAGACTCCACAAAAATACTGTTGTAACTAATAAATTAATTCAGTAAGTTTGCAGGATTTACAATTACAATACTCAGTTATGTTTCTATATACCAAGAACAAATTATCCAAAATAGAATTTAAGAAAACAATCCCAATTACAATAGCATCAAAAAGATTAAAGTACTTAGAAATAAATTTAATCAAGGCAGTAAAATAGCTGTACACTGAAAACTATAAAACTTTGATGAAGGAAATTTAAGAAGACACAAATAACTGGAAAGATAATCTGTTCATGGATTGGAAAAATGAATACTATTAAGATGTCCAAACTACCCAAAACCATCTACAGATTCAATGCAACACCTATCAAAATTCCAATGGCAATGTTCACAGAAGATATTTTTAAAATCCTAAAATTCATATGGAACCACAAAAGACCCCAGATGGTTAAAGCAATATTGAGAAAGAAGAAGAAAGCTTGAGGCAAGATGCTTCCTTATTTCAAACTATATTACAAAAGTATGGTAATCAAAGTAGTATGGTATTGTTATAAAAATGGACACATAGACCAATAGAATAGAATAGAGAGCCCAGAAATAAACCTATGTGTATACAGTCAATTAATTTTTGAAAAAGGAACCAAGAACATATAATGGGGTAAGTATAGTCCCTTCAATAAATGGTGCTGGGAAAACTGGATATACACATGCAAAATAATTAAACTGAATGCCTATTTTGCACCATACACAAATATCAAACCAAAATGAATTAAAGGCTTAAATATAAGACCTGAAACCACAAAACTTCTAGGAGAAAAAGGACGGTAAGGTCTTTGCCATTTTTTAATTGAAATATAGTTGATGTACAGTATTATATGTTACAAATGTACAATATAGTGACTCACAACTTTTTTTTGACATTTGCAACCAATTTTATATCACAATCCAAGATCCAGCATTTTACTTTATGGGGAAATACTAGAGGGTTTCCAACAAAAGACAAGAATAATATAAGGATGTCCACTATCAGCACCTGTGTTAGACATGGTACTGAAGATATTAACCAATGTAATTAGAAAAAAATAATTAGGGGCCAAAGAGTGGAAAGTAAGAGGTAAAACTAACATTGCTAGCAGGCGATAGTATATAATTGAATTCTTTCAAAATCCAAGACAATCTATGAAAAAAAGCAATAAAATCTGTGAGAATTTAGTAAAGGAGAAAGGTATAAAATTCGTATACATAAATTAGTGATTCACAGCTTTAAAAAGTTAAACTCCATTTGTAGTTATAATAAAATATTGTTTATAGTCCCTGTGTTGTACAATATATCATTGTAGCTTATTTTTGTACCTCTTAATCCTCTGACCCTATATTGTTCCACCTCTTCTTCATTCTCCACTAGCATATTCTCTATAACTGTGAGATTGTTCCTTTTTTGTTATATTCACTAGTTTGTCGTATTTTTAATATTCACTAGTTTGTGGAATTTTTTAGATTCCATACATAAGTGATATCATATTGTATTTATCTTTCTCTATCTGACTTATTTCACTTAGCATAATGCTCTCCAAGTCCATCCATGTTGCTGGAAATGGGAAAATTTCATTCATTTTCATTCTTTTTTATGACTGAGTAGTATTCCATCGTGTGTGTGTGTGTGTGTGTGTGTGTGTGTGTGTGTGTGTGTGTGTGTGACATCTTTATCTATTCATCTGTTGATCAACATTAAGGTTGCTTCCATATCTTGGAAGTTGTAAATAATGCATGTATCTTTTCAAATTAGTGTTTTGGTTTTTTTCAGATATATACCCAGGAATGGAATTGCTGGGTCATATGGTAGTTCTATTTTTAGTTTTTTGATGAACCTGGATGTTTCCCACTGCTTTACACAGTGGCCGCAACAATTTACATTCTCACCAATAGTATACCAGGGTTCCCTTTTCTTCTCATTCTTGTCAACATTTGTTATTTGTGTTCTTTTGATGAAAACCAGATGTGTGGTGCTATCTCACCTGATTTTGATTTGCATTTCTCTGATGATTTGTGATGTTGAACAGTTTTTCATGTGCCTGTTAGCCATCTGAATTTCTTCTTTGGAAAAATGTCTGTTCAGGTCTTTGGCCCATTTTTTAACTGGGTTGTTTATTTATTTTTGAAGTTGAGTTGTATGAGCTGTGTATATATTTTAGATAGGGACCCCTTATCAGTCATATTATTAGAAAATGTTTTCTCCAAATCAGTAGGTTGTCTTTTCTTTTTGATGGTTTCCTTTTCTTTGCAAAAGCTTTTAAATTTAATTAGATCCCATTTTTTAATTTTGGCTTTTATTTCCTTTCTTTTAGGAGACAGATTCAAAAACAAATATTGCTATGATTTATGTCAAAGGATGTTCTGCCCATATTTTCCTCTAGGAGTTTTATAGTATCCAGTCTTAGATTTAGGTCTTTAACCCATTTTGAGTTTATTTTTGTATATGGTGTTAGAGAATGTTCTAATTTCATTCTTTTACATGTAGCTGTCCAGTTTCCCCAGCACCACTTATTGAAGGGAATTTCTTTTCTTCTTTGTATATTGTTCCCTCTTTTGTCATACATTAATTGACCATGAATATGTGGGTTTATCTCTGGACTCTTTATTCTGTTCTATCGATCTATGTGTCTGTTTTTGTGCCAGTACCATACTATTTTGATTACTGTAGCTTTGTATTATAGTCTGAAGTCAGGGAGCACAATTCCTCCAGCTCTGTTCTTTCTCAAGGTTGTTTTGGTCATTTGGGGTCTTTTGTGTTTTCATACAAATTTTAAGATTATTTGTTCTAATTCTGCAAAAAATGCCATTGGCATTTTGATAGGGATTGCATTGAATCTGTAGATTGCCTTGGGGAGTGTGGTCATTTTAACAATATTATTTCTTTCAATCCAAGGACACTGGATATCTTTACATCCATTTGTGTTGTCTTCCATTTCTTTCATCAGGGTCTTACAGTTTTCCAAGTATAAGTCTTTTACCTCCTTAGGTAGGTTTATTCACAGGTATTTTATTCTTTTTGACATTGCTTTTGGCAGCAATTATTTTGGATTTGACAGCAAAAGCAAAGGCAATGAAAGCAAAAATAAATAAGTAGGACTATATCAAACTAAAAATCTTCTGCACAGCAAAGGAAACCATCAACAAAATGAAAAGGTAACATACAGAATGGGAAAAAATAATTTACAAACTACATATCTGATAAGGGTTTAATACCCACAATATATGAGGAACTCATACAATTCAACAGCAAAAAAATAAATAATCCAACTAAAAATAAATAAAGGACCTGAATACCATTTTTTCCCCCAAGGAAGACATTCAAATGGTCAACAGGTATATGAAAATGTGTTTAATATCACTAATCATTAGGGAAATGCAAATAAAAAACACAATGAGATGTCACCTCAAGCCTGTTCAGATACCTATTATCAAAATGACTAGAGATAACAAATGTTGATGAGGTTTCAGAGAAAAGGGAACCCTGGTACACTGTGGTGAGAATGTAAACTAATATAACCACTACAGAAAACACTATGGAGGTTACTCATGAAATTAAATATAGAACCACAATATGATCCAGCAATCCCACTTCTGGGTATATATCTAAAGGAATTGAAACAATAATCTCAAAAAGATATCTGTACTCTCATATTCATTGCATTATTATTCACAATAGCCAAGGTATGGAAACAATCTAAGTGTCATGAGAATGAAGGAATAAAGAAAATTTTATATATATATGTATATATATATATATATAATGGATTATTATTCAGCCTTAAATAGAAGGAAATCCTGCCGTTTAGAACCTGAATGAACCTGAAGTGTATTATGTTAAGTGAAATAAGCTAGACAGAGAAATACAAATATTACATGGCCTCACTTGTACATAGAATCTCAAAAATAGAAAGTCAAATTCATAGAAACAGAGTCAGAATGCTGGCTGCCAAGGGTGAGGGGTGGGAGAAATTGGGAGAGGTTGGTAAAAAGAGTACAAATTTTCAGCTATAAGATGAATAAGATCTTTTGTTTCCATACATAACATGGTGACTATAATTGATAATACTATTTTGTATAACTGAAATTTGCTAGGAGAGTAGAACTTAGGTGCCCTCATCAAAAAGAAAAAAAGATAAACATCTGATGTGATGGATGTGCTAATTACTTTGACTATGGGAATATTTTCACAATGTATATGTATATTGAATCATCACATTGTACATTTTAAATATATTGTAATTTTACGTGTCATTTATACATGAATAAAGGAGAAAATATAAATGACATATTAGAAAACACACAATATTTATTTAAGCCAGATAACATATATAATATTTTAGAAGTAGATAGAAAATAAAAAAGAAAACTTGAAACCAGCTCCTGTTAAATCTTGAAATAAGATAATAAAACAGACATAATTTTCTCTCTTAATGGTGACAGGAATAGAGCACACAGTTGTAGTTAGTAGTATTTAAACATGAAAAAACTGTACTATCACTTTTTTCAATTTTACTTTTGTTCCTAACTTTCGTGTCTTACATTTTATAGTAAAAATTCTAGGCAAGATTTCTAGATGAGTTGTCAAGTGGTTAGACATTTACCCTGCCTAATCAACAGTATCATTTCTGGGCACTTCCAGACAAAGATTGGAGTGGAATAAGAGATATTTTAAGCCAAGTGATACTTTACAATAAAGTATATTTCCCTCATGCAGACATAGCAATACAAAGAATTGTGACCCAACAGAAGACTTAAAACCAAGCTCTCCTAAATTGTAGAGGGTGCAGTACCACAGAAATGCACTGTTATTGAGTTGTCCACATAACTTCCACTCAGGCATGGTGAACTCCCAGGATGAGTGCTGCTTGCACTCTGAAAATGATGCTTTGAGTCCATTCTAAAGTAAAAACAGTATTCTGAAATTGTAAATATAGAAGAACTCTATCATGGCCAACACAAGTCATGATAATAAAGGACTTGGATAGTTACAATTTAAATACTATGATAAGAAAAATTTGACCTTTAGCTTTCCTCAGGTTAGCCAGCAGATAGTAGTTAATCCTCATACCCCTACATCAGTGAAAAAAATGAGTTAGAGAAGAATGTTATTTGTTAACATATATCACCCAAGTATCTTTTTTTTTTTTTAATGGCCTTAGGTTACCTAGATAGTCATTTAGTTGGAGTGATGCTAAACCTATATGACTTTAACATATCTGAAAGCATGATATGATCTCATAAGCCAAAATTAAATATATTTGCAAGCATGTTTTACTGGACCTTACATTCTCAAGAATGTGAGTGCTCAGTCATTTCAGTAAGCTATCATCTTCCTCCCAACCTCAACTTCAGGCTTAAAGAATGGTGCCTCAAAATGAAAGTTACAGTTGTCAATCAGTTTTAGAGTAGACAGATAAAAAAATTTCCAAGGTCGTATATGTTTGTTGAGGCTTAGTTTCTGGATTAGGTGGCATTAGGAATCATTCTCTGTGGCATGATTTAGGAAGGCAGAGCTAGATTTTGCTCATACTTCCACCAACACAAACTATAGGGAAGCTAGATGAAAAGACTCATCAGGGAATTGATGCACTAGGCAAAGGCCAACCAACACCTGGTTCTCAGCAGCATCCAAGGCTCCATATGTAACTATGGGTGACAGCAGCCCTGGCCATTCTTGAGACTAAAGGCATTTAATTTCTGTCACCTATGTCTTCCTAATTTTATTTCTAGTCATCATGCTATCACTTGAAAAATGCAGCAGTAGAATCTGGAGGAAGATAGAATAAGACTGTAAAGCTTAAAAAGCAGTATTTAGGACAAGAATCCTCAAGTTTATTGTGGAGTTACATTAAACATTTGTTTTCTGCTGATGTAGGTAAAGTATTTTGTTTTGTTTTGTTTTTTCACATTAATAGTTGGAAGAAGATCCAAGCTTTTCCTGAGCTCAGAATTGTTTAGTAAGCAGGGATATTTTGTGCTGCATGTTGACACCATTGTTTCATTGGGGCAACTGCTCAAAAGAGATGAATAATGAGCTTCTTTCTAGGTAATAATCCTTGGGTTGCCTGTTGAAGATAATGTAAAGCTCAGGTTGCTAGAATTTACTCTTAAAGCCATTCATTTGAGCCAAAGTATTAACCTAGAAGGAAGTACAAAAGCAAAATACAGCTGTAATGTATTTTACGAAAGTAAATTAGTACTAGAATTGTTTTTTTTTTTTTATTAAAGGTAAAAATAAAGGTTTTTTTTTTTTTAATTTACCCAGCGAAAAATCCTAATAAAGAACCTTAAAAATTAAGTTGATGACATTTCTTATGCTCAAGGCAACAGCTGATCACCACTCTAATCCTAAATGTTTCTTTGCCCTGTGCCAGCACTATATTCTATCAAATCACAGGTTCATAAATGCAAACTTCTCGGCAGATTCAATTTTCTCATCTGTAGAGTACATCTGCCTTACCTACTTAAACAAACAAACAAACAACTGTTATAAATTGGGAAACAGAAAAGTGTAAGAAATTGTTATTATTTTGTGAATTTACAAAAAATACATGTAATACAGGATCTTAAATGTGACCTGAAATGGGCCTGAAAATAAAAGCCTTATCAAACTCTGAGAGTGAGTTCTGAAAACTACTTAGGGATGAGTAGTTCATGGCTAGATGATAAAAACAGGTCAAATTCCCCTTTCCTTTATAACATTATAATTATAATATCATAATTACTCTAATAGCATTTTTTTAGCTAACATGTATTAAGCATCGTTTTTTTTTTCAAATGTACCAGGCACTCTTGTAAGTACTTTACATTCATTAACTTAACTGATCCTAATCATAAGCCCTATGCTATACATTCTAACATAAGAAAACCAAGACACAGAGAAGTGAAATCACCTGCCAAAAGTCACACAGCTGGTAAAAGAGAGACCTAGAGTTTGAACACAAGCAGCGCTACTCAGAAGGCTTGCCTCTTAACTAGTCTGTTATAACATCTCTTTTCACATCACGACTTTCATAGACATGAAAAAAATTATTTGTCATAAACATTTGAAAATCCTTCTGTTATTACTCAATTATTATCTTTTCCAGTCTCATTAGATATTACTTAGATGTCTCCCCGATACCCAAGGATTTATGTTCCTAGGGCTATCAATAAACCTCAGGCCAAACACATGTCCTCAGCTCCAGTGAAATATCTCTTAGCTCCTTTCCATCCACACCAATAGACTGGAATGTGGAGCTTAAGGCCCGGACTGATTTAATTTCACTTTATTTTTCTTCCTGCACCTTAAGGCAAAATCTTTATTTTTTATTTGCCATAAAAAGTGTGGAGGTTTCCTCTTTTGCTTATTATGCTTAAGAGGTGTGACTCTCAATACACCAGTATTAGAATGGAAATTCTTCTGGTTAAATATATTTATATACCTATGTTCCCATATCACAGTTTTTACCATACAAGGTACACTCCACTAGAGAACCAATAACTACAAAAGCTATTCCTCACTATTAAGAATCTAAGGATGGTATAAGTAGATGACCTTAGAGGTTCTTCAAATATCAGACCCTCTGAGTTTGGCAGTAGTATGGATGTACTCTCTGGCAGGGCTAGAAATCAACAGTTACAGTATTTTGACAGGTGAGCTAGTCTCTCCCAGGCAGATCCTGTGTAAGGGCAAACAGAAATATTTTACTACTGGAACTGCCTCAGAAGAAGAAAGAACAGCTGAGATATTATGAGATTACCCTGGACAGATTACAAGAGGAATAGAGGAGACCAGATCTGCATGAGATGGAGAAAAGATTCTCAGCAGATTCCACCAAAATAAGGCCAAGGACCCAATAAGACTGGGAAGAATCATTCTTTTATCAGATAAGCAACTGTAGAATTTTGATTTGTTTAGTGTACTCTGAAGATGGTGTCTTTTACCACTTTTATTTAATAGGGTTCTCTTTTTAGATGGGAGAAAATCAATCAATCATGGCAAAAATAGACTGATTACATTCAGGTTTTAATAAAACATTCTAGAGCTAACAGGAAACACAAAATTCAATCCAACTTTTCTAAGTAGAAAAAGGGCACCATGACAATATGGTCACCTAAAATTAATTTTGTAGCATGTTAAATATCAAATAAAAGAACAACCAGTGATCTGATGAAATAATATTGGTTAAATCTATTTAAAAGATGGCCTATCCTGAGTATTTAAACCTCTTTGAAAATAATCCAATATTTTCAAGTCAGTGTGATAGTCAGTGTTTGCATAGTCTATGAAAGAGACTTTAAGAGACTTTAAGAGATCTTTTTGATATGCACTTGTATAAAGCAATCTATTTTCACTCTAACTAAAATAGTGCTTATATTTGCTTTGCCAAAATTTTGGCTGGCTATTTTCAAAGAGAATATATTTTATATTTAATGATATGTTTTATTTTCCTCATGGGCTCTACCCTATTGGAAGGTATGATTATAAAAATCATATTTCATAACATGAATAAGTTTTCTTGTGCAAGCCATGTGTTACAGAAAACATTAGAGTGGTGAAATGACCTATTTTAATCAAGTACCTAGGTAAAATGGTACTGCTTTATTTCAGTATAACAGTGCCTTGATTTTAAAAAAAGTGAGGGGGGAGAGTTGGCAAGATGGCGGAAGAGTAAGACGCAGAGATCACCTTCCTCCTCACAGATACATCAGAAATACATCTACACGTGGAACTTCTCCTATAGAACACCCACCGAACGCTGGCAGAAGACCTCAGAGCTCCCCAAAGGCAAGAAACTCCCCACATACCTGGGTCGGGAAAAAGAAAAAAGAATAAACAGAGACAAAGAATAGGGACGGGACCTGCACCAGTGGGAGGGAGCCGTGAAGGAGAAAAGTTTCCCACACACTAGAGGCCCCTTCGCGGGCGGAGACTGCGGATGGTGGAGGGGGAAGCTCTGAAGCTGCGGAGGAGAGCACAGCCACAGGGTGTGGAGGGCAAAGCGGAGAGATTCCCGCAGAGGATCGGTGCCGACCAGCACTCACCAGCCCGAGAAGGTTGTGTGCTCACCCGCCAGGGCGGGCGGGGGCCGGGAGCTGAGGCTCCGGCTTCAGTCGGATCCCAGGGAAAGATCTGGAGTTGGCAGAGTGAAAACAGCCTGGAGGGGTTAGTGCACCAGGCTAGCCGGGAGGGAGTGCGGCTAAAGTCTGGAGTTGCCAAAGAGGCAAGAGACCCTTTCTTCCCTCTTTGCTTCCTGGTGCGCGAGGAGAGGGGTTTAAGCGCGCCGCTTAAAGGAGCTCCAGAAATGGGTGCGGAGCTGCCGAAGAGACAGGAGATTTTTCTTGCCTGTTTGCTTCCAGAGGCGCGAGGAGATGGGATTAAGGGTACCACATAAAGGAGCTCCAGAAACGGGCGTGAGCCACGGCTGTCGGCACGGACAGCAGAAACGGGTGTGGGACGCTAGGGTTACTGCTGCCGCCACCAAGAGGCCTGTGTGTGAGCACAGGTCACTCTCCACACTGCCCCTCCCAGGAGCTCGTGCAGCCCGCCACCGCCAGGGTCCCGGGATCCAGGGACAGCTTCCCCGGGAGAACGCGCGGCAGGCCTTGGGCCGGTGCAGCGTCATGGCCTTTGCTGCCGCAGGCTCACCGCGCATCCATGCCCCTCCCTCCCCCACGGCCTGTGCCAGAGCCCCTGAATCAGCTGCTCTTGAACCCCGTCCTGTCTGAGCGAAGGGCAGACGCCCTCGGACGACATACATGCAGAGGTAGGGCCAAGTCCAAAGCTGAACTCCAGGAGCTGTGCAAACAAAGAGGAGAGCGGGAGTTCTCTCCCAGCAGCCTCAGAAGCAGTGGATTAAAGCTCCACAATCAACTTGAAGTGTCCTGCATCTGTGGAAAACCTGAATAGACAGCGAAATATCCCAAGTTGAGGAGGTGGACTTTGGGAGCAAGATATACTATTATTTTCCCCTTTTTTTCTTTTTGTGACTGTGTAGTGTGTGCTGCTATGTGAGATTTTGTCTGTATAGCTTTGCTTTCACCATTTGTCCTAAGGTTAGACCGACCTGGGTTTTTTTGTTTTTTTTTAATAGAAATTTTTCTTCTTAATAATTATTTTTTATTTTAATAACTATATTTTATCCTACTTTATTTTGTCTTCTCCCTTTCTTTCTTCCTTCCTTCCTTCCTTCCTTCCTTTCTTCCCTCCTTCCCTCCTTTCTCCCTTTCTTTCTCCCTTCTTTCCTCCCTTCCTTCTGTCCTTCCTTTCTTGCTTTCTTCCTTCCTTCCTTTCTTCCTTCCTCCCTTCCTTTCTTCCTTCCTTCCTTCCCTCCCTCCTTCCTTCCTTCCTTTTCTTTCCTTTCTATTTTTTCTCCCTTTTATTTTGAGCCGTGTGGATTAAAGGCACTTGGCGCTCCAGCCAAGCATCAGGGCTGTGTCTCGGAGGTGGGAGAACCAACCTCAGGACACTGGTCCACCAAAGACCTCCCAGCTCCATGCAATATCAAATGGCAAAAATCTCCCAGAGATCTCCATCTCAACACCAAGACCCAGCTCCACTCAAAGACCAGAAACCTACAGTGCTGGACACACTATGCCCAACAAATAGCAAGAAAGGACTACAGCCCCATCCATTAGCAGAGAGGCTGCCTAAAATCAAAATAAGGCTACCAACATCCCAAAACATACCACCAGAAGTGGACCTGCCCACCAGAAAGACAAGATCCAGCCTCATCCACCAGAACAGAGGCACTAGTGCCCCCAACCAGAAACCTACTCAACCCACTGAACCAACCTTAGCCACTGGGGACAGCCACCAAAAACAACGGGAACTACGAACCTGCAGCCTGCAAAAAGGAGACCCCAAACACAGTAAGATAAACAAAATGTGAAGACAGAAAAACACACAGGAGATGAAGGAGCAAGATAAAAACACATCAGACCTAACAAATGAAGAAGAAATAGGCAGTCTACCTGAAAAAGAATTCATAATAATGGTAGTAAAGATGATCTAAAATCTTGGAAATAGAATAGACAAATTGCAAGAAACAGTTAACAAGGACCTAGAAGAAATAAAGAGGAAGCAAGCAACAATGAGCAACACAATAAATGAAATGAAAAATACTCTAGATGGGATCAATAGCAGAATAACTGAGGCAGAAGGACGGATAAGTGCCCTAGAAGAAAAAATAGTGGAAATAACTACTGCAGAGCAGAAAAAAGAAGAATGAAAAGAACTGAGGACAGTCTCAGAGACCTCTGGGACAACATTAAACACACCAACATTCGAATTATAGGGGTCCCAGAAGAAGAAGAGAAAAAGAAAGGGACTGAGAAAATATTTGAAGAGATTATAGTTGAAAACTTCCCTAATATAGGAAAGGAAATAGTCAATCAAGTCCAGGAAGCACAGAGAGTCCCATACAGGATAAACCCAAGGATAAACACACCAAGACACATAGTAATCAACCTGTCAAAAATTAAATACACAGAAAACATATTAAAAGCAACAAGGGAAAAACAAAACACACAGGGGAATCCCCATAAGGTTAACATCTGATCTTTCAGCAGAAACACTACAAGCCAGAAGGGAGTGGCAGCACATATTTAAAGTGATGAAGGAAAAAAACGTACAACCCAGCAAGGATCTCATTCAGATTTGATGGAGAAATTAAAACCTTTACAGACAAGCAAAAGCTGAGAGAGTTCAGCACCACCAAACCAGCTTTACAACAAATGCTAAAGAAATTTCTCTAAGCAAGAAACATAAGAGAAGGAAAAGACCTACAAGAACAACCCGAAACAATTCAGTAAATGGTAATAGGAATGCACATATCAATAATTACCTTAAATGTAAAAGGATTAAATGCTCCCACCAAAAGACACAGACTGGCTGAATAGATACAAAAACAGGACCCATATATATGCTGTCTACAAGAGACCCACTTCAGACCTAGGGACACTTACAGGCTGAAAGTGAGGGGATGGAAAAGGATATTCCATGCAAATGGAAATCAGAAGAAAGCTGGAGTAGCAATTCTCATATCAGACAAAATAGACTTTAAAATAAAAACTATTACAAGAGACAAAGAAGGACACTACATAATGATCAAGGGATCGATCCATGAAGAAGATATAACAATTGTAAATATTTATGCACCCAACATAGGCGCACCTCAATACATAAGGCAAATACTAACAGCCATAAAAGGGGAAATCGACAGTAACACAATCATAGTAGGGGACTTTAACACCCCACTGTCACCAATGGACAGATCATCCAAAATGAAAATAAATAAGGAAACACAAGCTTTAAATGATACATTATACAAGATGGATTTACTTGATATTTATAGGACATTCCATCCAAAAACAACAGAATACACATTTTTCTCAAGTGCCCATGAAACATTCTCCAGGATAGATCATATCTTGGGTCACAAATGTAGCCTTGGCAAATTTAAGAAAATTGAAATCGTATCAAGTATCTTTTCTGACCACAACGCTATGAGACTAGATATCAATTACAGGAAAAGATCTGTAAAAACTACAAACACATGGAGGCTAAACAGTACACTACTTAATAACGAAGTGATCACTGAAGAAATCAAAGAGGAAATCAAAAACTACTTAGAAATGAATGACAATGGAGACACGATGACCCAAAACCTATGAGATGCAGCAAAAGCAGTTCTAACAGGGAAGTTTATAGCAATACAATGATACCTTAAGTAACAGGAAACATTTCGAATAAACAACCTAACTTTGCACCTAAAGCAATTAGAGAAAGAAGAACAAAGAAACCCCAAATTTAGCAGAAGGAAATAAATCATAAAGATCAGATCAGAAATAAATGAAAAAGAAATGAAGGAAACAATAGCAAAGATCAATAAAACTAAAAGCTGGTTCTTTGAGAAGATAAATAAAATTGATAAACCATTAGCCAGACTCATCAAGAATAAAAGGGAGAAGACTCAAATCAATAGAATTAGAAATGAAAAAGGAGATGTAACAACTGACACTGCAGAAATACAAAAGATTATTAGAGATTACTACAAGCAACTCTATGCCAATAAAATGGACAACCTGCAAATAATGGACAAATTCTTAGAAATGCACAAGCTGCTGAGACTGAACCAGGAAGAAATAGAAAATATGAACAGACCAATCACAAGCACTGAAATTGAAACTGTGATTAAAAATCTTCCAACAAACAAAAGCCCAGGACCAGATGGCTTCATAGGCGAATTCTACCAAACATTTAGAGAAGAGCTAACACCTATCCTTCTCAAACTCTTCCAAAAAATAGCAGAGAGAGGAACACTCCCAAACTCATTCTATAAGACCACCATCACCCTGATACCAAAACCAGACAAAGACATCACAAAGAAAGAAAACTACAGGCCAATATCACTGATGAACATAGATGCAAAAATCCTCAACAAAATACTAGCAAACAGAATCCAACAGCACATTAAAAGGATCATACACCATGATCAAGTGGGGTTTATACCAGAAATGCAAAGATTCTTCAATATACACAAATCAATCAATGTGATACACCATATCAACAAACTGAAGAAGAAAAACCTTATGATCATCTCAATAGATGCAGAGAAAGCTTTTGACAAAATTCAACACCGATTTATGATAAAAACCCTCCAGAAAGTAGGCATAGAGGGAACTTTCCTCAACATAATAAAGGCCATATATGACAAACCCACAGCCAGCATCATTCTCAATGGTGAAAAACTGAAATCATTTCCACTAAGATCAGGAACAATACAAGGTTGCCCACTCTCACCACTCTTATTCAACATAGTTTTGGAAGTTCTAGCCACAGCAATTAGAGAAAAAAAGAAATAAAAGGAATCCAAATTGGAAAAGAAGAAGTAAAGCTGTCACTCTTTGCAGATGACATGATACTATACATAGAGAATCCTAACGATGCTACCAGAAAACTACTAGAGCTAATAGATGAATTTGGTAAGTAGCAGGATACAAAATTAATGCACAGAAATCTCTGGCATTCTTATACACTAATGATGAAAAATCTGAGAGTAAAATTAAGAAAACACTCCCATTTACCATTGCAGCAAAAAGAATAAAATATCTAGGAATAAACCTATCTAACGAGACAAAAGGCTGTATGCAGAAAAGTACAAGACACTGATGAAAGAAATTAAAGATGATACAAATAGGTGGAGAAATATACCATGTTCTTGGATTGGAAGAATCAACATTGTGAAAATGACTTTATTACCCAAAGCAATCTACAGATTCAATGCAATCCCTATCAAATTATCAATGGCATTTTTTACAGAACTAGAACAAAAAATTTCACAATTTGTATGGAAACACAAAAGACCCCGAATAGCCAAAGCAATCTTGAGAATGAAAAATGGAGCTGGAGGAATCAGGCTCCCTGACTTCAAACTACACTACAAAGCTACAGTAATCAAGACAGTATGATACTGGCACAAAAACAGAAATATAGATCAATGGAACAGGATAGAAAGCCCAGAGATAAGCCCACACACATATGGTCACCTTATCTTTGATAAAGGAGGCAAGAATAAAGAGTGGAGAAAAAACAGCCTCTTAAATAAGTGGTGCTGGGGAAAGCGGACAGCTACATGTAAAAGAATGAAATTAGAACACTTCCTAACACCATACACAACAATAAACTCAGAATGGATTAAAGACCTAAGTGTAATGCCAGACACTATCAAACTCTTAGAGGAAAAGATAGGCAGGACACTCTATGACATAAATCACAGCAAGATCCTTTTTGAACCTCCTAGAGAAATGGAAATAAAAACAAAATAAACAAACGTGACCTAATGAAACTTAAAAGCTTTTGCACAACAAAGGGAACCATAAACAAGACAAAAGGATAACCCTCAGAATGGGAGAAAATATTTGCGAATGAAGCAACTGACAAAGGATTAATCTCCAAAATTTACAAGCAGCTCCTGCAGCTCAATATGAAAAAAACAAACAACCCAATCCAAAAATGGTCAGAAGACCTAAATAGAAATTTATCCAAAGATATAGAGATTGTCAACAAACACATGAAAGAATGTGCAACATCATTAATCATTAGAGAAATGCTAATCAAAGCTACAATGAGATATCATCTCACACCAGTCAGAATGTACATCATCAAAAAATCTACAAACAATAAATTCTGGTGAGGGTGTGGAGAAAACAGAACTATCTTGCACTGTTGGTGGTAATGTAAATTGATATAGCCCCTATGAAGAACAGTATGGAGGTTCCTTACGAAACTAAAAATAGAACTACCATACGACCCAGCAATCCCACTACTGGGCATATACCCTGAGAAAACCATAATTCAAAAAAAGTCATGTACCACAATGTTCATTGCAGCTCTATTTACAATAGCCAGCATATGGAAGCAGCCTAAGTGTCCATCGACAGATGAATGGATAAAGAAGATGTGGCACATATCTACAATGCAATATTACTCAGCCCTCTAAGGAAACGAAATTGAGTTATCTGAAGTGAGGTGGATGGATGTAGAGTCTGTCATACAGAGTGAAGTAAGTCAGAAACAGAAAAACAAATACCGTATGCTAACACATATATATGGACTCTAAAAAAAAAAAAAAAAAAGATCATGAAGAACCTAGGGGCAGGACGGGAATAAAGACGCAGACCTACTGGAGGATGGACTTGAGGACACAGGGAGGCGGAAGGGTAAGCTGGGCCAAAGTGAGAGAGTGGCATGGACATATATACACTACCAAATGTAAAACAGATAGTGGGAAGCAGCCTCATAGCACAGGGATAGCAGCTCGGTGCTTTATGACCACCTAGAGGGGTGGGATAAAGAGGGTGGAAGGGAGGGAGGCACAAGAGGGAAGACATATGGGGATATATGTATATGTATAGCTGATTCACCTTGTTATAAAGCAGAAACTAACTCACCACTGTAAAGCAATTATACTTCAATAAAGATGTTAAAAAAAGACTCTGCTCTATGCATTATTATAATGTCATTTACCATTGTCTCAAGAGATATATTCAAAAACAAAGAGAAGACAAAGAAATATGTAATTTCCTTATAAAAGCAATTCAATTGGTCTTTTCTTTTTGGATATCTAGCTATACTGACTTCAATTTTCCAAAGACATTTATCCTTTCAAATGTATCACAGCATATATAAACTGTTCTGGCATATTACTTAAAGCAAGGCTTCAATTACAGGAAAGCCATGGCAGAGAGGGGCTCTGTGAGGACAAATTCCCACCCACTCTGCTTACTAGTATGCTTGTGCTGAAGTAACGAAGTGCCACAGACTGAGTGGCTTAAACACCTGAAATATATTGTGTACAGTTCTGGAGGCTAGAAGTCCAAAACCAAGGTGTTGGCAGGGCTATTTCCTTCAGAGGGCTGAGGGAAGAGTCTGTTGCAGACCTCTTTCCTTGGTTTGTACATGCCAGCTTCTCCCTATGTCTCTTCATATCATTTTCCCTCTATGCATGTCTCTGTGTCCATATTTCCCCTATTTATAAGGATACCAGTTATACTGGATTAGGGCCCACTTTAATGATTTCACTATAACTTAATTATCTCTGTAAAAACTCTATCTCCATATGAGGTCACATTCTGAGGAAATGTGGGTTAGTACTTCAAAATATAAAGTTTTCAGGGACACAATCCAACCCATAACACCACCTATTTAGGGGTTGGTGCTTACAAATCCTCTACAAAATGTGTAATGTGCATGGCTGATATAAGTTTCTCCTACAACCTCCCTACAAAAGTATATAGTTATATACAAGTGTCATACATGTATTTGTATATATATATGTATATATCACTTTAGGACAGTGTTAGACACAGGAAAGCAGTCAATAGCTATTTATCAGAAATAAGTCCATATTTTTGATAATGTAGAAATATCTTGCATGTTTTAAATATTAGAAACCTAGAGTAAACACTAGGAAGAATCATCATAAACTGAGCATCTCAATATCAGGCATATATAGGTGATTATCTCAATTTTCACAACAATCCTTTGGGATATGATTCAGGCTATCTCCAGTCCTGTCATGCTCAGAATCTCCTGGGCCTTGGACACAGGAGTCATATAGTTGCCATGCCAATGATTAGTCATTATTGCACAGAAGTGGTAATATGGCTATGGTAAGTGGTAATATGGTAATATGGAATGAAGCAACTGACAAAGGATTAATCTCCAAAATTTATAAGCAACTCATGCAGCTCAATAACAAAATAACAAACAACCCAATACAAAAATGGGCAGAAGAACTAAACAGACATTTCTCCAAAGAAGACATACAGATTGCTAACAAACACATGAAAGAATGCTCAACATCATTAATCATTAGAGAAATGCAAATCAAAACTACAATGAGATATCATCTCACACCAGTCAGATTGGCCATCATCAAAAACTCTAGAAACAATAAATGCTGGAGAGGGTGTGGAGAAAAGGGAACCCTCTTGCACTGCTGGTGGGAATGTAAATTGATACAGCCACTTTGGAGAACAGTATGGAGGTTCCTTAAAAAACTACAAATAGAACTACCATACGACCGAGCAATCCCACTACTGGGCATATATCCTGAGAAAACCATAATTCAAAAAGAGTCATGTACCACAATGTTCATTGCGTCTCTATTTAAGATAGCCAGGACATGGAAGCAACCTAAGTGTCCATCAACAGATGAATGGATAAAGAAGATGTGGCACATATATACAATGGAATATTACTCAGCCATAAAAAGAAATGAAACTGAGTTACTTATAATGAGGTAGATAGATCTGGAGTCTGTCATACAGAGTGAAGTAAGTCAGAAAGAGAAAAACAAATACCGTATGCTAACACATATATATGGACTTTAAGAAAAAAAATGTCATGAAGAGATTATTGCTAGGATGGGAATAAAACACAAACCTACTAGAGCATGGACTTGAGGATATGGGGAGGGGCAAGCGTAAGCTGTGACGAAGTGAGAGAGGGGCGGGGACATATATACACTACCAAATGTAAATTAGATAGCTAGTGGGAAGCTGCTACATAGCATAGGGAGATCACCTCGGTGCTTTGTGACCACCTAGAGGGGTGGGATAGGGAGGGTGGGACAGAGGGTGACACAAGAGGGAAGAGATATGGGAACATATGTATATGTATAACTGATTCACTTTGTTGTAAAGGAGAAACTAACACACTATTGTAAAACAGTTATACTCCAATAAAGATGTTAATAAATAAATAAATAAATAAATAAATAAATAAATAAATAAATAAAGTGAGGAAATTATAAAAATATTTAGATTTTGATTTGGAGATCATAGTTATAAGAAAAATTTTGATATTCTAATATTTTTCATTCAGATGACTTGTCAAATTGTATGCTACATGTTTTTATGAACCACTTGTTATATCTGGAAAATGGAATCTGTCAAATAATTTGATTATTTCCAATTTAGTAACATGCACCTTTAAATCTTTTCTACAGCACCCCTAGGAAATAGACTAATAGAGTATATGCGTGCCTCTGTGTTACAGGCAAAATTATGAGCAGAGTGGCCAATCTGTTCACCTTTACGACTGATTGTCTAGCAATCTCACATCAACTCTCAAGACAGCTGAAAAGAAAATTTCAGTTTAGTGACATATCATCTGTGTATAAAGACAATTCTATAAAAGTCTACTGAACAGTAAGCACTACTCAGCCCAGCTTTCACCTTAAAAGATAATAGATGCTTATGGATGTGTTTCATGGAACCATCATAATATCTGTTATGGGAATTGGTAATGTGCTCTAGATTATTTTTTAAGGATGCTTATATGCTAATGAGTGAAGGGAGGAATTCAAGTCTGTTATTGTTTAAGGAAAATATCATATCAGGAGACAAGTGATACTGTTTAATTAGAGTTACCATCTCTCTCATCTAGTGGTTATTTAAATCCAGCAAATTCAACTATCTGGACATAATTTCAAAACAAGAATGTGTCAAACAGTTTTTCCCAGAATTAAAAAAAAATTCAAAAATATTTGTATTGAATTTTGTTCATAAAACTGTCACTCTGAGTGTATTATTTTTTATATCATTCTAAACAGAATGAATATCCCTTTATTTAAACTATTACAGAATAAAACAGAGAATCAGAGAAAGCAGTTATTCTGAAGGCCATAGGGAATAATAATAATAACAAACTAATGAAGAATACAACTATTGAACAGTTCCAAGAATGGCAAAACACAATGGGGCAGTCAATAATATTCCCTATGATTATCTTAAGTCTTCACAAAATGTTTAAAATATATCCAGAAGTCAGTGTTTAATATAGTAGGACATTTTAAAATAATGTTTTAAAAACTCCTCAACAAAATTATATCAGAATATTTCAAGTAGAAATATTTAATAGATATATTTCCTACTATAAAGTATATTTAATCTTGTCATTTTAAGAATTTTATAGCTTTTTAAGTAATGTAAATTGTCATCATTATAACAGATGACAAAGTATCGAGGGGGTATAAAGAAGTGCCAGCCATCAGGGAAATATATGATACATAAGAGTATGTCCTTGTATAACAGTGGTTGTTCCTGTGAATTCTCTGCCGTTGTTCACAGGGAAAGGCTAACAAGGTAGAGAATTTACCCTTGTGGTTCCTAACAAGAATGACTTCCTGCCAGTCCAGGAGAAGTTGCACAAAGGAGAGGGAGATTGATGAGAATTGATGAGAAAAGGTGGGAAATCCCTAGGGCAACTCTAGGTGGAGCAGTCCAGAGAATAGGCAAGTCCTGGATCATGGATGTGGTGTGGGCTTCGGTATATTGGTTTTTCCTTTGCTTCACATTGCTCAGGGCAGATCACTCACTAATCACTTCGTTGTCATTCCTGGCTGCATGGAACATATTACAGAGTAGGGGTACCCAGCTAACTAACCCCAAGCATTTCCTTCCCACTACAATGATCAGGGCTCTGAAGTTCTTAAACATGGCTGCACACTGACTTCACCAAGGCAGCTTTGAAGAAACTGAAGCTTGGCCCCCATGTCAGACAAACTAAATTAGAATTGAATAGGGGAGGGGGAGAGAGGCACCAAAGTGGCCTGCACACACACAATTCCCAAAGATTGGGAGACATAAACTGAGGCTGAGGTTTCATTAGCTAATAATCTCTGGAGATTCCACCCACCTGTAGCATAGTATCTGTAAAAGAAAGACAATGTACAAAACCATCTACCATATAAATCATAATTAATGGATCCAGACAGGATAAATATTTTGAAGAAATATATTAAATATCATCAAATATGTGAGAATTTTTTATTAGGGTATAGTTTTTTTTACAATGTTGTGTTGTTTCTGCTGTACAGCAAAGTGAATCAGCTATATGTATACCTATATCTCCTCTTTTTGGATTTGCTTCCCATTTAGTTCACCACAGAGAAGTGAGTAGAGTTCCCTGTGCTATACAGCAGGTTATTTGAATAGGCATAAAAAGATATAATAAGAAAACAACTGGAGATAGTGGGTGAACAAATATAATTGTGGATATAATAAACTCAACACTGAAGAGTGGAATGGTTCAGGTTGAACAATGAATTAGTGAGCTGGCAGTACAGATTAAGGAGTGTCCCCAGAAAGCATTAGGAAGGAATAAACAGACAGAAAATGTAAAGAAAAGTTTCAGAGATGTAGAAGACAGTTGGAGGTGAAAAAAGCTAAGGTCTTCATCAAAGACACAGCTTCCCACAGGTGCCCCTTTTCCCTCTTTCCTGGAGAACATTCATTCCCAGGACCTCCTGGCTTAAGCTCCATGGCTTCCAGTGCTTCCATTATTCCTACTGTTGGACTCTGAGGATGATAATCTCTAGCACATATGCTCATCACAACACACACAGAAGAACTTGCCTGGTGTGGGAACTGGAAAAAAGAACGGTGCTCAAGGCAGAAGTTGGTGAAAAGAATTTTGTTGCAGGGGCTGTGTTGCACATGGTTAAGAATAAACTTTTAGTGTGTTTTCCAATCACAATACAGTTACAATTACTACAGGACTTAAAAGAGTAGTTTCATCAAATTTAATTTGAAATCCTGCTTGTTATGATTTTGGAGAAATCTTATATTTGATCTCCTGTTTTGTTTTGTTTTGTTATTTTTTAAAAAGCCTATCGCTAACACAGCTGGCTGGGATGAATCAAAGTTCAGAGTTCCTCAGTGATCCTTGGAAACAGAAACCTTCATCCCAGAGGCAAAGGTGGACACGAAGTATAAAAGCAGATAAAACCACATGATACATAGAAGAGTCAAGGTTCAAAATGTCATTTGAAATTTTCAGGGTGGAAGAGGGTAGACAGAAAAGAATTATGTCTGATGGGGACAGAGGTTGATTTAAGGAAAAAGCCACATTTGAAAGCCAGAGAGGCAAGGATGAACATCATAGGTACTGATCAGAAAGAGGCACTCCACTGGAGTGCTGAGTGACTGCCTAGAACATTAATTGTTCTTCGTAACTTGCCTGTAGGTCCAGCAGAGGCCTAATGAATGGATGAACTGAAGCAGAGTAAACATGCAAGGAAGAAGTAGTGAAGTGAAGACCATTCAGATATTAAAATTATGCTCACGGGGCTTCCCTGGTGGCGCAGTGGTTGAGAGTCCTCCTGCTGATGCAGGGGAGGCGGGTTCATGTCCCGGTCCGGGAGGATCCCACATGCCACGGAGTAGTTGGGCCCATGGGCCATGGCTGCTGAACCTGCACGTCTGTCTGGAGCCTGTGCTCCTCAACGGGAGAGGCCACAGCGGTGAGAGACCCGTGTACCGCAAAAAAAAAAAAAAAAAAAAAAAAAAAAAATGCTCACATCCTATCCCCCGCCTTAAGAAGAAATGCATCTCCTAATCTTTAACGAGAACACCTACCATACCTGACTCCTGGGGTATCCTCCCCACTCAACACCCTTATGTCGCGAGGGACTTCTGACTTGGACTTACTCAGGGATAGAAGCCACATTATATTAACTGACACCTGAGAACTTCCTTCCCCCAGCCAGACAAATATTTATATGGAGTATTATCCTTGGTCTTCCTCAGCCAAGATCTCCTCCAGACCATGGCTTTAAGGAGAAGCAATAAGAACTCCTGCTTGTAGCTGTGAAACCCTACAAGTCTGAGGTAGGGCTGTGAGAGTAGAGAAAAGAATAATCTATGAGAAAAGTGAGCAAGAGATAACTTGTCTTTATCCAACAAGGTGTATTTCTAATATTCCAAAGCAAGTGAGCTCAGCTAGAAAGTAGATTTTAAGATTGTGTTTGCCTTTCAACAAGCACTAAAGTGCTTAAATAAATTAGGTATAATGTTCCTAAAATATTTTACTTCTTTCATTTTGACACTATTTGCACATATTAATAGTCTAGTTGTATAAGCAACATTCATCTATGTAACCAACTTACCTTGCCTTCTATCAGCAGCTTCTACTATTTCCCCGCCATTTAAAATATGCTCTAGCTATAGAGACACCTATTCCATTCCTAAATTATTTCACATCTTAATATTTTGGCTAAACATACATTTTCAGCATCCCAAATGCTCCATTTCTGCCTTACAAATTTCTATTGTATTTTCATGATCCAATTTCAGAAATCATTAATATCAATACTTAGTTCCCTAGCCAGAAACTTTGCAAAATTCTGTATAAACCTCTGCCATATAGAACATATTGCACAAGATTACAGTCTGTTTGTTCTAATAGACTGGGCATAGGTATCATGTCTTTCTTAATTTTTAATTCCAAGCACCTGTTAACAATGCCAGCATATAGAAGACACTAAATAATTTTTCTATTGAAATGTTAATATTAAAAAAATTAAAAGTTCCAAGTTTTTCATACCCTAAAATAAAAAATGACACAATTTTAAATGTTATACTACTATTAATTTCATTTTGAAACCCAAATGAAATTAATAGTAGTATCAAATAGCAACAATTTTATTTTTCCTTAGGATCAACTTATTTTTCCTTGGCAAAGCATAAAAGGAGCTCAACTATTAAATCAGATCGTTTTGTAGAGTAATGAGCAAATTATCAATGATAACTAATTTAATATAAAATATGCAAATGGCCAGTTGAAAATGAAAATATTTTCTCTCCTAAAATTCATATTAAATATGTACAAGATTGTCATTAAGAAGTCCCTGAAATCTACTAATGTAGCCCTCAGTGTCTGTAGTTCTTTTGGCATAGTTTTATACTCCTCTAGTTTTTATGACCCACTAAGAGTTGCAGTTTTTCCCATGGTGCTTGGTACTAGCCCCTGTTCCACACATGTTTTTTCTAGTTCATGGTGCTCATTATCTTAATGGACAATTACAGCTCTCTAACTGATTTCTCAATCACTACAGTTAATAGGAAGATTTTCATTATTGCCTACACTTTCAGCTTTTGAATAGCAAATGCATTTTACTTTATTTCCCCTTTGAACTATTTTCTCAGCTCCATAAAAACAAACCACAGCTCTGTCAAACATTAAGAAGGAATAAATAAAGTTCCAAAATCCAATATCAAGGTCTAGGTAAAAGTGAAGTTGAATAGCATTTTTACTAAGAAAATTTTAGAAACAAATATTTTCCTGCTACTTAACAGATAAAAGATTGACATTTAACAGAATTGTAGGAATTTAAACCATATTTCACATTATTTTCCAGTATTTTTAATTACATACCTGAAACATTTTAAGTGCATAATTAAAGTTAAATGAACTTAAAATTCTCAGAATATACTGCCTTAATACTTTAGCCCAGTCAAATTTATATAATTGATTACTCAATTGTAACATTAATTTCCAGGAGTGTTGTGTGTACTTCTAGCCTGAGAAATATAGAAAATTTTAATACTTATTTTCTCAAAATAAAAGCGAAACGTTATTATTATTTTTGATCTCAAAAGAAGATATATGGGGCTTCCCTGGTGGCGCAGTGTTTGGGAGTCCGCCTGCCGATGCGGGGGACACGGGTTCGTGTCCCGGTCTGGGAGGATCCCACGTGCCGTGGAGCGGCTGGGCCTGTGAGCCATGGCCGCTGAGCCTGCGCGTCCGGAGCCTGTGCTCCGCAACGGGAGAGGCCACAACAGTGAGAGGCCCGCGTACCACAAAAAAAACAAAACAAAACAAAACAAAAAAAAACGATATATGAAGCAGCAATCACCTACTAGAGGTCAGTAACAAACATAACTTTCAATAATCACTTATCTTCATTAAACACCTGCTGTGTACTGGTCTCTTCACAAACATTATTTTTGCACCTCTAAACATATAAAACAGGTACAGGATGGCTAAGTGACTTGTTGAAAGTCACACAGCTAATAAATGAATCAGTTGGGACTCAAATCCAAATTTGTGTTTATACTACCTCTTGGTTCCTCTAAAGTTGAAATATTGCATAGGGATTGAACAGTATCCTTAGTTTATGGAATTCTCCGTTGGTATTGAAATTCCAAACCAATCATGGCTCTATTGCAAACTTCTAATTCCTAAGCACTATGTTAGTTGCTGGAAGTCTCTGAACTAAAACATTTGAAAAATAATATGTACCATTGATTTTTACTGGCAATTTAATACCTATATTTCTGTGTAAAAAGTGATTAAAAACACAGGCTTTGTTTTCTATATTTCATGTAAATATCTACAAATGTATTAAGTGTCTAATTTAGCCAACTTCCATTTTTAAGTTAAAACTTAAAGTTTTAACTTTTATTTTTGTGTTTTCTATTCATTGCATTTTTTACCCTTAAAGATATGACCAGTACTTTTCTGGCAAAATGAATTACAAATGTGACTGTTTTATTATAATATTTTTTGTAGTTTTTGTTGAATGAACATTGAGTATGCTTTTCCACTGAAAAGAAATTTTGTTTATGGATATTTACTCAAGACTGAAGTTTCAGGATATATATATATATATATATATATATATATATATATATATATATATATATTTATATACACACACACATACATACACACACCTATAGATGGCTGCAGTCACTCATTCTTGCTGTGTAAGAGTTGTTTTTAATTCCTGTTCTGTTTTTCAGATCCAATGGGCACATCTAAAATTACATCATAGTTGGGTTGTACTTTTCCATATCTCTGTATCACTCTAGTTCACACTGAAAAATTGACTGATTGTAAAGGGAGAGTCTATAAAAGTTTGGTATGTAAAAGGATAATGCAAATTAGATAACTTGATTTATCTGGCTCAAGTCAAACGGATTTGAAAAAAGCATGTGCTAACTAGGTAGTAGATTTGAAAAATAAGTGAGCACATCTCTGTGAACTAGTTCAGAACATTTGGTAACAGTGGAAATGAAAATTCTGTAGAACAATTATTTAGGAAGACTGTTGTTTCCTTAATTAAAATTGTATTTTCTTTCTCTTCATCTCTTCCCTCAACTTTATAATTTAGTTGTCAAAATTATTTGCAGAGATGCTGGTTAACAGCAAATCTAGCATGTATTTGACACTCTTACTATGATGATGATTAATAATATTTATTTAAATAGTACTGTATATTTTCCAAGCCTTTTATATACACTTCATTTTATATATATTTATATGTATTTAGTTGTCACAATCTCTCTCATAAAATAGTTATTCTCCTGGAGGTAGAATATAATTCCACCCTTCTTAAACATGGGCTATGCATAGTGATTTCTTTCCAAAGAGTACAATATGGAAAGGGGGGAAAAAGAGTAATATTATAGTGCAGAACCTCAGTCAAATGATCAAAATTAACAACAGTGATATGTTGCTAGCATGTACTTTTGATATGGTGTGATGAACATGGTACTTTTCCACTGTAGTCTTCCTCTTAAAACTCATAATACTAGACTAATCATGAGAAAAACATTAGACAAATATCAATTAAGAGACATTCTACAAAAGCATCTGACTGATATTCCTCAAAACTGTCAAGGTCATCAAGAACAAGGGAAATCTAAGAAACTGTCATCACAGCAGAGATGAGCATAAGGAGATATGACAACTAAATGGAATGTGGTGTCCTGAATGGGATCTTGGAACAAAAAAATGGACAACTGATAAACTAAATAAATCTAAATAAAGTGTGGACTTTAGTTAATAATAGGGTATAGATCTTGGACCATTAATTGTGACAAATGTACCATACTAATGCAAGATGTCAATAATAGGGTAAACTTGTTCTGGAGAGTACGGGAACTGTCTGTATTATCATCATGACTTCTCTGTAAATCTAAATTTACTCTAAAATAAAATTTAAAAATAAACAAAACAGGGAAATAATTCACACATACATCCTAAGTTACAGTTAGAAAACAGAGCTTCTTCGAGATCCTGGATCACTAGTAGAGGCTGACCTTGAACGAGTAAAGGGTTTTCAAACCTAAAAGCAAAGCTTTCCTCTAATAAAGCAGAGTGGCCTTGAACAGCATTCATTGTAAATAAAGACTTGACACACTTGAGTTAAAAATAACGCATACTTATTTGCCAAAAGATGAGCAGAAAAGAGAAGGTTTAATTTTTTAAAATCTTTTTATATATGTGCATCAAACACAGAACACTCCCACACTCATACACACTAATGAATAGTTGAGCAAGAGTCTAATTTTTCCACCAGTAAAGTGTACAGCATGGGCAGTCCATTTTTGAATATGGTGGAATCCAATCATTTAGATCCCCATTTCTATAGGCATAGCTTTAAGGAACTTCTCAGCAGATGCTAGTTTCATTTTCTCCTACTCTATCTTTTCATTTATCCAGAGGTCATTCTTATCTCTCCACTTGGCTGAATCTCAAGGTTGTCCTGGCTTATCTTTGTAACGTCTCTGCACCTGGTTTCCCTGATCTTATTAAAACAGCTCATCTGTTTTCAGCTTTTTTCAGATTTTTCTGGGAAAATTTATTTATTCTTCCTTCACCAATTCTATCTTGTATAGTTAAATATTTTCTAAGCCAAACTATAATCAATAATGTTCTAAATACTTAAAAATAAGACCAAATTCTTCTACCATTTTCTTCATCAATGACAGGACCTAACAATGTTACTGTGTTTGTATTTGTAAAAACAATTTTATTAATTTACAATTAACCTGTGTCTAACAAGAATCAATCTTTTCACCTAAAGAAATGGGCTAATATTATTTCTTTCCAAAATCAAAATTTGAATGGTCAAATATATTTTCCATAACAAAATCTAATGTTAAATAATTTATATATGTGGTCATGTAACCTAATGCTTTGTTTTCTCTTTTAAATAAAGCTTTATCTGGGGTAGGATTCTGACCTATTTCCCACTCTAGGAAGAGAAGTTCCAAGACACTTAGAATATAATAAACTTGCTCCTGAATCTAACCCACACTCACAATTCTAAATATTGGCCATTGACAAGCACCACCACACAGAAATAGAAGCCAAAAGATGCTGCTGTTGGTACTACTAAAGATCCTCAGTGCCCAGCAGCTATCTTTGCCCTCACAAGTCCCCCCTGACAGTGAACTATATTAGTCACTGTCCCTGATTCCCATGGTCATCCAATATAGCAACTACTCTATGGACAAGAGTTCAACATCTGAAGAAGCAGTTTCAGTAGCCCCTGGGGTAGAGATGTAGGAGCAGAGTACAGGACCAGGTCCCTAGGCACCAGTGTGAAAAGGTCTTGATGCAAAGGAAAATTTCTTCTGATGGCTACCAGTGCCTGGGAAGGTGGGAAGACACTTCCAGATATATCAATATAGGCAGTGACCCAGAGGAATATGGTTTCTTGATTTCTGAGTTTTGAATTCCCAGCCCTACCTTTACCTTCTCACTTATGTCAAAGAAGAAACAGATTTGGACAGTAGTTAAAGCAGTAAAACAATTTTTTCAGGACTCTTACAATAGGAAAAAGAGAACTTGATTCCAAATGCAGCATAGGTACGTGAGAATTTATAGCCAAGGAGTAGGGTAGTGGGGGTGGGGGGTGTGGTTATTCAGTAAATGAAAAATTACAAACAGGAAGCATCAGGGGTAAGGGGGTTCTGAGCTAAACTGACCTAATAGAATTCTTGCTAAAGACAGGCCATGGTGATCAAACAAATTATCTTTGTCACTCCCATTTCTTGTTCAAGGGAAGAAGGGACATTCTTCTTTCTTTTGAACATTATAGGTCCATTTCTCATCAGGTTATCTTTCATTCATTAAGGATCAGTTGAATCATCTGTTGGGAAATGGTAGTAGAGAGAATTTGCTAGATGGTGCTAGCAGCCAGGCATTTAATGAGGGGAGTTTTCATGAAAATAAAGCAAAAACTGAGATTAATAGTTAAAAATCCAGTTTCTGAATTCAGTAGCAGCCAGTCAGGAAGATTTCTAGATGATGAACTTGAAGTATCATTAGATGGTGGAGTGAGGGCAGCACTGGCAATCAGTGGAATTCCTGGTTTGCAGTTTGAATGCCTCTAGTGTTGGCATGGGGTGTTCCAGTGAACCTTCTGAACTCACACAGCAGCAGGCATGAGATTGCCCACACATGATCTGTTATGTTGATTTCCTTAAAGTTTATATCAAGTCATACAGCTTCAGCTTGCAGGGCTTTGGGAAAAGATAATTTTAATTCTCAATGATTCCAAGTCAGAAGGGAGAAAAATTAGAAACATTAATTTGGATAGTTGTAGCTAGATATTAGAGGAAACTAGAAAAATTCATGATCCAGTCCAGTTTGTGGGATAAATAACGAAGCCTTAATGACAATGAACTGGACTAGAATTTAACATCCACTAGAGTGTGCTATGGTTTTCCACGGAAACAATTTTTCTCTCTACAATCACCACCATTTCTATCAAAGTAGTCAAAGTAAGGTTAATTTGTTTGCAGAATAAGTCTATTTTCATTAATCTTGGCCTGGTTATTTACATAAGTGCAGCAAGAATAGAGATTGACGGGCTTCCCTGGTGGCACAGTGGTTGAGAGTCTACTTGCCGATGCAGGGGACACAGGTTTGTGCCCTGGTCTGGGAAGATCCCACATGCCGTGGAGCGGCTAGGCCCATGAGCCATGGCCTCTGAGCCTGCGCGTCCGGAGCCTGTGCTCCGCAACAGGAGAGGCTACAAAAAAAAAAAAAAAAAAAAAAGAATAGAGATTGACAACATAGGTCTTTTGAATTTGTTCTGCTGGAAATTTTCATAAGCAATCTCAGATTAGACTTTTAAAAGCCTCTTGAGCGTAGGAAGCCAAGGTAAGGACTCACCATCAGAGTTCGCCTGCAATACCTGTATATTTGAGTGAATTCCTTCCTTCTCCAGGTCCCCAAAATATCCTGAGGTTCCTGGTCCTAAAAAAATGTGACTTTCCTTACTAACCTAGAAAGCCAGGAATCCTAGAAGCAAAACAGCAGATCATTTTTTTAAAGGGAGACTTTATTGACTCCATAAAATCAACCATAGGTCCTTAAAACTGTCACCTTTGATTATATATATGCACACCTTTCTCAAACATGACTTTCCAGTCAAAGTCTTGGCAATATCATCAATGTTTCCAATTGTGAGCTGTTCACAATGTTTCCAATTGTGAATCTGTTCAAGAGAACAGATTCTTATTGAACTTATGTAAAAAATATATTTCCTTGAAAATAAGAATACTCATTAAAAGTTGCTAAATTCTGGAGGGATCAGAGAAGGAGAAAAGATAAGTTGTTTAAGTTCTGTTTACAAAGGTATAATTTACCAAATTGTTATCAGTTATAGATAGCTTAAGAGAAGAAAATAAAAAAGTTTTCTTAAATCTGGAAAAAAAAATCAAGAAACAACAATATTTCAAATAAAGAGCCATAAAATTATAATCATCTTCATCAGTTTATTTAGTTCCATGTTTATTTGATACCTGGTTTGCTTGACCCTGGGATGGCAGTTTTATTAATCCAGTTTTTCCATTAGGAGTTCTGGAAATTTTTACTCCATTCAGTAGTATTATTAGAAATCTCTACTTGCTATAGTCCTTTGCATGAGTGTCTTCTTAGGTAAAGCACTTTTGCAAAAGCATCAGAGTAAAACAATAACTCTAACACAGCTTCTGTTCCTTCTAGAGAATAGCCTCTTACAAATGGAGAAGTCTAAGAATCTAATCCAGCCTCTGTTTATCTGGGATTCTAACCCAGCTTTTAGTGTACACTTGGAATCTTAAAAATCAAAATCTGTCTCTACCAGCTCCAACAGATGTTTGTCTGGAGCACTGGTTTAGGAGTCAGACTCACCAATGGATCCCCAATCAATCAGTCAGCAGTAAAAACAAAGGCTTCAAAGGTGCACACTTAGGGTCCTGGGTGAGTGCTCTGGGGGTCCAATGATGAATCTGATCCTATTCAAGTTGCAGCACCATAACTGTCAAAGAAAAACCAGAACTGGACAGTAGTTAAAGCAGTTAAAAACAGATTTTATTCAGGACTATTGCAATAAGGGGTAAGAGACCTTAGTATAGAACTGGGCTCAATTCCAAATACACCATGGGAAAGTGGCAAGAGCCAAGAAGCAGAGTGCGCATCAGTGGACAGAAAATTATTAAGAGAAACCATCAAGGGTAGGGGGCAGAGGGTTCTGGCTAAACCACCCTAACAGGATTCTTACTGAAGACAAGCCAGAGTGATCAGACATTACTTGAAAGATGGTAAAGATAGGTGACCTGATCAGATATGGTGGCAGGGGGTGAAGTTCTGATTAAATTGACTTAGCAAGGTTCATGCCAAAACTAAACTGTACAAGGAAGTGACAGATGGACCCAGGAGAAGGTTCAGGAGCCTGACTAAAGTTTGGTCAAAAAAAGAACCTTTGTCATTTACCCCATCATTTTAAAATAATCTCTTTTTGTGAAAAACTCCATAGGTACTCAAATATTCCCCCAGGGTGGGCACATGGCTTAAGCATCTACTTATCCCCAGGGCATAATAGAGCTTCAGCAAGTTGTGGAACATCCATAAATGTTTGTTGAATTGTTGACCTCTTTTGGGATAGGAACTAAAACTAAAATTTGAAGACCATCCCAGAAAGTGAGTACATAAAAGAACTACATTTTGGTTTAGTCTCACTTTGTGTTATTGCTTTTAACAACTTGAAAATGATTTGTGAGATTCAAGGACAGAATAAAACTTAAAGAAGATAGTGATATGAAGCTCATTCTAAAGATTTTTTTTTTTCCTTGAATAATGCTAGGCTGTTAAAAGATTATAGAAGGCTGGAGTTGTTGAAAACAGCTAAGTCTAAAGTTAAAATTTAAAGAACACTCAATCAAGCATAAAAAGGGCCTTTGAAATAAAGTTGATAATCCTTGGGGACAGCTATATTTAACTATCATTATTGTGGTTTCACTGTTTTTGTTGAAATCAAATACATAAACAGAGCTTTCATGCTGTTTAACAAATTTCAAATCAGTATCCTTTCCTTTCTGATGTCAAGCCAGCCCCTAAAGTGACAGAGATACTAATGTACATTTCCCTTCAAATAATAAATGAAGGCAAAAAGTACAATGAGAATAACATGCCTAAAGAAACAGCATCTTCCCATTTTTCTGACCAAATTCAGGCTTTCCTCTGCTGCTACACTGCTACTTCCCTGAGGTTCCTATAATAACAAAGAAACACAAAGGTTTACTGTTGGTGAACAGTAGTCTTGACTCGTACTGTGTCCTTAAAGTTTGCCAAAAATTTCTGGAGTCAAATCTATCATGATTCAGAGTAATTTAGAGACAGCAAAAAGTCCCTGGAAGAGTCCATCCATTCACTGAACTGGTTTAGGAGTTCTAGGTTGCAGAAATTGGGTCAGTTTCTTCCATTTGGCCACAATCTTAGTTTTATTTTCAGAGAAATCCTTTGCAAAAATTTCTGCCAATAATATTTAACATTTATTTAATATTCGCAAAAGACTTGTCTATGGTTACTCTAATGGAACTAATATTTTACAGCTCAAACGACCTAGATGTCAACTATTCTAGCTCAAAAAGCTCTCATTTCACAGACAAGAAAAGTGTGTTGTGCCCATTGTTATACAGCTAAAGAACCTAAGATAGGAACCTAGGTCTCTTGATTGTAAGGCAAGTGTTATTTTTATTATGATCTTCTTCTACCCAATAAACATTTTTGCATAGAATAACAAAAAAATGTTTAAAGGATGAAAAAGCCTTGAAGCATAATTTGTTTTCCTCCTTAACTGAAGGAGTCAAAGTATTTGTGATTAATTAGGATCAATCATTTTTTAAAATATACACAAAGAACTTGGGAAGCCTTTCCCAAAATTAACAGTGCTTGATCCATGGAAAACTTTCCTCCCAACATATGAATTCCTTTTTGTGGAAACATGTTTAATACACCAATTGTGAAGGCCTTCTACTTGTAGGAAAACATCCTAGATGTCAATCATAACATAATAGACTTTGGAGGCAACCACATTTTGAACATGTACTCTAGCATATAAATGAAAACAACCACGTTGTCAATTAATGAAAAATATTATTTTTTAACTTTAATAAAATATAGAATATTAGATAAGATCTAGATAAATACAAAGAGTTTTTGTATTCTATCAAAACTGCTCTGAGCTGCTTTCTTTTTTGTTCTTTTTCATTCTGAATACTGAAACCATTCAGTATTCTAGGGCTTTGGAGCCTTTATTGGCTTCTCCCACACCAGCAGGAAATCATACCTACTGAAACCAGGGCTGGATTCAGCCAGCACAAGGTCATGCCACACTGCTGGCCTCAGTCCCCCTTCTCCTCTACCCTGTATACATATCTAAGTGCTTGATTTCCTGTCTGGGACTAAGCACCAACTTACACTCAGAAAAGAAACCGGCAAAGTTTCTTTTATAGCTAATTCTTATGGCTTTTTCTGAGAAGAAATACCAACTACTGAAGTAAGCATGTATGCATCACTTTATCATCATCTTGCTTTCTTCCTTTCTCCTTTCCCACTCCATCCTTCCATAATCACCCCATCACAACCACAACCACACACACACACACACACACACACACACACACACACACATCATCATCTTTTCCCCATCAGAAGGGCGGCAACACACACTCCTAACTTGGGGTCACCAGCATATAACCTCCCTAGCAGAAATTTTTAAATGTCAACCTATTAGGACCCGCTTTTCTTGCAAGAAGTTTATGTTAGGTCACCATAGCTAAGTGTATTTTTCTACCTTTGTTTCAGAACCTATTTAAGCAATTCTGAACATAATAATATGACAGTTTTCCAAACAAGAACCATAGATTCATTACAATTCTGCTGAATTTCTTTTGTTCTATTCCAAATAAGAATGGGCACTGCTTTCACTACAATGTCTTTTCTCACCTTCTTTTACTCTAAATTTAATAATTTAATTTTCTTAAATTTTACAACTAGTTGTCACCTTGCATCCTCTTAATAGCGCTTCTTGAAACACTTAATGAAGTTAATTTGATTTTATTTCAATTGATCTAGTTAATCTACTCTTAGAAAAGCTGGTTTCATTTAAACCTAAGGACCTACATTCATTCAACAAACACAAAAATAGTCCTTGCTCTTAAATAGTCCAGAATGTCTTAGGAAGATATCCATGTATACATGATAGTAAATACCTGTGGGACAATGCTCTCTAGAAACCTGAATAAGGAAGAGAACAGAGGAAGGAGCACCTTCCAGCAGTAAAGAAGAGTTACTATAGGTCACGTCTGTGAAGAATTTTGATGTATGTGCAAAAAGTGCAGCTAACAGGGAAACAGAAATACAAACAAATGAAAAGTTAAGTATATTTTATGATTACTTTTGACTGACATTGGCATACTTCATGCACTTAGTAAATATTGAATATTTCTTGATGGATTAATGCCCTCTCAGTGATCTACCATTTATGGGGCTTAATATCTCTTACAGTAAAGCTTGTTCTAATTTTATTTATAATTTATTGCTATGAATTTCACTAAAACATAAACCCCATGAGCCCAGGAGTTGTTTCTTCAACCATGAACACATAACAAATATTAAGAACAATGCTTGACTCATAACATGCATTAAATAAATATTTGTTAAACTGACTAAATGAACAAATACCCTGCCATTTAATTTTTATAAATATTTACAGACTGCACTCCCTATGGGACACACTGAGTCTCTCTCTCTCTTATTAAAGGTGATACAAAAAGAAACAACATGTGAATCTTGTCTTAATAAAATTTACATTTAAACAGAATACTATATTGCCATCTGTAAAGGTACTTCTCAGCTCTCTGAAAGAAACATATTTTCTAGGAATAGAAGCATAGACTGATGGTGAGGAAGAGTCAAGCACATTGGAAGAGGACCTAACTTCACTGCCTGTATCTAGGTGAGTCACAGTTCAATGATGTCTCTCTTGCTCAGGACTTACTTCACATGTTCCTCCCCATTGCTCTGTCCAAGCTGCCTGTGCTAACACCTCTGCTAGGGTAGAATATAATTTCCTTTCTTGCCTGCCTTTATGAATGATGATTGCCTATACTTAAGATCAGTAGCTAAAATAGGTTTTCAATTTCAAAAATTATGACTAGCTTACCAAAGTGAGTGTCCAGTGAGTCAGCTATAAGGCATACTAATTCCTGTCTAACACCACATCTGGCCTCTCCCCAACTTAAAAGATTACTCTTTGCCTAAGTCCTCATTCCCTTTTCCTAAGACTCCCCTTCCTTAGTAGCCTTTTGTTCTAAAACAAAGGAAATCACTAAAAAAAAAGCAAGACTAAATAGAACCTTATTTGTGAAAAGTATGCCTTTTGAGCAAAATTTTATCCTGTGATTTCCACACCACCTGGTGCACAATAAGTGTTAAATAACTGTTTACAATAAGAGAAAACAGTAAAGGCTTATAACCCCAAAAGTGATTTTTAATTTCTGAACTGGGCAAAATGAATCATGTTACCATTGTTCTCCTATCTCAGCAACTTAGAAACTTGTCATTTCCTTTTATAGAGAGGAGGCATAGTATAAAAGTTGTAATACTGCAGAAAAAGAAAAAAATAGAAAACTACTACTGATAGAAAATAATTTGAAGTCAAAATATTTGATTGAGTTACATCTAACATATAAATTGCATAGCCATGATTCAGAGATTTCATTTCCCATTTAGAACAACATGAGGATTTTAGAACCATCATAAAAGTCCAAAGAACTTCACGTGGTGACAGCATGCGGAAGCATGCCTCCTAAGTCCCTCCCTTACTTTCCTCCTTTCACCAGTCATCATCTCCATGTTACAGATGAAGAAAATGAAGTCTCTGTGACACAAGCAGATGAGTGCCTTGTCTGGTAGGTGAATTGTTTCAACCCATGTCTGTCTAACTCCAGAGGCAGGACCTTTAGGGAACCAGAGATGGATGCTATCTACATTATAACATCTCTGTAACTACCTGTATACTTTATGCCAAACTAAAATTACAGCTTTTGGAAAAAAATAGTTTAAGCTAGGAAGCTGGATGAGCTTTCATCAGAAATGTCTCAAAGAGAATAGAGTATATTAGACCAAATATTAATGGGAGTATTATATTAGAAAAACAAAAATGAAAATGATAACACTTGTATACTGGTAATGATGTAGTTTGTATACCACTTAAGACATTTTATACTGCTACATCCCTATCCCTATATTGCTACACCCCTACTGATAGTAAAATCTACCACAATCTAAAATAATAATAGTATTTTGCAGAATGAATCCTCCAAATACTAGACAAATAATTAAAAATTGCAGAAAAAATAAAGTGTACAGAGAGATCCTAACAATTAGGATTACAGTTATGTTAAAATGTAACATTGATTGCATTAAAAACTATGCAGACAAGAAAAATACTAATTATTAGGAAGATTATTTTAGGAAGAGGTACAAATGCTCACGGTCCATGTTGATCCTATCCTTCAGCTCCGGCTACTAATGAGTATACCACTTTCCCCATCATTATTTGTCAGTGAGACCAGAAACAATCTAATTTGAAGCTGGATTCCTTTAGAGTTCAGTCATTCTGGTAAACTGAGGTGAATAAGTCATAATCTCATAAGTAGCTAAATTGTTGGCTCCTTGCTCTGCATCCAAAAATTAAATAAAAAATAAAATAATAATAATAATAAAACTTTACTTGTTGCTACTACTAAAGGTAGAAAGCATTAGTTTAACTTAGTTGACCAAGTGAAGTGAAAAGCTACGTATGGAAAAAGTCTATACAATTAGGGAGCAGAAAAAACAGGCCCACAATTATATCATTTAAAAAAAACAGACCATTAAGAATACTGGAAGTGATAAAAATTATGTTTCATTTTTTCACCTTTGTTCTACTTTTCTATATTTCTATAATATTGTTCTATTGCTTTTCATAAAAAAGAATACAATTTATCTGTATGCTCATAGGAAATATTTCACAAAACACTAATAATTAATGAATGTATGTTTGTTTTTGCAAAATAAAATAACAAATTAAAACATAATGAAGGTAAAAGACCTATTTTCCTTGACACTCTTAGACATCATCAAATCATCTTACTTTTTCACCAAAAGGTTTGTATTTTTTTCTGATTTCTAGAGTTAGTTATTGAATCTCTGAGTAGGTAGCTAAAATAAGAATATGTTTAATTTTTCTACTATATACAACTCCAACAGAGCATTCAGGATATCATCTCTACATAGTCTAACATCTTAAATGACTTAATCCATTTCCAAATAATATACAAAAAACAGATCTCTTCTACCTCTGCCAAGAAGGAAAGCCAATTAAACAAGACCAAACTATTAGTGAAAATAAAAATAACATTTCAAACAATGACAATCATATGAGATTTAGCAACTTTAGTATAGATTAAAAATTAGGAAAAAAAATATATAAAGCATATACAAAGCATATATAAAGTATAAATATAACCAAACAATCCTCATGTTTCATTAATGAATTCTGTCATGTTCCTCATTTAACAGGTACTTTAACAATTGGCTATCACACTTCAGTATATAAGTGCCTTAAGAGTAAATTAGTCCCATTTGAAGGGGATAATTGTTTTAAGTCATATATAGCTTCCAAATATTAAATGGCTAATTTTTACATTAGTGATCTCAGATAATGAATGCACTTCAAGAAACACCTCATACTCAAAAACCCTAACAGCTCATTTCAGTCCAGACTGTCATAGGAAAATGTTGACAGTATTTAACCCTTTTTGTTGAAATATGCTTCAAACATAGTACAAATTTCCCAGCTTTATTAAGCAGACATACTTGTCCTAATTTAATCAATCCCCTATGTGTCAAGGGCATCACTACAAACAATTGTTTTACCATGATCTAGTGTCAGGTAGTTACTCACACTGGGTTGGATCTTACCTAACTTTGGTATTTAGTTTATCAAGATTAGAAAGCATTTAGCAGACAAATATGCCATCTTTGATTCAAATATTATTTCACATGGATAGTCATAATATCCATCCCAGAGAAAAAAACATTTTATTATATATTCAACAGCCCAGTTTTATGAGGGGGAAAAAAAAAACCCTCTGCAATTTAAAACTGTACTATATCTCTAAACTACAATCCCCTGAACTCCTGTCCTACCACTCATTTTTCACTGCTGTACTTGATAATATAATCAATACTTCTCTCTCTACTTCACTAGTCAGGATATATTTTCCATCCAGCCATTCAATTAAGGCTCCTTCTCCAATTCAGACTCTCTACCAATCATCAGGCAAAAATATATCACGCAAAGGAGATCATGAATCATCACCCATCTCTAATACTAGAGAAGTACCTCAAAGCACTTACCATTATATATGTATATATATATAAGCACTTTCCATTTTATATACATATATATATATATATACACTGCATATATATATATATATATATATATACACATATATATGCCATATAATCACCCACAATGGAAGAATAACAATATTTACTGAGTGTATCTTATGCACTGAGCATGACACCTAGCATGATACATACATTATATTATTTAATCCCCAAAGCAAACCTATCAGGTTAAAAATAACCAAAGATTCAGAAAATAACCTGGTCAAGACTACTTAGGTAGTAATTAAGTAAACTCTAAAGACTGAGCTCCTTAAGACAAAGGACTATGTCTCCTTTTTGTGTATCCCAGTGCCTAGCACAGGGACAAAACAAAAGTGTTTCAATGCTCAGGAATAAAATGATAGTTGAATTCTGGCCTATTCAAGCTAAAGCTCCACTCTCACCAAAACTCAGAAACAAAAAACTGAAATTATAAAACATAAACACTCAGGACTATGTGCAGCAGTGAGTTGTATTGTTATTAGAAAAAAAGATAGGCATGGGAAACATAAAAGCTATAAACTTCTTAATGAATAGTAAAATTTACTTGAATTTAGCTCTAAAGAAGACTGCCAGACAGTTTTCAGGGTGGAGCCACATGACAGGCTTGACTAAAGAAACAAAACTATGTCCACACATATTAAAGGTAGAAAAGATAAGTATTTTTAAAAATATTTCCTTTTTGCAGATTGTGTTTGAATTTTATTTGATTCTCAAGGTTTTCTATGACATTGGCATGGTAATATAGACTGTCTACCAATATTACACTTCATAAAATTCTAAAGCATTTTTCTGGAACTTCAGCAGATACAGAGGTTGATCCACCCATTTTTTCTCTACTGTTTCTGCATCCATTAGGCAGAAAGTACACACCTTGAGGCTCCTTGCTGGAAGGACTGCTTACTACTTAGCAGAATCTGCATGTTCAGGCTGGTTGGTTTCCATCAATACAGTGTCAGTTATATAGGCCATTGGTTGTTTCCTTTAAAGATTTCTGAGTTTCTTTGGGCTTTGCAATCATTTTAAATTCCTTGTTTTTAAAACCTGCTTTTCAGTAATTGGCAATTTTGGAGTAGGCTGAAGTTTTTGAATTCAACAGGAGTGCTTATAAACCACTATCTTTGCTACCACACTTCTACATAAATTACAAATATAAGAAATCAATTGTGAGAATCAAGACTCTCTGCTCTGAGGGAGGAACACTCCTAAACTCATTCTAGGAAGCCACCATCACCCTGATATCAAAAGCAGACAAAGATGTCACAATGAAAGAAAACTACAGGCCAATATCACTGATGAACATAGATGCAAAAATCCTCAACAAAATACTAGAAAACAGAATCCAAAATCACATTAAAACGATCATACACCATCATCAAGTGGGGTTTATCCCAGGAACGCAAGGATTCTTCAATATATGCAAATCAATCAATGTGATACACCATATTAACAAATTGAAGAATAAAAACCATATGATCATGTCAAGAGGTACAGAAAAAGCTTTCAACAAAATTCAACACCAATTTATGATAAAGACCCTCCAGAAAGTAGGCATAAATGGAACCTACCTCAACATAATAAAGCCCATATTTGACAAACCCACAGCCAACATTGTCCTCAATGGTGAAAAACTGAAACCATTTCCACTAAGATCAGGAACAAGACAAGGTTGTCCACTCTCACCACTATTATTCAACATAGTTTTGGAAGTTTTAACTACAGCAATAATAGAAGAAAAAGAAATAAAAGGAATCCATATTGGAAAAGAAGTAAAGCTGCCACAGTTTGCAGATGACATGATGCTATATACAGAGAATCCTAAAGATGCTACCAGAAAACTAATAGAGCTAATCAATGAATTTGGTGAAGCAGCAGGATACAAAATTAATGTACAAAATATCTTGAATTCCTATACACTAATGATGAAAATCTGAAAGAGAAATTAAGGAAACCCTTCCATTTACCACTGCAACAAAAAGAATAAAATACCTAGGAATAAACCTACATAAGGAGACAAAAGACCTGTATGCAGAAAATTATGAGACATTGATGAAAGAAATTCAAGATGATACAAATAGATGGAGAGATATATCATGTTCTTGGGTTGGAAGAATCAACATTGTGAAAATGATTCTACTACCTAAAGCAATCTGCAGATTCAATGCAATCCCTATCAAATTACCACTGGCATTTTTTACAGAACTAGAACCAAATATTTCACAATTTGTATGGAAACAAAAAAGACCCCGAACAGCCAAAGCAATCTTGAGAACGAAAAATGGAGCTGGAGGAATCAGGCTCCCTGACTTCAGACTACACTACAAGGCTACAGTAATCAAGACAGTATGGTACTGGCACAAAAACAGAAATGTAGATCAATGGAACAGGATAGAAAGCCCAGAGATAAACCCACACACGTATGGTCACCTTATCTTTGATAAAGGAGGCAAGAATATACAGTGGAGAAAAAACAGCCTCTTCAATAAGTGGTGCTGGGGAAAGCGGACAGCTACATGTAAAAGAATGAAATTAGAACACTCTCTAACACCATACACAAAAATAAACTCAGAATGGATTAAAGACCTAAGTGTAATGCCAGACACTATCAAACTCTTAGAGGAAAACATAGGCAGAACACTCTATGACATAAATCACAGCAAGATCCTTTTTGACCCACCTCCTAGAGAAATGGAAATAAAAACAAAATAAACAAACGGGACCTAATGAAACTTAAAAGCTGTTGAACAGTAAATGAAACCATAAAAAAGACAAAAGGACAATCCTCAGAATGGGAGAAAATATTTGCGAATGAAGCAACTGACAAAGGATTAATCTCCAAAATTTACAAGCAGCTCCTGCAGCTCAATATGAAAAAAACAAACAACCCAATCCAAAAATGGTCAGAAGACCTAAATAGAAATTTATCCAAAGATATAGAGATTGTCAACAAACACATGAAAGAATGTGCAACATCATTAATCATTAGAGAAATGCTAATCAAAGCTACAATGAGATATCATCTCACACCAGTCAGAATGTACATCATCAAAAAATCTACAAACAATAAATTCTGGTGAGGGTGTGGAGAAAACAGAACTATCTTGCACTGTTGGTGGTAATGTAAATTGATATAGCCCCTATGAAGAACAGTATGGAGGTTCCTTACGAAACTAAAAATAGAACTACCATACGACCCAGCAATCCCACTACTGGGCATATACCCTGAGAAAACCATAATTCAAAAAAAGTCATGTACCACAATGTTCATTGCAGCTCTATTTACAATAGCCAGCATATGGAAGCAGCCTAAGTGTCCATCGACAGATGAATGGATAAAGAAGATGTGGCACATATCTACAATGCAATATTACTCAGCCCTCTAAGGAAACGAAATTGAGTTATCTGAAGTGAGGTGGATGGATGTAGAGTCTGTCATACAGAGTGAAGTAAGTCAGAAACAGAAAAACAAATACCATATGCTAACACATATATATGGACTCTAAAAAAAAAAAAAAAAAAAGATCATGAAGAACCTAGGGGCAGGACGGGAATAAAGACGCAGACCTACTGGAGGATGGACTTGAGGACACAGGGAGGCGGAAGGGTAAGCTGGGCCAAAGTGAGAGAGTGGCATGGACATATATACACTACCAAATGTAAAACAGATAGTGGGAAGCAGCCTCATAGCACAGGGATAGCAGCTCGGTGCTTTGTGATCACCTAAGGGGTGGGATAAAGAGGGTGGAAGGGAGGGAGGCACAAGAGGGAAGACATATGGGGATACATGTATATGTATAGCTGATTCACCTTGTTATAAAGCAGAAACTAACTCACCACTGTAAAGCAATTATACTTCAATAAAGATGTTAAAAAAAGACTCTGCTCTATGCATTATTATAATGTCATCTACCATTGTCTCAAGAGATATATTCAAAAACAAAGAGAAGACAAAGAAATATGTAATTTCCTTATAAAAGCAATTCAATTGGTCTTTTCTTTTTGGATATCTAGCTATACTGACTTCAATTTTCCAAAGACATTTATCCTTTCAAATGTATCACAGCATATATAAACTGTTCTGGCATATTACTTAAAGCAAGGCTTCAATTACAGGAAAGCCATGGCAGAGAGGGGCTCTGTGAGGACAAATTCCCACCCACTCTGCTTACTAGTATGCTTGTGCTGAAGTAACGAAGTGCCACAGACTGAGTGGCTTAAACACCTGAAATATATTGTGTACAGTTCTGGAGGCTAGAAGTCCAAAACCAAGGTGTTGGCAGGGCTATTTCCTTCAGAGGGCTGAGGGAAGAGTCTGTTGCAGACCTCTTTCCTTGGTTTGTACATGCCAGCTTCTCCCTATGTCTCTTCATATCATTTTCCCTCTATGCATGTCTCTGTGTCCATATTTCCCCTATTTATAAGGATACCAGTTATACTGGATTAGGGCCCACTTTAATGATTTCACTATAACTTAATTATCTCTGTAAAAACCCTATCTCCATATGAGGTCACATTCTGAGGAAATGTGGGTTAGTACTTCAAAATATAAAGTTTTCAGGGACACAATCCAACCCATAACACCACCTATTTAGGGGTTGGTGCTTACAAATCCTCTACAAAATGTGTAATGTGCATGACTGATATAATTTTCTCCTACAACCTCCCTACAAAAGTATATAGTTATATACAAGTGTCATACATGTATTTGTATATATATATATATATATATATATATATGTATATATCACTTTAGGACAGTGTTAGACACAGGAAAGCAGTCAATAGCTATTTATCAGAAATAAGTCCATATTTTTGATAATGTAGAAATATCTTGCATGTTTTAAATATTAGAAACCTAGAGTAAACACTAGGAAGAATCATCATAAACTGAGCATCTCAATATCAGGCATATATAGGTGATTATCTCAATTTTCACAACAATCCTTTGGGATATGATTCAGGCCATCTCCAGTCCTGTCATGCTCAGAATCTCCTGGGCCTTGGACACAGGAGTCATATAGTTGCCATGCCAGTGATTAGTCATTATTACACAGAAGTGGTAATATGGCTCTTCTGTGATGGCTAAGCATTATATAACATGAGGCTATTATAAAATTTCATAATGCAAAAATAGTGCCCCCAAACTAGATCATAGATAGTTTATACAGACATATAAAGAAATCATGCTACAGTTTCAGATACCATGCCAAGAAAGCCCTGAGAGGTTTTGATGACTTGGCAGGACATTACCTAGTATTACCCCTCCCCAAGTATGTCTACCATGATGGAATTAGAGACCTGTAAAACTAAACAAATATTCCCTATCTGATGTTGCCTAAATTGTTTGCTGTAAGTAGTACCCTTCAACTTTACTGCAGAAAAGTTTAATTTGAGTATAACCAATGTGCCTGAGCATTCATTCTTACCAGTCCTCAAACTCAGTTCTCAGGTAGACAAAGTCAGGGTAGAAATTATCATTTCCATTTTTCAGAAAAAGACACTGAGTCATGGAGGGGTCAAGTAGCTCTACAATCACGTAGACTAGTAATTTAGCTGGGATATGCTCTTCATTGTGGTCTTTTGACTCCAAATCCATTCTGGATTTCCCACTTAAGGTTTCAAGCATTCAAGATATTATGAAAGCCAGAAACTGAATGAGGCACTGACAATTCTATTGTGAATAAGGCATATCATCTCATCTTTGTTCTCCGAGAATGTAATATTTGGCTAATCCATGACTACAGGGAGATTTATGCTTTGGAAGAAAGTAATATAACCAGAACCAAAAACTGACAAATGACATTATATTTTAGACAACTTTTGTGTAATCCAAAAAGTTTGGTGGTGGAGTTTTCCAAAGCAGATGGAATCTATGCTGACAACAGGGGCTTTAGGAAAACAAAGAAATGGAGCTGGATAACCTGGTTGTCAGAGGAATCCTGGGTCTGTCACAAATTTGCTCAGTGTTCAGGACCATTATCTTTCACTTAGAATTGCCTTCTCATTTATAAAATGAGAGCTTGCTTTACTGGTATTTCTCAATGGAGCATCGTTGGTATTCTGTAAAAGAAAATTCTTCATCATGTAGGACAATTCAAAACATTGTAAGACTTTAACATCACTGTCCCCCAAAATGCTAGAGGTGTCCCTATTACTGTGAAAAACAAAAACACCCCTACCCACTTCCAAACTCCCTCCCCAAACCTCTGGCTAAGACCTAGTTGACTACATAAAGTCTTAATTTCCCTCCAAGTCTCTGATTCTGTGATAGATGTGTTTATATCCATCAGCCTAATAGCATCTAGTTATTACTGAATATGCTATTCTTCAACATCACTTTCTTCAGTTGGAAAAAAACGTGAAATTCAAGCTGAGATTCAATAACTTTTTATAAGATCATAGTGCTGTTAGCAGTTTTAAAGATTAACTAGTATACATTTATCATTTTATAGATCAGACGATGCAATGAAATTGTCATATAATTACATAAGAAACAGGCTTCCTGCCACCTTATCCAGGGTTCATTTTGTGGCATCATATTTCCTACCCATCTGACACCCAATTCCCCCAAGTTCCCTCCTACTATGGAAAAATGGGCATTTCACAACTTTGAGGAAATTTTTCATATTAGTATAATTCCATTTAATGCTAAGAGATGATCTACTTAGTAGTTTGTAGAAACATAAAAAGAAATGTGCCTACCTGAGGTGAGCAACTGTTGGGTCTTTTAATGGGAGGCCCTAGAGTATGAATAAGGTAACATATCACAATTTTTTCTAACCAATTTTATCATTTGGACTTCAGTCATGCTGAATCAGTGCAATTACCTTCAAATAGCTATTTCATGACTCCTGAAAATCTTTGCTTTATACATTTCCTTACAGAAACTGGCCACATTAGTTGAGAATCTAGTAACTATTCTAAAATAGGCCCCAAAGCAGGAAGAACACAGAAAATGAATTTGTATACAGAGAGAAGATGCTTATATGATGAGTGCTAATTTACATGGTACTTGTGGGAAACTAAGATATCATTCTTAGTCATTCCACATTTTGCTACCTGACATCTGCCTAGAAACCTCATGTACTTGCATTTTCTTTTACACAGGAGGACCTAGAGGGAGAGAGACTTAAAATTTCTATAGAATTTTATGAATTGCAAAACACTTTATAAAGCATGGCCATTTAATTCTTATAAAACTTTTGAGGTGATCCATTGCCATTTTACAGCTGAGTAAACTAAAAGTAGTCCAAAAGGTTAAGTAACTTGCCCAAGACACTACTGGTAACAGTGGCCAAGTCTTCAATTTAAGTCTTTTTACTTTAGATTTCAAGCACTTTCCTTTAGCCAAGACTTTCTCCAGTGTACTGTGATTTCTCTGCGGACATAACACCCTTGCACTTATTAATTTTCCTACCTCCTCACAGCAGACTGTGAGCTTTTGTAGGCTAAGAACCACACCTGTCCTACTTTTATATAGCCAACACAACACCTAGTGCATAGCAGGCACTTAATAAATACTCACTGAATGCATAAAAAAGAATGCCATCTCAGGGTTTGTTGTGAATTTTCCTTTCTATGTTAAAAATTAAGGGTTGTAGAATTATAATATACAGCACATAGTGAAATGATGTTATTCCTAAATACTGAAAGGAAAATTCATGAGCAAATTTAGGTTGTACTATATTTGGTAGAGTCAAATTTGTGTAAACTCATCATAGTTTATTAACAAATAAATAAAAAGTGGAAAATGCAGAAATTAAGGGGAAAATATTTAAGGAAATTCTATAACTGGTTATAAAATTCATACCACATTCCTATTCAGTGACATTGAAAACTGCATTATCATTATATACTAAAGTGAATGAAAAAGTTAAAGGAAAGGAACTGCAGTTCTTAATATGGTACATGTAGGAAAAGGTAGATTTAAACAATCCTTTCTCTTATTAAATGGAAAAACCCTGCCAAATATACTAGAATCTCCAACAAATAATAGATTTTCCACCAAAATTAATTCATTAATCTATTCAACAAACATGCCTACGAACACAAGGAAGAACTTCAAGGAGTGTGTAGTCTAGTTCTATGCTTTGCATTCTATTTTTTCCAGACAATTCTTTTCTCCCTCAAATAAAACCTTAATAGGAAGTCTAGTACATAAAAGAGATAAAACAGAGGCTGCTCTGGTTTAAAGGGCTGGGAGTCGGGGCCGGAATCACAGTAACTCAACTTCCCTTATTCTTTGTAAGCCAATTTCTCTACAGAAGTCAGTTAGAAAATCATTGGTCTAGCCATCTAAGCATCTGGATTTTAAGCAAAGGTTTTGATTTTCCTTCTTGTCCATCTGATGAACATTGATGCAAATGCATTGTTTGTGTTTATCATGTCAATAGGTATTCTTCTATTTCTTCCAAAATTCCCCACTTTTATTGCTCTTTTTTTCTTAATATTTCCACCTACTATTCTTCCATTCTTTCCGTCCCCACTGTGAAAAAATTGAACACCTACTATGGTTCTTATCCACATCCCCTATACAAAAGCAGGCTGAGTTTCTTACAGTAACTTGGGATGGGGAATCTAGCAGAGTTCCTCCAGTATAAGAAGCTAAAACACTGGGTTGTAACAGAAACCACTGCACTTGCTGATAAGGGAGAGACATTTACAGAGTTTGCAGAACACACAACAAGAAGGGTGGGGTATACTGGTAATGCCCCAAGGTGTTTCAACATTAGCATTTCACTGCCTTTAAAATTTTTAAACTTTTTTCATGGAAAATAATACTAATCAGTTATTAGTGCATTGTAATAAAATTTAAAATCACTCAGATCTTTCTGTCAGGGGCCTGAGAAGATTTGACCAATATTTGATGTGACAGTGCAACTCACTGACAGTGGTCATTCAGGCTTTATCTGCAGCCACCAAAAGGGCTTGATCTATAGCATTTAAGCCCAACCAACAATGTTCCTGTTATAAAAATCACTACCTGTCTCTCACTGTGAATGCCCTAAATATCAAAAGGAGCAAAACAGCAAGTATGGTCGCTATAATAAAACACTTCATAAGGCAACCAGCATGAGCCATGATAAAAGTAGACAAGGACCTAGCACCCAGCTCAGTAATGAAATAGAGAAACAGGAAGAGAGATGATAGAAATGCATATTTACTTAGAAACACACAAAAAATGATCAAGAAAAACAAAACAAGACTGAGACCAGGGTGGAACTCTTGGCTTCTGACTCAGCTCTTGGAATGGTACCCACACTACTGGTCACTGCTAAGCTCTATAACCTATTAAAACATTTTAGTATTCTCTTGGGAGACGCATTTGAAACATAACAGCTTTTAGGTGGAATTCAAAGGAAAACTAGACATAATACAAGGAGTTTATTTCACAAGCCATACTTTTAAAATGCATATGTTTCACATGTTCACTGACACTAGAATAACTATCAGACACAGACATAAAAAGTTTTTACCTCTTGTTTCTTTTATGTAGTTAGAATCAAGTATACAGCATCTTTAGCACTGCTGTTATGGAATTAAATTGACAGATTCATGTTCACATTCAAGCACGTCAACCCTTTGGGGATGGCACTGCCTTCAAAACCAGTTTCTTAATGCAAAGGACAGTACCATATCCTCAGAATCCAATATGGTGACCCATAGAAGGTCTTAATAAATATGTGTTGAATAAATGCATAACAGGATTATTAAAATGCCATAACTCTTAAGTAGGAAACTGAAAAACAGACTTGAGTCATACAGTCAATAAAGCACTTTTAATGAATTTGGTACATCTAATGTTATAATTCCACTTTCAAATTTCCTACAGAGTTTATCAGATCACTTCTCTAAATATCAGGGAGAAAAAGAAGGAAGAGTGGGTAACCTGTGCAGGAACTGGAGAACAGGGTCTGCAATTACTATATGCCCACTGCAACCCATACAGTGTCTTACATATAATTAGAAGCATAAGAAGAGAAATTATCTTAAAGTCAATGTATAGTTTACAAAAACATTTACAGATACCTTATTGAATATTTACAGTAACATATTATGCACATTTTATAGATATAAATACTGAAAATCAGAGAAACTCCTTGCATGTCAGAAATAGAGATAAGGATGAAATGGTTATTGAATTAATAATGGTTATTGAATTAATGCCTGGCCTAAGCCTATAAAAAAAGTCCTTGGCACAAAATAAACATCTAAAGGCAACACATATACATTTCACTGGGTGTCAGACTGATTGTCATTTCCTTCAAAATGTTTCCTTAAAAGCCTAGGTAAGCTAAAGCTATTTTGTGCCTTCAAAGTCTGCTGGTATCTCTTTTAACACTCATAGAACCTTATTATTCTTACATAATTAATTATTTTACCAGCAGAGTTCCTAGAAAGAGTTGGCTTACTTGAATCAGAATCCAAACAAGTTCCAGACATTCCAGCAACTATTTGAAAGATGAATAAGTAAGGACATCTCCCTTATTTACCTCTCTGTATATACAGGACCTGGTAGAGTACCTGACGTTTGTTAGATGCATGAATACAAAACAAATGAGACTAAAGTAAAGTAGGCACACTTGAATTGGACCTAGGATATAATTTAAGCTCCAAGAGGACTTAATATAAGATGAATGAGGAAAAATACAGTATTCTATGGAGGAGTATACCAAGACTATCAAATCAGATGAAGAAATAAGTGATAATTTATGGATTACAAAACTGACATAAAAGAGACCTATGAGAAACTTCAACTACTTCTGACCCACTAGAATTCTATTTTACTATGGAAGAACACTGATGGACTCCTGATTCTTGATGTATTTTGTGCCATTCTTCCATAACTTGGATTAGGGAAGCAAATAAAGATGTTCATTTCTATATGTTCATCTCTATAACCAAAAAATGTTTTAGTGAACTGCATACAGGAGGAATCTTGATAGAAACTTATTTATTTATGAGATAATGAATGGCACATCAGGCATTATCAGTCACAGATTCAGAGTTTAGGAAACCTGATTCTCAAAGTTCCAGATAAAAATTGTTATTAAGACCACATATACCACTAAAATGGAAATTACCTGAAAATTGAGAATCACAGACAAAAAAATGTTGAAATATTAAAAGTGAAGTGGTAAGAAGGGCAGCCACCAAACAAATACAAAGGAACTTTCTAGATAATAAAAGTTTGTTTAAATATGTAAAACTTATATCTGTATGTTGCATTATGGTTATAAACATGGCTTTGGGTCTACAGAAGACTGGATATGAACACTAGCTCAGCAATTTAAGAGGTATTTAAGCTCTCAATTTGTCCATCTATAAAATGGAGATAATACCTACCTAATAAAGCTTTCATGGAAACTAAATGAGATAGTGTATATATTAGTAGTAGTATTATCATCATTATCATCATAAGGGCTGTCATATTAGGAGTAGCATTATCATTATTTATAGCATCACATCATCATCATCAAGATCATAACCATTAATCCCCAATAATCTTCTGAATCTCACAAATGGAGAACATGCTATTAAGTCATGCCAGAATAAGAAAAATAAAAAAGAAGATATAGCTTAGTGCTTGAAACATATGTGCAAGATCAAAAGGACTTAAATTCTATTTTGTTTCTACTTCTCTATGAAGAAAAAACACTGTAAACAGTGAAAGAACAAACACGACTAAGAAAGATAAAGTGAGACTAAGAACTCACTACAGTTATCTTTAAATCCAAACAAATTATATTCTGGGGAATATAATAATTAATATTGTATAATATTATATATCTATAATTCTATGCCTATGTCTATATCTAATAAATGGAATAACTTGCAGGTAAATGTGATCACATAACCATGATGGATATCTGTGTTGTCACAAAAAGCAGGAAAGCAGCCAAAACCTAGAGGCATACAGTTGTGAAACCTATGTGGAAAAGGTTGGCAGGAGATGAATTTTCAAAACTGTAGACCAGTGAGCATTGATTGCTAGTGAAATTCTAGCAGAGATGTTTTGTAAGCACGCAGTAAGGGGAGCAATGATCACCAAAAGTGAACGTGTCAGGAATATTAAAGGGAAGCCTGGACTATCTGACCTCGAGATTTCACAGAGACTAAGAATCAAAATTCTATGATTCCATACTTTTAGACAAATCAAATGAAATAAAACTGTAATGAAATTCCAGAGCTCAATCTCTGCTGGCTTCAAATAAATCATTTCAGAAGAAAAGGTGTCTCTCTTGCTTTGAATAGCTAGATAGTAAAGAACCTGGCTTTGATGAGAGACTGGTCCTAAGTCCTGTGAGCTCCTGAAGCCCAGGGATCACTGCTATGCTTGCATTTCTCATTGAACTGTGAGTGTGAACCTTCACCTGCTTTTACCAACAGAAGGGGAAAACTCCTCCGCGAAAGAGGCTCTGTCTTACTTAGATTTGTATCTCGAGTACCCACTACTGTTCCTGGCATAAAGTAGATGCTAAAAAAATGTGTTGAATAAATGTATGGAAATGAAACAATGGACAACATGTAAATTCATTTGAAAACAGATTCCATTAGGCACACTGCCCAGATGTAGAAGATTCTATCTGTAATAATTAAATGTTAACCCTGTGAAAGGTAAATGAGTCTGACCAGACTCCTTCTCTTGTGATCTTAAAGAAAGGAAGGAAATTGATATTTGCTGCATCTCTGAGTGCTCCATGTCAGACAGTCATATCAAAAAATATTTGCACATAAAGCCATATTTTTTCATCATTTCCCAATTCTCTGATTTATCCTTACAAAAAAAATTATCGTCTTCTAGAAAGAGAGTCACATTAAGGAGTAAACAATAAAAGTCACTACAGTTAAAGCAATGATTAGCTAGGCAAGATATCTGAGGGGAATTTAAACATCTACAATAGATAAGAATATAAATAATTTAGCCTTATAGTGCCATTTCTGAAAAGAAACTATGACAATAGAAATTGTAGGTCAATCTTCTCATTATTTTCTGTGAGCCTAGATAAGGATCCAAAGGAACCACAGCTAACAATTAAAATAGTAAAAAAAAAAAAAAGTTATGATGGATATGCTAAACAAATATGAGATTATTTGGAATAAAAATATTATGTATTAATTCATGAATAATTGTAGAATATGGCTAAGTTGTTATGGAATGCCATTCCTCAATATCTTTAAGACTAAGATAGATTACCCCTGGTTATTGATAACCTTTTGTAGTTCCAATATAGATAAGCCATTTTGTTCAGAATCCCTCTGGTCCTATTCAGTCCTTGCCATACATTACTTAATATTAAAATATGAGAATTGGGTCCAATAAACTGTATCAAGAGGCCTTTTATTCATGCTCATAGTTGTAATAACAATCCCAGAGAACACTGCTCACCAACATTATAAATAATGCCATTGTCAATATTTGAAAAATACATAGCAGTGTTTATTTTCTTCTTAGGCAAGATAGGAATCTATCCTCATATTCTTGTAAGCTATGAATCTAATGTCCTCATGTCTGACCTTCATATAATCAACTAACAACACTACCAATCCTTTTACAAACAGTAGGATTGTAATGATGCCATAGATATTCCTGTTTTCTAGTTGTCAATTTCAAATCATGTTTCTGAAATCCAGTGCACACAACTTTTTTAAAGGCTGGTATAACTCAGATCATGTAACATTTCAATTAAACCATGTAAAAAATTAAAATTTTAAGCAAATAAATTTTTAAAATTTTAGAAGTGAACATAGAGGATCAAGCCATGAAAATTATCTTAAGAAATAATGGCAACAGTGAGGTACCCACGTGACACAGACACAACAAAGGTACAGCTTATATTGCAAGAGTTTATGTAGCTTCTTATACCTCTAAAAGTATAAATGTGTGTGTCTGTATGTGTTTAAATGTGTGCTAAAATGTGTTTATGTATGCATGTGCATGTATATGTGCTTTAATATTCAGCCAATATTCTATGGTCTGCTGCATCTTTGGTCTCGAGTGTTACTCATTTCCCTTGAGGATAACTCTACTGTCTCTACAAAAGCTTAAATAAGATATGAAAGTAATTCTCTGCTTCCTGCGTTCAAATGCATTGCTTTGTATTTATGCAAATGTTCCATTCAATCTCTTGGAAAATTCCAGGGAAGAGCTCTCCTAAAAAACTCTGAAGACAAAATTTAGTTACCTGTGATTTCAAAGAAAATATTTTTAAGTTTTCCTTTAAATAGGATTTACAATACTAAAATCTCTTGCTTCTTGTCCATGAAGTCCATGTCTTATGTCAAGAAGGAAAGTATATAAAATAGTCATTTTGATTCATATGTTTTAACCCAATACTACTTAGGGGTTGGTAATTACCTGTCACTGAAGAGAAGTTACCACTTCCCATCTCTAAATTATAAATATGAGAACCCCTGTAAGTTTCATTTATCATTCTACATTGGTTCAATGAATTCAATGTTAATTAGGTCAAGTTTCATACTTTCTGCTTCCATGTTTAAGAAAAAGAATAATAAATAATGATTCAGTTGAATGTATTAAATCACATATATTCAATAGTAATGCACTAAACTAAAGCAGTTATTTTTATTGTTGGCTAAATATTTTTTCACTTTATAAGATTTTCACCATAATAGATTTTTTTTCTGTTTATTGAATATTAGTAAAGTTAAAACATCTTAATTACATTACACAGTTTAAAAGAATAGTGAAATAAATCTGCTTTAGGCAAAAGAACATAAGCAATACATAGTAACTATTCTTAAGCCACCAAAATAAAACTAAAGATGTTCAACTTTCACATTTTAATTTTTTTTTTTTTTTTCCTTTACGCAGACCTCTCACTGCTGTGGCCTCTCCCGTTGTGGCTCACAGGCTCCGGACGCGCAGGCTCAGCGGCCATGGTTCACGGGCCCAGCCGCTCCACGGCATGTGGGATCCTCCCGGACCGGGGAACGAACCCGGGTCCCCTGCATCGGAAGGCAGACTCTCAACCACTGTGCCACCAGGGAAGCCCACTTTTTAATTTTTTATTCCCACTTCAAAACATTTGGAATTTTGAATATGAGGAAAAGCAGTGAAAAGCTCAGCTGCTCAATATTAATTACTGTGGATGTATCTCTGCTATATATTTAATTTGTCACTATGATTAACAGTATTTTCTTCAAATCCCTTTAATTATGAATATTCTATTCAGGGTATTCAGACAAAGTCCCAAAGCCTTCAGATCTACATCTACACCCAGGTGTGCTATTAGGAAGAAATTCTTCTAAGCTTTAGGAAGATTCTAATCAAGGGATTCACAGATTTCTTCCAGAGATAGCATACTGGAAACAAACATGTATCATCCTTCTCTTTCCTGATCTACCAGGGCTGAAACTGTGTGCCAGGCAGATGAATTGGTTACTTGAGAACTAATATTTATCCAGGCTTGAAAGCAACACTGTGAACCATAGGGTGATCATGTTTGCTTAACTCTTACTAGGGGATATGTTATAAAATTGGCTACCCTTTAGATGGTAGGTTTGACATGGAATGAATTTAGGATCCACTATCAAGACTGTACTATGTGTGTGACCAATAACACAAAGAATAATTTTCAACACATTTACTTTTCAACTATAAGAATAGCTTTATTTCATCAATATCAGGTCCAGTGCATTCTCAGAATGATTCTTTTGTTTTTGTTTTGAGAAATTAAGAAGACAGTTTTATCCTTACTCTCTGGTAGGCAGTCACTCATGCAGTGATATTTGGTGTGCTGTTATCTTAAGGGTATTTATAAGATGTTTCCCAGCACAACTGTTTGCATTGAATTCCCTCAAATTTATTGAACATCTTCATTCAGTAAGATGCTAATGCTTGTTACATGTACCTGGTTACATGCACATGGCAGGTAAAATGGCTAAAAATATTTGAAAGAAAAGCCCAGAAAGGACAAATACAAATAGTTATCACTGATCCCTTAAATCTGCTCTTCCTCCTGGTCTCATAGTTTTTAAGCCATCACCACTCAAGATAAAATCCTGAAGCCTATAATTTTGGCTGTTTTGATACCCTTGTTTACCCTGATCCCCCAGGTAACACTAAGTCCCACAACGTGGGTCTAAAATATAAGATTTGTAATGAATTGTGAGAACACATCTACCACGTGGGAAATGCCGCTGTACAGTGATTGGGTCCTAAATTGCTGCAGTGGCCAAACTGCAGTTTGGTCCTGAGACCTGGGTATATTGCCATATTGGTGCTACAGTATCTTCATGCAGGTTGCTAATTCCCTAGGACTCTGATGTGATGGGAAGTATAAGAGACATATGGTTAGGGGTATTCAGTCTTAGAAGTACTTGTAGAAGTTATATAAATTACTGTTGGAACATATGCCAAGGTTATAGCTGAAGAAATGACTCAGGCTCCAAAAGGTACCTAAGTGAAACTCTTCTAGTTGGCTCAGAATATTTTAAAAATGAGAGCATGAAGGGACTTCCCTGGCAGTCCAGCGGTTAAGACTTTGTGTTTCCACTGCAGGGGGCATGGGTTTGATCCCTGGTGGGGGAACTAAGATCCCACATGCCAGGAGGCATAGCCAAACATTTTTTTTTAAGTTTTTTTTAAAAATGAGAACATGAAGAGACTTTAGTATAAATTGTGAAATTTCACTGTTTGACCTAAAATGGGAGAATAATGGGAGAATCATGTCTGTGATTTGGTGGAAACAGTTGATTGCCTTGGAGTGGGGAAGTTTTCACATTTTAGAAAGCAATTTGAGAAGATTTTATAAGGTTCTGCTTGGAATAGCATTACTTTTTTATCTGGGAGACATCACGTAATCCAAACTGGTGTATTTGCATGGATAACGTAGCTACATACAATTAAAGAAGGGAAATACATACAGGGTGAATTATTGGTCCAATGCTCACTGTCCATTACATATGATATAGGTAATAGAAACATGTAGCTATTTAAAATTTGCAGTGTGGTTAGTACCACATTTTAAATTTGAAAAATTGAAGTAATGGACAAAAATGAAACTATCTCATTAATAATATTGTATTGATTATATGTTGAAATGATAATATTTTGGGTATATTGCATTAAAGAAAATATATTATTTAAATAGATTCAATCTGTTTATTTTTACATTTTTAACATGGCTACCAGAATGTCTAAAATTACCTGTGAAGCTTGCATTATATTTTGATTGGGCAGAACTGGTCTACTATTAAGTAAGGACAGTATTCCATGGCAAGGTAACATCCTTCTGAAAACATTTCAGAGGATTTAGGACAACATCAAAGAACATTGTATGAAAGTTTTGAGAGTTTGAATCACCCACTGCATTGTTCTCATGTAGGAGTAGGTACAGAAAGCTTTGTAAAAAATAACCTCACAAAGTTGTGGGCAGGAGTTTTCTGGGACATCACTATTTACAGCCGCAAAAGGGGCAAACTCCACTTCACCATAAAAGGGGCCATTGCATTTGGTAATCAAGAGGAAAAAAAACAAAAAATGGAGCACTGTTTGCCATACATTCTTACTAGTAGAAGGTAGAAGGTACCAGCTAAAAAGAATTCTAATAAGCAGCAAAGTCTTCAGTGAAACACGATGAGGCATCAGGGAACTATGGTACTTGTAGGTAAGAAGCATAAAACTGCCTGGACTGAAGCGTAATGCCCAGAAGATGGAAGGTTAGTGGCAGCAGAAATTAACAGGAAGTCCCCAGGGGTAGATGAACCTCAGTGGTTCAGAATTCAGTGGTCTCCCCAACACTCCCCACACCTCTCCCACATCTCTCATTACCAAGCAGAGTCTCCATCCATGTATAACCTTGAAGAATCTGCCTGTGCTTTTACAAAACTGTCAGTTAATAAAAAGCCAAACTGCATCTGTTTTAAGAAGCACAGTTTGTACACATATGGTTTGCTCTGTTTTCTTTCTACTTGTCTCATAATTTAAGAAAGATATCCTGAAATTAGTACTGAAATCTGGCTGTGTTCACTTAATTCATGCATTTTTTCCCTCCATATAGAGAATTGCCATGTTTCTGAAAAGTATTCTAAAGCTGAAACCACATCAGCAAAACTTATTTTTCTGTGTATTGACATGAAAAAAGGAAATGTATCTATCTGTAGAACAAAGAGAGCTCTACCCATGCATGCTGCTATAATCAAGTAAAAAAATGTCTAAAGGCTAAAACTACCAAAATACCACCTCTATATGTTTTTTAAAAAAGAGATTCAGGTTTATGTCTTAAAATGTGAGTTCACACAAACTTAGGGAAAGAGGAGGATAAATTAGGAGTTTGGGATTAGCAGATACAAACTACTATATATGAGATAGATAAAAAACTAGGTCCTACTGTACAGCTCAGGGAACTATATTCAATATCCAGTAATAAACCATAATGGAAAAGAACATGAAAAAGTGTGTGTGTGTGTGTGTGTGTGTGTGTGTGTGTGTGTGTATGAATCACTTTGCTGTACACCAGAGAGTAACACAACATTGTAAATCAACTATACTTCAATTAAAAAAAAAAAGATGTGAGTTCAGTGGACAATAGAATATTTCATTTTAGTTAGACACAGAGAGATGACAGATAAATAGAAAATACTTTTGTTGGATTTTTTTGAGGAAAAAATCTACTGAAATTCAGACTTAAAATGGAATTTGGAGATTTGATGTAATAGGATATTGGCCTATAACAGAAACTTTTTTCATCACAGGAAATGTGGAAGATAATCTACCAGGGAGATGGAATAAAATATTAGAACTTCTTTCCTTATTGATTTATTAAATATCATTCTTTTTTACTTCTATTTTGGGTATGCTTTAGTCAATGAATATAATTTATCATTAACCAAATAAAATAAAAATAAATAAAATAAAAATTGAGCCATGCTCAAAAAATTTAATCCTAAAAATACTTGATCAAAAATTTTGAAGATCACTACAATTATCAACTAGCGTTAACATAAATACATCATTTAATAATAAACAAATTTCAGCCTGTACTAAACCAATTTTTACAACTTTATTGAAATCTGTACACCAATAATTAAAAATTGAACATTTAAATTATTTAAGTTATGGAGATCATTACATTTTCTTAAAATTTACTTTCTGCTTTTCTGAATCCCTAGAGTCTTATGATATTTTGCCCAGTATTTTAACATATCAGCAATTCACTGTTCTCTTTTACCAACTTCACATGAAATCAGAAGAACACAAAGTAATAAAGATGAAATTTCACTCCAAAGCAGGAATTGAACGTCATAAATACAGCAAGGCCAAAGAGTGCAAGCCTTGGATCAAAGGATACATCTTTAGAATTTCAAATTTTAACTTAATTCCTCTGGTTATCTATTCAGATAGAATTATAAACCATTCTCCTTTCAATACTTTTTAAGGATGATTGAAAGAAAAAGCAAAACAAATTATACAGTTTTAACTAAGAATGTATTTATACTATGTTAGGATCCATCTTAAACTCATCTGAAAAGTCAAAAAGGAATATAAAAATACTTTATTGGCCCACAGGAAAGAGTAGACAGCACAAGACTTAAGAGAGAGCTCTCAAGGGTAAGAGAGCATCCCAATCTGCTTCTTTGCCAAAACATCTGTGGAAGGCTCAGAGGAAGGTGAAAACCATTTTCAAACTGATCCTAAAGCAAATTTGATATGACAAAGGAGTAACAATGGCTTTGGCTGCCTTGAGAAAGATACTGAGACCGTTGAAGATGGTAATATCACAATCAAATTAGAATCCTAGCCTACTGACCCCTAGGCTGGTGATCCTTCCAGTCAATAGCTCTTAACTAGGAAGCTCGTAGCAGTCACCTGTGGTCCTTTAATCAATGCATTTGCCTAGACCTAGAGTTCAGAGACCTGACTCTGTATAACACAGAGAACCTGACCTGAACCTTGTGAGCAGTGCTGTGCAAGGATGCCCATCATAGGATGGACAGACAGTACTTTTCCAGACTTGGTTTTCTTAAACCTATCCATGCTACACTAACAATCTAGGAATCCTTCTTTGTCTCAAAAACGTCTACTCATTTGCTCTGGAAATTTCTGAGAGTCTCTCCTAAACATTCCCCTGTCCAGACCACCACACATCCCCAAGTTTGTTTATGACCCATGGAAGGGTTTTTGCATTTTGTACAAATAATTCCTGCCTGTTCTTTGGTAACTAAAAATATACACATTTTGTTTTAAAGAAATATTAACAGATATCAGTAAGGAATTAATATTAAAAGAGAGTTTTTCCACATGCAAACAATGAGTTAAAAAATATAACAAAGAGGGCCTCCCTGGTGGTGCAGTGGTTGAGAATCCGCCTGCCGATGCAGGGAACACGGGTTCGTGCCCCGGTCCGGGAGGATCCCACGTGCCGCGGAGCGGCTGGGCCCATGAGCCGTGGCCACAGAGCCTGCGCGTCCGGAGCCTGCGCTCCCCAACGGGAGAGGCCACGACAGTGAGAGGCCCGCATACCAAAAAAAAAAAAAAAAAAGAAAAGAAAAGAAAAAAAAATATAACAAAGAGAAAACTATAAATATTCATTCAATGGAATCAATGACAATGTTGAATACGTCATAATTTTTTTTCTAATATGTATGTGCTTCTTTCTTCCTCTTTCCTAATACACTGACTGGAGCTTCTATGACAATATTAACAATAGTGAACATGATCCCTTTTCAGTTATTTTCCCCTGAATTAACTAAAAATATTTCAATTGAAACATTATTTTTCTTGAGGCTGGTAAATAAATGGGTTATTAAGTAGGTAGTCATGTAATTGAATTCAACTAAGGTTTTTTTTTAATTGTTTTCTAAAAATAAACAGTTGTGGAAGTTAGTTTGTCAAAATCTTTTTGGCATTCTTTGAAAAGACCATACAGTCTTTCTCTGTAATCTATTATTACAGTGTATGATACTAATAAATATCTTAATTTTAAAACATCATTTACATTCCTGGATTGAATGTTTTTTGTGGTATCTACATGGAATTCTGATATAGAGGCATTTATTCAGCACTTTTAACTAATAAGCATCTCTTATGCATAGTATTCTGGCCCCGGCTCAAATGGCAATAGATTCTGGGTATACTAGAGTAGATCATTTAATAAACGCTATAAATCCTCTTCAATGGAGTTCCACTAGTTCTGTTTCACTGTGGGAGTTGAAAGATAACAGAGGTTAAGATGATATTGGATTTGATTAAAATTGTGGCCAAATTATACACAGAACCACTGTACTCATATTCCTCCTTTGCTTATCTTTCTTTCCTTCTTTATTTTTTTTAATTTTATATTAACAGTACTAAAGCAGTGTGTTATAATTATTTTTCAAAGCATGTAATGGTACTAATAATTTTGTACTTGAGCACTAAATAAATGTTGGAGCGATCACTGTTAACAATAAATGCATGGATTTCATAAATCGTTTATCCCAAAGTATCATCCCCTTTTGTCCACAAGCAGTACTTTCTAAGAAAATTTACTTGATGGCACCATTAAGATTTTTTTTTTCATCTGTTTTAGTGAAGGTAACATGAAATGGCAACAAGCACTGGCTCTGTATTATCCAGGGCAGCCCAGTACTGTTAACCCTCAAAATACGCAAAGCAGTGTTTTATCACACCAATCTAACAGCTTTTATAAATAATGCTGCTTATGTATCACAGACATAGGTAAACAGATCTTGAATAATTTCTGTCAATACTTGGCTTTTACTATCAATGTGGTACATACTGCGTATGTGCATATCTAGCCTATAATAACAATAAAAATAATGAAGAACTGTTTAGTTAGAAGTATCTGAAGGATCATATAACTTAATTCCTCCCATTTACAACGATGATATTGACTTTAAGACAGAAGTTAGGGCTTCCCTGGTGGCACAGTGGTTGAGAATCCTCCTGCCGATGCAGGGGACACGGGTTCGTGCCCCGGTCCGGGAAGATCCCACATGCCGCGAAGCGGCTGGGCCCGTGAGCCATGGCCGCTGAGCCTGCGCGTCCGGAGCCTGTGCTCCGCAACGGGAGAGGCCACAACTGTGAGAGGTCCGAGTACCACACACACTCAAAAAAAGACAGAAGTTAAATAACTTGCCCAAGGTCTTGTAAGCAATGAATAATAGAGACAGTACTAGATGTAGGTCTGAAGATTCCTAATTCAGTGCTCTTTTCAATACAACCTGTTGTCTCCTTAAAGCCAAGTGAAGACGAGCACTGCGGTCTGGAAACACTGGGAAGTGCTTCTGAGAAGTAGATGACAGACAGTGGATATGGCCAGAATGCTGCAGAGTGCCATTACTCACCATGTGCCTCTCTCTACAGATCAAGTTTTTGCATCAAGTCTTCCTAAAATAATTCCACTCCTGCCAACTAAACACTGCTTTAATTCCTTTCTTGAACGTTTCAACCTCCCACTTTTTCCTAAGGCTACTTCCTTTTTTCTATTTTTTTTTTTTTTTTTTTTAATTTCTGTGTCAGAAACACTCTTCCCTGTCCTCGTTTCCCCTAACTAATTCCTACATGAGGCTGCAAATTAAATTTTATTTGCTCCAGGTGAACTTTGCTCATTCTTGATAGTCTCTAATGTGGCTCTGTTAATAGGCTCCCATAACCGGTTTAATTTCCCTACAACAGCATTTAGCATGTGTTATTGTTATTTATTTTAATTGTCTGTCTCCCTGACAAACTATAAATTCCAGGAAGGACAAGGACTGTTTTTTATCTTTCTTACCATCTTACTTTATCCCCAAGGCCTTTTAGACAATAAAATCCAAACTACCCCATGAAAAGTCATTCATTTTTGACTTATGAAAGGTGAACTATTTCTTCTTCCGAAGGCAAATCCCTCTAACCATGTTAGTCCCAACTCCTTGTTGCCTTATTTGGAGACAAAACTTTTGATTATCTCTTCTTTTTATTGTATATTTCACCTCTGCCTCTTAGTTGGATCCTTCCAATGTCTGTTTTCCCTTTTTCTTTTTTAAAAATTTTATTGTTGTGGTAAAATATGCATAACATACAATTTACCATTTTAACTATTTTTAAGTGTACAATTCAGTGTCATTTACATTGTCACACAACCATCGCCACTGTCCATCTCTAGAACTTTTTCCAATGGCTTTTAAACATACTTAAGCATCTGCTACTTAAAAAAATATAGAACTGTCATCTCATCCTCCTCCAGTGATGACCTTTCTTTCTCTTCAAAGCCAACTTCCTATGTGTATGGTATCTATTTTCTCAACAACTGCTTACTCCTAACTTACTCCAGTCACGATTAGAGCACCACCATCATTCTTCCAAGATAATTTCAATTAGTGAGCAATAGTGGCCCATACTGAAGAATTCAATGAGCTCTTTCCACTTCTCAACAGCATATCTAAATGTTAGCCACTTCTTCCTCCTCAGTAAACTTCTCCCCTTAGTTCTCCAGCCCTGTACATTCCTTGTTTTCTTCTTGTCCCTCCAGCTGCTTATTTTCTATATCCTTTGTATATTCTTTTGCTACACAAAGCCAATCACTGTAAGAGCCCCTGAATGCTCCTCTCTAGGTCTTCTCTTGTCTTCCTAATACACGTTCTCCTTCCCTTATAGGTAACCTTCACCATGCCTTTGACTCTGGTTACTACCTATGCATTTCAAACTCACATATTTATATGTGACAGTACAGCCAAAACTTTTTGTCAAGATTAAATAAGTATTACAAATTGCTTTCTTATTCCGTACAAATGCCCCAAACTCCACGTTCCAAATCAAGCTCCTAATTTTCCTCTAAGATCATTCTCTTCTAGTGTTTTCTACCTCACTAAGAAGCTCATGGGTCTAAGAAAGAGTCAGACAAAAGACAAGACAATTTCAACTAGTAGGTAGAGAAAAGGTAGGGCCCTTCATGCATACAGTGGGGAGTGGGGACAGAAAGGTTCAAGCTGATATCTGACAAGTATGGGCTAGTCACACAACTGGGAGACAGGCATAGGGGAGAACATTGCAATCATATTTTATAGCTTGGAGAGAGAAGCACATTGGATGGATGAATAAGAGTGATAAGGGACACAGAGAAAAAAGAATATAAGGAAAATATAGGTCATAGGAACATGGATCACTTTTGTTTTCTTCTTCATATGTTTCCATATATCTAAAATTTATACATTGTTCATCAAGGAAAAAAAGTGTTAAAGCTATTACAAAAGCTAGCAAAATAGAAAATGGTTGTAATAGCACACATAGTTGACCCATAAAGCACATCATCAAAACAATTGTCACATCAGATGACTGTTGTCAGGAAGAAAATTTTATTTAAAAAAAGAAGAAAATAAAAGAGCAATAGATTTCAAAAGCTTGAAGAAATAAAATACATATGTATCACACACACACACACATGCACACACACATGCACAAAAACACACACTCACGTAGAAAGTGTTTTTTGCAATAGTGCTAGTCATTTCACACTAAACATTTTCTTTTAGATCTCACTTAACAACTAGTCATTTCTAATTATTTGCAATAGTTTATGTTCTGAAAAGTCACTGTAAACACTAGCAAATGTTGAATCATGGCTCCAACAGGAAATACACATACACATCTCACAGTGATTATAGTCTTAAATCCTAAAAACAACTTAAATTAGTAAATTCTATTTTCTTTATTTTACAACAAAGAAAACAAAGTTCAGAGTGTTAAGTGACTTGCCTGAAGCCACCCCACCAACAGGTGTCTGAGTTGGGGTTCAAACCCCATGCAACTAAGCCAGTTTCTTGCACTGTGCTGGGCTGTGCTATCCCCAGCCATCTCTATCCTGTTTGGCCTTACCTGGGAATGTGTATATTGGTGACACACATTTTTTGCCTCTCTATGCCTGTCTGTGAATTAACTGCAAAATATCACTGATTGATTTTGAGTTTAACAATCAATCATAGCAAGTAGGTAAATTCACAATTATGGAATCCATGAATAAGGAGGATGGAGTATGCAGTGGAAACACCCACATTATACATCATGTGACCCTTAGATATATATGTAGAGACAAACATTGATATGTGCCTGTTTTATGTGTGGTACAGTGGAAAGAGTCCTGTCAGCTTGGGGCCTTTCATTTAAGAGCCATGCTATTGAGAAAATCTATAACCTTTTGACCTGAAATTTCCTCTTATGTATAATGAAAAAAAATTGACTCTATAATTTCAGAATTTTCTTTTGACCTCAACTCTGTGTCTAATGAAGGTTTTTCCATTTCTAAATATTTTCTACTTCAAGGGTTTTATGACCTTGTCGACATGTATTAAATTTAATTATCTAACAATAGTTCAATTAGTCCCATCTCACTTGTGAGGGACAATTTGAAATCACAACACTCTAAGGCAAAAAACAGGGAGAGAGGAATGAGAATTCCTGATTCATTTCATATTGAATTTAAACATCAATCCCAAATTAATAAAGCAGGAACAGTGTTCACCAAATCATGACACCTTACTTGTTTATAACCTTCTGGATGTAGAAGTAACCATAACCTATGCTGGATATCCATTTTTACTCACATTTTGCTTACATAAGTAGAATAGGAAAAATTCCCTTAAATATTCAAGAACTGAAGAAATTATCCGATTCCAATGAATAAAACCTTGTTTAACATGACGTGTGAAGTCAATTCAAAAATAAGGTCAAATTTGAAAGAAAATAGGGACATAAGCATATATTCTACTATGGATGTGGCTAAAATATTTTAAAGTCCTCCTCAATCTAGCAGTATTGTTGTATGCCAAAACCAATAGCTACTGGAAGCTACAATCATAGATACTATAATGAGAGAAGTAAACTAGAAAGATCTATCTTTCTGTAGAAGGATTTAACACCTTGGACAGGCACTTCAGGGCTTTGGTCTAAGGGTCTTTGTTCACTCCCTGCTTTCACCAGAGGTCAGAAAGTAAACTTAGTGTCTTAGAGTGAGGAGGCAGGGAGGCACGAACTTTTCCAGACTGCGGTAGAGGCAAACTAAAGCTCTCTCTTTAATTAAGTAGAAAAATATACGTGGAGTGAACAAATTAATAAAAGCTGAAGGTGAGAATAAAAAGTCCAGATAGCAGTTTTTAAATGTGAAAAACAATTTGCATTTTTAGAGAACTTAGTGTTTACCATATGCTTTATAAATATTATCTTTACTCCTCCAACTAACAGTCTTAGGTAAGCATTACTGTCTTAGTTTATGCATGAAGACACAGACTCAGAAATGTTAAACAATTTCCCTAAAGTTATACACAGTTTGTATTTTGAGGAGGTGTTATTTTAACTTATGTCTACCTTGATATAAAGTTCATTCTCATTCCATTGCACAATGGATGCTGCCTCCCGAAAATAGTACCTTAAAAGCCAAAATCAAGTTATTAAGTAAGAATTATTCTAAAATAATTACCTGCTTTGTTGAAAAGATTAACATTTAATAAGAAATTATATTTGTAAATTAGCAAAATCCTTTAAACTTCTTTTAATTTGTTACTTTTTTTTTTTCATATTAGTTCACAGTCTCAGTAGTTTTAACTATAAGTTGTTGGGCAGCTTATGGAGTCCCTTGAGAATTTGAAGAAAAGATCTTAGGAAAATACTAATGTACAAATACTGCATTTGACTTCATAGAGTTCACAGTGCCCTGATGTCTACATATCTAATTCTCTAGGGTGCTGTGAACACCCGGTGAGGAACCATCAGCATTAGGTACAAGTACTATACTAGCTAAAGCAGTCTAGACATAATACTGATTATTATGTACTTAAATTACCAGTAAGCAAAAAGGTTTTTAAAAATCAATAAATATTAGAAAGTTAAATATGTAACAGAAATCATATGATTGGGAAAAGTAAATCTGTAAGTCATAAAAGATAGCTCTCTGAGGTCTTCAGAAATCAGGTTTTATTTATCATCTAATTACTAAATAATTTTTCCTTCACCAGTATTCATAAAAGCCCAAATGTAGAAATCCATAAACATTATTTACTTCAATCACCAACATCAAATATGCATAGAAACACTTTGTGGAAAATATTAGCATTTAATTAGAAATTATGTTTATATATTAAAAATTAACAAAAACCTATAAACCTCTTTTACTTTAATCTAAATATCATTCTTTTTTTATATTAACACACAGTGACAGTAGTTTTTACTCTTAGTTGATGGTGGTTTTGGATTTCTTTGAGAATCTAAAGAAAGAACCTCTGGAATATACACATATAAAAACACTACATATGACCTCAGGTAGTTCACAGTGCCTTGATGTCTACTTCATTCTCTAGAGTTCCATGAACACCAGCTAGTGAACACTCAGCTATGAAAACTACAAATAGAAGACTTTAAAAGTAAATTAAATACCACAACTGCAATATTGGTTATATCATAAGATATGCCATAGACGATTTTAAGTAGATTTAAAAAAATAGCTAAAACAACTAACACAAAGTTTTCTAGGTTCTGAGAATTCATGTCTTACTACTTTCTCTCTCTTCACTTGTGTCCCCTCACTATTCATTTAGCTGATGTTGATCTAAGCTAATCCCCTTCCCAAAATGACCTACTTTTTTAAAAAGACAACTCTAAAAGTTGATGATTGATGACAGTTTAAAGTAGCTTTGGTGACCACCTAGAGGGGTGGGATAGGGAGGGTGAGAGGGAGGGAGACACAAGAGGGAAGAGATATGGGAACATATGTATATGTATAACTGATTCACTTTGTTATAAAGCAGAAACTAACACACCATTGTAAAGCAATCATACTCCAATAAAGATGTTAAAAAATAATAAATAAAGTAGCTTTGAACTGGAAGTGAGCCCCTATCTAATCAAACTCATTATCAATTAAAAACATCTTAGAGTAACAAAATCCAATTTAATTAGCTATTGTTCTTTCTTCCAAATATCATAATTTAAATGACAATAAGAATAAACTTTTTTTTTTTTTTTTTTTTTTTGGCGGTACAAGGGCCTCTCACTGTTGTGGCCTCTCCCGTTGCGGAGCTCCGGACGCGCAGGCTCAGCGGTCATGGCTCACAGGCCTAGCAGCTCCGCGGCATATGGGATCTTCCCGGACCGGGGCACGAACCCGTGTCCCCTGATCGGTAGGCGGACTCTCAACCACTGCGCCACCAGGAAAGCCCAGAATAAACACTTTTTAAAAATTTTAATCCATTCCTTTTAAAGTGAGTATCACCCACGTTCTTTGAACTTGAAGGACATATAAATAAAGGTATACTGGACATATTTTAAAGTGTACACTGTATATTTTTAAATCTCATTTAATTCTCAAAACTTTATGAGATAGTCACTATTATCCTATTCTCTATAGAATAGGTAATTCAGTAAAGCAAAATAAGTTTCAGTGTTTAAGCAATTTATCCAAAACTACATAATATAAGTAAACTTAGGATTTAAATTCAGGCCAGTAGATGCCCCCTCTTCAACCCCCCTCTTTATATAAAGCATCCCTAGTTATTCCAAGTCCTGTTTGCTGTTGTTTGATTAGCAACTATTATATGACAGACACTTTTTAAGGCATTCTATATTTTGATAAGGAAGAAAGAAAAGGAAAAATAAAAAGAAGCCTGAGGACCATACTAAAACACTTCAAAACTAGACCATGAATCCAATTGTTATTAACAGTCATTCAAGCCAGCATAAATGGAAAGTTATTGAAACTTGATATATGAAGATATTTGTGTTTTTAATTGACTTTTCATAAAGTGGTTTTATAAATCCTAACATTTCATTAACTAAGGAAACTTTATTGTCATTTATATATACACATGTGCATGCATGCACATACAATAAGCTTTCTTGACAATCCATCTGGGCTTGGGTTACAGTTTCCTAAGGCAACATCTGGCATTGAAATCCATACCAACTATGAAGCTGCATGAATTGATGATTAAGCTGTGTGTGTGTGTGTGTGTGTGTGTGTGTGTGTGTGTGTGTGTGTCAGTGTTTTGATTTGTGTTTCTTTTTGTTGGACCTAACATTTTCACTATTAGTAATGAAATACAGGAGGGAAACATTCACTTAGGTCTCAATTCCTATTTTCAAGGGATTAGTGTTTTAAGTATCTCCTTCATCTTACAAAATACTGTGAATCCTTTGGGATATGGCATGAAGGATGTAGGAATTAAACCTCATTGTAATTCACAGATGTGACTAGTAATTAATAAGGGCACACATTGCTTCCACATTTCCTCTTGGATTTAAAATTAGCCTCCACTTATTTGGAAGTTATGTTCCACATTGAATTCCAATTTTCCCTCAATAACCAAATACTTGATTGCTTATCCCTGGAATCCAGAATGTAGGCTCTCCAAGGATTCAGGAAGGAAAATAACAGCTGAGCAAAACCCAACATTGTCAAGTGCTATTACTGCTATTGGTAGCAGTAATCCACAACATAAGAAGTTGAAGAAGATAAAATGGAATAGAAAAAAAAGTATTATATACCTATAGATTGGGCAGAGCCTGATAAACTCCGTATTCATAGACTCTCTCAGAGCAAACTTTACATAATAGAGAACATATCGTATATCCTAAAAGAGCAATTTAAGTTATGTGCGCTTTCAGTGATTGTCTCAATTTTCCAAAGTGGCTGAGTCTATCAAAGAAAGATATTTTTAAATGCCTTTTGTTTTTATTACTGCTCAAATCTAATAAACATGGTGGTTTCTGGAAAGACTTCAGAAATGTTTTCCAACCCTTAATATGCTTTCATAAAACACATGTTGGTTAAAGAAATAAGGTAATTCTGGAAATTGGGTAGTAATTTCTTTGGAAATTATAAGTGAAGCACAGATGGTAATACCTTGCTTTTACAAGATATATTTTCATATGCAGATTATAGTATCATGAACCTTGTACTGTACCATTTTTCTCTAACAAGACATAAAAGAGCACCATAAATGTGCATGAGTGAAAAAAACAGAAAAATCAAAACTTTTAGACATAATATTTTGCTAGATTGCATTAAAAAGTTTCCTAATAGAAATAAATATATATATTAATTGTATATTAATCCTAATTACTAATTTATACTTGTCTGAATAAAATATCAAGAATATGTTTATAAACCAATATTTTATCCCACCTCAAATTTCCTCAGTCTCCATCATTCAGCAATCATTTATTTAGCTTTTATTAATTGCCAGGCATGATGCTGGGATAAAAAAGGTGAATAAGAATATTACTCTACATTCAAGAATTCTAAAAGATGTATGAAATGAAGGGAATGATTATTTAAACCAGTGGCTTCAGCCACATTTACTCCTAACAAGATACTTGGTATCATTTTTCTTTTAATATAGAGCAAGTTCAAAATAAGTTACTATCTGTGACTAGGAATCCTAAATTATTGTAAAAGTAAAAAGAAGTTTCCAGTATTGTTTATTGTAAAGAAATAGTATATTATGTTATTAAAACTTGGAATTTCAATAGTTATAATCTTTAACCCTTCTATTTTAACAGGTTGGCTAAGATATGACTTTGTCCAAAGGATTAGTTCCCACAAAGCTAGACACACGTGCCAGACACTCTACTATGCACTCAGATCTGAAAAAGTGACCTCCCAACAGCAGTTTGTTGAAGGCCATATAGTAAGTATAAGTATTTCCATCACCTGTGCTATTAACAGAAGAAAAATTTTAAAGTGCTCTAAGGATGAAATGTCAATATCTGGAAAAGAAACCCTATAGAAGTGCTTCTCCCAAACTCATACAACTTCTCTGTAATAATCAAGAAGGTCTCTGAGACCTGAGAACAGTCCCTTATGGGTGCTGGAGAGAGTAAAGCTGCATGAATCATTTTGCTTAACTGCAGAGATGATCTTTCTGAATGTGGCCCACACCAAAGCTCAGGATGAATCACCAAAGGTTTAAGGCCTTGCCTATTAGAGAAAAGAAATGATGGTATGTGTCTCTTAAAGACTCCCTGGTGCTCTGCTGGCAAGGGACTTGGAACAATCGGGAACGGAAAGTCTACCGGAGCTTACGTATTGTAAGTGCTCTATAGTAGTTGCCGGAGTGTGCTCTAGAGTTACACTGTCTGGAATTGATTCCCAGCTTTCACACTTACTAGTCGCATGACTTTAGTTAGGCAAGCTTCTCAACTTCTCTGTGACCTCAGTTTTCTTGTTTGTAAAATGAATATGGTAAAATTATAGTTGGTATCATTTTTCTTTTAACATATTTAAATAATTATATAATATTTAATAATTTTAAATGTTAATATTTTAAACATTAATATGTAATAACTGAAATATTAATATTTAATAACAGTTTAAAATATTAATATTTTATATACCTCAGAAAATTAAAAATGGAATAAGGTAATACACATAACATTTAGCACAGTATCTGACACATTTGCAAATGCTCAATAAATCTTGGCTATTTTTCAAGGCAAAGAAGCCAAATCTATGTAGATGACAATCAGAGAAAAGATGTTCAACACAACCAAACTTATAATTCTACCATATGCAAGTGAATTCAGTAAGTTCAGTTGTACAAAAAGCAAAGATCTTGACTTAACAATAGGTAGGGAAAAAAATAAAGTAAGAAAGGTAGCTAAATCTTTCCTGTTCCTATTCAAAGTGATTAGAAGGTAAAGAGAAAAGGGGAGAAAGCCAATGATGGGTCACCACTGGAAAACAGAAGAAAAAAATGCAGGAGGAACATTTTGAATACAATCAGTTAAAACTCATAATAGCCTTAAAACTTTTCTCCTCCTCTTCCCTAAACACTCCACGTTAGGAATAGTGTAAGAGAGTAGATCCATCTAAGTATCAAAGTGTAGACTGGGAGGTAAAAAATGTACTGCTTGTAATTGCCAAATTTATGTGTGGGACAAGAAGCGAAGCAGAGAATTACAGGCCAATAAAGCTGAATTCAATTTAGGGAAAGAAATGGAAAACACGTGGAACTGTGGAACTGCTCAGATAACAATCCTTGAGGAATTTCTATAACTGTACTTCTAAAAGCCAGATCAATAGTTTGGCAACATTAAAATCATTTTGGGGGAGGGGAAACATTTTTCAAAATGTAGAATCTGAAGTTCTACATCAGACATCCTAAAATAGATCTTCTGGAGGAGCCAAGGAATCATCACTTTAGACAAGCTCCTCCAGATGACTCATCTACACATTGAAGTTTGAGACCCACAGCTCCATGGCACAAAAAGAAGTGACAGCGAGAGATGACGAACAAAAAATTTAAATACTGATGGCATCTTTTCAATTCAGTGCTACTTACTCTATGATTGCCTATATAAATGTTATCTATATTGTTTTTTCAGTGGTATCTTACTTCATATACATGTGTTACATGGTAAGAGTGCACAGTTTGAAAAGGCAAATTAAATTTCAAAACATTATAATTAATTTTAAATGGATCCACTGAATTTTTTAAACATGGACAGCCTATAAGTAAAATTGTCTTAGTTCATTTCTAACATTATATTTGTAGGTTATAACTTGCTTAGTACAAATCCAATTTTTTTTTTCTTTTTAAGCTTAATCTTTTAAAACCACACAGTATGGGGAAATGGGGTGGAGATGACCTTCCATGGGAGAAAAGGTACAATGGACAGAGGAATAAAGTTGAGCTCATTCAGTGAAAAGCTCAGTCCTGTTGACCTACACTCTGTAGCTACATATGCATCTGTTCCCAATTTGAAAAGAATATATTGCAAACAGATTAGTTCATTTTTTTCATGGCTGACCTCTTCTGTTCAGAAAGTAAATGTATAAATTCCTCTCATGTTTTATATTATTAATTTATATCAATATGAAGGTTAAATAAAAAGGCAAAAAAAATAAAAGTCCTCCAAATTCCAAATTCTTCAATTAATGCTAACATCATGTCTCTCGATTCTCTAGCTGGTTCCCACCTGGAAGTAGTAAGCAAAAAAGGGAAGGATCCTGGAGTTTAGGTCCCATTTTCCATTACCCACTTCTTCCTCATCCTCAAATAACACTTAGACAAAAGCACCACCATAGATATTCATACAATACAAACATAAAAGTGAATGACTCTTCCTCTCAATTTTGAAGCTATCCAAATATTTACCAAAACTTCTTGTCACCTAAGATCTGAACTGTCATTCTGTCATCAACTGAGTCAGTTTGAGGAGATTTGTAATAATATTGTTATACTGTCTGGAATATATCCTGTTTTATTTTTTGACTTGGAAAAAAAATTGTCCATTGTATCTCATAAAACAGATAAAAGCCCTTCTTACAAAGTCATTCCTCTTTAACCTTGAATAAAAGAGTCTATAAGGGAGTCCATCAATGACAGCTTATATTAGAAATGTCAGAACTTGGAAACTCATGGCCTATTCTATATTCTTTTCATGGTTGCATCCCTTGTCTCTCCAGACTACATGGACAGCAGAGGGTTTAACGTCTATTCTTTGTGTGTGCTAGATACTAGACACAAACTAGTATACATATTTATCCTTAGGTTTATGTTTCTTTCCTATTAAAGTGAATATAAATGTCTGCCATGTTGGGAAATGTGAAAAACATTTACATTAAAAATGTGAAAGCAATGTAGACCATATGCAAGTGGTCTTTGTGGAAAAGAATGGCCAGTACCTTTATAGTATCAACCAGCAAACTTAAAATACATTCTATCATGAAGACTGTGATGTGAATTCTATTGTACTCCACTCTTCTATCTTTTAAATTGTGAATTCAAACTTTCCTTATTAAAATATTATCCAATAATTATTTGATATAAATAATATACTCACTCCCTCAAGCCCTCACTGAAGAAAGAGAGAATGAGAGAGATAATGGGAAAATACATAAGCCTTAGAATACTCTAAGACTGAAAAAATAACCTGTACATGAAGGGCTTGTTCTTTAAGAGCCTGGAAGTGGAGTAACTCTTCTACCAGCTAATGAAATGCCATCAGTCACAAGCACAAAAATGACTTTGAAACAGGTAGATGGGAAAAACAAGAAGAATCATAAAGTTTACTATTTTCTATGTGTGAGTTTAAAGATGGGGAGAAACAGGAAGTTGAAAGATTAACATGAGAGGAGGTATCGTTTAAATCTTTATTTTTGCCTTATATTAACACATTAAAATTTAATCAATTATTTATCTTGCCATAAAAACAGCATCATCCTTTATTTTAAACCTAGCTCAATAAAAGACTAGGGTTACCTCTCATAGAGCTCCATTCAATAATTCTGGATCAAAGGACAAATATTCATTTTTGCAATGCTAGTTCTTCTAGGGATAATGTGCAGTGGGAGAAAAAAAGTCCTTTCTCAGCCTTCTCTTGTTCCACCAATATTCCACCTTCTCAGTTTCTCTCCATTTTATATCTGCAATAAGTCTTATATATAAGACCTAAGAAAGAACTCTTAGAGCTTAAGTGTCTTATCCTCTTCTGGAAGCAGGAAAACAGTTATCTCCTTTTAATATCACCCTGACTTATTTGCTACACAGTTTTAAAATAAGATGAAAATCTCCAGATGTATATAAAAAGCTATTTTCCCAAACCATTCAGAAAGCTCTCTTTCAATATATACATTCATACTTATGTTGCATTCCATACCTTTCCTTTAAGAACACACATATATATATGCATGAATATGGTATTATGTGTATATAGTTAGAAATGTGTTTAATTGTAACATTACAGATAATTTAAACAAAGGTGAAACAAAGACACTTATTTAACAGTGCCTAGAACATGTAAACATCTTTGCTATTGAGGAAGAAAGCATATCTCCAGTAAAATTATTTTGGACAAAATGAATTTGTCAAAATCTGAATTTAGAAGGCATTTGGTAATGTCCTAATATTTTCTTTCTATTCTTTTGCCCTATTGAAACTGGTTTTTAGGAAATACATAAATAATAAATTCATACATCAATATTCAAATGGCTAAAACATTTTATTGTTTCACACGGTATTTTTGTCAACAGAGGGCCAGAATCCAAATAAAAATAAAATAACATTTATCCAATCCATATTACAGTGGTAATTTCTATAATTTGGTTGTTAGCAGCATAGCAGAATGCCCATTTTTCAATAATAGCACAATTCCTCATAAATCCTCTCAGGAACACGGGAGTCTGAAGCCCTATTTCCTACTCTGGTTTCTGCAATGAACTTTCAGTGAAGCATGAGGTGAAGTCATGTCCGCAACCATGTCCTTAGACTCCTCATCCAGAAAAGCATTGATCTAGAATATGGTTAAAGTCCCAACATGAAAAATATAGATTTGTGGGGGAGGGGCAGTGGGCAAAGAGCAACAGACTCAGCACTTTGCTATCACCTCTCAAATAAAATCAGTCAAAGAAGTTTCTGGAGAGAAAAGTTATTTATTTGTCAACTCTTGAGTACAAATATTAAGTGTAAATCCAAAATTTAACCCAAGGCTTAAACCCAACCTTAAGCCTTTTGGCTTTGTGTTTTCTCCGTCACACTAGCTCAAAACTCTACCTCATTTATTCTAATTTCTGTTTTTGTTATACGGAGTAATCTGTGCATGATGACTATTCTTACTCCTTTTCCACTGAAACTTCAGTGCATGATGACTATTCTTACTCCTTTTCCACTGAAACTTCACTCCAAATAGGTAACAATGCTACAGCAGAAGGCACATCTTAATCCTAACTTGTCCAGAGAAATAGAGGGAAGATGAATGACAGTGAAAACAAAAGGGAAGTGAAAGATAGTCAAGAAGGTAAATGCATGTGTGTGTGTTGGGGTGGGGCAGCTGGGAATAAAGGAGGGGAGGGGAAGACAGATGGAGGGGAAGACAGGTAAAAGGGAAGAGCAGAAAGAAAAGAAAAAGGATAAATCAATTCACCTGTTTTCGACCTCTATTGCTGAAGTTCTGTCCAACATGCCTTCTCAGGTTTCTGTGGAAAGTGCTATTCCTCCACTATCCAATTGTACTGTGAGCTGTCATTCATGGACCCCACAAACTACCTCCAGCTACATACAGGAATGGGCATGTGATTCAAACTGGGCTAATCAGAAACCTTCTTTAGGGTTTTTCATAGTTGAGCTGGAAGTGTATGCATATGGACAGAGGGAAGTTATTTTCTCCCAGAAAGGTGATAAAGAAAAATGGTTTGCAGCTGATAGAAAACCCACACCACATGGAGAAAAATAATCTGCAGCAAGAGAGAATGAAGCCAACCAAGAAAGAGAAGCAGAGATGTGGCTAAGAGAGAAAGCTCTTCCCAGGTCTCAGCTTTAAGGTATCTGCAACTGCCCCAGGCTGGCTTGGTCAGCCTTTCCCCACAATCTGTGAACTCTGCCAGTATTTTCCAATAAACCTCCTCTATCACTCAGGGTAGTTCAAATTGGCTTCCTTTGCATGAACTAAATTCTAGGATAAAAGTCAAGAATAGGGCTTCCCTCGTGGTACAGTGGTTGAGAGTCCACCTGCCGATTCAGGGGACTCGGGTTCGTGCCCCGGTCTGGGAAAATCCCACATGCCGCGGAGCAGCTGGGCCCATGAGCCATGGCCGCTGAGCCTGTGCTCCGCAATGGGCGAGGCCACAACAGTGGGAGGCCCGCGTACCACAAAAAAAAAAAAAAAGAAAAAAAAAGTCTAGAATAAAATGCCCAAATTCCATCACAAATTTAATCAATCAATCCATTTGTTGTTTTGTTCAGAAAATGATTTTTGTCTACTCAACCACTGTAATATTCATGGAAATAGTACAATAAATAAGTCAGAGTCAAACTTTCAAGGAAACTATAGGAAATATTAAAAGAAAAATCATACTAAAATCAAGAAAAGGGTGAAGAACATTAATAATAAGACCAAATTTCAATTTCTTGTCATGCTAAACATGCTGTGTACTCACTATCAATCTTAATCTAAAGGCAATATATAGAGATTCTAGAAGTAACTATCCTGGATAAAATGACTAGGATTTTAATTATTTTAAAGGCTAATGATTGACAATTGAAAACAAATGGGTCTTCGTTTCCCCTAAAGTCAGAATAAAGATAATGTGTCTAGTATCACAACAATTACTTAATACTGCTCTGGAAGTCAATTACCCAAAAGAATGAATTACAGAAAAAAATTGAGGAGGTAAAATTATTTAAGTATAAATGACATGACCATGTACCCAGACAACTCAAGAGATTCTACAGAAGAATTATGTGATACAATATGATGATTTTAAAAAGTGGTTATTTGAAATTAATATATAAAAAATTATTAGCTTTTCTTTAAATAAAAATCATTTGGTAAATATAGTAGAAGTTCCCATTCTAAATAGCAACAACAATAAAGGAAAAATAAATCAACTACATGCCTATAGAAAGTTGCAAAACATTACTGAAGGGAATAAGCAAAATAGCTTGGTATTTCCCCAGGAAGATTTAAATAAATCAGTGGAAAAAATTGTATTCAGAAATAGGCTAAGATATATGTAAAAATAAGTATATAATAAAGGCAGCATTTAAATCAGTAAAAATGTCATAGGTTTAATTACTGGTCCCAATTCTTCACTCCTCTTACATCTACACCCTTGCCCTGGCCTCATCAGAGGCAATGTGCACATCTGATCCCCTTGACCTTGGGTCTTGTCAAGTAACCAACTTGGTTTAGGTAAAATAGTTTGGTCAGAAAAGACCATGTGCTAGTTACAAGGATAAGAACTGATGTGGTTGCTTACTCTCTAGCACCTTTGCCATCACCAAGGGAACATGTTCCCATATGCCTCTGGTTCCAAGAGCATGTGTGACATATACAGCACAGCGGGCCTCGCCAAGCTATATGAAAACAAGGTGTCTTCAGCCTTTGGATCCATCAAACCAAATCAAATTTGTCTTAAACCACTGTATTTTATAGTTATTAGTTCTCAACAAAACTTACGTGATATACAGGAAAAGACTACTACTCAGTCTATAGTGCCGAAGCACCTATTAATCAATTTTGGGGAAATCATGAGTTATATTCTAATTTTAGTGCCTGTAGCAAAAGTATTTTATGCAAATCAAAGATTTAAACAGACAAAAAAAGACAGAAAGAAACAATTGTTTTTAAAAACAGATTTAAAATGCTGGAGACTTTTTGAATCATGATACAAAACTAAAAGCCATAATATATATGACTAATTAACCTGAAAAAATAAATTAGCAACACCAAAACATATCAACAAATTCATTTTATTATGCATGACAGAGAAAGGGTCAATTTTCTTAATAAATTTGTATAAAGTTTTATAAATCAGTAAGAAAAGAAGACAAAGAATGGCAGGGAAAAATTTCTTGCAATAAAAAAGTTAATTAATTAAAATATTTTTAAGTGCCAAATGTTTATATTAGTTTAAATTTATACAAAAATTAATTTTTTACCCATCAGATTTGGAAAAAAATTAAAAGTACCAGCAGATGTGTGTAGAATCAATAATGCTAAAGCATTCTTGATAAAGATTAAACTGATGTATTTTGCGGGTAGCAATTTGGCAAAATACAACAAAATTATAAATAAATAGTCATTAATGCAGCAATTCCACTTCCAGAAATTTTATTTGTTAAACTCACACAAGCTTAGGTAAGCATACTGTATTACTGTTTATAATAGAAGTAACCTTGAAAATGACCTAATTATCCAGCAATAGGCTATAATTAAATAAATTACCATATATGTAAGCTATAAGTATGAGGTTGTTCTTTATGTACTGATGAGAAAAATTCTCCAAAGTGTATTGCTATGTTAAAATGTATAGAATATTTTAAATAATGTATTTCCATAAGAAGGGAAGAAAGAAGGAACACAAGAAAGAATGCATTATGTGTGTATGTGTGTCTAGAAAGTTTCTGAAAATTACTCAAGTAACACAGAGAAAAGAAAACCAGGTTTTCGAAAAAAATAAATGCAACTGAAAACCCTTAGGCAGATGGCTGTCCTCAACTAATAGACTCAGTAAGTTTGACATTCCTAATATGATTCTATAATAGAAGACTCATTTTTCTTTTTAAATGCAAAGTAAGTAAATAATGGACTGTTTCATATTCAGAAGACTATATTTCCTCTCCTCCTAAGGAAGATGTAATCCAGACAGAGAGTACATGTATCAATGAAAGACTGAAGAAAGTCTTGTGTTTTTGCTGTTCTTATCCTGCCAATCAACAATATGCAGGGGTTCAGCAAGAGAAAATCCATAAACTTTTAACATCTCTTGAGTCAGTTCTTCATGTGTCTTCAATATTGTGCTTGTTAGAACACTAAAGATGATCTAATTTTAATGTAAGTTATTTAAAAGAAATTCAAATTATTATGTGATTATTCACTCTTAGGTTTTACATGCTAATGGATGCAAAAGTTGACAGCATATCAATTTATTTCTCATCCATGTAGCTAAAAGAGGTATTGAAGTGATTTAAGATGTCCCATGAAATACAAGTAAAATCGTTTTTGCTCTTTCCTGAATATTCTTTTGGGGAAGTTGCCATTTATTAATAGTAATAACTACAACTGAAGTCACTGAACCAGAACAAGGTTATTTTCCTTTTATATCTTCCCTACATGTTCTGATACACCCCTCTGAAAACAGACCAATTTTACTTTTTTTTTGATGCTAAACCAATAGGTATTTATAGAAATGTTCTATCAGTGGAATAAGATAAAAAACACTTATTTATACCAGAAACACTGATGCAATGTAATGATGATAACTAGAAAAAATTCCAGGGGTCCAGTCTACTCACTAGTTAACCATTAATCACTAAGATAAATATGGCCTTTTATTATTAGAAGTTAAATATATTGAATAAAGTAACTAAAGTAAATGTAAAGTATACACACCATATTTTCACCTAGTATGGGCAAAATGAGTTAAAGGAGAAGATAACTATTGAAATGGATCATAATATGTCAGTTAAACTAGAAAATTAACACCTATGAATAGGGATGATGTAACCCATTCATTCCTCCATCACGTATCTGCTGAGCTCTCAACTTTTTGCATGGCAGCATTAGGCTTATGGCATACAGTGGTGGTGACCAAGGCAGATATACTCTGTCACATAAAGTTATAATTTACCATGAGAGATATTAATTTATTACACACAAACCATTTACAACAGATTATTTGCACATGGATTTAATGTAATACAGCAAATTTAACCATATGCTCCAGGTAAAAAGAGAGAAAATTTATTTAAGTCAAGTCTCTTTGAATTTCTCCCCCAGAAAACATGAGTTTGGCCTATGATTCCAAAGATAGGAAGACCAAAATTCAAAGGTGCTGAGAAACAGAAGTTGATACTTGGCTTCTGCATGTTCATGTGCCAAGTCTTAGCAATTAATAAGCCATTTAATGGATTTTCAACAGTAATTTAAGGGTGAACTTTTTGTCTTAAATAAATATATCAGTATTTAAGTTTGAGGAAAGGTAAAACACTCTGTATAATTATGAAAGGTACTTTGAAGAATAAGAAAAGTTATTATAAATGCATAATGGGCTCATCTTCTCATGGGGGTAAAGATGGGAATTAGGGAAGATCAGATAATGTTTGCTGGGCACTGAAGAATCTGTAGAAGGGTGGGAAATAAATGGAAGAGTTAAGCATTTTGATGAAGACTCCAAGGAAGACAGATCTTGGTATCTAGGAGGAAAAGAGATTAACAGTATAGCTGCTGATACAATGGTTCTCAAAGTTGGATCCAGGAACTTCTGTGGGTCCTAAAACTCTTGCAGGAGTCAGCTAGGTCAATAATATTTTAAGGGGATATTATTTGCCTTTTCATTCTCATTAGCTTGCAGTTGAGAGTGGTGTTGACCAGGGCTACATGATTTATAATATTGCAAGTGTGAATGCATTAAACACATATGAGAGTAATGTTCCATTTTGTGTGTGTGCATTTTTTTTTCTTCCTTATCCACTCATCTGTCGATCAACATTTAGATTGCCTCCATGTCTGGCTATTGTAAATAGTTCTGCCATGAACACTGGGGTACATGTATCTTTTTGAATTGGAGTTTTCTCCAAATACATGCCCAGGAGTGAGATTGCTGGATCTTGTAGTAACTTTATTTTTAGTTTTTTAAGGAACCTCTATACTGTTCTACATATTGGCTACACCAATTTACATTCTCACCAAGAGTGTTGGAAGTTTACTTTTTCTCCACATCCTCTCCAGAGTTTATTATTTGTAGACTTTTTAATGATGGCTACTCTGACTGATGTGAGGTGAGACCTCACTGTAGTTTCGATTTGCATTTCTCTAATAAATAGCAATACTGAGCATCTTTTCATGTGCCTGTTGGCCATCTGTATGTCTTCTTGTGAGAATTGTCTGCTTAGGTCTTCTGTCCATTTTTTGATTGGCTTTTATTTGATATTGAGCTGCATGAACTGTCTGTATATTTTGGAAATGAATCCCTTGTTGGTAGCAACATTTGCAAATATGTTCTTCCAGTCTATAGGTTGTCTTTTTGTTTTATTTTTGATTACCTTTGCTATGCAAAAGATTTTAAGTTTAATTAGCTCCCATTTGTTTATTTTTCTTTTTATTTCCATTACTCTAGGAGATGGATCAAAAACAATATTGTTTCAAAAAAATATTGTTTCAATTTATGTCAGTGTTCTGCCTATGTTTTCCTCTAGGAGTTTTATAGTATCTGGTCTTACATTTAGGCCTTTAATCCATTTTGAGTTTATTTTTGTATATGGTATTAGAGAATATTCTAATTCCATTCTTTTACATGTAGCTGTCCAGTTTTCCCAGCACCACTTATTGAAGAAACTGTCTTTTCTCCATTATATATTCTTGCCTCCTTTGTCATAGATTACTTGACCATAAGTGTGTTGATTTATTTCTGGGCTTTCTATCCTGTTCCATTGATCTATATGTCTATTTTGTGCCAGTACCATATTGTTTTGATTACTGTAGCTTTGTAGTATAGTCTGAAGCCTCAGCTCTGTTCTTCTTTCTCAAGATTGTTTTGGCTGTTTAGGGCCTTTTGTATTCCCATGCAATTTTTATTTTTTTTTTGTTCTCAGCCACAAGAATGAAATAATGCCATTTGCAGCAACATGGATGGACCTAGAGATTATCATACTAAGTGAAGTAAGTCAGACAGAGAAAGACAAATATCATATGATATCACTTATATGTGGAATCTAAAAAATGATACAAATGAACTTATTTTCAAAACAGAAGTAGACTCACGGACAAAGAAAACAAACTTACGGTTACCAAAGAGGATAGTGTAAGATAGGGGGAGAGATATATTAGGAGCTTGGGATTAACATACACACACTACTATACAAAAAATAAACAACAAGGACCTACTGTATACTACAGGGAACTATATTCAATATCTTGTAATAACCTATAATTGAAAATAATCTGAAAAAGAATTATATATATATACATATATATATGAGTGAATCAATTTTCTGTACACCTGAAACTAACACAGAATTTTGTAAATTAACTATACTTCAATTTAAAAAATGGTTAAAGTAAAAGAAACAAATATGAGAATCCAGCTATCTTTTGTTAAGCCAGATATTAAAGGTATTTGGAGAAAAATAAAACAATATCTTTTTTTCTGACTATTGCTCTTTTGTAAAATGTGCTTTTCATAAAAATGTTATCTATGTTAATATATTAAGTTAATTATTATTGTTTGTTTTAAACGAATTTCTAAATAAGTATTTTTAAACTTTCTCAAGTTTATTTGTCTAGAACTATAAACATAGATATAAATCACACAATAAAAACTTTTGGGGGTTTTCAATAATTTTAGGCCTGTACAGGGATCTTTAGTTTGAGTGCTGTGCTAAATCACAGGGCTCAGTAGATAAACTTTGAGCTATGAGGCTAGAAAGAGGAGTGGGGTCTGATCATGAGAGGTCATACAGACCATGGGATAATACAGTATGTCCAGACTGGATATAGAGGCTCAAAGTAGGGCTGTAGCCAAGTACATATGAGAAATGAACAGACCAAAGATGCATGTTATAGGAAAAAAAAGAGACAACTGATTAGAAGTAACGAGTGAGGGGCAGGAAGTTGGGGGATTGGTGCTCACTTTTCTCACATGAACACACATGTGGTAGGTGGTGCCAAGTGATGGAAATCACTGAGGGAGGACAGTTTAGACAGATTGATATTTCTGCTCTTTATGTATTGTGTCTTCCTGCTTTTTTGCATGCTTGGTAATTTTTATTATTGGAGGTCAGACATTGTGAATTTTAACTTGCTGAGTGCTGGATTTTTGTATTCCCATATGTCTTATTGAGTTTTGTTGTGAAAAGCAGTTTAGTCACTTAGAAAAAGTTTGATCCTTTAAGGTCTTGCTTCTAAGACTTTTTAAGCAGAACTAGAGTAGTTTTCAGTCCACGGATTTTTTTTCCCCACTACTGGAGCAAGATGCTTCTGAGTTCTCTACCCAACACCCTATAAATGATGAGATTTTCCAGTGTGACTGGTGAGAATGGGCACTATTCCCAGCCCTGTGTGATCTCCAGGCATGGTCCCCTCTGATCCTGTTGGTTGATTCTTTCTCTGGTCTCCACTAGTTACTTCACAAGAATGTGCAGATCACTTCTTAATTGAATACTCAAGGGCAATGCTCTGCAGATCTCGTGATTTCTCTCTCTGAAGAATTATCCTTTCTGGTATTCTGACCTGTGAATTCTAAACTCGGTTTTTCTCCATACTCCCAGCTTCATCTCCTTAATTCAAGGAGTCTGTATGGCTCAACCTGGTTCTGCCTTCCCTGTACTATCACCTGGAAACCCTCTCTATGAACTAAATTGATATAATCATAGGGCTCATATTGTTTGTTTCCCATCTTTCAGGGATGACTGTCCTTCACTACCTGATATCCAGTAATTTAAAAACCACTGTTTCATATGGTTGTCCTTTTTTCTTGTTTATTTCAGCAAGGGATAGTAAATCAGAAGGCTATTACTTATCTTGACCCATTAACCTTTATCTCTTTAATCTCAGAACAACCCTTGAGTTGAGTATTATTACCTCTATTTTACACATGAGGAAATAAATAGTAACTTGGCTCATTCAAGTTCACTGAGCTTTGGTGATACAGCTAAGATTTTTAAGCATTCCTTCCAAAATTCTTGGGTATAGCCATTATGATATACTGCCTTTAGAGAAAGTGAGAGATAGCTGAATGGATACTTAACACTGAGAATGTTTTATAAAGTCACCTTTGTAAACTGGTTTAGAAATAGTCTTTCCTTAAAAGGCTAATAAATGAACTAAGTGAGCCTTGAAAGCTATATACAGCAACAATCTTAAGGACTGAAGAATTTTTAAAACATCCTTAGGTCAACCACCAAGATGATGTTTCCATTGCCTTTACAATAAAGACAATAACCAGATATCAGGCCTATTGTCAAACAATGAGTTCTGAGGCACCTCATCCACCTCTGAAATGATCTACCTCTGAGTAAGTTCTCTTTTACATTAAAATAAAGAAATATATTAGAAATGATCAAATATATCTGTTTCCTTGTAGCTTCTACCCAATCAAAGCAATATATAAAAATAACAAACTCCAGAATTCATGCCAGTCAGCAGCCATATACATACATATTCTTCCCCAGCAGGGCACTGGAACACAGATCTAACAGATTTTCCTTTACATGTTCTACATTTTTCATCTTGGAATGTAATCAAATCTTCCTAAAACCTTTGAAAATCACATTTAATGTGACAACATTCAACATGACAAATAGTTGAGGAATGAGATATTATGATTAATTTAATATTACATATAATTAAGATTATGCCACATTTAGTATTATATGCAATTTAACATAGGTTACCAATTTTCTGTAAGTAAAAAATCATAAACGGTATTAAGCAGTAAATTTATATTGAGCACCAAATAATCACTCTTGAATCAACAAATCAAATCAACAACAGTCTATTCAGTTTTTACTCCAGGTAAGTCTCTATACTAGGATAGACCTAGCATTTTTTTATGCATGTCAATGATTTCTTTTCAGTTTGGAATATAAAAGATGTGAGCAATGGAACTGGACTACACTGTCCCTACTGGGAACCTGGGAGTTATTTCTTGCCTGTATTTACTTGGTTAGGACCCTGGGCTCCATAGCCAACCTGCCTGCTTTGATTCTGGGCTATTCCACTTCAGGAAAATTCAGGGGTAGGTGGCCTTGGCAAGTTCCTCAACCTCTCCATGCCTCAGATTCCTCATCTGTGAAAGAGAAATAGTAGTGCTATCTCACAAGATTGTAATAAAATTTAAATGAGTTAATAAAAGATATGAAGCACTTAGAATACTATCAGGCACATAGCAAATGCTCAACCAGTGATAATTAACTCTGTTTTTCTTATCATTAAAATAAGGTGTTCAGTGAAATCAATTCCAGGTATTTCTATTTTACTGGTTATTTGGACCTTTTCTAATTAGAATATAATGCTGGCACATAATTGTTTCTACCTTCCCGGTTATCTGCGGGAATGAAAAAACTGAGATATATTATTTTCTTCCCAAAAAAGAGATTGCTTGGGATTGTCCCAATGCTGTCATTACAAAACCTGTGCTATAGACAAGCAATAAAAATCACAAATCCATTTTATGACTGGTCAAAATAAGGCAAAGACTGTTTTAGTAATTTGCTTGATTCATCCATGGGACTAATAAACGATTTCATTCCGTCTACATATAGGAGCAAGTGAGCAAGTTAGCAAGTTCTATGAATAGAGCTGTTGTAATATTAAAACACACAGATGTCCAAAAGAGTTTTATCTGTAACTGGGAGTGAGTTTTTGTAAGTTGGTTGTCAATTTCATAAAAATCATTGAGTGTACATTTGATTTTGGAAGTCTTTTGAATTTATTCTTCCTTATTCCCAATGAAAGAGAGAAAAGTAAAAAATGTGGCTTCTTGTAAAATTTTACCCAATTTCCAAGCCTGGTGTCATGTAATATATCTAGAATACAAAGTCCCTCAAGACTCCAACTAGAAGAAAAAGTAGGACCACAAGAAGGAACTGGCTTGCAATTGTTTAAAGGGAGAATGAATACACAGACATTAGAAACATAAAACAAATTCAAATTTCTAATTGCTATAAACAGTGAGAAACTATAAACACATGGTATGAATTCAACAGTGAGAAGTTCCCATGGAAAAAAATGCTTCCACTGACATCACTTAGGGTCTGACTGCATCAGTACCTGCAGAGGAACAGACCTGTATTCCACTGACATCACCTCAGGTGCATGCAATTTGGGGACATGAAATAAAGTTCATAAAAGTATCCAGCTTCCTTAAAACAATGGCAGTTTATTCCCCCATAACTTGAGCATGACTAAATCAAATACTGTAAAATTCCATTCCACTGAGTAGTTTGTTTGGTCATTTGAATACATCACTCTAAGGACTATCTCTCTTGAGAATATCTGTCTGTGGGGCCATGGCTTACTTCGTATATCCATATTTCACTTAATTGACTAGATTAAAAACTTTAAAATATCTGAATAATGCTTGTAAGTGAATTATAATATCTTTTTTTTTTTTTTTTTTTTTTTTTTTTTTGCGGTACGCGGGCCTCTCACTGTTGTGGCCTTTCCCATTGCGGAGCATAGGCTCCGGACACGCAGGCTCAGCGGCCATGGCTCACGGGCCCAGCTGCTCCGTGGCACGTGGGATCCTCCCGGACCGGGGCACGAACCCGTGTCTCCTGCATCGGCAGGCGGACTCTCAACCACTGCGCCACCAGGGAAGCCTGAATTATAATAACAATTAAATATCGGCATTCCCCAATGCATTAGTGACTGCCCCCTTTTTAATCCACACTTATATAATAATCTGGTCAGGTGAAAACATATTTGAGGTTCCTATTAAAGGTAAAGCACTATTTCACATTTTTGTGGCTTATTTCTTACATATTTTTTAAAAGATAAAGAGGTAAAATCTATATTTTAAAACGTGCTTTCATCAAAAAATATTTATTCAATAAATTCCCCTGGTAAACATTAAAAAATAAAATAACCTTAGTCTGACAAACATTTAAAAGTGGATTTTTGCTATATATCTAAAAGGCATAATCAAATTAGATTTATCCCACCTCTAATCTGTAAGACTACAATTTTTTCATTCATCATTTTAGTTAAAATGAGAATACCAAAAGCATCTACAGTTACTACAATGTACAGTGTCTGACCTATTCTACACTTAAAAGGCAGATATAAAGCCGTCCTACATTGTAACAATCTTTGTCATATTGTCATGCCCAGAACTCCTCCCAAACTCCCCCAGAAGTGTTCATTTCCTTCTTAGTTCATCAAATATGTAATAACCGGTAACAAGTGGCTATCAGTTAACCTAAGTCACACATTAAATCGTGAATAGTTCATTGATTTCCTTAAGCTCTCTATGATTGGCTATGATTCATTTTAAGACATCTATTTGCACCTACTGGCCTTGATTTTTAAACCAAGTTGTACCATTGGGATCTTTAAACAGCTCAACAGCTCCCTCTAGCCTCCTTTTATATACTACACCCACAAGTCACAATCAAAGGTTAGGAGCCTATTGGGGGATTACTCTTACTCCCTGGCCTAAACTTGTTATGTGGCTCATCAAGATATTCCACTGATCCAAACCTAAGGATGCACAATGCCAAATGGTAGTGGTGAGACACTAAGACAAAGAACATCTATTCAGAATGCTAAATGATAGGAAGCAGCAGTCAAATATGATTAGATGAATAACCTCAAAATCTATAAATGACTTTCCCAAGGAAAGAAGGCAAAAGAAAAAAGTTGAGTGTCACATATTTTAACTTAGTAGTTTATCCTTTTAACCTGGAATATTTTTGCTATTTGCATAAGCTGCATATTTCATAAAACAAACGTAGTCTGATTTTTCACGTTCAAAATCAAATGTGTTGTGAAGAACAAAAATAACCCTCAAAGAGCCAGTCGCCAAAATTATTTTCCACAGTGGGCAAAAGGGACATACAGTATAAGTACTTCATTTCACTACAAAATATGTGTATATTTTTTATATATAGATATAGATGGATTTGAATTTTGAGACCCTTCCCCAAAAAACTATTTTCATCTCATTCCAACTTGCCTTTTTATGATTGAAGTACCACTTGTAGATGACACGTATTTTTCAAAATAACATCAAGCCATGTTTTTAACATTAAATTTTTAAAGTTTGCTACCTTGGCAAAAAATTGATTTTAAAATTACATATAATTTGCTGCCAGTGTTTTTACTACTCAGCAGAAGGCTAGGATAGTTTCCAAAATGGAACACCCTGTGTCACTACAGAAGATAACAAATGTTAGATTTAAGTTGCACATTCTGTATTTCTTCATGATAGGCACTTCAGAAAGAAAAAATCTGAACATTTGTTAGCCAGTTGCCCCAAAATTTACAGGATAAATATGTACATTTTCCCCTTTTGGCTATATAAATTAAAGCTTGGAGGTTCATACAATAGAACTTCAAATTTGAAAATGACCTTAGTGACAGGTTAGTTCAATTGTCATTTTGCCAAAGATCAAAGCTATGTTAGTATAAGAACCAAAGTTAAAGGCCACGTCCCTTGACCCTCTGTCCTAGGGCTACATTATACTATATTGCTAGCTATCTTCTATTCCCAATGCTACATGCACAAGTTATTTTATTTTAAACTTCTTTGTCATTGAATAAACCACTTTAATATCTTTTTCTGCCCATCCTCCTCCTTCCCCTATTAACTAAAAGAACAAAAGACTTTTATGGTCTGAATTTGGGGTATAACATAGAGCTGGTCTAAGTTATATATCAAATCCTACTCCTAATGTGAATAGGAAGCACTTGGGCATTGAGCCAATTAAAATAAACAGGCCCATTGAATCATAAAGGCCTATTTCTTTTCCATGGTATTAGAAGAAAAGATAAACAGATTTCATCAAATTCAGTCTTATAAAAGAAGGTGTGAGCTGAACTTGACATTCTATGATAGTAACAGATGATGAGACAAAATGTGAAAATCACATTCCTGAACTAAACTAAGAAAAGCCCATGGGAAGAAAATGTACTGATGTTAGCTTGGTTGACTTTCAGTATATTATATTTTTTAAAAATTTAAAAGTATTAAAATAAAATTTTCCTAGACCAGCTGGTATATCCTAACCTGATAGACTTTCTGTAATTAGATGCTATCATACCTTTGAATCAGCATTTATTTTTACTAACAATATCTAAATAGTATGGAGTATTTAACTATGAGAAGGCATGTTCCTATCTATCCACTATCTATCTACCTAATATGATATACATGTATTCATTTAATCATCAGAACAACCCCTATGAGACAAGTACTGTTAGTATCTCTGTTTTACAGATATGTACACTGAGGCTCACAGAGGTTATCTTGCCTGTTATTGACTTAACAATTAACTTGCAAGTAAAAGGGCTGGGATTAAAATCCAGGCAATCTGGTGACAAAATACGAGATCTTTTTTTAATTTAAGTATAGTTGATTTACAATGTTGTGTTAGCTTCTGGTATACAGCAAAGTGATTCAATTTTATATTCATATATATATATATATTCCATTTCAGATTCTTTTCCATTATAGGTTATTACAAGATATCAAATATAGCTCCCTGTGCAATGCAGTAGGTCCTTGTTGTTTATCTATTTTATATATAGTAATCTATGAATATTAGACTCCTAGTTTATCCCTCCCCGTTCCTTTCCCTTTTGGTAATGATAAATTTATTTTCTATGTCTGAGAGTCTGTTTCTGTTTTGTAAATAAGTTCATTTGTATCATTTTTTAGATTCCATATATAAGTGATGCCATATGATATTTGTCTTTCTCTGTGATTTACTTCACTTAGTATAATTTCTAGGTCCATCCATGTTGCTGCAAATGGCATTATTTCACTCTTTTTTATGGGTGGGTAATCAGAATACGTGCTCTTAATCACTATACTACGCCACAATAAAAAAATTATTTGATGAATATAATTACATTCAGATATTTAAAATGAATTGTGATGGAAAATAACATGAAAAATGACTTTCTCAATTTGAAATATATGTGCTGAAGGGTCAGAAAGCTCCTGAAGGTGCACAATGAAATAAGTCTTTCTCTTTTGACACTGAACAAATTTAACTAATTGATTTAAATGTTCAATGTCCATTTTTGGTCCAGAAATAATTTCAGTTGGTCATTTACCAAATATTCTGAACAGGTACATTTTGAGTAGTACCTTGGGGTAGGTCAGGCAGAAAAATAAATTTACATAATATTATTGATTAATCCAACTTAAGAGAAAATAATTATACCACTGAACAAGCACATTAAACTTTTCTTATGTTAATAACCTGAAATAGCATGAATAAGAAAAAGAATAAACTTTAGATCTATCACTTTTAACCTGACTCTAGAGATTAAAAAGCTGTTATTGAACCCAACTCTATTCTTACTTGATAGGGATGAAGAGACTGAAAGAGAAAACCCAGTTGTACAAAGGGATGAACTTGGATGGTTATTCTCTGTGGATTTCTCAGGGATAGTATGAAACAATCTACCTCACTTGTATAGGCTCACTAGTAAGGATTTCATGAATAACCCTAGATTTGGGCAACCTGACCAAGCAATTCTGAACAGAGAAAGGCACATTTAAGGTGGAACACACAGGAGAAGCTGAAGAACCTGAGGACTAGTGAGTCTTCTGGCCTCTTGGTCAGAGTTCTTGGCTCTTATGATATTCTGAATGGCCCCACACTTGGGATTCCAAAGCATGGAATGTTGTTGCAGGTTAAAAACCTTTGTGAATCAGTTATGCAGCCCCTGCTATTGACCAGTATAAAGTTGCTACAATGGAGAATTATGGGATGTAGTCAGAATCCCTTACTCAAGGAGACTGACCAGATCACGTTGTCACCATCCTTCCATGAGCAAATAAAATAATGCATGTTGATTATTTAAGCAAGTAGAAAATAAGAAATATGAGAAAAGATCCCAACATCTGACATTTTAAAATCTGTAAAATATAATGTTTTATCTCTGAAATGTCTCACCACTAATTACTGCTAAGATGATATGCAGTACAAAGCTAATCCAAGGAATCTCTGAACTTTTAGGTAGATTCAGATAAACCTGACAAAGGTGAATAAATACTAAATCAGTTAAACACTGCAAGAAAAATGTAGGAGGGTTACACTCACAATTCATAGTATTTGTCATAAAACAGCCTTCTGAAATCTAGAATCTCTCTTCTTTCTTTAACAAAGAAAGGAACAAAATCAATTTTTGTTTTATCAAGTTCTTTTTGTCACCAGAAGTCATCTTCTCATACTTTGATACGTGCATCATTCAGAGTATCACATGCTTTTATTTTACCATTAAATTGGCTTAAAATAATTTTTCTCACTAGAAATGTGCTAGTGTTTAAAAAAATAAAGAATATGTTCACATAAATATTTAACACTTGACAAACTATGAACGTTGATGATGAAAGTTATTGATTATGAACTATATTCTATCTTAATTTCATGACAAAAGTGTTTGCAGTGTTAAAAAAAAAAAAAAAGGAGTCTCAGGATCATGAGAATCCCCACTACAACAAGAAAATTATTTTAGAGACAAAATGACTTTTTAGAGTGTACAGATTAAATCATGATTCTTTGCTAACAATTTAGCTTCTTCTGACCAATGAACACATCTAATTCAAACTGCTGTCCAATGACAGCAGTCTTTGAGTTTTAGTTAATATTAGCAATGTACCTCCTTTGCATCATGCTAATGATTACATACTGAAAGGCCCACTCCAAACAATGGATCCAGTGATATACAAAAATCTTTAAACAAATGTATAGTGAAATTTTAGCATTAAACAGTGTTCTGCCAGAAATATATAAGGAGGGGAATTTATTGAATCTCTTCCATAGTACTGCTTCTGGTAGTCTTACCCTTCTTCTTAGCTGTAAGAGATGTTCCTTTTTGCTTCTTAAATACAAAAACAAACAAACAATGCACTCTTTTCTGTAATAGGCTTTCATCAGCATATTAACAAATATCTCCTGCTCTAATAATTAAAAAATTCAAATATTTATACTTTCAAAATCAGACAGGAAAGAGTTAACATGAATCGTCTACCCAACTCCCTCCCACCTAGGTGGGGAGGGAACATAGGTTTTTAAACCTTAAATTGTAGAAATGAAAAGTATGGGTGTCCCACCAATTGTGAAACTCAGTGAGGAATAAAGCATTGTAATCTCAGTTGTCAGCATAAAAAGCATCTCTTAGAAGCTTCTTTCCAACTACAATAACTTAGTGTGCTTGCTAGAAAAAAAATTTATGATCATATGAGCTTCATGCATGATTGATACCATTACTGTTTATTTTAAGACTGTCTTTAAGAATCAGTCAAATAAAGCAGTCTCAGTTTATGTTTTGCAACCAGAATGCGCAACATAATATAAATGCCTTTTCTGAAGATATGATGGACTATTCTTCCCATTAGTGTTTCCTACCAAAAAGAAACATCTAATAAAAGTGAATCAGGCAGAAATTCATGTCACAAAATATCCTGTCATCCGTGTTCTTTATAGTGTGCTGAATTACCTAGCAGCTATTCTTATGATTTTTAAAAAAGGAGGTAATCATTACACACAAATAAGTATATAAACCCAACTAAGGATATGTTCAAATGCTTAAAAAATGCTATTTGGGAATAATACAAACTCTGAAACATAATCGACTTTAAATACAATCTCCTTTGTATCAAATACCCTTTTTAAGTTCTCAGATGGCACATGCCTCTTATCTTTCATAATTAAATCTTTGCACTGTGTAATAAATATGGATGGAATAACTTAAATAATCTAAAAATGGAAGAAAAAAAACCCCTTTTTTCCATGAACAATTTTTAACATGTATCTTGAAGAAAGAGAAGAAATTACAGAAATTCCAAATAAAATCTTTTTTTTAGCAAAATCATAACTTTTTCTCCCATAATAATACCCTATTGAACTGATTCAGGGATTGAAACTATGAAGAAATACACGCACATTTTATTTAGGCTCAAAAAGGAAAGCTAATGATCAACAATACACTGATATTATCCCAATAATCTCTGAAAGCAAATCTAAGACTTTCCCAAAGCAGGTGGCCATGAATCCAGGCTCTCCCTCCCTCTTCAGATTGAGCAAGATAAAAACTAGCCCCTACTTTTAACACCTCCCCCACACTCCACCTCACCACCATCACCACCACCACCAATCTGAAGCAATAGGCCCTTCTGTTTATAACCTTATAAATAACAGCTTGCCACTTTCATTCCTCTAGTCTATGAACTGCTTACTTTTTTCATTTCCACATTAAATTATCTCTTGATTTAAACGTTAGAAACAAAAGTCCATCTGTGGCATGCAATTCCAACAGTTCAAATTTGCAACCAAGATAAGTCTGGACTTACAGTCCCTTTCCATCTGTTTTATTCAGAAAAACAGTTGTATTTTTCAAAGGGTTAAACAGTTTTGGTTTGAATTAGGGTTTTGGTGTAATATAATCATACTTAATATCTGTAAACTTAACTCTTGATAATGGTTCTTACTTTTTCAAATAATCTGTTTCTCTATTAACCATCACTTATTACATGTAGTCCTAAGAACAGTTTATACAAACATAATTATATTCAGAATATGCCCTCACATATGGTATTTATTATGCACTTTGTATATAAATCTGTTACATGAAACACGTTCAAATACTGTGCAACAGGTTCTGCTGTTGTGTAAACACACACACCCAACAAAATGAAAATAAGCTTTAAAGAATCAACAATATAGGGAAAAAAATCACATTATTCTTCAGAGACTTAATCATAATTCTTTTGAGGTGACAGAAGATCTAACCAAAAGGAGTATATTTTACTAAGACCCTCTTATTGTCTTTGTATTCCACCGTGTAGGTGATAAACTGGTTACAGCCCAGGTGTATACAAGCTTTCATTGATTTATTGCATGTTACTGGCTTTAGTGCTGAGTTGATGACAGGAAAAGTACTTTGGCAGAGGTCTGACAAGTCGTTATCCTCAAGTTCCCTTTTGCTTTGTGTCTGTCTGTTCCCAAAGCTCTCAAAGTAAAGCAAATGACAGTCTAAATCCTCTATGTTTTGCCATGAGAGTGTGAAATCAAATTGTAAGACACACCTCAGAACTATTACATTGGGCCACATTTATTTTCAATTGGCGGGGGAGGGGAAGCGAAAACACTTAAAGAGATGGATTTCATGTGCTCTGTGTAGCCAGATCTAGTTACAGTGTATTAAGTTATGTCTAAATGAGAAAAAGACTGTCTAGTCAAGTGTTTTATCACAAAGTAATGTTATTAAACATATCAAGTATTCCCACGCTCTCCTCTAGATTCTTTGATTTTAATCTCCTTTGTTAGGCACAAAACACAGGGAAAAAGATTTCAGAAACAATACCAAGGCATCACATTATGCCAAGCAATGAATTCTGTGTTTCCCGAGCAGTTTATTTATTATAAACTCAAACTGCTTTTATCAAACTACACGTTTGCTATATGTAGGTCTTCTAGGTCTTCGCCTCTTTCCTTGATAAGAAGCATGGATCGGCTACAATTGTGTCTTTGAGCGCGCAGCACGGTGCTTTGTGCTGCTGGGGATAACGGATTCTCAGTCTCACGCGCATCCATCACCTAAGACAGGGAAACTCAACACGGGTCTTGGCGGCTGGAAGGGAAACAATGTGTTGAGACCCTGGCTGCCGTGAGCTACAAGGATCTGACGAGTGAACGATATGTTTCAGGGAGCAGCCCAGGCAAGGGGGAAGGAAGAAAGCCCTCGTACTCTTACCTCCACATTGAAATACTGCTCCGTTCCGCAGACGGTAGCACATAAAATCCAAAGCAAGGTTTGCAAGTAAAATACCCCCGAATGATGCACGAAATCCAACCGTCTTCCAGTGCTGAATGTGAGTAAGATCATAGTGAACTGTGCTTCAATGGATGGACGAGCTCCCCTTCGTTTTCTCCCCCTCTCCCTTTCCCTCCCTCCCTGGTTTCCTTTCAAAAGTCCTCCGGGTGGGTAAGGAGCCTGCAGGTTCACCCACAGCCCGGCAAGGGTTGGGGGGAGACAGAGGGCCCCCGCGCTCTGCAGCCCCCAGAGAAGCAGCGGCTGAGGTAGAGTCAGCAGCAGCTCGCATTCACCATCCTCGTGGGCCCGCGGCCGGGAACGTGGCGCCCAAGTTCACCGGCGGTTCCGGCTCAAAGAACCGAGTCGCAGCCGCAGCAGCCGCCGCCGCCTCCAGAGGGTGCGTCCTCCTCCTCCTCCACCGCCCACGCCTCCTCCGCCGCTACCGCCTCCTGCTTCTGCGGGAAGGGCCTCGGCCGCTCCTTGCTCTCTTGCCTCTGCTTCTCCTTCCCTCCTCTCCTCGCTCGCCTCCAGAACGTTCATCCGTAATCTACATAACTCCTCCTTCCCGGGGGTCTGCCTGACTCTTGGGCCCTCGGCGCGCGCGCGCGCATGCACACACACACACACACACATCTTCACACGAACACACTCACACAACCCGACTCGCACGCGCGCGCCTCTTAAAGGAGACGGCTGGTAAAGGGGAACTGCCACTGTACAGCGCAGTGAAAGTAGACAGCCCGGGAGAAGGGCCCTGAATTGAGACATGGTCTGTAACATACCACCCACCCCTTATCCTCGAGACAAGCACGCAAGAACCTGGGCGGCTCCATTCTTTCGTCTCGCCCACCTTCCGCCGAGCACCTAGAAACAAGTGCGCCCCTCCCCTGCCGGGGACTGGGTGGGGCTCAGGCTGCGGACCCCGGTATGGGCTGGGGAGCTTCCCAGGCCTGGTCCCGGTGGGCGACCGTCGTCCTCAGTCGAACAGACGCTGGGAATCTGAGGGAGCGCCCGGGTCACTGTGCGCTGCTTGGGGGCTTGGGTCTGTTGCCAGCAGGCCAAGTTTAAAAAGCCTGAGCTGGCAAGTCCTGAGAGTCCAAAACTTTGTTGGGGCCCACCACCCAAGCATGTGGCCTGTTGTCTCCCTGAATTCTCTCTACCATCATTACATCCCGCCTTTTGGGCTCGCGGGGAAGGCAAAGGGTGGGGGCGTGAGGGAAATCTAGTCAAATACAAAGCACGAGGAAAATGCTCACTTCCCAAAGATGTTCTGTCTGGTGGAAACAGGTACACACTGGGACCTCGGAGAGGTGGTCCGGGTGTTAACAAAACACCAGGCCGGAGGGGGGGGGGGGGCGCCTGAAAGAACCGCGCTGTGGAAGCTTGGGGAAGGGCTGGGAAGGAAAGTGGAAGCTTGGGGAAGGGCTGGGAAGGAAAGGAGAGGGAGCAGCCTGAAGAAAGGCGAGTAAAGCTGCTGGCTAGGGCGGGAGGAAGAGGCTGCGCTCAGACCAAGCGGGGGAGAGGCTGGCGGGAGCGAGGAGAGCTGCAGTCAAGAGGGGGAGGCTGCTGGCAGGGGAACGTCTGTAGAGGCTGCCAAAAAGGACTCGAGCCGCAGCAGTGTGAGGCAGTGGACTGGGGTGGCAGCAACCACCAGCCCTTGGCAGGTGATAGTTTGGCTGAAAGAGAAAGGGGGAAGGGAGACAGGCAGGCATCTGTTTGGGGGCCGTGCCAATAAACGTGCTTCTCCTTGGCAACCAGCAGAGGGGAAGAGGAGCCCACTGGAAAGAATGCAGGCAAGGCTGAGAATAAAGACTGTTCCAGGTATGGCAGCTACCTCGTTGAGGTGGAAGAGAGAATTGACAAAGCAAATTTCATGGGTGAATTGGTAAAGCGAGAAGTAGAACTACAAGAGGTCATGCAGATGGAAAATGTTGAAACACATCTTGCCAAAAATTGCATTGGACTGTAATAAAGCTGAGGAATGGGACTTTTTGACTAATGCTTTAAAAGCTGTAGGAAATATGACCCACCCAATTTGACTCAAGTCTCTCAGGGAGACTTTCCTGACAGTCCGTTTTGCGCACAGCATGTCATGTCCACAAGAATTTTGAAGACATAAGAAATACCGTATATTGTATAGCATATTATAGTTTGCAGAATGTTTCCACACAGAATATCTCATTTAATTTTCACAAACATCCCTGAGGATTTTGTTTTCATCTCACAGGTGGATAAAACTATGGTAATAAAAGATAACTTTCCAGCAGATCATTCAAGTGGCAGAATTAAGACCTGAGTTTTCTGACTCCCACTTCACATTTCCCAATACACTCCACTGACTTTCCATATCGAAATCTGTTTCTGCTCTTAACAGTTGTATAACCCGTAGATTGAGTTGATTTACGTGCATGAAACAATTAGAAGGCAACATGAAAGCAAGATCATTATATAGGAGGTACAAGGTGTTATATGTCAATATAGAGTAACAAAATGCGGTGGGAAATATTTGTTAATAAATTAAGAATTATTTTTATGTATACATTATATCTAGCAAAGTACAAAATTTTAGAGGGAAGAGATACAGGGGAAAAAAAATGTTGTTTTCCTCATCCTGGAGATAGCATTGAAGGGAGGGAGGTAAAACAAACTTACACAAGATTTACATGAGAAAACAGTTCTAAATGGTGAAATCCTTGCTAAATGAGCCAGAATATTAGAAGACTTTATCAAGGAAGTGGAATGCAAGTTAAATGCTGCTGGCCTATCAACAAGGAGGGATTTCTCACTGCAAGCAACCTCTTTGTCAAAGAAAATACCTGAACGCAGAACAGAGAGATACATTAACAGGGTATTTATGGAAGGCAAGATATGGGGGAGGGCCTGCAATGAAATATTTAGTTAACATTCAGTTAAATAGGCCAACAAGGATTGCTAAAACATTTTATATAAGAATAGGTATCTACTGAAGATTATCTTCAAAACTATGCATAGAATTGGCCATGGGGAAGACTGGGCTCAAAGAGTTGACAGTTAAAACAGTGTTTAAGTCCAGCTGTGAAACTGTAAGGGCCTGTCCTTGGAGACCCATCGTAAGGGAAATGAAAGTAGGGAATCCTAAATTCAAAAGATAATCTCAAATTAGTGATTAGTAATCATAACATTTTTTACAAACTTTAAAAAATTCATTAGTGAGCATTCAATGAGCAATGAATATATAAATGAATATACTAAAATGAATGAATATTCAAAGTTCCAGAATATAGAAATAAAAGACTGAGACAGACATATAATAATTATAGCAATGTTGTAAGGAATCAGGTAAATTATGTATGCAAGATGATATAGAACAAGGTGGAAGAAGTAGTTGATTTTCCCTGAGGTCCTTGGACAATACATCACAAAAGTAGTGGTTCTCAAAGGGTATCTCGAAGAAAGAGTAAAAAATTAATAGGCAGGTAAAAGAAGGAAGGATATTTCAGACCTGTGTGCAATGGAGGTATAAACATAAGATCTGGAGAACTACAAATGGTTTTTCAGGGCTGGAGGCCAAGGTGTTATAAAGGAAGGTCAAGGTCAGAAGTTGCATGGATATGCAGAGGTCAGATCAGAAAGAGTCTTGAGTGCCGTTTCAGGCTTTAGACTTTATCTTAAAAAAATTCTTAGGAGGAGATGACTGAATTTTCACTACCTTTTTGTACACTCGCTAATTCTGTGGAAATAGTCACCATCTAGAAGTTCTTATATTTTTTCCTTCATATGTTCCATTAAGCATTTAATATCTATGATCTTTGTAGACCTTGTATCTGTACTAGTACGATATGCCTGATACAATTCTCCATGTGGACTCAGCTGGGCACCTATGGAAATGTAATCACTTTCTTTATCAAGTGAATTTGTTATTCTATGTCTCATCTGTTAAACAGGCTTATCTTTTAAGGGGTAGAATTATGAAGAAGTTTCTATTCTCATATCTTACTAGTGTTAGCTTCTTAGTTGGTGATCTTCTTGGAGAAGGACTTGTTTTCCTATCCACAGTAGGTCAAGATATAGAATATCACCATTCCTTTTAATGTTAATGATCTTTTTCCTCCCAACTCTTGTATCTCACTGTGCTTTCTCTCAAATTCTTTCTTCTCACAATTTCACAAGACTAATGAACAATCTCGGAATTACATGTGAATGGAGAACAGAGAATCCAAAAGAGACTGAAAAAATGAATAAGGAAGTCAGAAGAAAGGAATAATTGCCCCTGGTGAAGGTTAATAGCAATTCAATAGAGTACTACATAGGAGAGAAAGGGTCTGAGAAAGCAAATGATATAACTCCCAAGAAGCAAATGACAGATACTTAAGAGTGAGCAGTTGAGTGGCATGCTGGGATGTGTGAATAATTATAACTACCTAAAATAATATTGGAGGTAAATAATATATTACAACCATCGTTGAACTTAATAAAATAGAGCCTTAGAAAGGAGTTTATAGCTTTGGAAAGTTATATAAACTTGTTCATTCTTCTATCATATCAGTTAATGTGCTTTCTCCCCTACTTCCATCAGTTGAATCTGCAGTGTTTTTTTGTTTGTTTGTTTGTTTTTAATTCAGAGAATATTGAATTAGTGCTGAGCTATGGGCATTATCTCATGCATCTTTTATTTGCAGGGACATGCATGTATAGAACAATCATCTAAAGCCTTGTTACCTAATGCATGCTTCCAGGTGGAAACTTAAGGTCTGAGAGCTTGTCAGAAATGCTGAGTCTCTGGCTGTACCAAGATACCCCATGATTCATACACAGGGTAAAATTAAGAAGTTGCTAGGTCTTATCAGTTTGTGAAGAAAGTATGATTTTTTTCCATTTTCTTCATTGACTTATGCTCTCTTTTCACTTCCATAACTATGAGTGTTTCTCAAATATTTGGTTTTCTGCTCATTTATTTGTTCATTCATTTCTCTTCATTAACCACTATTAAAAACCAAGCAATTGAGGATGTAAAAAGGTAAAAGTGAAATGAGTTAAGATAGACCACCTCAGTTGGTTAGGGTCTAAGACAGATGAAAATGAAGTCTTGGACTTTAAATTTGTTTTCATGTGGATTTACTATCAACATAAGGAAATAGATAGCAGTGCAAAACTTAGAGGCAAGATTTTGATATAAGTCGGTGAGTGGAAATAGCCTCCAATGCCTCCCTATTATTTCTTCATCATGGAGTATCTGAAGTTTGGAAGTCCAAATGAACGGGAAGTATGAGGAACACACCAGTTGACAGAAAAGAAATAGCAGGCATACAGCCTTTTATACCATTAGGCTATGGGGGAAGCTTTGTCTGTGCCCACAGATGTGTCCATCACCCTATGAGGCCATTCCTCCAGCACTACAATTATATTCTTCCCAGTGACCTTGGTATGCTACAACACATACTAAGATTTGCAGAAGCTCAGAGTCTAATGCTACTTTTCTCTCACTCTACCATCTCCCTCAGAAAGTTTTGCCCATTACTTCTACTCTGGTGATTTTCATATCTCCAGCCTTGAGCTCAACCCTATGGTCTAGAATTCATAGCATCACTTTCACTTAAAACTCATCATGTTCCCAAACAAGTTCACCACCTTTTCCTTAGATGATGTACCCCCATTAGTTTTCCCATTTCAATCTAGACCAACTTTTCCACTAAATCTTGAACACACCTTTGACTCTAATACTAATTTATGCTCCACGCTGAATAAGTCACCAGTAGCTGTCATGTCTTTCTGTCCAATACTACTGTGATTCATTCCTTCACCTGAACCCGTAGTTTATCACTGTTCCTTATAAATTCATACCCTTGTTATTTCATGACTAACCACTGTAGTAGCCTCCAATACGTGTGCATGCCTATGTTCTTTTTGGTCTCCAATTATTCTTCATGCCAGTCCATTGAAACCTCCCCCTTTTACTATGCTTATATATCATTTTCAATCTAGACATGGCATTTATAAGTTGGAAGGAAATTTTTAAAGTTCTCTTCTTCAAATTCCTCATTATACAGAAGAGGAGGTTGAGGGTCAGTGATTTTAAATAAGTCATGTGCCTAGTAGACAAAGGTAAAAAACACGTGTATTCTGACTGATTCACAGCTGGTTGCACTTTTTTTTTTTTTTTTTTTTTTGTGGTACGCGGGCCTCTCACTGTTGTGGCCTCTCCCATTGCGGAGCGCAGGCTCCGGACGCACAGGCTCAGCGGCCATGGCTCACGGGCCCAGCCGCTCTGCGGCATGTGGGATCTTCCCGGACCGGGGCACGAACCCGTGTCCCCTGCATCGGCAGGCGGATTCTCAACCACTGCGCCACCAGGGAAGCCCTGGTTGCACTTTTTAAAGAAAAAGATTCATTATAAACTAGTTAGACATGCAAGAAAACACTGTGAACAAACAAGTCAGTTTAAGAAAACGTTTTGTTGCTGTTTCACTCATGCCATATAAATAATTATAGCAGAATAAAATTGAATAACACTCTGTGGATCATCAGACTTATAGCTTGGTGAGTGGTGAGATATTTAAATGTTTAAATGCTAAACAACATAAGGTATCATTACAGCATGTGACTGTTGCATGTTATGCACATGCAAGCAGGCAGCAAAGACTCATTTGGGACTCCAGTTAACAAAAGAAGTTAAAAAAAAAAAACAGAGTTAGAAATATTCAGAGTGAGGACACTATGAGAACATCCTAATAGTTTGTATTGGAGAGGAACCAGTACTGTGTATTTTACTGGTATTAACAGAAATGATAAAAGTTTTCATTTCTTAGCAAAAGAAAAGAAGCTATAGAATGGCAGTCTTTAACATTGTTATCAAAATACAATTAATCCCTTTTGAACTCTTACACAGTATATTAAATGAATTTTTATTAGTTCGTGGGCAAACAAAAGGAAATGGAAAATAGAATGGAAATTAGATTGGCATCCATAAAGCTGTAAGATCACAATAAAATTGTATGACATAGAAGTGACTATTTTAGATTAGAGGCATTGACTCAGAATCTAAACTTACAGAGTTCAGAAAACATTTTATAAGCTAATTTCCAACAATAATGAGAAACTAAACAGCTAAGATGAAATGTCCTTTTTCTACATATAAGACCAAAAATAAAAGTGAATTAACCCATAACAGTATAGTTATAATTAGAGGAAAGACAGTAATAGAAAGATAAGAAAAGATGTAAAATAATCTTAGTTCTATAGTATCTAGTGCTTCAATTGTATGTTTCTTCATTTTGAAATGATTTAACCTCACTTATCTTTAATTCCTTGAATGCTGGAGTAGGCAGAATAATTCATATACTGCTTACTGTTATTAAGAAACTTAATATTATATTGAACTTGATTGTCCACTACATCTTTCATTCTCTGACTCACTTTCACCCCTCTGTTGAAGAGGAGGGCATTTCAATTGTCAAGTTAGTCTAATAGGCAGTTAGTATCCATACACACTTATAAAATCCCTCCAAAAGATTCACATTCCCTATCATATATGTTAAATGTTGTCATTGTTTTATTAATATTACTAAGATGTATCATTCTGTTTACATTGGAATGGTTGTGTTTCTATGTCATTAACAAGGTCAAAAATAAGTGACTCATTCACTGTAAATTATAAAGTAATCAATGTTGGGAATATGGAGACTTACAAGAATTTATTTCTTCCTTGAAAAAATAGCTACAGTCATTTCAAATGAGCTAAAACTAAAACAGAATTTTTGTTTATATAATCAAAATGTAAGCAGTGTGATTTCAATACAAGAGTATTAGTCAGTGTATGTAAATTGTAATTTGATACTATAGTTAATACTTATTTATTTTTTGGTAAAATATGTGATTATTCTCAGTAAGATTAAAACTTATCCAAATATTCTTAAAAATGAATTAGAAAAAATTATCTAAATTTTTATACCCAAGATTTTCTTCAACATCAGGTATCATCATATAACTCTAAGTAAAATCATCATCCTATTAACCCAAGAAGTCAGAAAAATATTTTATGCCATGCTTTAGATTCTTATAGTTTCTATAGGACAACCAAATATACTATCCACAAATACATTTTAAATGTTACAGTAAATAATTCTAGAGCAGGAATATATGTATATATATATATTCATAATAAAGCTTTTGGATTTTTGTCTATATCAATGTTATATCTGCACTTACTCATTTTTAATTACTTTTATTTTTAAAAAATATTCTTAGGGTAGTTAATATAAAGATAACTTTTGAGGGGGGGGAGTCAAGATGGCAGAATAGGAGGATGTGGAATTTGTCGCTCATCACAAGTTCATCAAAAACACATCTACAAGTAGAACAGTTCCCACAGAGCTCCTGCTGAATGGTAGCAGTTGACTTTGGACACCTAAAAGAATAAAAGAAAGAGGAAAAAAGAAATGAGGAATGAAAAAAAAGACAGCAACCCTGGTGGGAAGCTGCAGGTGAGGAGGGATACCCACATTAAGAAGGATTCCCTCACGGAGGGGAAATCAGCTGGGACTGAAAAGGACCTTTGGGGGATCAAAGGAGAATGCAGCAGACAGTCTGTGGAAGGCCAGGCAAAGTAAGAACCACACGCATGATCAACACTGCAGCTCTGCACATTCCAGCCTGAATCATGAGTCTCCTGTTGCAAAGGGGAGCTGGGTGCTGGAAGGAGGGATTTGTAGTGCAGACCCAGGGAGAGGACAGCTCTTGGCTGTGAAAAGACAGCCTGAAGGGACAGGAGCAAGGGGCACCCAAACTGGGAAGTTCTGTGTAAAAAGCCTGAGACACCATAGCAAGGCATCATTGTCGAGCAGTGTGCAAGGTGTGGAGCCGCCATTATAACCCCCTTAGGTGGCTTCTTCAACCTCTGCAGGCATTGAGAGGGGCTCCCACCTGAGCGGACCTGCCCAGCCCTTGGGCTGGGATTGCCTCTGCCTGTGTAGGCTCCAGGGGCCTGAGCATTGCCCACCCCAAAACTTCCTTGGGGATCAGCCCTGGATGCCCCTGCTTGGGAGGAGAGTCCGCTGAAGCTGGCATGGTTGGATGGCTAAAGCATGGGGTTGGAAGAACAGACCCAAGGAGAGAAACACAGTTGGCTGCACATATACAATAGAAGGGATGGGAGTGAGTGGACACATGGGCAGGAATGCCCAAGAGGAAGTGTGGTCTGCTTGGAAAATGAGGCACCATTGTTGAGAGGCGCTGTGGGTGGTGGGGCCAACAACGTTCCCATACACCAGCTCCTGCCACTGCAGCTACTGGGAGTACCCAACTGTGCTCCAAGCAAGCATGGCTTTCACTCCCACTCACCTGGACAAAGATCAGACACCTGAGGGCGCACACATGCAGAGGTGGGGTTAAAACCAAAACTGATCCCAAGGGGTGGTGCAATTAAGGAAGAGAAACACAGATCTTTCTATGTAGTAGTGCAAGCTGTGAATTAAATTTCCAAGATCAGCTGGGTAAATCCTGCATTTGCAGAATACCTGAATAGACAACGTGTGTTTCAACATCTTAGAACAGCCTAGCCTTCATAGCATGGGACTTTGTGGGTAAATACGCACAGGAATTGAGCCAGGTTAGAGTCTGAGCTGGCCCAACATGTCCACAGCAGGTCCAGAGACCTACTTAGAGATATTGGAAGGCCTCCTGGGGAAGCGGCCCCAGGAAAATATTCTTATTACTATTATTCTTTGTTGGTTTGTTTCATTTTGTTCAGTTGTTGGTGTTGTTGCTTTTATTATTTTTTTATCTTTCAGTTTTGATTTTCTACTTTTATTTTTTTATTTTTAATCTTGTGTTATTTTCTTAATATATATAAAGTCTTTATTTTTATATTTTTCCTTTACTTTTTTGTTGCTCTGTGGCTCTTCTCTTGTTTTTGTTCTTCATTTTTTAATGTATATTTTTTCTCTTTCTCTTTTTTTTTCAGTTCTTTTTAGGTGTATATTCTATGTTTTATTCGCTTTTTTGTTGTTGTTTGCTTGCCCCTGTTTCTGTTTTATTTTTCATTCTTTGTTTTCATTCGTATAATCCTTATCAACTGTTCTCATAGTAGAATACTCTTGTTTGGTTGTCTGTTCCCTTGGCTTTTTTTTTTTTTTTTTCTTTTCCTGTGTGTGTGTTTGTGTGTGTGTGTGTGAGAGAGAGAGAGAGTGTGTGTTGTGTTGCTGTTGCTGCTATTTGTTTGCTGCTGTTCTTGCTATTTGCCCTGAGCTTTGTTTCTGTTTTTTTTCTGTTTGTTTGCTTGGTTTTTGTTTTGTTTTTCTTTTTTCTTTGCTTTTCTCTATTTTTTATTGGGCTGCACCATGCAGCTTACAGGCTTCTGGTTCCCCAACCAGGGGTCAGGCCTGGGCCTCTGGGGAGGGAAAATAGAGTCCAGGATGCTGGAAAACCAGAGAATTCCTGAGCCCAGTGAATATTAATTGGCACCTTCCTGAAGGTATCCATATCAACACAAGGACCCAGCCACACAAAACTGCCTGCAGGCTACAGTGCTAAACACCTAACACCAAACAACAAACAAGATAAGAACACAGCCTCATAATCAGTAAACAGGCTACATGAAGTCATACTAAGCTCAATGACACCCTCAAAACACACCACATGACGCAGCCCTGCCCATCAGATGGAAAAGACTCAGCTCCACACAACAGAGTGCAGGCACCAGGCCCTCCCACGAGGAAGCCTGCACAAGCCCCTGGACCAAACTCACTCAACAGTGGTCAGTCAAAAGACAGAAGAGGAACTATGACCCTGCAGATTGCAAAAAGAAAACCATAAACACAATAGGTTAGAGAAAATGAAATGACAGAGAAATACACTGCAGACAAAGGAGCAAGGTAAAATCCCACAAGACCAAATAAATAAAGAGAAAATAGGCAAGCTATCAGAAACAAATTCAGAGTAATGATAATAAAGATGATCCAAGATCTAGGAAATAGAATAAATACAAGAAATGTTTAACAAGGACCTAAAGAACTATAGAACAAACAATCAATTATGAATAACAAAATAACTGAAATGAAAAAACACAAGAAGGAATCAACAGCAGAATAACTGAGGCAGAAGAAAGAATAAGTGAGCTGGAAAATAGAAAGCTAGAAATAACTGCCAAGGAACAGAATAAAGAAAAAAGAGTGAAAAGAATTGAGGACAGTATCAGAGACCTCTGAGACAACGTCAAATGCACCAATATTCGAATTATAGGGATCCCAGAAGAAGAAGAGAAAGGAAAAGGGCCTGAGAAAATATTTGAAGAGATTATAGTCAAAAACTTCCCTAACATGGGAAAAGAAATAGTCAATCAAGTCCAGGAAGTGCAGAGATTTCCATACAGGATAAACCCAAGGAGAAACATGCCAAGACACATATTAATCAAACTAACAAAAATTAAATACAAAGGAAAAATATTAAAAGCAGAAAGGGAAATGCAACAAATGACCTACAAGGGAATCCCCATAAGTTTATCAGCTGATTTTTCAGCAGAAACTTTGCAGGCTAGAAGGGAATGGCAGGACATATTTAAAGTGATAAAAGGGAAAAACCTACAACCAAGATTTCTCTACCTAGTGTGAATCTCATTCATAACTGACAGAAAAGTCAAAAGCTTTATAGAGAAGCAAAAGCTAAGAGAATTCAGCACCACCAATTCAGCATTACAACAAATGCTAAAGGAACTTCTATATGTGGGAAACACAAGAAGAAAAAAAAAAAAACCTACAAGAACAAACCCAAAGAAATTAAGATAATAGTAATAGGAATGTACATATCTATAATTACCTTAAATGTAAATAGATTAAATGCTGCAACCAAAAGACATGGACTAGCTGAATGCATGCAAAAAGAAGACCTGTATATATGCTGTCTACAAGAGACCCACTTCAGACCAAGGGACACATACAGAATGAAAGTGAGGGGATGGAAAAAGATATTCCATGCAAATCGGAATCAAAAGAAAGCTGGAGTAGCAATACTCATATCAGACGAGACAGACCTTAAAATAAAGACTATTACAAGAAACAAGGAAGGACACTATATAAGGATCAAAGGATCAATCCAAGAAGAAGATATAACAATTGTAAATATTGATGCACCCAACATAGGAGCACCTCAATACATAAGACAAATGCTTACAGCCATAAAAGGAGAAATCGTCAGTAACACAAAAACAGTGGGGCACTTTAACACCCTAGTTACACCAATGAACAGATCAACCAAACAGAAAATAAATAAGGAAACACAAGCTGTCAATGACACAATAGATATAAATATAATTTAAGTGGATATTTATAGGACATTCCACCCGAAAGTGGTAGAATACAATTTCTTCTTCAGTGTTCATGGAACATTGTCCAGGATAGATCACATCTTGGGTCACAAGTCAAGCCTTGGTAAATTTAAGAAAATTGAAATCATATCAAGTATCTTTTCTGACCACAACACTATGAGATTAGAAAGCAATTACAGGAAAATACTGTAAAAAATAAAAACACATGGATGCTAAACAATATGCTACTAAATAACCAAGAGGTCACTGAAAAAATTCAAAAGGAAATTTTAAAATACCTGGAAACAAGTGACAGTGAAAACATGATGACCCAAAACCTATGGGACACAGCAAAAGCTGTTCTAAGAGAGAAGTTTATAGCAATACAATCCTACCCCAAGAAACAAGAAAAATCTCAAACAAACAACCTAACCTTACATTTAAAGCAACTATTGAAAGAAGAAACAAAACCAAATTAAGTAGAAGGAAAGAAATCATAAAAATCAGAGCAGAAATAAATGAAGAAAACAGCAGCAAAGATCAATAAAACTAAAAGCTGGTTCTTTGAGAAGATAAACAAAATTTATAAACCTTTAGCCAAAGTCATCAAGAAAAGAAGGAAGGGCTTCCCTGGTGGCACAGTGGTTGAGAATCCACCTACGGATGCAGGAGACACGGGTTCGTGCCCTGGTCTGGGAAGATCCCACATGCCGCAGAGCAACTAAGCCCATGAGCCATGGCCGCTAGGCCTGTGCATCCGGAGCCTGTGCTCCGCAACTGGAGAGGCCACAACAGTGAGAGGCCCGCATACCGCAAAAAAAAGAAAAAAAAAAAAAAAAAAAAAACAAGAAAAGAAGGAAGAGGACTCAAATCAGTAAAATTTAGAAACGAAAAAGGAGAAGTTACAACTGGCATCATAGAAATACAAACAATCATATGAGAGTACTACAAACAACTATATGCCAATAAAATGGACAACCTGGATGAAATGGACAAATTCTTACAAAAGTACAACCTTCCAAGACTGAACCAAGAAGAAATAGAAAATATAAACAGACCAATCACAAGTACTGAAATTGAAACTCTGATTAGAAATCTTCCAACAAGCAAAAGTCAAGGACCAGATGGCTTCACAGATGAATTCTATCAAACATTTAGAGAAAAGTTAACACCTACCTTTCTGAAACTATTCCAAAAAATGGCAGAGGTTGGAACACTCCCAAACTCATTCTACAAGACTACCATCACCCTGATACCAAAACTAAAGATCTCATGAAAAAAGAAAATTACAGGACTGCTGCCAGCCGCGGCGGGTCCTCAAAGTGCAGCAACAATCAACGAGAGGGGTTAGGGAATGGAAAGCACCAAGGTATGGGATCAGAAGGGCACAAACAACTGATGGTTGCAAGGCAAATTTAATAACAAAGCATAGTCATATATATACCCCTAAAGCAGGGACTTTGCATAGTCCTTGTAAAGCAGAGACTTTGCATAGTCATTGTAAAGCAGAAACTTTGTATAAACATTGTTCTATAGAACTAGTCTTTCATCTTAGGCTAAGTCGCCACCATATCTGCATCAGTGGGTTTATCGCTTGTTCCACAAAGGCACCAATTTCCCCTTCAGGGTTGCTTTTCCTAGCTTTAGGGAACAACCAGAGACTCTCATTATCTGAGCAGGTCTCTGGAGTGAGATGACCAAAGGCATCTCCTTTTTTACATTCATACCATAAAGTCCAGGATGCATACCAAGGAGAGTACAATCGGGCCCTGAGGCTTATGAGGGTCTTAATGGTGCATTCCTCAGAGGGCAATGCTCGCCACACAGGACAATATCACTGATGAACTTAGATGCAAAAATCTTCAGAATACTAGGAAACAGAATCCAACAACACACTGAAAAGATCATACACCATGATCAAGTGGGATTTATTCCAGAGATGCAAGGATTTTTCAATATACGGAAATCAATCAATGTGATACACAACATTAATTAATTAAATAATAAAAACCATATGATCATCTCAATAAAAGCAGAAAAAGCTTTCAACCAAACTCAACACTTATTTATGATAAAAACTCTCCAGAAAGTGGCCATAGAGAGAAACTACCTCAACATAATAAAGGCTATATATGACAAACCCACAGCAAACATTATTCTCAATAGTGAAAAAGTGAAAACATTTCCTATAAGTTCAGGAACAAAACAAGGATGCCCACTCTCATCACTATTATTTACCAGTTTTGGAGGTCCTAGCCACGACAATCAGAGAAGAAAAAGAAACAAAAGGAACACAAATTAGAAAAGAAGTAAAACTGTTGCTGTTTGCAGGTGACATGATATTATACCTAGAAAAATCTGAAAGATGTTACCAGAAACTACTAGAGCTCATCAATGAATTTGGTAAAGATGCAGTATAGAAAATTAATGCACAGACATCTCTTGCATTCCTATACACTAATAAAAAAAGGGCAGAAAGAGAAATTGAGGAAACAATCCCATTTACCACTGCAACAGAAAGAATAAAATATCTAGGAATAAACCTACTGAAGGAGGTAAAAGACCTGTACTCAGAAAACTGTAAAACACTTATGAAAGAAATCAAAGATGACATAAACAGATGGAGAGATAGACAATGTTCCTGGATTGGAAGAATCAATATTGTGAAAATGACTATACTACCCAAAGCAATATACAGATTCTATAAAATCCATATCAAATTACCAATGGCATTTTTCACATTACTAGATCAAAAAATTTTACAATTTGTATGGAAACACAAATGACCCTGAATAGCTAAAGCAATCTTGAAATGAAAAGCAGAGCTAGAGGAATCAGGCTCCCTGACTTCAGACTATACTACAAAGCTACAGTAATCAAGACAGTATGGTATTGGTGCAAAAATAGAAATATAGGCCAATGGAACAGGATAGAAAGCCCAGAGATAAACCCATACACCTAAGGTCACCTAATATATGACAAAGGAGGTAAAAATATACATTTGAGAAAAGACAGCCTCTTCAATAAGTAGTGCTGGGAAAACTGGACAGCTCCGTGTATAAAAATGAAATTAAAACACTCCCTAACACCATACACAAAAATAAACTCAAAATGGATTAAAGACCTAAATGTAAAGCCAGACACTATAAAACTCTTAGAGGAAAACATAGGCAGAGGACTCTTTGACCTAAATCACAAAAACATCTTTTTTGACCTACCTCCTAAAGTAATGAAAATTAAAACAAAAATAAACAAATGGGACCTAATGGAACTTAAAAGCTTTTGCATAACAAAGGAAACCATAAGCAAGAAGAAAAGACAATGCACAGAATGGGAGAAAATATTTGCAAATGAAGCAACTGACAAAGGATTAATCTCCAAAATATACAAGCAGCTCATGCAGCTCAATATCAAAAAAACAAACAATCCAATCCAAAAATGGGTGCAAGATCTAAATAGACATTTATCCAAAGAAGACATACAGATGGCCAACAAACATATGAAAAGATGCTCAACATCATTAGTTATTAGAGAAATGCAAAATAAAACTACTATGAGGTATCACCTCACACTCGTCAGAATGGCCATCATCAAAATATCTACAAACAATAAATGTTACAGAGGGTGTGGAGAAAAGGGAACCCTCTTGCACTGTTGGCAGTAATGTAAATTGATATAGCCACAATGGAAAACAATATAGAGGTTCCCTAAAAATCTAAAAATAGAACTACCATATGACCCAGCAATCCCACTACTGGTCATATACCTAGAGAAAACCATAATTCAAAAAAACACACGCACCCCAACGTTCATGGCAACACTATTTACACTAATCATGACATGGAAACAAACTAAATGTCCATTGAGAGATGAATGGATAAAGAAGATATGGTACATATATAAAATGGAATATTACTTAGAATAAAAAGGAATGAAACTGGGTCATTTGTAGAGACGTGGATGGACCTAGAGAGTGTCATACAGAGTGGTGTAAGTCAGAAAGAGAAAAGCAAATATTGTATAATAACGTATATATGTGGAATCTAGAAAAATGGTATAGATGATCTTATTTGCATAGCAGAAACAGAGACATAGATGTTGAGAACAAATGTATGGAGACCAAGAGGGAAACGGGTGGGGTGGGAGGAATTGGGAAACTGGGATTACCACATATACATTATTGATACTATGTATAAAATAGACAACTGATGGGAACATACTATATAGCACCAGGAACTCTACCTAATGCACTGTGGTAACCTAAATGGGAGGGAAGTCCAAATGCGAAGGGATATCTTTATGTGCATGGTTGATATATTTTGTTGTTCAGTGGAGGCTAACACAACATTTTAAAACAACCATGCTCCAATAGTAATTAATAAAAATTAATTTAAAAATAACTTACTTTCTATCTTTAGAGAATCTTACTCAGATGATTCTTAAGCCTTGGAAATAAGACAATGAAGTTAAATATTGGGTATTGTTTACATGAAATTTTTATTAATTTTAAATTTTCATTTAAATTGGATTGGAAGTAAACTCCATAGGACAGTGAGGACTGAACTGTTAATCCAAAATTTATAAATACACTTCCTTAAGTGGAAAGGGAGGGGATGCTCTCACCCAAGGAAAAAATTAATTTAGCTATTCTTAATAGGTAGTCATTCAACTACTTCTTGAAGACAACCAGGAATGGGAGTTTAACTACAAAGCAAAATATTCAGTGAAGCTTCCAAGTGCCTATGACCTTTGTTATTTTGATCAAGTTTCCAAACCAAAATTACATAGTTTTTCATAACTAAAATCATTTTTGAATCATTAAATATATATATATATATATATATATATATATATATATAAACACCCTATCAGAAGCCATTCAAGTACCTCCATTTAAAAGTGAAATTAAAAATATGAAAACTCATGACATGGGAGACTGACCAAGAACAGAAAAATGTGTTTGAAATCTGCTTATGAACCTACAATTCATTTAAACAAAATAATCCATAAATACAGTTCCCATAAAATGTTAAATTTCAAGGTTTCTGGGGACTTTGAAGAGCATAGGTAATTCATTTTCTTATCTATGATTTGAATCTTCTCTAAAATATCCCCAGTTTTTTAAATTTTAAAAACTCCATTATTACATCATAGTTATTTAAATATTTTGAGCTCTGATTAAAAAGTCATACTAAAATTGAATGTAAAATATTTTCTATTCAAATGAAATCTATATTTTCAGATTATTGTTATATTTCTTGATCCTCTGTTATTATAACATAATGGCTTAAGGTTATTAAATTCAATTTTAGTAATTTCCCCAATTGTATTTGTCATTGATATATATACATAGCTATACCTTAACCTTAATCAGAATGTAGGACCTTATTTCCTGCCTCTTAGGGTATGAATATAGTCTGTAGAGAATATGATTAATACTTTCCTTCAGGAAAGGTATAGACTTTCTTTAATGAATATTAGGTCCTTATACAAAACCACACTGTTCTGCTCTATTTTTCCTCTTATAGCAAATATTGTGAACTGTTAATTAGGAGGCACTGATGGATATTAGAAACTGCACTGAGATGGTAGTCTTAGAGAATTTTCTTAGTTCTAGCTTTGTCAATAAATAGCTGATGGAATTTAAGCAACCCTGCCAATCATTCTCTGCTCAATATATTCTAATTGTCAAATGAAGAATTTGAATCAGATAATTTCTGAAGTATTCTAAATTTCTCAACTTCTGTGAATGTATAAATTGATGTTAACACAAAGTCATAATCAATACCTGTCTTGTTAAGAAGTCAAAAATTAAAATTGTGTTACTATGTACTAGATACAAATGTAATTTAATCTATTTTTTCTGTTACTTTAGTAAGTTTCATAATATGCTTATACTAATTATATTAAATTATATTTTATATTACCCTGAATTAAATTCAGAACAACACATGGATTGATGTAATAGTAAGGTGAGTTTTTATACCTACATGAGGCTTCTTGATTAAAAGCTATTCTATCCCTGTGTGTCTGGGTGTGTCTGCATATGCTGGCACATTTGCTTGGCTTTACCACTAGAGGTCATCATAATGTGCATGTCTGAGAGGAGGAGGAAGGCTTTGAAGCCTGTCAATGATTATTTTTTTCTTTTTTCTTTTTTTTTTGCGTAGGTGCAGCAACCCATGATGATCACTTTCCTTTATGGATTATATAATTTAAAAGAGGGCTTCTATTTAAAAATAGCCTTTTATGTTGACATATCTGTGAAATTGTTCTACCATAAGAAATACTTTTATAGATCATGTTTTCCATCCCCACTTAAGTTCCTTCTGATTTAGCATTTGTTTCTCATTGCCAACTTCCTTATTTAGTTTTTCTTCTGTATTATCTGTTGCTCAAGGATATCAATAAATTTCTAAGTGTTTTAGAATAAGTCAGTATATTGATTCAGTATAAGGTGGCTATTTACCTATTTGTAAATAAATGTCTCTGTTTTTAATTCCAATAAAATAAATTAGAGATAGGTTATAATAAATAGTACAATATATTCAATTATTATAAAAGTGAATAGGTAGTTTTATTGTGACAGGTATAATACATGTCATAAAGAATTTTGTCATGTTATATTTGGCACTTTCTAATTTTCCTGATGTAAATGTTGTTTACATCTCCCTGGTGGACAACTGACATAGCTTTAACATTCAAAATTATAAAATGATTTTTAACACTGCTTGATTAAAAACCTCATTTATCAGGCCTTTAAGAAATACTTAAGTTAAGATTGCCAAATTTAGCAAATAAAAATACAGTTAAATGTGAATGTCAGATAAACAACAAATAATTTTTAGTATAAGTATATCCCATGCAATATTTGGGACATACACGAAAGAATTATCTGTTGTTTATTTAAAATTCAAATTTGACTAGATATTTTATATGGCTAATGTTCTTAGTGTATAAATATGTAAAATTGAATAAAGTTATTTCTGAACTCTATATACATATAAATTATAAACATGATATTTGAAATAGAGTTTCATCTCAATTATTTAGAAGTCGAACTTTAGACTTCCTTAAGGCCAAAGAAAGAAGTACAATCAGAATTATAGGAGAACAAGAAGGGAGAAAGAAGGAAGATTGGGAGGGAGGGAGGAAGGGAGAGAGGAAGAGTAAGAAAGTAAAAGGGAAGGAAGGAGAAACTAACAAAATGTTTATGCTTCTGTAAAAGTGACCTGTGAACATCTAGCAACTGAAGATAACCAAGTATAACATAAGAAAAAGGATTATACTTAATGCTTCAGAAATCGTTATACTTCCTACCAGGTGAATAACAACACTCACATCGGCAAGCAATTGCACAAAAAAATGAGAATTATATGGAAGAGAGACTGGAAAAGTCAAAAGAACAAAAGGTAAGTGATAAAGTTAAAAGTGAGTTACAAAGAGCCTAAGTAGTGTCAATAAAAGTGGAAATCTTAACAGAAGTGGAGAGCCAGTGACTTAAATCAGCTCTGGTCTTTGGGAAGATATAATGGAGTAGGCAGTCCTTCATTCTTAGGAACCAGCATGAGCATGAGTGTACCAGATTAAAACCATATTATTATTTGGCCAACCCTTTATCATGTTAAAGGTAGAAATTAGAAAGGTCATGGCAAAAACATTTTTAGTTCAGGTGTCTTGCCAAAAATCTGCAAATTTCATTGGTATGAGAAAAGTATGTAATTTGCCTAAAGTCAAACAGCAAGTAAAGAAATCGAGTCAGGATTCAACCCCATGTTTTGCAACAAAAGTACCATATTTGTTTCACTTAGCAAAATTATCATGCCAACCAACATATTTATTTGACCAGGAGGGAGAGTCACTCTGGCAGAAATGAGTTAAAACATAACACAGTGGAGGTGTTTGACTTTCATGGTGTTTATTCATGGAAAGCAAACTCAAGTTAACTGTTTTAGAATCCAACTAATGAAAAGATTAAATAAAATCATTATCATCTTAATGGGAAAGACATTAATATTTTATATGTAAGTACTTAAGAGTGATATACAAAGAGATACAAGGAAACTTTGGGATGTATTAGATATGTCTGTTATCTTGATAGTGATATTATTATAGGTGTTTGCATATGTTCAAACTCATCAAATTGTACACATTAAATATGTGCATTTCTTTGTATATTAATTATATTTCAATAAAGCTATTAAAAAATGAAGGCACAATTGAAATATTTCCATTTAAGAAATACAACAAAATCAGTTATCAATTTTTAAGCAAAACAATAAAAAGTAAGGTTAGCTTTAAATGGTGAGAAATGACTACAACCCATGAAATTGTAGAATTATGGCCAGTTTATCCCTAGAAGAGTTTGGGAGAAACTGAATATAGAATGTACAAAATATTGATGAATTATTGACCATTTGTACATGTACAAATGCTGCAATTAGTATACTCAGCATACTGGTCACCTACTCAGAGAATCCTTTTCTAAATAGTTATCTGAAAGATCTCTCAACCTGACAGTGACCATGATAAATTATTGTTTTATCTCCGCTCCCCTCCTCTAATTTCCAGGCAAAAAAATGTAAGCTCTATGGGATCAGGGACCTCCTCTAAATTGTTTGCTGCTGAATCACCAGGACCTAGCATAACGGCTGCTTCAGAAAGGAAGAATGTTAAATCTTTATTGAAAGAATGAATGAATGATACTTATATAAACTAATCCAATGCATGTAGGAAATACGATATTTGTTTTATGCTCTGAATTTTACCATGGAGCAGTTGTTTCAAAATGGACTCATGGGTCCTATATTCCCTCATTTCTATTGGTTAAAAAGAACTACCTACTGCTTTTGAACTTGAGTAGTAAGTTGAGCTGGTATAAAAATAAGAGATCACTATTTCTATCAAATAATGAAACTCATTGGAGATTTCTAGGGCTAGTCATGAAAGTATGTATTTTATTTCATTTGGTTTGGATTTTGGAAGCCTGTTGACTGTTATGTTTTTTTTAAAAAATAAATTTCCCAAGAATGTGTTATATCTGCTTAATCTGGTAAAATTCAGTGCTATCATTATTCTAATAAATTTCCTTCTGTCATATCTTTTAGTATTTTTGTTCATTTATTTTGTTCTCTATTCAGAAATATCTGCATGATGTATCTCCTTTTTTCCACATATAATACTTTTCCTTTAATGATTCTAAAGCATTTGTTGCTTTCCATTTTATTTTCCAATTTTCAAGTCTTTCATCCATACCATTATGATATTCTTTCTTTTTTATATGCTTCTAATAAAGCATTCATTGATAATAGAATCATTTTTATTTTTAATTAAACTTATTAATTTATTTTGAATGAGAGTAATTTAAACTATTAATCCCTAAATAATCCATGAAACATAGTTGTGTGGGTCCTCAGAAATTCATCTAGGTTTTCCATGTTTTAAAACTATTTTCACACTTATTACCAGTTAAAATGTCTAGTATCTCAATGTTCTGCACTGTTACATAAAGTAGAAAACTGATGAGAGGTACAAGTTTTCATTAAATAAAAATCTTATACATTGATGAGAAAAATACCATTATGTTTCATAAACTTTCTGATCATCAGCAAATGCCTCCTTCTTTTAGTGTCAACAAGATATACCAAGTTTCTCCTGACACTGTCCAGCTCACATGCACTCCCCCATGAATTGTTTCAATCCTTTCATGTTCAACAAACATCTTAGCACTGTTTCTGAGAACACAGAGTTGCTCTGCAACTATGATAGTACTAACTAATCTGGGGAATGGAAACAAGTATTTGAACTTCAATAAAATGTATACACAATATTTAATGAACACTTAGTGTGTACAGATTTTTCACTAGGCTCAGAGAATCATAATGAATAAATCATGATCTTTATCCTCAAGGCGTTATGAAGCCTATTCAAAAGATGAGTCATCCAGAAAGAGCAATGTTATTTCACTTCACTTTTTATTTAGTAGTGGTGTGACTTAATGCATAGAAAATAGATTTGATATAAAATAAATGGCAAAGACTTCTGGCTCCTCCATTTACTTGCTAATATATTTCAAGATCTCTGTCTGCAGAATTGGGCCAGTAAAAGCTTAGCTCATTAAGGATTTGTATTAGTATAGTCCTTGGGAAGAACTAAACAGTCGATCAAAGTCTGTTCCCCTTTTCCTTACTTGGAAAGTTGCAATGATCAATTGGACCAGTAATTGTCACCATACCATGTGGTCCATGTCTCAAGGGCACTCACATTGGAAGGTGGTGTGCTATATTCCAATGTTTCTCCAGTCTAAAGGCCAAGATGTTTTGGGTGATGAATAAGATGTCTTAGGTAATGTCTTTGATCATGACTCTGGACTCATTATAACTCCTAATAATTGCAAAGTTATTTATAGATAGGAAGTACAACTGGTTGGTTAGAAGGTAGATATAACCATCAATCTAATTTGCCCACACATTTCTTAATCCAAAAAGCTTATTTCACAGCCTAGAAAATTAATACCAGATAGTTTAAGTGAATTGCCCAAGGTCAAATCAGCTGCTCTCTTAACTCTTACTTCATTACTTTTTTCAGTAAATCATTTGCATATTACATTTGGAAACTATAGATTCAAAGATTTGGGGATATAGAATACATGAATATATGTAAAGAGATTACTCTTGCTAATTATTCAACCATCATGGATTTTCTTCCCTCTTGCTTTTTAGATTGAAATAGTTCTTCAGGTTAGAGAAGATAGAAGCAAAATGTAATTTGAGTAACAAACTTTGTCTTTATTGATAGATGGCTTAAACTAAAATCACCCCTAAATAGTATGACTACTTCTATCTATCCTAGTATTTCTCTTGCTCTGAACTTTGATTTTAAAATCCCAACTCTTTTTTTTATTACTATTTTAGAGTTTGTTAAATGTAACTACATTGTGAGCTTTGTTGTTCAGACACCATTATTCCTTTTTATGTTACATTAACATATAGATACATTAACATATTAAAATACTTCTTTCATTATATGCTTATATGCTAAGAGTACAATTGTAAAAATAATTATAAGTTTATGAAATGTTTGTGTTATTAATTAAATCACTACAATAAATCAGCATTTACCATCCAAATTGTGTAAAAAATTGTAGTTTATAGCTAACAAGAGGTAAATTATTATAAAGTGCCACCTTTGAGGAAAAAAGCACTGTTCCATTCCCTCCAAAATTGTGTTTCAATGTGTAGTTTTTGTGAAACAACTCTACATACGGATATCATGAAGTCACTAATCAATTAAATATAAACAGACGTTACCAAATACAACACTTGTTAGCTTTCTTATCTAAAACATGTTATTACATGGTAAACATGCATTAATCTTTTTCAGACTAGAATTTAAGACCTTCTGAGTATCAACAATGCCTCCTTCTTTCAGTATCAACAAGATATATCAAGCAGGAGCTCGCCAGCTTCTCTTGACCCTGTCCAGCTCACATACAATCTCCCACGAATTGTGTCCATCCTTTCTTGTTCAACAAACATCTTAGCACTATTTCTGAGAACACATAGTTGCTGTGCAACCATGATAATTCTAGCTAATCTGGGGAAAGGAAATATATATTTGAATTTCAATAAAATATATACATATTGAGGGTTGATTGTATCATACTAATGCATAAATTACAAGAGATAGTCATCCATTCACTTTATAGATCTTCCTGGATTTATGATGGGGTTACTTCCAGATAAACCCATCATAAGTTGAAAGATCATAATCAAAATGCCTTTAATACACCTAATTTACCAAACATCATAACTTAGCCTGCCCTACCTTAAATGTTCTCAGAACATGCACATTAGCTTACTGTTGGACAAAATCACCTAATGCAAAGCCTATTTTACAATAGTGTTGACTGTCTCATGTAATTTTTTGAATTAGTACTGAAATTGAAAAACAAATGTACCAGTTGTTTACCCTGTTATCACATTATTGACTAGAGCTGTGGCATGCTGCCATTGCCAGCATCACAAAAACGTACCTAGACCAGGAAAAGATCAAAATTCAAAATATTGTTTCTAGTGAATGCTTATGGATTTCTTACCATCATAAAGTTGAAAAATTGTATGTTGAGCCATCTTAAATCACGGACTGTGTGTAATTCTATAGATAACAACACCAAGTTTATATGGGAAGTATTTGTTCACTAGGAAAGATATTCTTAATTCTAATTCCCTCCCTAAAATAGTCAAAGCAATTTTTATCAAAACTGTGAGTTATGTTTAGTGATAATTTCACATTATTGTTATTGTTAGGAGACGATTTTCAGTGGCTCTTACGTGTTTACATGTCTCATGAGTGAGTCACTAACTGCCCTTTGTTCTGGGCTCTCTTTTCAAAGATGTTTGCATAGTGGTCAGACTAAGAAGATATAGTGTCTCTGAAGCAAAGAGTAGCCTTGCTTGCTGTTTAACATAATGAGACAATGATTCCTATAGAAGCAAATGGCAAACATACTTACTTCCTATTATAGAATATTCAAGTTTCTGAAACCCACTATGTTTGCAAGGATCATTTGGCCCTCTTCATCCTGGGAAAATTAGAATTCATGTAATATATGCAAAAATTTGGATACTCTTGCTACTATTACCGTCATGAAAAATAAAGCCTTTTGTCTCTGACACAGGAGACTTGTGTCTTCTCCCAGCATCCACAAAACTGTCTCTGTTTCGTGGCAGTCTAATTTATTATCTTGCAAATTAGGTAAAAATCTCAGACCTTTTGCAGTTCTAGAAAGATGTTTTGGCAGTGAAGATGGGATGTTGATAGAGACAAGAATTTCTGGAAGAGGAAGAATGAAAGTCACGCAGCCTAATAGAATTTATGGGAAATCCATGGAAATTGGTAATAAACATGTTGATCAAATTGTATGGTCACCCAGGAAATAAATGGTTCTCAACTTTATTGCCTGTTAATTAGAAAAAAATTGGGTAGAAGTTGCATTCTGACAACTTGAAAGTAGGTTCAAAGACAGCTATCTGAACAGTGTGCTATAATTGTTAATTCTCCCATAGGTGGGGACAGGAATGGAGAGAGAGGGAGGGTGGGTGGAAGGGGGAGTTTCTTGCCAATATGGTGAGCAGCCTCAGGTCCATCCATTGTAATACCTAGTGCTAAAATTCATCCTGGAAGGACAGAAGTAGTTCTACTTACTTTCAAACAGCAGTTAGAGAAGTGGGAACCTAAATATCATGGAAGGAGGAGAATTCACAAGAGGTATAGGCAGAAGCAAGGTGAATCAAAAAGAAATGGCTACTTCATTTCAGAAACAGGGAAAGGACATGCAATGCTCTTTGAGGAACACTGGAAATAACTGGGCTGTCTTATAGTTTAGTTCCTCTTTCAGTCTATTATGCCTATCTTAGATCCATTTGAAGATGATAGTTGGAGATCTGAGGGGTTTTATTTTGTTTTGTGTTGTTTTGTAATGGGTTCTGGATGCTATAAGAGAGCTTTGATTCTGTAGGGAAGAATTCCCTGAAAAAAACAAACAAACAAACAAAAACTCTTATGGGAAATCATAGATTAGGCATTGACTAAAATTGAGGGTTTTGCTGATCCAGACTGTTTACAATGCTGACAAAGGTGACCCCCTGGAGAATGAGAAATGACCTTCAATATTTAAATTCTTGTGAGACAAACATAGATAAATTTTTTGAGGTCAAACATTCAGCACCTCTTGAAACCAAAGTAAATGTACCGTGCTTATTGGTGTGTAGCATTCTCTCCGTTTATCTTCACTGATTCCTGCTCTCCCTCAATGTCAACTTCAGCTACTTTAATAAGAAAGTGTATTAAGAGTGGGATGCAGTTCTTATTGTCTCCAAGAAAAACCAAAAGCTATACTCCAAGTGTGTTGGGGAATTTGGGGGAGGGCAGAATTACAAAATTTATGATTCTGTTGGGTAGAGTCCTCCCAAGTCACCATGATATCTGGTTCCATGGGAAGAAGGGGTACCCAAGTTCAACATATAAGTTTTAGGCAGAGTTTATAATGGGGAAGGAAAACTAAGTGACCTTGTTGGTGGGATCCATTGAGCCAATTTAATGTACTGTTGTTGTGGCTTCTAAACTACTGAATGTATAATTAATTGTATTGATGTTTTACCTACTGAATGTTCATAAGTGCCAGAGGAACTCCCCTAATTGGGAAAAGTATCTGGTACCAAAAACTAATGCTAGTACTTGGAGTCATACAACCCTAATATTCCATTTGTGCTACATGTGCTGAGGATTTTGGCTTTGGAGCCTCTGACAATGAAAAGCAGCCTCTACACCATGGTATCTCTTAAGATGTGACAGTCATGTCTCCTCTGACATGGTGACCAAGTAAACTCCTTTGGTAAAGCAGCTATTGACTTGTCACTAGAGCGCTTATTGAAATGAAATACCTGAAACATAGAAGTGTGTGGCTTTACACTTTGATATTCCCATTTTGAGGTGGGTCAGCTCAAACTCAACAAACAAGGTGGGAAGAGCCAAAAACCCTCCCTTATTAAATGGAATTTGTATATCCAAGAATGCACTAGGCTACACGCCAGCATCATTGCAGCTTTATATGAAAAAAAATGACAGCTATAATTTTGGGATAATATTTATGTCCCCTCTGCCTCTGAAAGTAAAACTGGCTTGATAAGGGGCTTTGATTCACAAGGTTCCCCTGAGTCCCTGGGTCTAGGGCACTAATATTTTGAGTGAGCTCAACTTTGATGGTGTCCTGGACTGAAATATTGGCTAAAACTGATGGTGTCTACTGAGCTATTTAGCCTTAGCACCAACTGTGCTGAACTGAAAATGGACAGGTGATCTTCTCTTGATGGGCAGAACTCAAGGATGTTTTCATAACTCTGGCAAATACTTTGCTTAAGGAATCTTATTACAATTTTACTGCCTTTTGGGTTTTTGCCAATGGACTAGAATTTTGGTCTGCCATAGAAGTCATGGTTACTGATCGAATTTACTGAATCACACCTGTAGGTGTTCATGGTAAGCACCCTTTCCCTGATGAGTCCAACCAAAATCCAGTTGTTGCATGAGACTGCATTGCCCACATTGCCAACCTTGCTACCTAAATTCATTGTTGTCCTGGACATAGCAATGCATCCTCCATCATAAACTGACTGGAACTTGGAGGACTCTGTGCTTCTAAAGTTGGATATTTTAATCAATGAATAAAAGAAACCACCATCATGTATAATGAGCAGTAGGGAAGAATTTTATTTAAAGTTTAGAATGAGTATTTCTCCTACCAAGAGCAAGGAAGTATATAAAGTCCTGGTATTGCACTGATGAAAGTGACTTTGCAGAGATTTTGCAGATTATAGAAGATGAAGTTTGAATCCTTTGCCATTTACTAACTATATTTCCATAAGCAAATCAAAAACTTCTAGAAATTCAGCATTATTATTTTTACTTTTTAATTTAATTTATTTTTTATACAGTAAGTTCTTATTAGTTATCCATTTTATACATATTAGTGTATATATGTCAATCCCAATCTCCTAGTTCATCACACCACTACTACCAGTGCCCTGCCACTTTCTGACCTTGGTGTCCATACTTTTGCTCTCTACATCTGTGTCTCAATTTCTGCCCTGCAAACCAGTTCATCTGTACCATTTTTCTAGGTTCCACATATATGCTTTAATATACGATATTTGGTTTTTTATTTGACTTACTTCACTCAGTATTACAGTTTCTAGATCCATCTGTGTCTCTACAAATGACCCAATTTCATTCCTTTTTATGGCTGAGTAATATTCCATTTTATATATATACCACATCTTCTTTATCCATTCATCTGTCGATGGACATTTAGGTTGCTTCCATGTCCTGGCTATTGTAAGTAGTGCTGCATGAATACTGGGGTGTATGTGTCTTTTTGAATTATGGCTTTCTCTGGTTATGTGCCTAGTAGTGGGATTGCTGGATCATATGGTAATTCCCTTTTTAGTTTTTTAAGGAACCTCCATATTGTTCTTCATAGTGGCTCTATCAATTTACATTTGCACCAACAGTGTAAGAGAGTTCTCTTTTCTCCACCCCCTCTCCAGCATTTGTTGTTTGTAGATTTTCTGAGGATGCCCATTCTAACTGGTGTGAAGTGATACCTCATTGTAGTTTTTATTTATATTTCTCTAATAATTAGTTATGTTCAGCAGATTTTCATGTGCTTCTTGGCCATCAGTATGTCCTCTTTGGAGAAATGTCTATTTAGGTATTCTGCCCATTTTTGGATTAGGTTATTATTTTTTTTTAAATATTGAGCTGCATGAACTGTTTATATATTTTGGAGATTAACCCTTTGTCCATTGATTCCTTTGCAAATATTTTCTCCCATTCTGAGGGTTCTCTTTTTGTCTTGTTTGTAGTTTCCTTTGCTGTGAAAAACTTTTAAGTTTCATTAAGCCCCATCTGTTAATTTTTGTTCTTACTTCCATTACTCTAGGAGGTGGATCAAAACAGATATTGCTGTGATTTATGTCAAAGAGTGTTCTTCCTATGTTTTCCCCTAAGAGTGTTATAGGGTCTAGTCTCACATTAGGTCTTTAATCCATTTTAAGTTCATTTTTGTGTATGGTGTTAGGGAGTGTTCTAATTTCATTGTTTTAAATGCAGCTGTCCAGTTCTCTGAACACCATTTATTGAAGAGAGTGTCTTTTCTCCGTTGTATATCCTTGCCTCCTATGTCATAGATTATTTGACCATAGGTTCATGGGTTTATCTCTGGGCTTTCTATCCTGTTCCCTTGATCCGTATTTCTGTTTTTGTGCCAGTACCATATTGTCTGATTACTGCAGCTTTGTAATATAGTCTGAAGTCAGGGAGACTGATTTCTCCGGCTCTGTTTTTTTCCCTCAAGTCTGCTTTGGCTATTCAGGGTCTTTTGTGTCTCCATACAAATTTTAAGATTTTGTTTGTTCTACTTCTGTAAAAAATGCCAATGGTAAATTGAAAGGAATTGCATTGAATCTGTAGGTTGCTTTGGGTAGTAGAGTCATTTTCACATTATTCATTCCTCCAATCCAACAACATGGTCTACTCTCCACTTGTCTGTATCATCTTTAATTATGTTCATCAGTGTCTTATAGTTTTCTGCATACAGGTCTTTTGTCTCCCTAGGTAGTTTTATTCCTAGGTATTTTATTTTATTCTTTTTGTTTCACTGGTAAATGGGAGTCTTTCTTTAATTTATCTTTCAGATTTTTCATCATTAGTGTATAGGAATGCAAGAGATTTCTCTGCATTAATGTTGTATCCTACAACTTTACCAAATTCATTGATTAGCTCTAGTAGTTTTCTGGTGGCATCTTTAGGATTCTCTTTGTGTAGTATCATGTCATCTGCAAACCGTGGCAATTTTACTTCTTCTTTTCCAATTTGTATTCCTTTTATTTCTTTTTCTTCTCTGATTGCTATGGCTAGGACTTACAAAACTATGATGAATAATAGTGGTGAGAGTGGACATCCTTATCTTGTTCCTGATCTTAGAGGAAATGCTTTCAGTTGTTCACCATTGAGAATGATGTTTGCTGTGGGTTTGTCATATATGGCTTTTATTATGTTGAGGTAGGTTCCCTCTATGCCCACTTTCTGGAGAGTTTTCATCATAAATGGGTGTTGAATTTTGTTAAAAGCTTTTTCTGCATCAATTGAGATGATCATATGGTTTTTCTCCTTCAATTTGTTAATATGTTGTATCACATTGCTTGATTTGTGTATATTGAAGAATCGTTGCATCCCTGTGATAAATCCCACTTGATCATGGTGTATGATCCTTTTAGTGTGCTGTTGGATTCTCTTTGCTAGTATTTTGCTGAGGATGTTTGCATCTATATTCATCCATTATATTGGCCTGTAATTTTCTTTTTTTTGTAGTATCTTTGTCTGGTTTTGGTATCAGGGTGATGGTGACCTCATACAATGTGTTTGGCAGTGTTCCTTCCTCTGCAAGTTTTGGAAGAATTTGAGAAGGAAGGATGTTAGGTCTTCTCTAAATGTGATAGAATTCACCTGTGAAGCCATCTGGTCCAGGACTTTTGTTTGTTGGAACATTTTAAATCAGTTTCAATTTCATTACGTGTGGTTTGTCTGTTCATATTTTCTATTTCTTCCTGGTTCAGTCTTGGGAGGTTATACCTTTCTAAGAATTTGTCCATTTATTCCATGTTGTCCATTTTATTGGCATAGAGTTGCTTGTAGTAGTCTCTTAAGATGCTTTGTATTTCTACAGTGTCAGTTGTAAATTCTGCTTCTTCATTTCTTTCTTTCTTTCTTTCTTTCTTTCTTTCTTTCTTTCTTTCTTTCTTTCTTTCTTTCTTTCTTTCTTTCTTTCTTTCTTTCTTTCTTTCTTTCTTTTTTTTTTTTGTGGTATGCGGGCCTCTCACTGTTGTGGCCTCTCCTGTTGTGGAGCACAGGCTCCAGGTGCGCAGGCTCAGCGGCCATGGCTCACAGGCCCAGCCGCTCCACGGCATGTGGGATCCTCCCAGACCGGGGCACGAACCCGTATCCCCTGCATCGGCAGGCAGACTCTCAACCACTGCGCCACCAGGGAAGCCCTTCATTTCTTTATTTTTGAAGTTGTGTCACAGGAAGCTGTATCAGATTGATGTAATGAGAGATTAAATAACATGACCAAGGTCTCAGAAAATAGGAGTGCTGAAATTCAAATTCAGGAAATTTGTAGTAGTAATTTTTGTAACCATAAAATCCACTTACATTTCAAGAAGATGCTGCTTTTTACCTTTTTGCTTATTTCAAAGTTCCCTGTGTGTGGGTCCCAATATATATTTCCTAAGTTATTCTTTACTATTTTTCTATAATAAAATTCAATTTTCTCATTTGTAAAATGTAGTACTCATCAAAGAGAATACTATAAGAATTTAATGTGGTAATCACATACTTAACTTATAGTAAATATTCTATAAATATTAGCTCTCTGCTCTTCCCCTTTTTCCTTTTTACCTTTATTTTGTTCTTCTTTTACCTCTTCTATTATACTTATTATTATTATATTTTCATGTTAAACTGGGTAACACTTTTAACTCTTTTGTGTTCTTTACCTCAATCCATATAGTCCATTGTGCCATTTTTTGTGAATATGTCTTATGTTCTCTGCTAGTTTATACATTTGTATACTTGTAACTTTTTGGAATTATACTTTATGTATTTTATATTAACTTGCGATTCCTTACAAAAGAGTACTTTGACTTGCGTACTGTAGCACAATGCCATTCATTAAATAGATTTACATTTTTTCTACTGAGAAATGAGTGGAATTTTAACTTATGAATTTTGAGGATGCATTGAAATTTTAAAGGCTCTTTTGAATCAAAGTCCAAGATTATTATTTTTTAACTTAATTAGAGTTGCAGATATAAACAATAGAAGGTCAAATATACTTTCTGAAATAAGCAGGTATAAAGTGTATGCAATCAAGATGAAATCCCATAAAGATAAATAGAAGGTAATTAGGATAAGAAGACAGAACACTTTGCATAAATACAAATAAGCCATGCTTAGCTTTGTGCAAAGACTGAAGAAAAAGCTGAAGGCATCCTGGGTTACAAATTACATATGTTTCAAAAGAAAAAAAGGATACTAGGCTAAGCAAATTACAATGAAATATGAAAACACTCTTTACTTGCTTTTCCAAGTGAGGAAATTGGGGTGATGATTAGCAACCTCCACTAAACAGAAAAATATTCAGGTCATTTTGTGTTTGTTTGTTTACCCAATATTTAAAGAATTCTTTTGACATAAGAGTATATTCGATACTTAGTTGAGGTGTTTGGACCCACATTATCTAAAAATACAAGTGTATTTTATTAAATGTTAAGTACTGGTATAAAAATGAATAACTCAAACTACAAGTATTGTAATATATAGATAACAACTGTGTGGTCTTGGTGTAAAGTACATTTCTTTGTCTTTCTGATTTCCAATCTCTTCCTCTTTAATCTTTCTTACTCCCAGGCTGTTGTGTACTTTCCCCAAGTTCCCTTTCTCTGCTTAGTCAGGTGCACTGGTTATGGCATTGTATTATAGCTAATGTGCCAAATGATTTAAAATCAAAGTCTATTTTCTGTAATTTTTATTTAACTTTAATGTATTTCTACTGCTTGGTTTCTATTTCTATAGCATGAATGTACAGAAATAGTAGAAAAACAACTAATATTTATAGAGTGCTTTTGCACTTAGAAAGCACTTTCACCAGTGTTCTTTCTTTGATATTTTAAAACTACCCCATTTCCTCCCTTTTTAAAAATAATGCTGAAACATGGAGAGATCGGTTCAAGATGGTGGAGTAGAAGGACGTGTTCTCACTCCCTCTTATTAGAGCACTGGAATCACAACTAACTGCTGAACAGTCATTGACAGGAAGACACTGGAACTCACCAAAAATGATACCCCACATCCAAAGACAATGGAGAAGTCACAGTGAGATGGTAGGAGAGGCACAATCACAATAAATTCAAATCCTATAACTGCTGGGTGGGTGACTCACAAACTGGAGAACACTTATAACACAAGTCTATCCACTGGAGTGAAGGTTCTGAGAACAAAATCAGGCTTCCCAACCTGGAGGTATGGCAAAGGGAGGAAGAATTCCTAGAGAATCAGACTTTGAAGGCAAGTGGAATTTGATTGCAGGACTTCAACACGACTGAGGGAAATAGAGACTCCACTCTTGGAGGGCACACACAAAGTAGTGTGTGCATCAGGAACTGGGGGAAAAAGCAGTAACCCCATAGCAGATTGAACCATACCTACCTGCTAGTGTTGGAGGGTCTCCGGTAGAGGCAGGCAGTAGCTGTGGCTCACTGTGAGGACAAGGACACTGACAGCAGAAGTTCTGAGAAGTACTCCTTAGAATGAGCCCTCCAAGAGTCTGCCATTAGCCCCACGAAAGAGCCTGGGTAGGCTCTAGGGTTGGGTTGCCACAGGCCAAGCAAACAAAAAGGAAGAAACTCAGCCCCACCCATTAACAGACAAGTGGATTAAAGTTTTACTGAGCTCTGCCCAGCAGAACAACACCCAGCTCTACCCACCACAAGTCCCTCCCATCAGGAGGCTTGCACAAGCCACTTAGATAATCTCAACACCAGAGGGCAGACAGCAGAAGCAAGAAAAACTACAATCCTGCAGCCTGTGGAAGGAAAACCACATTCACAGAAAGATAGACAAGATGAAAAGGCAGAGAGCTATATACCAGAGGAAGGAACAAGATAAAACCTCAGAAAAACAACTAAATTAAGTAGAGATAGGCATCCTTTCAGAAAAAGAATTCAAAATAATGATAGTGAAGATGATACAGGACCTTGGGAAAAAAGTGGAGGCAAAGACTGAGAAGATGCAAGAAATGATTTAAGAAGAGATGGAAGAATTAAAGAACAAACAAACAGAGATAAATGATGTGATAACTGAAATGAAAAATACACTAGGAGGAATCAATAGCAGAATAACTGAGGCAGAAGAATGGATAAGTGACCCGGAAGACAGAATGGTGGAATTCACTGCTACAGAACAGCATAAAGAAAAAAGAATGAAAAGAAATGAAGACAACATATGAGACCTCTGGGACAACATTAAACGTAACAACATTGGCATTATAGGGGTCCCAGAAGGAGAAGAAAGAGAGAAAGAACCCAAGAAAATATTTGAAGAGATTACAGTTGAACAATTCCCTAACAAGAGAAAGGAAATAGCCACCCAAGTCCAGGAAGTGCAGAGAGTCCCATACTGGATAAACCCAAGGAGAAACATGCCAAGACACATAGTAATCAAATTGGTAAAAATTAAAGACAAAGAAAAATTATTGAAAGCACCAAGGGAGAAATGACAAATAGCATACAGGGAACTCCCATAAGATTAACAGCTGATTTCTCAGCAGAAACTCTACAAATCAGAAGGGAGTGGAATGACATATTTAAAGTGTTGAAAGAGAAGAATCTACTGCCAAGATTACTCTAGTTGGCAAGGATCCCATTCAGATTTGATGGAGAAATCAAAAGCTTTACAGAGAAAGAAAAGCTAAAATAATTCAGCAACACCAAACCAGCTCTACAACAAAGGCTAAAAGAACTTCTCTAGGTGGGAAACACAAGAGAAGAAAAGGACCTACAGTAACAAACCCAAAACAATTAAGAAAATGGTCATAGGAACATACATATCGATAATTGCCTTAAACGTGAATAGCTTAAATGCTGCAACCAAAAGACACAGGCTTGCTGATTGGATACCAGAGCAAGACCCATATATATGCTGCCTACAAGAGACCCACTTCAGACCTAGGGACACATACAGACTGAAAGTGAGGGGATGGAAAATGATATTCCATGCAAATGGAAATCAAAGGAAAGCTGGAGTAGTAATACTCATATCAGATAAAACAGACTTTAAATAAAGAATGTTACAAGAGACAAGGAAGGACACTACATAATGATCAAGGGATCAATCCAAGAAGAAGAAATAAAAATTATAATTATATATGCACCCAACATAGGAGCACCGCAATACATAAGGCAACTGCTAACAGCTAAAAAAGGGGAAATTGATAGTAACACAATAATAGTGGGGGACTTCAACACCACACTTACATCAGTGGACAGATCATCCAAAATGAAAATAAATAAGGAAACAGAAGCTTTAAATGACAAAATAGACCAGATAGATTTAATTAAAATTTATAGGACATTCCATCCAAAAACAGCAGATTACACTTTCTTCTCAAGTGTGCATGGAACATTCTCTAAGATAGATCACATCTTGGGTCACGAATCAAGCCTCAGTAAATTTAATAAAATTGAAATCATATCAAGCATCTTTTCTGACCACAATGCTATGAGATCAGAAATCAATTAAAGGGAAAAAATGTAAAAAACACAAACATATGGAGGCTAAACAATACGTTACTAAATAACCAAGAGATCACTGAAGAAATCAAAGAGGAAATCAAAAAATACCGCAAGACAAATGACAATGAAAACACGATAATCCAAAACCTATGGGATACAGCAAAAGCAGTTCTAAGAGGGAAGTTTATAGCAGTACAATCATACCTCAAGAAACAACAAATATTTCAAATAAACAATCTAACCTTACACCTAAAGGAAATAGAGAAAGAAGAACAAACAAAACCCAAATTTAGTAGATGGAAAGAAATCATAAAGATCAAAGCAGAAATAAATGAAATAGAAATGAAGAAAACAATAGCAAAGATCAATAAAACTAAAAACAGGTTCTTTGAGAAGATAAACAAAATTGATAAACCTTTAGCCAGACTCATCAAGTAAAAGAGGGAGAGGGATCAAATCAAAAAAAATTAGAAATGAAGAAGAATTTACAACTGACACTGTAGAAATACAAAGCATCTTAAGAGACTACTATAAGCAACTCTATGCCAATAAAATGGACAACATGGAATAAATGGACAAATTCTTAGAAAGGTATAACCTCCCAAGACTGAACCAGGAAGAAATAGAAAATATGAACAGACAAACCACACGTAATGAAATTGAAACTGATTTAAAATGTTCCAACAAACAAAAGTCCTGGACCAGATGGCTTCACAGGTGAATTCTATCACATTTAGAGAAGACCTAACATCCTTCCTTCTCAAATTCTTCCAAAACTTGCAGAGGAAGGAACGCTGCCAAACACATTGTATGAGGTCACCATCACCCTGATACCAAAACCAGACAAAGATACTACAAAAAAAAGAAAATTACAGGCCAATATAATGGATGAATATAGATGCAAACATCCTCAGCAAAATACTAGCAAAGAGAATCCAACAGCACACTAAAAGGATCATACACCATGATCAAGTGGGATTTATCACAGGGATGCAACGATTCTTCAATATACACAAATCAAGCAATGTGATACAACATATTAACAAATTGAAGGAGAAAAACCATATGATCATCTCAATTGATGCAGAAAAAGCTTTTAACAAAATTCAACACCCATTTATGATGAAAACTCTCCAGAAAGTGGGCATAGAGGGAACCTACCTCAACATAATAAAAGCCATATATGACAAACCCACAGCAAACATCATTCTCAATGGTGAACAACTGAAAGCATTTCCTCTAAGATCAGGAACAAGACAAGGATGTCCACTCTCACCACTATTATTCATCATAGTTTTGTAAGTCCTAGCCATAGCAATCAGAGAAGAAAAAGAAATAAAAGGAATACAAATTGGAAAAGAAGAAGTAAAATTGCCACGGTTTGCAGATGACATGATACTACACAAAGAGAATCCTAAAGATGCCACCAGAAAACTACTAGAGCTAATCAATGAATCTGGTAAAGTTGTAGGATACAACATTAATGCAGAGAAATCTCTTGCATTCCTATACACTAATGATGAAAAATCTGAAAGATAAATTAAAGAAAGACTCCCATTTACCAGTGAAACAAAAAGAATAAAATAAAATACCTAGGAATAAAACTACCTAGGGAGACAAAAGACCTGTATGCAGAAAACTATAAGACACTGATGAACATAATTAAAGATGATACAGACAAGTGGAGAGTAGACCATGTTGTTGGATTGGAGGAATGAATAATGTGAAAATGACTCTACTACCCAAAGCAACCTACAGATTCAATGCAATTCCTTTCAATTTACCATTGGCATTTTTTACAGAAGTAGAACAAACAAAATCTTAAAATTTGTATGGAGACACAAAAGACCCTGAATAGCCAAAGCAGACTTGAGGGAAAAAAACAGAGCCGGAGGAATCAGTCTCCCTGACTTCAGACTATATTACAAAGCTGCAGTAATCAGACAATATGGTACTGGCACAAAAACAGAAATACGGATCAAGGGAACAGGATAGAAAGCCCAGAGATAAACCCATGAACTTATGGTCAAATAATCTATGACATAGGAGGCAAGGATATACTCCATATTTTTATTATTGTTACAGCATTCTTTTTCTTTTCTTTTTTTTTTTAACATGTTTATTGGCTTATAACTGCTTTGCAATGATGTGTTAGTTTCTGCTTTATAACAAAGTGCATCAGTTATACATATACGTATGTCCCCATATCTCTTCCCTCTGTGTCGCGCTCCTTCCCACCCTCCCTATCCCACACCTCTAGATGGTCACAAAGCACGGAGCTGATCTCCTTGTGTTGTGCAGCTTCTTCCCACTAGCTATCTATTTTACATTTACTGGTGTATATATGTCCATGCCACTCTCTCACTTCATCCCAGTTTACCCTTCCCACTCCCTGTGTCCTCAAGTCCACTCTCTACATCTGCATCATTATTCCTGTCCTGCCCCTAAGTTCTTCATAACAATTTTTTTGTTTTTTTTATTTATTTATTTTTTTTAAGTTATTTTATTTTATTTTATTATTTTTTTAACATCTTTATTTAGAGTATAATTGTTTTACAATAGTGTGTTAGTTTTTCCTTTACAACAAACTGAATCAGTTATACATATACATATGTTCCCATATCTCTTCCCTCTTGCATCACCCGCTCTCCCACCCTCCCTATCCCACCCCTCTAGGTGGTCACAAAGCACAGAGGTGATCTCCCTGTGCTATGCAGCAGCTTCCCACTAGCTATCTAATTTACATTTGATAGTGTGTATATGTCCCTGCCACTCTCTCACTTCATCACAGCTTACACTTTCCCCTCCCCATATCCTCAAGTCCATGCTCGAGTAAGTCTGTGTTTTATTCCCGTCCTACCACTAATCTCTTCATGACATTTTTTTCCCTTAGAGTCCATATATATGTGTTAGCATACGGTATTTGTTTTTCTCCTTCTGACTTACTTCACTCTGTATGACAGACTCCAGGTCCATCCACCTCATTATAAATAACTCAGTTTCATTTCTTTTTATGGCTAAGTAATATTCCATTGTATATATGTGCCACATCTTCTTTATCCATTCATCTGTTGATGGACACTTAGGTTGCTTCCATGTCCTGGCTATTGTAAATAGAGCTGCAATGAACATTGTGGAACATGAGTCTTTCTGAATTATGGTTTTCTCAGGGTATATGCCCAGTAGTGGGATTGCTGGGTCGTATGGTAGTTCTATTTGTAGTTTTTTAAGGAACCTCCATACTGTTCTCCATAGCGGCTGTATCAATTTACATTCCCACCAGCAGTGCAAGAGGGTTCCCTTTTCTCCACACCCTCTCCAGCATTTATTGTTTCTAGAGTTTTTGATGATGGCCAATCTGACTGGTGTGAGATGATATCTCATTGTAGTTTTGATTTGCATTTCTCTAATGATTAATGAGGTTGAGCATTCTTTCATGTGTTTGTTAGCAATCTGTATATCTTCTTTGGAGAAATGTCTATTTAGTTCTTCTGCCCATTTTTGGATTGGGTTGTTTGTTTTTTTGTTATTGAGCTGCATGAGTTGCTTATAAATTTTGGAAATTAATCCTTTGTCAGTTGCTTCATTTGAAAATATTTTCTCCCATTCTGAGGGTTGTCTTTTGGTCTTGTTTATGGTATCCTTTGCTGTGCAAAAGCTTTTAAGTTTCATTAGGCCCCATTTGTTTATTTGTGTTTTTATTTCCATTTCTCTAGGAGATGGGTCAAAAAGGATCTTGCTGTGATTTATGTCGTATAGTGTTCTGCCTATGTTTTCCTCTAAGAGTTTGATAGTGTCTGGCCTTACATTTAGGTCTTTAACCCATTTTGAGTTTATTTTTGTGTGTGGTGTTAGGGAGTGTTCTAATTTCATACTTTTACATGTAGCTGTCCAGTTTTCCCAGCACCACTTATTGAAGAGGCTGTCTTTTCTCCACTGTATATCCTTCCCTCCTTTATCAAAGATAAGGTGACCATATGTGTGTGGGTTTATCTCTGGGCTCTCTATCCTGTTCCATTGATCTATATTTCTGTTTTTGTGCCAGTACCATATTGTCTTGATTACTGTAGCCTTGTAGTAGAGTCTGAAGTCAGGGAGCCTAATTCCTCCAGCTCCATTTCTCGTTCTCAAGATTGCTTTGGCTATTCGGGGTCTTTTGTGTTTCCATACAAATTGTGAAATTTTTTGTTCTAGTTCTGTAAAAAATGCCAGTGGTAATTTGATAGGGATTGCATTGAATCGGTAGATTGCTTTGGGTAGTATAGTCATTTTCACAATGTTGATTCTTCCAATCCAAGAACATGGTGTATTTCTCCACCTATTTGTATCATCTTTAATTTCTTTCATAAGTGTCTTATAGTTTTCTGCATACAAGTCTTTTGTCTCCTTAGGTAGGTTTATTCCTAGATATTTTATTCTTTTTGTTGCAATGGTAAATGGCAGTGTTTTCTTAATTTCACTCTCAGATTTTTCATCATTAGTGTATAAGAATGCCAGAGATTTCTGTGCATTCATTTTGTATCCTGCAACTTTACCAAATTCATTGATTAGCTCTAGTATTTTTCTGGTAGCATCCTTAGGATTCTCTATGTATAGTATCATGTCATCTGCAAACAGTGACAGCTTTACTTCTTCTTTTCCTATTTGGATTCCTTTTATTTCTTTTTCTTCTCTGATTGCTGTGGCTAGAACTTCCAAAACTATGTTGAATAAGAGTGGTGAGAGTGGGCAACCTTGTCTTGTTCCTGATCTTAGTGGAAATGGTTTCAGTTTTTCACCATTGAGAATGATGCTAGCTGTGGGTTTGTCATATATGGCCTTTATTATGTTGAGGAAAGTTCCCTGTATGCCTACGTTCTGCAAGGTTTTTATCATAAATGAGTGTTGAATTTTGTCAAAAGCTGATCATATGGTTTTTCTCCTTCAGTTTGTTGATATGGTGTATCACGTTGATTTATTTGCGTATATTGAAGAATCCTTGCATGATCATGTGATGATCATATGGTTTTTCTCCTTCAGTTTGTTGATATGGTGTATCACGTTGATTTATTTGCGTATATTGAAGAATCCTTGCATTCCTGGGATAAACCCCACTTGATCATGGTGTATGATCCTTTTAATGTGCTGTTGGATTCTGTTTGCTAATATTTTGTTGAGGATTTTTGCGTCTATGTTCATCAGTGATATTGGCCTGTAGTTTTCTTTCTTTGTGACGTCTTTGTCTGGTTTTGGTATCAGGGTGATGTTGGCCTCATAGAATGAGTTTGGGAGTGTTCCTCCCTCTGCTATCTGCTGGAAGAGTTTGAGAAGGATAGGTGTTAGCTCTTCTCTAAATGTTTGATAGAATTCGCCTGTGAAGCCATCTGGTCCTGGGCTTTTGTTTGCTGGAAGATTTTTAATCACAGTTTCAATTTCAGTGCTTGTGATTGGTCTGTTCAAATTTTCTATTTCTTCCTGGTTCAGTCTTGGCAGGTTGTGCATTTCTAAGAATTATCCATTTCTTCCAGGTTGTCCATTTTGTTGGCATACAGTTGCTTGTAGTAATCTCTAATAATCTTTTGTATTTCTGCAGTGTCAGTTGTTACATCTCCTTTTTCATTTCTAATTCTGTTGATTTGAGTCTTCTCCCTTTTATTCTTGATGAGTCTGGCTAATGGTTTATCAATTTTATTTATCTTCTCAAAGAACCAGCTTTTAGTTTTATTGATCTTTGCTATTGTTTCCTTCACTTCTTTTTCATTAATTTCTGATCTGATCTTTATGATTTCTTTCCTTCTGCTAAATTTGGGGGTTTTTTGTTCTTCTTTCTCTAATTGCTTTAAGTGCAAAGTTAGGTTGTTTATTCGAAATGTTTCCTGTTCCTTAAGGTATGATTGTATTGCTATAAACTTGCCTCTTAGAACTGCTTTTGCTGTGTCCCATAGGTTTTGTGTCGTTGTGTCTCCATTGTCATTTGTTTCTAAGTATTTTTTGATTTCCTCTTTGATTTCTTCAGTGATCACTTCGTTATTAAGTAGTGTATTGTTTAGCCTCCATGTGTTTGTATTTTTTACAGATCTTTTCCTATAATTGATATCTAGTCTCATAGCGTTGTGGTCGGAAAAGATACTTGATACGATTTCAATTTTCTTAAATTTGCCAAGGCTAGATTTGTGACCCAATATATGATCAATCCTGGAGAATGTTCCATGAGCACTTGAGAAAAATGTGTATTCTGTTGTTTTTGGATGGAATGTCCTATAAATATCAATTAAGTCCATCTTGTGTAATGTATCATTTAAAGCTTGTGTTTCCTTATTTATTTTCATTTGGGATGATCTGTCCATTGGTGAAAGTGGGGTGTTAAAGTCCCCCATTATAATTGTGTTACTGTCGATTTCCCCTTTTAAGGCTGTTAGTATTTGCCTTATGTATTGAGGTGCTCCTATGTTGGGTGCATAAATATTTACAATTGTTATATCTTCTTCATGGATCGATCCCTTGATCATTATGTAGTGTCCTTCTTTGTCTCTTGTAATAGTCTTTATTTTAAAGTCTATTTTGTCTGATATGAGAATTGCTACTCCAGCTTTCTTCTGATTTCCATTTGCATGGAATATCTTTTTCCATCCCCTTACTTTCAGTCTGTATGTGTCCCAAGGTCTGAAGTGGGTCTCTTGTAGACAGCATATATATGGGTCTTGTTTTTGTATCCATTCAGCCAGTCTGTGTCTTCTGGTGGGGGCATTTAATCCATTTACATTTAAAGTAATTATCGGTATGTATGTTCCTATTACCATTTACTTAATTGTTTCGGGTTGTTCTTGTAGGTCTTTTCCTTCTCTTGTGTTTCTTGCCTAGAGAAGTTCCTTTAGGATTTGTTGTAGAGCTGGTTTGGTGGTGCTGAACTCTCTCAGCTTTTGCTTGTCTGTAAAGGTTTTAATTTCTCCATCAAATCTGAATGAGATCCTTGCTGGGTAGAGTAATCTTGGTTGTAGGTTTTTTTCCTTCATCACTTTAAATATGTCCTGCCACTCCCTTCTGGCTTGTAGAGTTTCTGCTGAAAGATCAGATGTTAATCTTATGGGGATTCCCTTGTGTGTTATTTGTTGTTTTTCCCTTGCTGCTTTTAATATGTTTTCTTTGTATTTAATTTTTGACAGTTTGATTATTATGTGTCTTGGCGTGTTTCTCTTTGGGTTTATCCTGTATGGAACTCTCTGTGCTTCCTGGACTTGATGATTATTTCCTTTCCTATATTAGGGAAGTTTTCAACTATAATCTCTTCAAATATTTTCTCAGTCCCTTTCTTTTTCTCTTCCTCTTCTGGGACCCCTATAATTCGAATATTGGTGCGTTTAATGTTGTCCCAGAGGTCTCTGAGACTGGCCTCAGTTCTTTTCATTCTTTTTTCTTTCTTCTGCTCTGCTGTAGTTATTTCCACTATTTTATCTTCCAGGTCACTTATCCGTCCTTCTGCCTCAGTTATTCTGCTATTGATCCCATCTAGAGTATTTTTAATTTCATTTATTGTGTTGCTCATCGTTTCTTGCTTCCTCTTTATTTCTTCTAGGTCCCTGTTAACTGTTTCTTGCAAATTGTCTATTCTATTTCCAAGATTTTGCATCATCTTCACCATCATTATTCTAAATTCTCTTTCAGGTAGATTGGCTATTACCTCTTCATCTGTTAGGTCTGGTGTGTTTTTATCTTGCTCCTTCATCTGTTGTGTGTTTTTCTGTTTTCTCATTTCGCTTATCTTACTGTGTTTAGGGTCTCCTTTTTGCATGCTGCAGGTTCGTAGTTCCTGTTGTTTTTGGTGGCTGTCCCCAGTGGCTAAGGTTGGTTCAGTGGGTTGAGTAGATTCCCTGGTTGGGGGGACTAGTGCTTCTGTTCTGGTGGATGAGGCTGGATCTTGTCTTTCTGATGGGCAGGTCCTCGTCTGGTGGTGTGTTTGGGGATGTTGGTAACCTTATTATGATTTTAGGCAGCCTCTCTGCTAATGGATGGGGCTGTAGACCTGTCTTGCTCTTTGTTGGGGATAGGGTGTCCAGCACTGTTCTTTGCTGGTCCTTGATTGAAGCTGGGTCTTGGTGTTGAGATGGAGATCTCTGGGAGACTTTCGCCGTCTGATATTATGTGGAGCTGGGAGGTCTCTTGTGGACTAGTGTCTTGAGGTTGGTTCTCCCACCTCAGGGACACCGCCCTGTTGTCTGGCTGGGGCGCCAAGAACCTTTAATCCATACGGCTCAAAATAAAAGGTAGAATAAATAGAAAGGAAAGAAAAGGAAGGAAGGAGGGAGGGAGGGAAGGAAGGAAGAAAGGAAGGAAGAAATGAAGGAAGGAAGCAAGAAAGGAAGGAAGGAAGGTGCAGAGGAAGAAAGGGAGGAAAGAAGGGGGGAAGGAAGGGAGAAAGGAGGGAAGGAGGGAAGAAAGGAAGGAAGAAAGGAAGAAAGAAAGGGAGAAGACAGAGTAGTATAAAGTATAGTTATTAAAATAAAAAATAATTATTAAGAAGAAAAATTTCCTTTAAAAAAAAAAAAAAAACAGAAAAATGGGTCGGTCTAACCCTAGGACAAATGGTGAAAGCAATGCTATACAGACAAAATCTCACACAGCAGCACACACATACACACTCACAAAAAGCAAAAAAAAAAGGGAAAATAATAGTATATCTTGCTCCCAAAGTCCACCTCCTCAACTTTGGATGATTCGTTGTCTATTCAGGTTTTCAACAGATGCAGGGCACTTAAAGTTGATTGTGGAGCTTTAATCCGCCGCTTCTGAGGCTGCTGGGAGAGACCTCCCCCTCTCCTCTCTGTTCGCACAGCTCCTGGGGTTCAGCTTTGGACTTGGTCCCGCCTTTGCGCGTAGGTTGTCCGAGGGCGACTGCCCTTCGCTCAGACAGGACGATGTTAAAGGAGCAGTTGATTCGGGGGCTCCAGCTCACTCAGGCTGGGGGGAGGGAGTGGCATGGGGGCGGGGCGTGTCCCCGGCGGCAGAGGCCGGCGTGACGCTGCACAGGCCCAAGGCGCGCCGTGCGTTCTCCCAGGGAAGCTGTCCCTGGATCCCGGGACCCCAGCAGTGGCGGGCCGCACGGGCTCCCGGGAGGGCCGGTGTGGAGAGTGACCTGCGGTCCCACACAGGCCTCTTGGTGGTGGCAGCAGCAACCTTAGCGTCCGACACCCGTCTCTACTGTCCGTGCCGACAGACGCGGCTCACGCCCGTTTCTGGAGTTCCTCTACGCGGTGCTCTTAATCCCCTCACCTCACACCCGAGGAAGCAAAGAGGCAAGAAAAAGTCTTGTCTCTTCGGCAGCTCCGTGCCCGCTTCTGGGGCTCCTTTTAGCGGTGCACTTAATCCCCTCTCCTCGCGCCCAGGCAGCAAAGAGGGAGGAAAAGGTCTCTTGCCTCTTCGGCAGCTCCAGACTTCTCCCGAACTCCCTCCCGGCCAGCCGTGGCGCACTAGCCCCCTTCAAGCTGTCTTCACTCTGCCAACTCCAGACCTTTCCCTGGGATCCGACTGAAGCCCGAGCCTCAGCTCCCGGCCCCGCCCACCCCGGCGGGCGAGCAGACAAGCCTCTCGGGCTGGTGAGTGCAGGTCGGCACCGATCCTCTGTGGGAATCTCTCCGCTTTGCCCTCCGCACCCCTGTGGCTGAGCTGTCCTCCGCGGCTCCGGAGCTTCCCCCTCCGGCACCCGCAGTCTCCGCCCGCGAAGGGGCCTCTAGTGTGTGGGAGTCTTTCCTCCTTCACGGCTCCCTCCCACTGGCGTAGGTCCCGTCCCTATTCTTTTGTCCCTGTTTATTCTTTTTTCTTTTGCCCTACCCGGATATGTGGGGAGTTTCTTGCCTTTTTGGAGGTCTGAGGTTTTCTGCCAGCGTTCGGTGGGTGTTCTATAGGAGAAGTTCCATGTGTAGATGTATTTCTGATGTCTCTGTGAGGAGGAAGGAGATCTCCGTGTCTTACTCTTCCGCCATCTTTAAGCCGTCTCCTCAGCATTCTTTTTCAATGACATCATTTTTGATCAAGAGAATGACATGATGAGAACTGCCTTTTACAAAAATTAGTTTAACAATATAGAATCCAAATTTAAATGCAGGAAGCAATAAAAGTATGGATGCCAATTAAGAACAGAAAAATAATTCAAGTGCTACCTGTTGTCCAATGTTTGAAAGCTATTTTTTCACATATTTTGTTTAGTTTATTGATCTAGTGGAGCAATTCTTGTTGCAGTTCAGCTTTCATGAATGTAGTGGAAGATCGATATACTATTTCAAAGTCAATCTCCTACAAAACTCTATGCACACATTTACATCCCCACTGACATTTTCCTTTTTGGTCTCCAGCTCTATTCAGCTAAACGCCACAGGCACTTTCAGCCTCATCCTTATTCTAATCACCCTTACATTAGCACCAGTATTATCTTTTCAGTATGAAAATTCAGAGGTTTACTTATCTTTTTCAGCTACCTGTCACTGAGCTCTTTGAAGGCAAGGTTGATATCTTGACATTTATCAGTTGTGTGCTGGTAAATCAGCTCACCTGGGGGTAAAAAAGCCAAAACTCCAGCTATCTAACATTTTCCCATTATGATGTTGTAAATACTCCAACATGGCCATTTTCAAACTGCTGATGTAATGTCATATATAATGCAGACATGTGAAGGGGTGCACAATCAGCTTTCATGAGACAATACAATTCAGTGTCAGCACGTTTTCATGTGACAGTACAACTCAGTTTCAGGTCCATTGTAGGTATTTGATAAGCATTTCTCAAATGAAATATTGCTTAATTTTTTGTGTTAAAGTATAAGAACATAAGGAAAACTAGGGGCAACTAACTACATAGTTAATGCAGGCTCCAAAAGCTATCATCAACAAGATGCATTCATCTAGTTAATTAGGGGAAAATGGTCTTAGATAGGAATATGCATGTATTAATAATTTGGTGTTTAAATACTGATCTTAGCATGGAAATTAAGTAGGACCTTGCTGAGAACCTGAAAAGTAAAAGTTAATTGAATTACTTTATGATAATTATTCTGCACTGTCAGTGAGAATTGTGGGGCAGTAGGTAAGCTTTGTAAAATAAATTGAATGAGATCAAGCATGTATTAAATTGTACTTTGCTGGATATGGCAATTTTAGTAACTAGTAGACATTCAAATCACACAGCATTAAGTCTAAGAACAATAAACTCTAACCAGTAAACTCATAATAAAGAAGAAATGTTGGGAGATCACCTGCATTAAGAATGTAAGATAAGCAAAGTTAGAAATTTGTATTGGAAATTTCTAATTGCAAGATAATGAGAATGCATATGAATTGGCAAATTATTCCCACCCACAAATCTTTAGAAATCGGGTTGTCCACCAGTATAACTCCACTTCACCTCACTCACTCAATGCCAAAGTGTGCTAAATAGAAGACTGTTTCGTTAGGTGTGTTGGGACAGAGAATCTCTAAGAAATGTACATATTTTATGATATATTATACTGTGTTGCTATCTCTCATATCTCCATATGTAGAAATTGTTCTTGATCAGGCAAGTAGATCCTACTCAAACTGCCAACAAAAGGTAGACAGGAAGTGGTTTTGAGATGAAGCTGGGGGAATTGGGAGTGTGGGAGGACATTCTGTGGGGTGGGATAGGAGACAGTAGGGACCCAACCCAACATCCACTTAGGTGGACTTTGGCCACATGACCTAAAAGAGAGAATACAACGACCCAAAGTTCAGGTAAAGTCCTAAAAATATTCTTTGTCTCTTCTAGGTACTTCCTCTTAGTTTTCTATTGATGAAAACTATGTTTATGAAACTAGGTGTATACTTATGCTTACTTTTCATAATAGTACAGAAACAAGGAAATATTAGGAGAAAATAAATAATATGTGGCACATAGTAGTAATCATTATTATTATCATTTTAAAATATGAATATTATCTCTTTTAAACTTGTCCCCAGAAGGCAGCCATTACAAGTTATATTGGGCATAAAGCAAACACTACATTACTGACTGATTTATCCCTTAGCTCTCCTAATTTCTCTCTCATCTAAGAGAAATAAAATAAATACATTGAATATGTTACTTTATTTGAAGCATTATAGAAAAACTACTAGCATTCTAGAAAGGGGACTGAGGAAGAATGTGGTGAAAGAAATATGTTTAACAGTTTTCCTAGGGTCAAACAGAATAAAAATCCTGAAATATCAGCAACATATGACCAGAAGAGAGTGTAAATATATGTTAACAAAGAGGAAAAGGGGATCATTATATTTATAGGTAATTTAACTTATTTTAATTATATCAATTATAATAGATTTTATTTTAAAAGAAGAAGGTGGTTGAAGTACAGCTCCCCTCTGATACAAGATAAACATAGTCAGCAGAGTTTGAAAATTAAGTCTCATGGGTGACCTACAGAGCCAGGACCAGGGCCTGATATGTGTCTCTTTTTCATTTATTCTTCTTATTTAATAAACATAAGCATATCCTTAATCCAATTCTCCTAGTCTCTCATGATTAATGTTTTCACTCTTCTAACTTTGTCAGATTCAAATGTTGTACTCCATCTTGATGTTTCTCAAAATTTGATACTCCTACCTCCTAGCTAAATCAAATGCTTATTCAAAATGGAAATTCCAAACCCCATCAGAGAGCACTGAAATCATTTGCTAGGAAAAGGTCTAAATATTTTCTCTTCTAACAAGTACGTATTGTGATTCTTATGTTATTTTGAGTTTTATAATCACTACTACTTGTCTTTGGATGAGGCAGCAATTAACAGTTACAGCAACATTCTGCACTATATGAGTTAGCATTGACCTTGGCAAAAACTAGTATAACAACAAGAAAGGAGGAAAAAAATAAATAAAAATAAAAAGAGAGTTGGAGGATGAATTAGAATTAGCTCAAAATGATTTGTTGTATAGTCTGGCAGACCTCCTGGTTCCCAAATGTTAAAGATCACCTCTCATCTTCTTTGAATAAAGTATAAAGCAAGAAACACAGGTTATGACACACATTTTTTTTCCTTAAATGTGATCAAGACATTTTATAAATTTAACAGAAATTGTGTTTAAAGCAAATGCTATGAATTGTCTGAAATTTCCAAAAGTTCACTGAATTTTTTTAATTTTATAAATGATAACTGAAACAGATTGAAAAGCAGATTGTGTCCTCTCAACTACAGTAATTGCCTGAAAAGAGAGATCTATGAAAAGTGAACAAGGAAGGAAGGAAGAAAGATAGGAAGGAAAGAAAGAAGGAAGGAAGAGAAGAAAAAAGAAAATGGGAAAATTTCACATTCATAAAATGAAATGTTTTTCTTTCAAATGTTATCTCATTCGTTTTTCCTTATAATGCATGGACCCTCCTTTCACCAAATTTCATTGTTTTTATCTTGAAAGAAACATTTCTTAAACTACACAGTATTTTGGACCATTAATTGAAATGATGAGTTTCAGTAATTACTTAATTACAAACAGAAACAAATAAGCCTACATTTACCGAAAAATATAATCTGCATAATTTCTATAAAAAGTCAAATGTAAAAACTATTATTTTTGTCAAAGAAAAATTTTATCAAAGTTAAGCAGGCAAGGAATAATTTATTCAAGACTACTGCAATAGGAGAGAGAGAGATTAAATTCAACTCTGTTGAAATGAAAGGTAGTAGAGTTTTAGTGCTGAGTTGAGCTAGTGGAACATCACTGGAGGACATTAGGGAGGAGGCGAGCAATGTGATTAGATCATCAGTGTTTGATAGTTGGCATTTGAAGAAGTTAGGCTTCTACATTCCCCCAGAGACTAGGAGAAATAGGGGCACTATTTTCTCAGTGATTATATTTCAAAACGATGGTTCCCAGTTCCATGGGAAAGACATTCCTTGCTTGTAAAACTGGCTACAGGCTAAGAGAAGACTTAAATTTCAGAGTCTGGGGAAGAAGTTTACAATTAAAAGTTTTCTAAAGTAAATGTTCTAAGAAAAGTTAGGGGCCTATAGTCAGGAAGAAACTTGTCTACAATTCTGTCATTCTGAAAAGAATGTTAAGGCCACCTTGGTCAGTTCCCTTTGTTCATGCTTTCAGATGATGGAGTTTTCACATGTATTAATTCACTTGCTGCAGTTATTTATTAGACATTAAGTTACATTAGCCCAAACTTTATTTCATCTAAAGCTAAAGGACATAGGCTAATTGCTTAATTCTAAGGCTGATCTGTCATCTTTAATTACAGATTCTTTTGAGCTATATCAAAATTCTTGTTAAGCATCTAAATTGCCTTCTTGTTCATTGAATTAAGCAGAAATTGTCTTTTTTTTTTTTTTTTTTTTTTTTGCGGTACGTGGGCCTCTCACTGTTGTGGCCTCTCCCCTTGTGGAGCACAGGCTCTGGACGTGCAGGCTCAGTGGTCATGGCTCACAGGCCCAGCCACTCTGCGGCATGTGGGATCCTCCCGGACCGGGGCACGAACCCGCATCTTCTGCATCGGCAGGCGGACTCTCAACCACTGCACCACCAGGGAAGCCCAGGAATTGTCTTTTTAAAGATTTTTGTTTATGTGTTTTGGTTAAGAATAGCATTTGAGGGGCTTCCCTGGTGGCGCAGTGGTTGAGAGTCCGCCTGCTGATGCAGGGGACATGGGTTCGTGCCCCGGTCCGGGAAGATCCCACATGCCGCGGAGCGGCTGGGCCCGTGAGCCATGGCTGCTGAGTCTGCGCGTTCGGGAGCCTGTGCTCTGCAACGGGAGAGGCCATAACAGTGAGAGGCACGCGTACCGCAAAACAAAAACAAAAACAAAAACAAACAAAAAAAAAAGAATAGTATTTGAGAAGCAGCCCCTCCAATACAGTCTTCCTGCTATTGCATGAAAATTCCTAAGGGGACACTGAAAAAAACCCACAAAATCTCCAAGTCCAGCTAAAGACAGGGAAATAGAATCCATACATTGACAGAATCTGGCAGGAATTGGAAAAAAAATCAATGTTCTTACCTTGTGTCACTTCACTGAAACCACAACTGAGAGAGAGGAGTAAAAGTCACCTGACCCTATCCTCACTAACTGTCCCCAGGTTGAAAAACTCATGGTTGGTATAAAAAAAATCAATAATCCAGGGGAAGTACTGCTTTTTGAGATAGTGAGAACGTTGTTTCCTTATTCCACTCCATCACCTCACACATAGTCATTTGGATCTCCAAAGTTCAAAAAGTCACTGAGCAGGAAATAAGGGTAATGGCTTACAGCACTTTGCATTTTAGGTGCTGTGGCCCCAAGCCCTGCAGAGTGAAGGTAATTTGGTGCTAGTGCATAAACCCCTAAATCAATCAGATGACAGCAATACAACTTGAAATGGAAGTTGTGCATGAATAAGTTTTAACAACTAGTTCATTTCTCAACATCTGGAACATATTTGTTTGGTTCTGATGATCTCAAGCAGAATCATCTCTTACCCACAAGGATTGGTCTCTGACATTTCATACAGATGAAGTTAACGATAAATCTACAACTGAGATCACACAATACATTAAGGTGACAATGTTGAATTTACCTTAGTGAATGCTGTGATCCTGGAAAACAGAGATGGTTAAAGAAATCTTTCCCCACCCCCAACCCTTTGTGTTTCAGAAACATCTTTTTTTTTTTTAAATTGAAGACCAAAACTAGCTAGGATGGACATCTTTGACTTGTTCCTGATCTTAGAGGAAATGCTTTCAGCTTGTCACCATTAAGTATGATGTTATCTGTGGGTTGGTCATATTTGACGTTTATTATGTTGAGGTATGTTCCCTCTATGCCCACTTTCTGGAGAGTTTTTATCATACATAGGTGTTGAATTTTGTCAAAAGATTTTTCTGTATCTATTGAGATGATCATATGGCTTTTAGTCTTCAATTTGTTAATGTGATTTATCACACTGATTGATTTGCAGATATTGAAAAATTCTTGCATCCCTGAAATCCCACTTGATCATAGTGTATAATTGGTGTAATGTATTATTGGATATGGTTTGCTAGTATTTTGTTCATGATTTTTGCATCTATGTTCACCAGCAATCTTGGCCTATAATTTCCTTTATTTGTGGTATCTTTGTCTGTTTTTGGTGTCAGGGTGATGGTGGCCTCAAAGAATGAGTATGGGAGTGTTCCTTCCTCTATAATTTTTTGAATAGTTTCAGAAGTGTAGGTATAAACTCTTCTCTAAACGTTTGATAGAATTCACCTGTGAAGCCATCTGGTCCTGGACTTTTGTTTGTTGGAAGTTTTTAAATCAGTTTCCATTTCAGTACTTGTGATTATTGTCTGTTCATATTTTCTATTTCTTCCTGGTTCATTCTTGGGAGATTGTATCTTTCTAAGAATCTGTTCATTCCTTCTAGGTTGTCGATTTTATTGGCATATAGTTGCTTGTAGTAGGCTCTTATGATCCTTTGTATTTTTGTGGAGTCAATTGTAACTTTTCCTTTTTCATTTCTAATTTTATTGATTTCAGCCCTCTCCCTTTTTTTCTTGATGAGTCTGGCTAAAGGTTTATCAATTTTGTTTATCTTCTCAAAGAACTATCTTTTAGTTTTATTGATCTCTTCTATTGTTTTCTTCATCTCTATTTCATTTATTTCTGCTCTGCTCTTTATGATTTCTTTCCTTCTACTAACTTTGGGTTTTGTTTGTTCTTCTTTTCATAGTTGGTTTAGGTGTAAGGTTAAGTTGTTTCCTTAGATTTTTCTTGTTTCCTGAGGTACAACTGTATTTCTATAAACTTCCCTCTTAGAAATGCTTTTGCTGTGTCCCATAGGATTTGGATCTTGTGTTTTTATTTTTATTTGTCGCTAGGTATTTTGTAATATCCTTTTTGATTTCCTTAGTGATCCATTTGTTTTTTAGTAGCATATGGTTTAGCATCCATGTATTTGTGTTTTTGCAGGTTTTTTTTTTTTTTTTTTTGTAGTTGATTTCTAATCTCATAGCATTGTGGTTGGAAAAGTTACTTGATATAATTTCAATTTTGAAAAATTTATTGAGGCTTGCTTTATGGTACATCACATCATCTATCTTGGAGAATGTTCCTTGTGCACTTGAAAAGAATGTGTATTCTGCTACTTTCAGATGGTACACTCTACAAATACCAACTAAATCCATTTGGTCTAATGTGTTATTTAAGGCCTGAGTTTCATTATTGATTTCCTGTCTAGATAATTTGTCCATTGATGTAAGAAAGGTGTTAAAGTACACCACTATTATTGTGTTACTGTCAATTTTTCCTTTTATGTCTGTTAATGTTTGCCCTATATATTCTTAAGTGCTCCTCTGTTAGGTGCATATATAGTTACAATTGTTATACCTTCGTGGATTGATACGTTGATCATTATGTAGTTTCCTTCTTTGTCTTTTCTAAGTCTTTATTTTAAAGTTTATTTTTTCTGATATGAGTATTGCTAAGCCAGCTTTCCTTTGTCTTCCATTTGCATGAAATAACTTTTTCCGTCCTCTCACTTTCAGTCTGCATGTCTCTAGATTTCAAGTGGGTGTCTTGTAGACAACATATATATGGGTCTTGTTTTGTATCCATTCAGCCAGTGTATGTCATTTGGTTAAAGCATTTAATCCTTTTACATTTAGGGTAATTATCAATATGTATGTTCTTATTGTCATTTTGCTAATTGTTTTGGATTGGTTTGTTTGTTTGTTTGTTTTGCGGTACACGGGCCTCTCACTGTCACGACCCCTCCTGCTGCAAAGCACAGGCTCCGGATGTGCAGGCTCAGCAGCCATGGCCCATGGGCCCAGCTGCTCCACAGCATGTGGGATCCTCCCAGACTGGGGCACGAACCTATATCCCCTGCATCGGCAGGCGGACTCCCAACCACTGGGCCACCAGGGAAGCCCTGGATTGGTTTTTTTTTTTTTTTCCTTTTCTCTTTTGTTCTCTTCTCTTGTGAGCTGATGACTGTTTTTAGTGTTGCGTTTGGATTCCTTTTTCTCTTTTGTGTGTATATCTATTTTAGATTTTTAGTTTGCAGTTACCATAAGGTTTTGATATAACAGTCCATATACAGATAAGATTGTTTTAAGTTGCTAATCTCTTAATTTCAAAAGCATTTCAAATATCCTGCACCTGTATTCTCCTCCTGTCACAATTACTGGTTTTGATATCATATTTGTTTGTGGATGGTTTCTTCCCTTACTGTATGTTTGCCTTTACTGGTGAGGTTTCCCATTTCATAACTTTCTTGTTTCTAGTTGTGGCATTTTCTTTTCCACCTAGAGAAGTTCCTTTAGCATTTGTTGTAAAGCTCGTTTGGTGGTTCTGAATTCTTTTAGCTATTGCTTCTCTGTAAAACTTATTTGTAAATCATTCTACACCGAATCCAAATGAGAGCCTTTCTGGGTAGAGTGTTCTTGGTTGTAGGTTTATCCTTTTCATCACTTTAAATGTATCATGCCACTCCTTTCTGGCCTGCAGAGTTTCTGCTGAAAAATCAGCTGATAATTTTATGAGGATTCCCTTGTATGTTATTTGTTGCTTTCCCTTGTTGCTTTTAATATTTTTTCTTTGTCTTTAATTTTTGTCAATTTGATTACTATGTGTCTTGGTGTGTTCCTCCTTGGGTTTATCCTGTATGGGACTCTCTGTGCTTCTTGGACTTGAGATACTGTTTCCTGTCCCATGTTAGGGAACTTTTCAGCTATTATCTCTTCAAATATTTTCTGAGGTCCTTTCTCTCACTCTTCTCCTTCTGGGACCCTTATAATGTGAATGTTTGACATTGTCTCAGAGATTTCTTAAACTGTCCTCATTTGTTTTCATTCTTTTTTCTTTATTCTGTTCTGTGGCTCCAATTTCCATTCAGAAATTCAATGGAATTTCCATTTCCATTCTGTCTTCCAGCTCACTTATCCATTCTTCTGCCTCAGTTAATCTTTTGATTGCTTCTAGTATATTTTTCTTTTCAGTTATTATATTCTTCAACTCTGCTTGTTGTTCTTTATATTTTCTAACTCATTGCTAAAAACTTCTTGTTCTGTGCATCCATTCTTTTCCCAAGTTATTGGATCATCTTTACTATAATTACTCTGAACTCTTTCTCAGGTAGATTGGCTATCTCCACTTCACTTAGGTGTTCTTCTGGGGTTTTATCTTGTTCCTTCATCTGGAACATATTCCTTTGCCGTCTCATTTTGTTTAAATTTCTATTGTGTTTTTATGTATGTAGTAGCTATGTTATGTTTCTCAACCTTGGAGAAGTGGCCTTCTGTAGTGGATGTCGTATGTGTACCAGAAGTACATTCCCCTATTGTCACCCAAGAACCAGGGACCAGCTGGTCCCTGGGTAGATTCTGACCTGTGTTTGTGTTAGTTCTGCAGGCTGCAGGACCATTGTTTCTTTGCTTCTGGTGTCTGCCCCCTGGTGGATTAGGCTGATCTAGAGGTTTCCTGGAGGGAGGGGTCATTGTCTGCCCACTGGTGAGTGGATCTGGGTATTGGCCCTCTGATTGGCAGGGGTGTGTCAAAGACATGTCTAGAGATAGCTGTGGGCTCAGGAAGTCATTAGGCAGCCTGTCTTCTGATGGATGAGACTGTGTCCCTACCCTGTTGATTGTTTGGCCTGAGGCATCCCAGCACTGGGGCCTACAGCTGTTGAGTGGGGCCAGGACTTGGTGCTAAGACCCAAGCAAGATGTCTAACTGAAGGAGAGTTCATGCAGTTGAATACTTCCCAATATTTCCACCACCAGTGTCTATGTCCCCAGCATGAGCCACAGCTGTCCCCATCTCCCCAGGAGACCCTGTAAGACCAGCAGTTAGGTCTGGCCCATGCTCCCATGGAGTCACTGCTTTTACCCTGGGTCCCAGTGTGCACAAGACCTTGTGTGTGCCCTCCAAGAGTGGAGTCTCTATTTCCCCTAGTTCTATGGAGCTCCTGCAATCAAGCCCTGCTGGCCTTCAATGCCAAATGCTCTGGAGGCTTCTCCTCCAGAGGCCAGACCCCTAGGCTGGGAAGTCTGGTGTGGGGCTCAGAGCTCTCACTCTTGTGGGAGAAGTTCTGTGATATAATTATTCTCCAGTTTGTGGGCCACCCATCTGGCTGGTATGGGATTTGATTACATCACATGTGCACCCCTCCTACTGGTTCATGCTTTCTTCATGTTTTTGGTTGTAGAATATCTTTTTTTTTTCTTTTTTGGTAGATTCCAGTCTTTTTTATCAATAGTTATTCAGTGGTTAGTTGTGATTTTGGTGTGCTCATGAGAGTAGGTGAGTTCAAGGTCCTCCTACTCTGCCATCTTGTCTCTCTCTCATAAACATCTTAAAGTGTGGAACCACTCTTCCTCTATGATTTACATAAGGTTCAAGAAAGTCCCTCTAGGGGCTTCCCTGGTGGCGCAGTGGTTGAGAATCCGCCTGCTGATGCAGGAGACACGGGTTCGTGCCCTGGTCCGGGAAGATCCCACGTGCCGCGGAGCAACTAAGCCCGTGAGCTATGGCCGCTGAGCCTGAGCGTCCGGAGCCTGTGCTCCGCAATGGGAGAGGCCACAACAGTGAGAGGCCCGCATACCGCAAAAAAAAAAAAAAAAAAAAAAAAAAAAAAAAAAAAAGAAAGTTCCTCTTTTTTACCTATGACAAGGTCAGACAAAGAATCTCCAAATTCCATTTTTTGTTCATAAATGATTAACTGAACTGCTTGCTCCCTGATCAATGTGGACAAAATGCTTATTATCAAATATTGCCTAAGCTTCTTTACTTCTCCCAGGACTCTGAACTCTGACTGATCTTTGACCTGGGCTAGCATTGCAGCATTTCCTTAAGGCCTCCCTGGAGTACAGGCTAGTATCAAGGTAAAACAGTCTCTGATCTACTCCAATCATGCCACACGTTCATCCTGCTTCCCCATACCTGATTCTCTCCAGTCTTGTTTACTTCTCCTTATAAAAGAAAACCTCTTTTGCTTAACCTTTGACAACATTGAATAGCTCATGGTACCAATGTTCTCCCTATTGCAGTGATAATCTCCCCTTTGCCAGAGTCCCATTCCTCTCCTCTTGAAATAAAAATATCAAATAAAATCCCTCTTATTAAAAACAAATAAAATAAAATAAAGTCTGGACTTGTTTTATATTTGACAAAGGATTCTTCTAAATTCCATTCATTTATTGTCTCAGCGTTTGTTTTGGAAATTATATTTCTTTCACAACTATGCATATGCTTTTCTTTCCAATGCATATCTCCTTATATTGTCTAGCATAAATAACACTTCATACATCCTTTTAGATATATTGCTTCCTTCAGGAAAACTTCCTGACCTCCTAAGCCCTATGATCCCATGAGACTTCATGTTCTAAATTCTGTCTAATATTTTTATTTTCACACAAAACTATAAGTTCTTTGAGAGAACATTCTCTTATTCTCCCAACACCTAATATTGAGAAAAGCATATGGTAGATGTTCAAGAGATGTTTCTTGAATTCATAATTTAAAAAAATATAGCAGAAGGCAATTTTCCTTAGCTATGCCTTCTTTACATCCTAATTAATAATTTGATGAGTTGGGGAGTAGTCTCAAAAACAACATTGATACTTTCCAGGTATGACTGTGTCCCAATTAGTTAAGAAAATGCATTCCTGTACCAAGAGGCAGATAGGGAGAGAAGCAGAGGGTCTTTTGATTTTCAATCAGACTGGCAGTTGTGTACCTAATACTCATGGGAAACTCAAATTAGTTTTTCAATTCAATTCCATTTGTGTTATAAATGGTGAAAATTTCTCCAATTCTGGAATAACATATAAATCATTCTTAAGTGTTTGGTGTCATTGATAATTTCCATATTTGTTCTGTGTTTTCTGGATATTTCAGTGGTAAGTTAGGAGGGATTTTGTAAAGACCACTAGATAGAGGACTATTTTAACCACAAAAATAACTAGAGAAAATTTAACTGCCAGATTTTGGAGTTAACCTTCAGAGTAAGAATTATTTTTCTCTCTCACTCCACCCTGGGTTTGATTCTCTTGCCAGCCTCCTCTATCCTCAACAGAAATTTTTGCAATAAGAAGGTATGCCAAGAAAGGAAAGAGATGCAGTCACAGTTACACTTAGAAAGTGCCTAATATTTTTGAAATGATGTAAAGTCATAATACATTAACTCTGAAAAATTAGCATTAGTATTTGGACCAGTTAGGGTCCCAGCAGAAAATATATTGCACAAATTAGGATAATTTGGTTAACAATTTATAAATCCACAGCATCGGAAACCATAATGACAGTGCATAAGGCCAGGGGTGGTAATGCTAGAATCTCCTTAATACACCTAAACATGAAGAAACAAATGAAAGGAATAGTTAATGGAACCTAGAAAGAGAGAGAGCTGTGTGTATAAGGCTGCCTGACAAGAATTAAAACCTTCAGGTGGAAGGTTGCAGCCTTAAAACCTTTAGTTAATGTATGCAAACAACCTGTAATAATCCCACAGAGAGGGGTCAGCAACAAGGGGATAACTACCCCAAACTCATTCTTCTCCCTTCCATCAATCCTTTGTCAGTACTATCATTGACAAACCCAATCAGAAGTCAGTGGGCAAGAAAGCCTTTGTATATTGTCCAAATTGACCAGATCAGCAAACCATGGCCCTTGGACCAAATGCAGCTTGCCACCTGTTTGTGTATGGACCTCAAGCTAAGAATTATTTATTTAATTCAAGTGCATATTCATCTTGTCATACTTTTAAGATTATAGTTTATTTTATTATAGAATTGGTTGACAAATATTGTGTTTATCATTCAACTATAATTGTATGAAAAGAATGTAATATACATTGATGTCAACATAAGCACTTATGACAATATTCTTTACTTACAGAAAAGTGACAAAAGGTAGAAAATTTTAAATGGAAGACTTAATAATGTCAGAATTTCTTCACAAATATAAAAACTAAAAATGTGGCTGGAACTAAAATAAGTTTCTGAATGGCTCATTCATAAACCAAACAAGTAATGCCATTTAATTAAATTGTGTCTGATTGCAGTGATCAAAGTACCCAGAAAAAAATAAACTTGGTTAGGACTAACAGCTTTTGAGTGAGAACAATTGTTCAAAAATTTGAGAACTTGAGTAAAATTGCAATAGTCAACTAAGAAAAAAACATAGCAATTGATTTCAAGTACTTTTCTGCAGTGCTTGCTAAGTCAACAGATGATATTGATACTGCTCAGACTTTATTTGAGGAGTCAATGGCAAGTCAGAAGTAGTTAAAAAATCTACTTATGTGAATACTCTCTGTGGACAGAAAGAATACTTTCAAAGAAGTTGAGTAAACATGAATTCAGTAAAACCTGAAGAAGAATCTGGTAATATATATTACAATAGATGATGATAAAAATGCATGTGTAGTAGAAATAGGAAAAGTTGGACAAAGTCTAAAAACTTGTGAAAATGTAGTGTGGTTAAAGCCTATGGACATTCATTGTAATATTCATGTAGGTATTTTGTGGAAAACATTTGACCTCTATCATTTGTTATTGTAAATATGAGCTTCATTTGCTCTTATGACTTAACTGTTATCAGTTGCATCAAATTTTGTTAGAAATAGAAGCTAAAGAATCTGACCTGATCTACTTCACAGAAGTTTGATGGTTTGGCAGTGATAGAATTTCATTGAGGTTTTCTGTTTGTTTGTTTTGAGCACAGGACAAAAACTGCTTTTTAAAATTTTTTTCTGAATGAAAAGAATTGCTTCAACCACTATTAATTATAGACATGATAATATTTCTTAATGAATCAAAGTAAAAGGCAGAATACTGTTTACATGTGCAGTGTATGCAGGAGCATAGTCATTTCAACAACTGATGTTGTTTGAGTCACAAGTAATGTTAATCTGTTTTAAACACTTCCCATGTTGTAACAAGTTAAAACAAAAAGTGAGATCTCTTTTCCCAAGCAAATTTGTGGTGGATATATTTCCTGAGCTAAAACTACCTATTCAGATTTTTTTTTGGGGGGGGGCGTTGATGCAAGTGTAAAAGAAATTTTCACATTTCAAAATCCATTCAACTGTACATTTGAGGAGCTTCCACCTAAACTTCAAATAGAAGTGATTAATCCTCAGTATAATGACAAACTAAAAAGTGCATATCAAGAGAAGAATCTAATAGAATTCTGTAAATAACTCTCAAATGACAAATACGTTCAATTGAAGTTATAAGTTTGTGGATTAATCTCAGTATTTAATAGTACTAATGTGTGGGAAAGCACAAGATGAAATATGTAAAATATGTAAAATCTAGTTATATAGTAGCACTAAACACTAAATTTCAACCTCCATTAAGCAAAATGTTACACAGAATTGCTGAGACCAAAGTTTATTTCTCATTTGAACTGTAATTTCTAATGTTTCCATGGACTTCTGATTGTTTACTCTCTCATTTTTTGAACTCTGTACCTTTATCTTTTCCTTTGGATTTTCCAAATTTCTGTTTTGATATCAGTTCTATCATACCTCCTATTTGTTTCTTAAAGTCCTCTCCTGTCACTGCCAACCATTTTTCCTCCTTGTCTAATTTGAATTTTTGCCCCTGACCTGTAGCACATTTGTCATAGAGGACTCAAGGAGAACTTGAATCTCTCTACCTTTTCCCCTCCCCATAAGCTATGACTACCAGTTGTTTTTCTAAGACTCTAATTCAGTAAATTCCTAAAATAGGGTTCATGGGAGATAACGTTTAAGGTCCTGAAAATGTTTTTGTTTGTCCATATTTGATGAAATTTTTGGCTGGGTATAAAAAGCCTGGAATTTTTTATTACTCTCATGGTTTTCTCCACAACCTCTTAGTATAACTAACAAGTTTGTTGCCATTCAATTCTCATTTATTAATGGATATCTTATCATGATTTATTTTCAATCTGGAGTACTACACAACTTTTAAATACTTTGAATGCTGACATTTTACACTCATCGATCTAGGTATGTGTCTTTTTCTTCATTCTATTCAGAACACTCTAGGTCCTGTTCTTGACAAAAATTCTGGCTTCTTTGTCTCCACTAATTTTTAAATATAGTCAAATATAGGACATCCTACATTGATCCTGACTGTCTTTGATTTCTATTTTCAAAAATTATATTTACCAGCTATTTGTCTTTGTGTTCTATATTTTTGGAGAGGCCCTTAAAATAATTTTCCTTTTCTTGTAGTTTTATTTTTAAATTTGAAGTTATGCATTTACTTTCTTAGAGTTCTTTGTCTCCAATAATTCCAATTAAATCTCTCTAAGAATACTAATGCAAGTGTTGATTAATTGTTAATATTTTCTAATATAATTTTGGGTCCCTATAGGACATTCTTTTCTACTTGTCTTTTTTTTTTTTTAATGTTATTTGTTGAGTGATGTATCATTTATTCATATTTTAAATTAAGGCAGTAAAGAAGACCTCTATGTACTTACATAAGTAAATATAGTCAGCTGTCTTTTGCTTTAAGGTATTGGATGAGGTTCTACCTATTACCCTGGAAAATTTCTAAATGCCAAAAAGAATAAAATTTTAATCTGGTCTGATAAAACAAAGTATCAGCTTTAACTTTACAGATAATTTTTATAATTTCCAAAGAGAATAAAGTTCTGAAATTTTTACCTAGGCTTAAGTGACTAGCTGAAATCTTTCTGTATCCACATAAAGTAGAGATTAGAGGAATAAGTAAATCAAGAGTTCTATATATAAAACTTCAATTAGTTCCTCTGCTTCCAGCTATGTACATATCTCTGCCTCTCCCTTTGCTGAACTTGTTGCTTATCTTGGCTCCCTCCCTGGATGCAGCTGCATTAGTGTATATTCTAGACTTTGGCTTCCTCTGCTCTCTCTAATCAATCTGTAATAGTGATTTCCTTTTGGTTCTTTAGACATTGTTGAAAAATGTATTCAGTAATAGAATATCCTCATGTTCTTTTAGTTTTAATTTCTTCCATATATTTTAATGGGGTATTGAGAAAGAAGAGATAAAATGAGACATGTGTCTCAGTCTGCCATATTAAAATGTACACACTCAAAAATTTATTGAACTCCTAATGTGTGGCACCACTTTGCCATATTTATTTGAACGGGACAAAAATGTTTTTTAACCGTATAAGTTTTATCTTCTGATGGCACAACAGTTGATAAGTAAGCAGTAACAATATAATTTAAAATTAAAATAAATAACATGAAGAGAAAAGACAGTATCCCTTGAGAAGGAATGCCAGAAGAGACCAACTCTAGATATGATGGTCAGAAAACAAAAAGAGTAGAAAACAATTATGTCCAGCCTTAAGGGATAAGCAAGAGACAGTCATACAAAGAGAAAGTGGGTAGAATATTATAAGCAAAAAATCCCTATTTGGAAAAATCTTTAGATAGTAGAAATGAGTGACTGAAAGCAAGGCAAGGAGTCTGTTAGTCAAAGGATAGTAAACTAAGAAAACTTTAGAGACAGAAACAGAGGCTGTATTGTTCAGGGCACTGTAAACTATGGAAGAGTATAGATTTTATGTACTTTGAAATATTTTATTCAGAGGTATGAAATAATTTAATTTATGTTTTAAGAAGATCATTTTGCTTTTCCAAGGAAAGGTGGAAGGTAAGTCTAGATGTCAGGAGCTTATCTCAGTAATTCAGGTGAAAGAAAATGAGCTGAGTGGTAGAAGAGAAAAGAAAGAGAATAGATTCTATGTGGTGTGAAATATCAAATTACTGAGACTTACTGATGGATTGGTTATGAAGGGTGAATAAATGAGAAGAATCTAGAAGACTCAAGTTATTTGCTACAAAACTTATTGTTTTGTGGAATTTTATTGAGATGGGGAAGACTGAAGAAGAAAGGAAAGAAGAATTTAATTTTAGACTCATTAAATTTAAGATGCCAGTAGAACATTCAAATGGAAATGCCAAGACAAGAAGGCTACACTGAGAATTTAAATTTTGTTTTATTAGTACATATGTAGTAATGAAAACCATGTGACTGGATAATAAGATCTCAGGAGACAGAATCAGGAGGGAAGAGAACCTAGTTCTTAAGTCAGATAGAGGCAGAGGAGTCAGCAATGGAGACTGAGAAATAATATAATCAGGAAGACACAGGAAAAAAGCCAGGAAATTCTGAAATCAATCATGAAAGTCAAATCATGAAAGTGAAGAAGAAATAGAGTTCAAAGAAGGAAGCTTTCAAATTAAAGGCAAAGAAATATGCATTAGATTTGTTGATTTTGACAATGGCAGTTTCAGAGAAGGCAAGTTGATTAGAGTATTTTGAAGAGTAAGAGAGAGATAAGGAAATGGTTGGGAAAAGCATGTGCAGAAAATTATTGTAAGAATTTTAGATATAAAGGAGACCAGAAAGGAGCTGAATAGGCCATATGGGTAAAGGAAGGTTTTGTTTATTTGCTTGATTATAAGATTAAAGACATTTCATCTTTTATGTAAATCTTCCTACATAAGTGCTCAGGTCCTCAGTTGTGCCTGTAACGCTCCAGATGGCCTAAGAAATGGAGAGCTACTTGCCTCAGTACTTGGGTAGTCTAACCAGTTTTCTCCAGTGTTATTTTACATTATTATAACTTTTATATGCATGTCATGATGTGAAACATGTTGTGAAGGAATGATTTCTGGCATATGAACCATCTAGGGGAGAGACAGACAGACAGAGAGAGAGAGAGAGCATAAGGATGCAAGAAGAGAGAAAATAACCAAAAGGTAAAGTCATAAAGAAGAAGCAGAGTAACCATTTCCAAGAGAAAGAAAATTTCCCTCATTTCTTAAGTAAAAAAGTAAATAAGTTACTGGCAGATGCAGGTGAGTTAAAAATTTGATCATGAGAAGGTTGGACATCTTTGAAATGATTTTCATTCTCTGTATAAAATATAAAGCAAGATGATAATAAGTAAGGAGAAAAAATATAGGGCATTGAAAAATAAAGGAAGAGATGTGATGTATTTATTGCAAATAGAAAAAAAACTATATTACTTGATAAGATGATACTTTTTGCTGGATTATTCTGATCAAAGAAGATGCAATATCCCTAAATATAGTTATAAAGCTATTTGTTCATATTGGATAAGCCTAGAATGTAAACTTCTGGAGGCCGGGGATGTTTATCTCCCTTAGGGTTTCATCACTGACACTTTCTGTGAAGTAAGCACACAATACATATTTTTTGAATGAATGAACAACAATCCTGACTCCTACAAAATGATTTTATGGGACCATTGTTTTTGGAGGGAAAAGTCACCTTTTGTCCAATTGTTTTCCTTCCTCCATCTTTTCTTTCTCTAAGTTTTCCTCTCATCCAAATAAAATAAAACATTGGTGCCATCATTTCCAGCCAAACCCTTTTAAAAATATTGCTCCCTAATGTAAAGGTTGACTTTCAGCCAAAATTCCTCTAACTGATTTAATTGGACAAATATTAGAACAAATTAAAAATTTTATTATAAATCGTCCAAGTAAGAATTATCTTTCTAGCATATTTCAATCCTGGATGGTCTTTTCACATAGAATGCCAAAGTCAGCACTTTTCCATGAGTCCTTTGCTATCAGATTTAAGCCATAGCTTTAACTTGATTGATCACTTTCTTTTCTGCTTCAAGGAAACCTGTTGCCTCTGTTGGCATATTTACTGCTGCCCTTGCAAATATATGAACTATCCCAAGCATAACATGACCACAGATGGTAGAAAACTCACTTTAATCAAACGCTTGCTGTGTTCCTGGAACTACCACTGGCAGCCCCCACTTCATGGCTGATTGTCAGTGCCCAGCCTCTGCACACTGGTTGTGTGAAACACTAATCGATTTAATTTTAATAGAGCACATTGTAGCACTTTATCTTGCAGTTTTTAAGAGAGTAAATATTTATCGTCCACTACTCTCCAGCTACTTCAAGGATGACTACTTGGTCTGTACTAGGAGATTTCAGTATACTGAAACTTTCTGTTTAAAACAAATGGGCAGATTATCTGAAGTGTTTTTATCTACCCCAAGTGACTATAAACTCATTTCAAGTAATCTTTTGCTTACTCTAATAGAAAAGGGGCATGGCGTGTTATATTAACCAAATGGATATCATCGTTTGCTTCTGGGGAAACCAAACTCGAGGTGTGTTTGCCAGTATCAAGTAGGAAGTTCTGTATGATTGTCTGGTTCAGATTTTAGTGGAGAAGACTGTCTTTCATCTTTGTGGAATAGAACTGCAGTCTTGGAAGAGATTTTATCCTCAACCAGCTGCAGGGAAAATGCAGCATTTCTAGCTGCTCTTAAGTCCTTGGGGAAAATATCAGGAAAGTAGAGGAAATGCAGTACAAAACATGGCCAAAGGAGTAATCTGATTAGATTGAATCTGCTTCATGTACTTCGGTAAATCACAGAGGCAGAGTTAAAAATTGCCTTGGGTTGTTGCACAACTCTAGAACAATGAAAATTATAAATCTTATTTACAAATAGGAAAAATTAGATCTCATCTTATTCAAATATAGTGTGTACACATTCTTCTCTTCTGTCAAATGAATAAAGAATTCTGAAATATCACCTACAAATATATTAACTGAAAAATCCTCTGTAAGAGATTCTTTCTGCTCATCAAAAATCTGTTCATAATATAAAAGTTCAAGAAATCGACTTAACAGTTCCCAAATGCTGACTTAATTTATCCTCTGTTCAAATTTAATTTCACAAGTTTTACTATTTTTTATGATTTTTGTCAATTAATGGAATCAAAATAAAGTCCAAAAAAAAATCCAGAAAACTTAAGAAACATACTGCTTTTCTCATTTGGATATTCAGATACCATCTAACTTTATGAGAATAAATATTCAAAGGTCAAAATTTCAACAGGTTAAAATATCCTTTCTACCATCAGATGTTAGGGCTCATAGCCACACTGGAGGCTGTGTCAAACAGTACAACTACAAAAAAAACTAGAAATGCTCTAGCATATTAACCCCAAGTGTTCGTTATTAGAATTCTTATGCATTTGTAGCTAGATTTTTGCAGAAAACTGGGTTATACTTGAGATTAATTAACTAATGTATCAATATTCTTATTGAGAAATAAAAAAAATCATCCAAATAACTCTAAAAAACAAGGTAATATAATACCGATTATATGTCATACTTAGAATATGTCTAGTTATATATATAATTATACATATAATTTTTTTGCTATGTACCTATTAATTCTAATTTTTGCATATTTCAGATGCCACTAATAAATGTGTATTTTGTAGAATTTTCAGATGTCACTTCAAAGTTTCTTTTTTTACAGTGTAAATCTATGTGTTAATTCATAACTTGTGTAAAAAGAATGACCACATATACTCTTATTATTATACTTTGAAACAGGCATGTAGTCCAACCACTGTATTTGAATATTCATGGTTCTGAGACCTCAAAGATTTTTTGTCATGTTATCCATCACTAGGCTAAGAAATAGCATTTACACATATTTTTAATGGCACAATTAGAAACTTTGTTTAAAAACATTAAGATTCTCATTAAATACATAGGAGAAAAAAAAACATAAACATTCATTATGAAAATAAAGCCAAATGGACATTATTGGTTGCCTTCCCTGCATCTATCCCTGACTTTCTCCCTCCCCCAAAGTTCCCTGATTTTAGTTTCTTATTTCTATCTCTGATCTATTTGTTACAATATTCTAAGCCTAAGTTGATCAGTCTATGACATTTCTCTAGCCATTAGGAGTAATTCACATATAAGCAAGTTTACTCAGTTCAGGCCAAAAAGTTGCATGGAATATTTGCTGGGGCTTATCTAAAGAGAAAAGACATCTTCCTTCTTTCTCTGAACATTGTTGTATGAAAGCATGTGGTATAGATTACAAAAGTCTTTTTCCCAATAATTCCCCTCCTGATAAAGCTAAATAAGAGAGCAGAGTTGGGAAAATCCCATAGAAATAGAACAAAAGGTATTGGATTTAGCCAGTCCTAAAGACTACCCTATCCTTGGGTCAATACATTTACTTAGAGTTTAATCTATTTTAGACTTTATGTTATTTGTAAATGAAAGTATTATAACTGTTACATATGACAGTTCTGATTATTGATTGATTGCAGTATTGTAAAAAGGTGCCAAATATGTTCTATGTGTTATCTCACCTGATAAAACAATATGAAGTAAGTATTATAGTAAGTTAAATATTAAAGATACAGTCCAGAATCACATGGTTGCTAAGTGGTAGAGCCAGGATTTGAACCAAAATCTGTTTGACCTAAAATTTTGCAAAGTTACTTTGTCTCAACACTATTCAATGATCACTTTTTTAACATCTTTGGAGGATATACAGAGGGACTGTCTATGTGAATACTTCTTGATGGTGGAAAACATGAACCGTAATTTCAGGGGCACCTCAGTCCTTCTTGTCTGGAAGACAAAAGAACATTTTACTAATTTTATTTGATATTAAAATCTAATTCTGTTCCTCAGAACCACACAGCACTTTCTATCACATGATGCCAAGGTAGCCACAATTATTCAGAGCCCTTATAGCTGAAGTATTTATGTAACCCATATTACTGAGACAGTTGGAGTAACTTAGGCATAGGAAAAAATGCTCAGAAGAGAATCAAGATTTCTCTCTTATTGATAAATCAACTGTTACTGTGATAAAAAGAGAATAGAGAGAAACACATACTTTATATAAAATTAAACTATGCAGAAAGCATGAAATGTTATCCTTTGGTTGTGTACAAGAATGAACAAGGTACCAATGAAATGAGACTGTTGTAGGTAGTTGAGGTTGCATTACTTCACTTGGGAAGATTAACGAATTCTCTCTGGAAGAATTCTACCCTTTATATTTTATCCTTTATATAATTAAGTAAGCTTTTCAACTGTATCTGGTAGAATTGGTACCATTACTTCTATCATTGCATCTTATGAAATGCTGAGTGTATCCAGAATGCAGAAACATTCTTCCTCCCCAGAAATGGGAAATGTCCAGTCAGAACAAAGCAATAACCAAGATCCTGTTGCTATGATTTTCTCTAATGAGCGTTGTATAAGAAACCATGGTTCCTGAAAATATCCCACTTAACAGGATAAAGAACAAGGAATATATTTTACTCATTAATAGTAGTGGTGAAATTCAGAGAGTGTAAGGGTGAAGAACTTGGGACTGGGAACTATACTGTCAGGGTTTTAATTCTGTGTGTGCTCTGCCACTTACTAGCTCTGTGACCTTAATAAAATCACTTTACTTCTTTGTGTATCATTTCATTTTTAAAAAGTATTAACTAAATACACTTTGGTAAGATTTCAAGGAACTTATATATTAAAAAGTTTAAACTATGACATGAAAGGTGATAAGTACTCAAATATTGTCTAGTAGTAGTAGTAGTGATGTAGATAATCATAGGAAAAAATAAGAAATGGTTGCTGTACAATATTCCAGGCACTAAATGTATTTGATGCTTTACAAATATTATCTCATTTAATCATCAAAATCATTTTAATTAAAGAGAGAAGTATTACCATTATTTTCAGATGAAGACATTAAGAAACAGTGGTTAAGAAATGTTCCCAAGTTCAGATAGCCTGTGAATTCTGAGATGTAAACTCAGATTACCAGGTGTTAAGACTAGGCTGTTAACTATTACTCCAGGGTATTTTCTTTGATTGGTCTTATTTGGACTAGAATAGATCACTGAGTCTCATATAAGGAGTCATAATTCTCATTTATTCACATACAAATATTCTATATCTTTGAACACAATATATTCCTTAAAATAGAACTTGCTCGTTGAAGAAGTGAATTAATGACAGCATCATTTATAGAAATTGCTATTGCTATTGCCATTGCTATGATTTAAATGGTGTCAGGGAAAATGACAGGCAGTATCAATCTATGCCAACAGCTTGCAAACATATAGCTACAAGGATGGGTAAGTGCAATGAGGCAAACTTATTCCTATGCTTCTGCACCATTTAAGTGCAAGGACCAAAAAATAAAATAAAATCTTGCTGGATAACAAAGCAGATAAAATTGACAAAATTTGTACTTAAAATATTATCTACAGGGATAGTGTGTTATAAAAAAATAAAGATTATAATATATTTATTTGATTGTTAGCTCTTTAAAGGCCGGGATCTTTTCTTGTCCATATTTCCCCATACTACATTACTGACATTCTAGCCTTGTACCTTTGAACAAGACATGGACCAGTTCCAACAGCCTACCCACCCATATAATTTTTGTTATGATAGGAAAGGAATTCCTGTTCCCATTTAAAGTCAGTCCCTCCATCTGTGCCCTGAATTTCATTCCCATTAATTTTTCTCAAGGACATTGTTTCTGCAATTGCTTTTTTCTCTCCTGCAATAGCAAGTTCTTTTTCTTTCTCTGATGTAACATGACTTAATACGATTCTTCTTTTGAAAAAATCATCACATATCCTCACATTTTTTCCAGTCACTGCCCCATTTTTCTATTTCTCTTTCATGCAAAACTTCCTTAAAAGTTTCATTTATTTTATTGTTCTTTCCCTTTTCTTACTTTTCACTCTCACTCTAACCTACTTCAATCAGGCTTTTCCCCTTAAAACTCCAATAAAAATACTCTTTTCAAGATTATAAATGACAAGAACTAGTGGTCAAGTCACTGTAATTATACTTGACTTTTAGCAGCATTTGACATAAGTGATCACAGTTCTTTCTTGAAACACACACTATCCTCATCTTCAAGGATACCTAAGATGCCTGATTTTCTTCCTACTTCATGAATGTCTTTTTAAAGTCCATTTTTATTGTTCCTCTTCTACCAACCATGTAAACATCATAGTGTTCCAGATGTTTTCCTCTTCTAGGCATCCTCTAGATAATCTTATGAAGACTCATGACTTTCATTACAACCAATGCATAGATGACATTCAAATTCATCTTTTTTCCTGGAGCCCACTACTGAGTTACAGACTTTTCAGATTTAAAATAGTCAAAACAATTTTTCCAAGCCCTCCTCATACCAATAAATATAGCATTCTATCTTGAACCATTTGTTTATGCCCAAAATCTAGCTCATTGTTGATTCCTCACTTACCCTCATATGACACACTCAATCCATCAGTAAATCTCCTTCTCTTCACCTCCAAAATACTTCTGCAATTGAACCACTTTTCTTTTTTTTAACATCTTTATTGGAGTATAATTGCTTTACAATGGTGTGTTACTTTCTGCTTTACAACAAAATGAATCAGTTATACATATACATATGTTCCCATATCTCTTCCCTCTTGAATCTCACTCCCTCTCACCCTCCCTATCCCACCCCTCTAGGTGGTCACAAACCACCTAGCTGATCTCCCTGTGCCATGCAGCTGCTTCCCACTAGCTATATATTTTACATTTGGTAGTGTATATATGTCCATGCCACTCTCTCACTTTGTCACAGATTACCCTTCCCCCTCTCCATATACTCAAGTCCATGCTCTAGTAGGTCTGTGTCTTTATTCCCATCTTACCCCTAGGTACTTCATGACCTTTTTTTTTTTCCCTTAGATTCCATATATATGTGTTAGCATACAGTATTTGTTTTTCTCTTTCTGACTTACTTCACTCTGTATGACAGACTCTAGATCCATCCACCGCACTACAAATAACTCAATTTTGTTTCTTTTTATGGCTGAGTAATATTCCATTGTATATACGTGCCACATCTTCTTTATCCATTCATCTGTTGATGGACACTTAGGTTGCTTCCATGTCCTGGCTACTGTAAATAGAGTTGCAATGAACATTTTGCTACATGACTGTTTTTGAATTATGGTTTTCTCAGTGTATATGCCCAGTAGTGGGATTGCTGGGACATATGGTAGTTCTATTTTTAGTTTTTTAAGGAACCTCCATACTGTTCTCCACAGTGGCTGTATCAATTTACATTCCCACCAACAGAAACTGTGATTAAAAATCTTCCAACAAACAAAAGCCCAGGACCAGATGCCTTCACAGGCGAATTCTATCAAACATTTAGAGAAGAACTAACACCTATCCTTCTCAAACTCATCAAAAATATAGCAGAGGGAGGAACACTCCCAAACTCATTCTACAAAGATGTCACAAAGAAAGAAAACTACAGGCCAATATCACTGATGAACATAGATGTAAAAATCCTCAACAAAATACTAGCAAACAGAATCCAACAGCACATTAAATGTATCATACAACATGATCAAATGGGGTTTATTCCAGAAATGCAAGGATTCTTCAATATATGCAAATCAACCAATGTAATACACCATATTAACAAATGGAAGGAGAAAAACCATATGATCATCTCAATAGATGCAGAGAAAGCTTTTGTCAAAATTCAACACCCATTTATGATAAAAACCCTTCAGAAAGTAGGCATGGAGGGAACTTTCCTCAACATAATAAAGGCCATATATGACAAACCCACAGCCAACATCATCCTCAATGTTGAAAAACTGAAACCATTTTCACTAAGATCAGGAACAATACAAGATTGCTCAGTCTCACCACTATTATTCAACATAGTTTTGGAAGTTTTAGTCACAGCTATTGGAGAATAAAAATAAATAAAAGGAATCCAAATTGGAAAAGAAGAAGTAAAGCTGTCACTGTTTGTAGATGACATGATACTATACATAGAGAATCCTAATGATGCTACCAGAAAACTATTAGAGCTAATCAATGAATTTGGTAAAGTAGCAGGATACAAAATTAATGCACAGAAATCTCTGGCATTCTTATACACTAATGATGAAAAATCTGAGAGTAAAATTAAGAAAACACTCCCATTTACCATTGCAATGAAAAGAATAAAATATCTAGGAATAAACCTTCCTAAGGAGACAAAAGACCTGTATGCAGAAAATTATGACACTGATGAAAGAAATTAAAGATGATACAAATAGGTGGAGAGATATACAATGTTCTTGGATTGGGAGAATCAACATTGTGAAAATGACTTTACTACCCAAAGCAATCTACAAATTCAATGCAATCCCTATCAAACTACCACTGGAATTTTTTACAGAACTAGAACCAAAATTTTCACAATTTGTATGGAAACACAAAACAACCACTTCTATTTTAAACCCAAACTTACAACACCATCCTCTTTCACCTAGACTATTGCAGTAGTATCCTAATAGTAACTTCACCTTCATTCTTGCCTCATTAGGTTTCACCTTTTACACAGCAGCCAGACTCTTCTTTCAAAAGCATCAATCAGCTTATGTCACTCCACTTTGCAAACTCTCCAATGGCTACGGCTTATCCTTGGAAAATAATTGAAAACTCTCTATTGTGTGTCCTTTAAAACCACATGTGATCTAGCACCTGGTTATCTTTTAGACCAGTCTTGGAACCATTTACTCACTCTGTTCTAGTTACTTTGGCTTTCTTCACACACACACACACACTCACACACACACACACACACACACACACACGCTTATCTCTAATTTAGGGTGTATTTTATTCCTGAAATTCCATTTTCCATTCCTTTAAACGTTTAACTTTTTCAAGTAATTCATTCCTCTGAACCTATTATCTATTCAGGATATTTTCCAGATGCTCTATTCTAAAGTAGTTTACCCCATCGCTTTCAATGATGTCAACTTATTTTATTTTGTTCTTAGCATTTATCACTATCTTCAAGTAGTCTCTATGCCTACGTATCCATTTATTTATGTGTGTATTTACTTATCATCTGTATCATCCTGATCACAAGCCACTGGAATATAAGACTCATGACAGTGAAGATCTTGTTTCATTTATTCATCACTACTGAGTGGACAACTCCTGATTATTTGCAAACCTTGGGGTAGAAAGGTAGTAAAGGGGGAAATTAGGAAAGGTAAAATAATGATAGACCATCACTTCCACTGAGAAAAATAATAGCCATGTAATTACATTAAGCTTAAAACTCTAAGATATGTGCATACATTTTTTTTTCCCACAAAGGATGTTATTCATCATCCAAATCTATCATTCCTGGGTCACTATGATGAGATTCAGCAAACTTTAAATATAAAAAGAAAGTTACTGGGAGAAAGGAATTGCCAGAAGCAAAGTATAAAGCATAGAGAAGATAGATGGACCACAGAAATAGTCTCCTCTTTGCCTCTGTCTTTTTCCTTTAGAAAATAATTTTCTGACAGCATGTGATTGTACTTTAGTTTTTTATTTTTCTTCAAGCTTTTTAGGCCTGTCATTATTATCTTCATCATCATCCACAGAAGTAAAACTCATTGAATTCTTATTACATTTAAAATTCCACTAGATTTTAAAATCCAGATAAGTGACACTGGTATACTTAGCTTACCATTATAGTCTTGCTAATTAACAAAAACCTTAGGACCTCATACCTATCAAAATATTTTAGAAACTTTAGCACTTCATTGTGCTGTCTCCTTAATCCTCATAAAACCAATACAACTTAGATTTTATTGTTTTTTTCTTTTACTGAGTTTAATATGGCAAGGAAATGGAAACATAGAGAAGTTAATTTGCCCAATAAAAATTACATGCTTGTAAATAAAATGCCTAGGACTCCAACCAAATACTAATTCCAGTGATTTTGGTGATTCTAGTAACTCATGCTTTTAATCACTTAGTCAAATAATTCCCAAACTTTAGAGTACAAAGGAATCATCTGGATTATTTCTTTTGAGAATTTCTGGTTCTAAACTCAGATATTCCATTCAGAAGTTCTCAGGAGGTCAATGGATATATACTTTGGACAATATTACAGTGATTCCATTGTTGGAGGGAAAAGAACCACTCTTTGAGGGACAATGTAATAACTCACACTATTCCATTTTACTAATACATATTATAGGCATTTAATAATACTTATTAAATAGAAAATAATTAATTTGGAAGAGTGGAGTCTTTTCACATAATGTCACTTTTATTTAATTTTTTTGACATTTTAAAGACTTTTTAAAGAAGTTTTAGGTTTATAATAAAATTGAAATGAAGGTACAGTGATTTCCTATATACCACCTGCCCCCACACGTGCATAGCTGCCCTCATTATTAACATTTCTCACTAGAGTGGTACATTTTTTTTTGCCAAGGATGAAGCTACATGGACACATCATAATCACCCAAAGTCCATAGTTTTCCTTAGGGTTCACTCTTGGTGCTGTACATTCTATGGGCTTTGACAAATACTTAATGGCATATATACATCATTATAATATCATATAAAGTACTTCCACTTCCTTAAAAATTCTCTGTGCTCTGTTTATTCACCTCTTCGTCCCTCACCCTGGCAACCACTGATCTTTTGTTGTCTCCATAGTTTTGCCTTTTCCAGAATGTCATATAGTTGGAATCAAATAGTATGGAATGTTCTCAGTTTGGCTTCTTTTTACTTAGTGATGTATTTAAAGTCCATCTATGTCTTGTCGTGTCTTGATAGCTATTTATTTTTTACATCCTTATTGGAATACAATTGCTTTACAATGTTGTGTTAGTTTCTGTTGTAAAACACACTGAATCGGCTATGTGTATATATTTATGTCTATATCTCCTCCCTCTTGTGCCTCCCTCCCACCCTCCCTATCCCACCCCTCTAGGTGGTCACAAAGCACTGATCTAATCTCCCTGTTCTATGCAGCTGCTTCCCACTAGCCATCTGTCTTACAATTGGTAGTGTATATATGTCAATGCTACTCTCTCAATTCATTCCAGCTTCCCTTTCCCAACCCCATGTCCTCAGGTCCATTGTCTATGTCTGCATCTTTATTCCTGTCCTGCCCCTAGGTTTTTCAGAACTTTTTTTTTTACATTCCATATATATATGTTAGAATATGGTATTTGTTTTTCTCTTTCTAACTTACTTCACTCTGTATGACAGACTCTAGGTCCATCCACCTCACTACAAATAACTCAATTTTGTTTCTTTTTATGGCTGAGTAATATTCCATTGTAAATATGTGCCACATCTTCTTTATCCATTCATCTGTTGATGGACACTTAGGTTGCTTCCATGTCCTGGCTATTGTAAACAGTGTTACAATGAACATTGCCGTACATGTCTCTTTGAATTATGGATCTCTCAGTGTATATGCCCAGTAGTGGGATTGTTTGGTCATATGGTAGTTCTGTTCTTAGTTTTTTTAAGAAACTTCCATACTGTTCTCCATAGTGACTGTATCAATTTACATTCCCACCAACAGTGCAAGAGGGTTCCCTTTCCTCCACACCCTCTCCAGAATATATTGTTTGTCGATTTTTTGATGATGGCTATTCTGATTGGTGTGAGGTGATAACCTCATTGTAGTTTTGATTTGCATTTCTCTGATGATTAGTGATGTTTCATGTGTTTGTTGGCATATCTTCTTTGGAGAAATGTCCATTTAGGTCTTCTGCCCATTTTTGATTGGGTTGTTTGTTTTTTTGATATTGAGCTGCATGAGTTGCTTGTATATTTTGGAGATTAATTCTCTGTCAGTTGCTTCACTTGCAAATATTTTCTCCCATTCTGAGGGATGGTTTTTCGTTTTGTTTCTGGTTTACTTTGCTGTGAAAAAGCTTTTGTTTCATTAGGCCCCATTTGTTTAGTTTTGTTTTCACTTCCAATACTCTAGGAGGTTGGTCAAAAAGGATCTTGCTGTGATTTATGTCATAGAGTGTTCTGCTTAGGTTTTCCTCTGAGAGTTTTATAGTGTCTGGCCTTAAATTGAGGTCTTTAATCCATTTTGAGTTTATTTTTGTGTATGGTGTTAGGAACTGTTCTAATTTCATTCTGTTACATGGAGCTGTCCAGTCTTCCCAGCACTACTTATTGAAAGGCTGTCTTTTCTCCATTGTATATTCGTCCTTATGTTTTAAAAGATAAGGTGACCATATGTGCATGAGTTTATCTTTGGCCTTTCTATCCTGTTCCATTGATCTATATTTCTTCCAGTACCATACAGTCTTGATTACTGTAGCTTTGTAGTATAGTCTGAAATCTGGAAGCCTGATTCCTCCAGCTCCATTTTTCTTTCTCAAGATTGTTTGGCTACTCGGGGTCTTTTGTGTTTCCATACAAATTGTGAAATGTTTTGTTCTAGTGCTGTGAAAAATGCCCTTGGTAATCTGATAGGGATTGCATTAAGTCTGTAGATTTCTTTGGGTACTATAGTCATTTTCACAATGTTGATCCTTCCAATCCATCTGTTTGTGTTATCTTTGATTTCTTTTGTCAGTCTCTTGTAGTTTTCTGCATAAAGGTCTTTTGTCTCCTTAGGTGGGTTTATTCCTAGGTATTTTATTCTTTTCATTGCAATGGTAAATGGGAGTTTTTCCTTAATTTCTCTTTCAGATTTTTCGTTGTTAGTGTGTAGGAATGCAAGAGATTTCTGTGCATTACTTTTGTGTCTTGCTACTTTACTAAATTCATTGATTACCATTAGTAGTTTTCTGGTAGGATCTTTAGGATTCTTTATGTATAGTACCATGTCATCAGCAAACAGTGACAAATTTACTTCTTTTCCAATTTGGATTCTTTTTATTTCTTTTTCATCTCTGATTGCCATGGCTAAAACTTCCAAAACTATGTTGAATAACAGTGGTGAGAGTGGGCATCTTTGCCTTCTTCCTGATCTTAGAGGAAATGGTTTCAATTTTTCACCATTGAGAATGTTGTTGGCTGTGGGTTTGTCATTTATAGCCTTTATTATGTTGAGACAGGTTCCCTCAGTGTTCACTTTCTGGAGAGTTTTTATCATAAATATGTGCTGAATTTTGCCAAAAGATTTTTCTGTGTCTATTGAGATAATTATATGTTTTTTATTCTTCAGTTTGTTAATGTGATGCATCACATTGATTTAATTACATACGTTGAAGAATCCTTGAATCCTTGGGATAACTCCCACTTGATCATGGTGTATGATCCTTTAAATGTGCTGTTGGATTCTGTTTGTTGGTATTTTGTTGAGCATTTTTGCATCTGTGTTTATCCATGATATTGGCTTGTAGTTTTCTTTCCTTGTGACGTCTTTGTCTGCTTTTGGTATCAGGATGATGGTGGCCTCATAGAATGAGTTTGGGAGTGTTCTGACCTCTGCTATAATTTGGAAGAATTTGAGAAGGATAGGTGTTAGCTCTTCTCTAAATGTTTGATAGAATTTGCCTCTGAAGCCATCTGGTCCTGGGCTTTTATTTGTTGGAAGATTTTTAATCACAGTTTCAATTTCAGTGTTTGTGATTGGTCTCTCCATATTTTCTGTTTCTTGCTGGTTCAGTCTTGGAAGATTGTACTTTTCTAAGAATTTGTCTATTCCTTCCAGATTGTCCATTTTATTGGCATATACTTGCTTGTAGTAGTCTCTCATTATCCTTTGTATTTCTGCAGTGTCAGTTGTTAATTCTTTCTCATTTCTAATTCTGTTGATTTGAGTCTCTCCCTTTTTTTCTTGATGGGTCTGGCTAATGGTTTATGAACTTTGTTTATCTTCTCAAAGAACCAGGTTTCAGTTTTATTGATCTTTGCTATTGTTTTCTTCATTTTTTTCATTAATTTTAATTGGATCTTTATGATTTCTTTCTTCTGCTAACTTTGGGGGGGGATTTGGTCTTTTTCTCTAATTGCTTTTGGTGTAAATGCAGGATTATTTGAGATTTTTCTTGTTTCTTGGTGTAAGATTTTGTTGCTATACATTTCCCTCTTAGAACTGCTTTTGCTGCATCCCATAGGTTTTGGGTTTTCTTGTTTTCATTGTCATTTGTTGCCTGGTATTTTTTTGATATCCTCTTTGATTTCTTCAGTGATCTCTTGGTTATTTATTAGTGTATTATTTAGTCTTCATGGTTTGATTTTTTTACATTTTTTTCCTGTGATTGATATCTAGTCTCATAGCATTGTGGTTGGAAAAGATACTTGATATGATTTCAGTTTTGTTAAATTTACTGAGGCTAGATTTCTGACCCAAGATATGATCTATACTGGGGAATGTTCCATATATACTTGAGAAGAACGTGTATTCTTGTTTTCTGATGGAATTCCTGTAAATATCTATTAAGTCCAGCTGGTCGAATGTGTCATATAAAGCTTGTGTTTCCTTATTTATTTTCATTTTGGATGATCTGTCTATTGGTGAACGTATGTTGTTAAATTCCCTTCTCTTATTGTGTTACTGTCAATTTCCCCTTTTATGGCTGTTAACATTTGCCTTATATATTGAGGTGCTCCTATACTGGGTGAATAAATATTTTAAAGTATTATATCTTCTTCTTAGATTGATCTCTTCATCAGTATGTAGTGTCCTTCTTTGTCTCTTATTATGGTCTTTGTTTTAAAGTGTATTTTGTCTGATATGAGAATTGCTACTCCAGCTTTCTTTTGATTTCCGTTTGCATGGAATATCTTTTTCCATCCTCTGACTTTCAGTCTGTGTCCGTAGGTCTGAAGTGGGTCTCTTGTAGACAGCATATATATGGATCTTGTTTTTGTATCCACTCAGTGAGCCTGTGTCTTTTGGTTGGAGCATTTAATCCATTTACATTTAAGGTAGTTATCAATTTGTACGTTCCTATGAACATTTTCTTAATTGTTTTTGATTTGTTTTTGTAGGCCTTTTCCTTCTCTTGTGTTTTCCACCTAGAGAAGTTCCATTAGAATTTGTTTTAAAGTTGGTTTGGTGGTGCTGAATTCTCTTAACTTTTGCTTGTCTGTAAAGATTTTCACTTTGCCATTGAATCTGAATGAGATCCTTGCTGGGCAGAGTAATCTTGGTTGTAGGTTTTTCCATTTCATCAATTTAAATATATCCTGCTGCTCCTTTCTGGCTAAAAAAATAGCTGTTAACCTTATGGAGATTCCCCTGTATGTTGTTTGTTGTTTTTCCCTTGCTCCTTTTAATAATTTTTCTTTGTATTTAATATTTGATAGTTTGACTAATATGTGTCTTCATGTGTTTCTCCTTGGATGTATCCTGTATGGGACTCTCTGCTCTTCCTAGACTTGATTGACTATTTCTTTTCCAATGTTAGGTGAGTTTTCAACTGTAATCTCTTCAAATATTTTCTCAGACACTTTCTTTTTTCTCTTCTTCTACTGGGACCTCTGTAATTCTAATGTTGGTGCATTTAATTTTGTCCCAGATGTCTCTGAGACTGTCCTCAATTCTTTTCATTCTTTTGTCTTATTCTGCTCTGTGGCAGTTATTTTCACTATTCTACCTTCCAGCTCACTTATCAGTCCTTCTGCCTCAGTTACTCTGCTATTGATTCCTTTTAGAGTATTTTAAAATTCATTTGTTTTGTTGTTAATCATTGCTTCTTTGCTCTTTAGTTTTTTTCTAGGTCCTTGTTAAACGTTTCCTGTATTTTCTCCTTTCTATTTCTGAGATTTTGGGTCATCTTTACTATCATTACTCTGAACTCTTTTTCAGGTACACTGCCTACTTCCTCTTCATTTGTTGGTCTGGTTAGGTTTTTACCTTGCTCCTGAATCTGCTTCATATTGTTTGTAGTTCTTCTTATTTCTAGTGTCTGCCCCCAGTAGGTGATGTTGGTTCAGTGGCTTCTGTAGTTTTCCTTGTGGGGAAGACTGGTGCCTGTTTTCTGGTGGGTGGTGCTGGATATTGTCCCTCTGCTGGGCAGGGCCGTGTTAGATGGTGTGTTTTGGGGTGTCTGTGAATTTAGTATGACTATAAGCAGCCCCTCTGCTCATGGGTAGGTTTGTGTCCCTGTCTTTCTAGTTGTTTTGTATGGGGCATCAAGCAACGGAGTTTGCTGGCTGTTTGGTGGAGCTGCGCCTTAGTGTTGAGATGGAGATCTCTGGGGGATCTCTCACTGATTAATATTACTTGGGGCCAGGAGGTCTCTGGTGGTCCAAAGTCCTGCACTCAGCTCTCCCACCTTGGAGACTCAGGCCCAATATCTGGCCAGAGCACCAAGACCCTGCCAGCCTCATTGTTCAGAAAAAAAGAAGAAAAAATAATGAACAGACTGAACCACAAAACACATGTAAAAGCAAAACTAAACAGACAAAATCACACAAGGAAACATACATACACATACTCACAAGAAGATAAAAAAAAAGATGAGAGTAATCAAACAAATAAACAAACCCACAAGTAAAACAATCACTAAAAACTAACTAAGATAAACATAAAACCAAAAACAAATCAAATGCAGAAAGCAAACCTCAAGTCCACAGTTGGCCCCAAAGTTTACCACCTCAATTTTGGGAACACTCATTGTCTATTCATGTATTCCTCACAAGCAGGGTTTACCAAGCTGATTGTGGGGATTTTTACCCCTGCTCCTGAGGCTGCATGGAGAAATTTCCCTTTCTCTTCTTTGTTCATACAGCTTCTGGGACTCAGCTTTGATTTTGGCCCTGCCTCTGTGTGTAGGCTGCCCTCTGACATCTGTTTTCCACACAGACAGGAACTGGTTAAAGCAGCGGCTGATTAGGGTTCTCTAATGTGGGGCATGCTTGTGGTTGCAGAGGCTGGGGCATGATGTTGCAACAGCCTGAGGTGTGTCATGTGTCCTCCCAGGAAAGTTTGCCCTGGATCATGGGACCCTGAAAGTGGCGTGATGCGTAGGGTCCCAGGAAGGTGTGAGTAGTGACCTGTGCTTGCACACTGGATCCTTGGTGGCAGAGATGACAGAAGTAGTGGTCTATGCCCACCTCTGAGGTCTGAGGTGATAGCCATAGCTCACGCTCAACTCTGGATCTCACTTAGGCATTGCTCTGTGGCACTTGGAGCAGGAAGCCCCTCTCCTTGTACACCCCGAAACAATGGTGTTTTATCTCTCTGGCAGGTCCAGACGTTTTTCCCATAATCCCTCCCAGCTAGCTGTGGCACACTAGCCCCATTCAGGCTGTCTTCACACTGTCATCCCCAGTCCTCTCCCCTGGGATGTCATCTCCAAAGCCCAAGCCTCAGCTGCCAGCCACCCCCCCAACACTGTTGGGTAAGTTGACAAGTGTCTCAGGTTTGTGTGTGCTGGTCGGCACTGATCCTCTGTGCAGGGATCTCTCTCTTTTGCTTTGCTTTGTCCTCTGTACTCCTTGTTGCTGTGCTCTCCTTTGTGGCTCTGAAGCTCCCCCTCCACTTCCACCAGTGCTTCCTAGTGTGTGGAAACTTTTCCTCCTTCACAGCTACCTCCCAGAGGCACATGTCCCATCCTTATTCTTTTGTCTCTTTTTTTAAAAGTTTTTTTCTTTTGCCCTACCTGGGTACATGAGGATTTTCTTGACTTTTTGGAAGTCTGTGGTCTTCTGTCAGCTTTCAGTAGGTGTTCTGTAGTTGTTGTTCCACATGTAGATGTATTTTTGATGTATTTGTAGGGGGAAGGTGATCTCCATGTCTTCCTCCTCCACCATCTTGAAGGTCTCTCCATTTTACATTTTTTATAAAGACTTTTCCTACCCCAAGATTAAAAAAAAAAATTCACCTTTATTTTTTACTAAGCATTTTGAAGTTTATTTATTTATTTGACATTTAAATCCTTAAACTATCTGAAGTTGGGTTTGTATTTGGTATGAAGTAGGAATCCAAATTCATCCTTTTGCATTTGCTTAACTATTTATTCCATATCAATTTCTTGAACAATTCCTCCTTTTCCTTTAATTTGACATGCTAACCTGTCTTCTACTAAAGTTTCATTGGTCTGTTTCTGGGCTCTATATTACACTCCATTTTACTAATGCTGCACAAATGCAACACTCTTAGTTGTTATATATTTATTACAAAGTCCAATAACCAATAGGGCAAGTGCACCACTGCTCTTAAGTGTCTTGGGTTTTCTTGGAACTTTGTTTTTATGAAATATTCTCATAACAAACCACTCCAAGAGTTAGAAGCTTAAAACAAAAATGTTATTTATTTTGCTTATGAACTTATGAATTGGAAGAGTAATGGAGTAACAGCTATTCTCAGCTCATTGGTGTCACCTAATATAGCATGAAAACTGAATCTGGAATTATCTGAAAGCTTGTTCATTCATATGTCTTGCAGGTTATTTTTTAACTGATGGCTGGAACTTTGGCTATGCTGTCAATGAGAATACTATACATGGCCTCTCCATGTAGCCTAAGCTTTCTCATTACATGGTAGATAGGTTCCCAGGAAAAGTGTCTTGACAGAGAGAGAGAGAGAAAGTGAAGCTATATTGCCAGAGTGAATCTATATTGTCTTTTATCACCTAGACTCAGAAAAAGATGCACTATCACTTATGCTACATTCTATTTATTGAAACAAACATAAAAACCTACCAGCTTTTAAGGGGAGAGGAAATAAGCTTCATAACTTGATGATGGAGTGGAAGGTTCTGTAAAGCATATGGGAATATAAATATTGCAATGTAATTTTGGAAAAATATATTCTTCAACATAAAATTTTATATGATACCTTTTAGATTTTATTTAGATTTCCCTTGGATTCAAGTAACAACTTAGGGAAAATTGATATCCCTGAAATATTGTGTTCTTATGCATAAACAGAATTTACTTTATTTAGTTTTTGTAAAGTAGCTGTTATTGAAGTTTACACTTTAGATTTTTTCCTATTATGAGATGCTATGGTAAAGTTTTTTTCTTTAAGTTATTTATTTTTTTTTCTAATGTTTAGTCATAACTGACTTTTGGATATTGGTCTTATATCCAGTCACAATTGTAAATTGTCACATTATTGCTAAAATTGTCTATAGGTTTACTTGAAAGTACTTTTTTTTGGGGGGGCCTCTCACTGTTGTGGCCTCTCCAGTTGCAGAGCACAGGCTCTGGACGCACAGGTTCAGTCGCCATGGCTCACAGGCCTAGCTGCTCAGCGGCATGTGGGATCTTCCTGGACCAGGGCATGAACCTGTGTCTCCTGCATCAGCAGGCAGACTCTCAAGCACTGCGCCACCAGGGAAGCCTGAAAGTACTTTTTTAGTTAAGTAAAATGCAGATATTTTGATTTCAGTTTGGTGAGTTTTGACAAATATATGTCCCATGTAAACCATAATTCCAACAAAGATACAAAATAATTTAATCACCTCAAAGAGTTCCTTTATGCCTCTTTCCAGCCAATCCAGTGCACTCAGGTACAATTAGTATTTTGATTTCTATAGTAGTAAATAAGTTTTGTCTGTATAGAACATTATATAAATGGAATTATGCAGCATGTCCTTTTTTGTATATGGCTCATTTTTTTTTGACATAGTGTATTTTCATTTATAGTTGCTGTTTGTCACTTTTATTATGGAGTAGTAGTCAATTATCTCAATAAACTATAATTTGTTTATCCATTCTCCTATTGATGGACTGAAATAGTCTGGGTCCAATAAAGAGATAGAAACCACATAGTAATTTGAACAGAGAATATTTAATGTTAAGAATGATTAATTCTTCATGATGGACGTTAACTAAACTCATTGTGGTAATCATTTTACTATATATATATATATAAGTCAATTTGTTATGCTGTACACTTTAAGCTTACATGGTATTGTATGTCAATTGTATTGTATGTCAATTACATTCAATAAAACTAAAAAAATGATTAACTTTAAGAGAAAATTAAACTAGCAAAGTATTGACTAGTAAGAAGTAAAGGAAAATGTAAAGAATATAGAAGCAGCAGTTATAAGGAACAACCACTACCCTAGGGTTGTGACAGAGTGCCCAAGGAAGATACTACCCTTGGATTTATATCCAGACCTTGTTGGAGAAGTCAGGGCCATGCATTACAAAATGACAGGAAAGCCATAGTGCCAACCACCTGAACTTGCTAGAAATATATCTTGCAAAACTTACTGGAAGTCTGACCTCTAGGATGCTGAAGAAGGCTGTTCACAGGGAGGTATGTCACCATTGTTACTCTGCTACAAAGCTATCCAAGGTAGATGCTGGGGGAAGCTGAGTGATGCTGGCTGATGAGTGAGCTGTGCACTGGAGAAACCACACACACAGCAGTGGCTAACTGAGTAAATCCACTGGAACTAGGAATTAAAACTGTTTTATTCTTCTGCAATATCTCTCCAGTGCATTCTTTTGAGCAAACGTCAGTGCTAGCTGTTACAAACAAAAATATTTAAAGGACCCAGGTCCTTTTTCACAGATTAGTCTAAAAGGGTGAATTTGAAGCCAGGAGACAATAATTGGATAACCAACATTTTAAACTTTGGTTATTTGGGGATAAAGCTGCAATAAATGTATTTTAAATTTATTTGTGGAGATACTTTTCATTTTCTCTTGGACAAAGGCCCAAGGGTAGAATTGCTGGATCACAGAGTAGATATATGTTTAACTTTATGATAGATTGCTAAAAGTGTGAATCAGTTTGTATATTTCTACAAATAAGCTGATATAGACTTTAATTGGAATTACACCAAAACTATCAGAATCAAGAGATTTGACATCTTAATAATATTGAGTCATCTAATCCATAAAATGATATATTTCTCTATTAAGATCTTTTTTACTGTCTCCAATAATGTTTAATGTCTTCTCAGGATAAGGTCTTGTACAAATTTTATTCATTTATTCCTGAATAGTCTATATTTTAAGTGTTGCCAGTAGATCTCTGCCTGTGCTGGACCTGGGCAATCAGAGTTTTCTCACCCCCATTCTGTGTCCTTGGAATGTCCATTCAGCCTGCTGTTCCCATAACCAGTTCTGTCTTCAAGGGTGCAGGCTTGAGAGAGTAATATGTTGTTGAGACCATCTAGGCAATATACCTAACTGAACCCTGTTAAGGCCTTTGTGTAAACTTTTAAGATTCTGAGGGGCAGGTTATGAGTTATATTGATTTACAGTCACCAAAGGCAAGCCTCATAAGTAAGTTCCTTTGATTATTAAACCTGCCCCTTACAAACTACAATGGCCTGCCTCTTTCTTCTATCTCTTCTTGCCTTCCACATATACGGCTAGTTTCAGATTTTACCTGGGAAGCCCCTGAGATTTCAAACCAACAGTATTTCAACTACTATACTTTTCATATCTAGTATTTCAATTTTATTTGTGGTTTCTCACTCATATTTTATATTGATTAATATCTTCCATTATCTCTTTTAGTATGTCTTTAAAGTTAATTTTAAATTCTTAAGTTTAAAATTTATGCTTTAATATTTATATCTCTGATAGAATCTATAAATCTTTAGTGTGCATTGTTTTGATAAAATTGTGCTCTTCAAAGATCTTGTTTATTGAGCCTTTGAGTTCATATTTCTCCTCCAGGTATCAGCTCCTTTGATAGGGCTGTGGAATAGTGAAGGTTGGTCTAAGTTAGCCCCAAATAGTTCAGGGGATAGGCAATGGATGTTCAAGTGTCCTTGACTCCAGAAAGTCACAGTCAGTTGCTTTTAACCCTACCAAACAAGCCCACGGGTGAGGGCTTCATGCTTTCTAACATCTCCTTTATAATATCCCCTAACCTCAGCATTAGAAGAATATAACCCTACATATTAATTCACCAGTCATGGGCATTTAGAAGGCAAGAAGGGGGAAGCAACCACTGAAATTAAGTTAGTCACAGTCTGTTTTTCTCAAGTCCTCTCAAGCACAGAGTTTCGGTATTGTCCTAATTTTGTTCCTGAGGACATATGAGCAAGAGTTTTGAGTACTTTTGTTGTCTCAAGGCAATTGGTAGGGAAAAGACATGAAAAGAAGTTCAAAAATGTGTTTCCTATATTATACTCATGCATCCATGCTGTGTTTTCTCCTCCCTAAGGCCAAGGTCAGTGTTCACAAAGAGGTTCAAAGACCTGTCATCCAAGACTTTCTGAATTTTCTATCTTGGTTTCCAACCATTTTAAGAAGGGACTTTGGCCAGGGAGTCAGTTAAGGCATACGTTTTATGAGATGAGCCTTCTAATTTGAATTTGGATATTGAAAACATTAAGGAAATTCTTATCTTGGGTTCATATGTATTTGATCTTACAGACCGGAAATATTCAAACACCATTGGTATCTGTAAAACACAATTTAAATAAATATAATACTACAAAGATTAAATTTTGTCAGCTAAAATTGCCAGAATAGTATGGAAATTAAAATTATTTTGTGCATTATTATATTTTATTTGTTTTAAATCATTCTACTTTTTTGGGAACATTTTCAGAGATTTCTTATTCAAATTTGGAATGGGAGTGAGTTGTGTTTTCAAAAGCATTTTACATGAATGTAATTTGTGGTATTTAAAAAGGCAATACAGAAAAAGAAAGTTCAGAGCCCATGTTAACCAATTAGTCAACCACTATGTAAGTTAGAGAATGAAGCAGAGATTTGGCAGGTATGTTGGTATTAAATGATTTTTTAAAGTCACAAAGCCTTTAATGCCAATTGACAATCCTTGCCTGAGTTAATATACACCTAAAATGGGACTTGATACAGCAGCCTGGGAGACACAGATTCAAGAGGAATTGAATTGTATTGCCCTGACCTACATAATGGGGGAGGCTTATAAACAGAAAAAAAAAAAATAGAAGGTTACAGTTAATTACATGAATTGTTTATCAAGAATTATAATAGGAACTTGCAAGAAGTAAGGGTCCTTGGTAAATAAGGATTTATTGGGGTCTAAAACGGTTGCACAGTTACAAAGGGAGAACTTGAGACCATAAGGCTGAAGCTGGCTGGTGTTGTTCTGAATACAGCTGTTGGTGTCCTTGGGTCTGGTACATTTCAAAGGAAGTTTAAGTTCTCAGTGGTGCTTAGATATGTCTGAGACCAGATCCTCAATGGCCAACTGACTCCATTTTTTTTTTTTTTTTTTTTTTTTTTTTTTTCGGTACACGGGCCTCTCACTGCTGTGGCCTCTCCCGTTGCGGATCACAGGCTCCGGACGCGCAGGCTCAGTGGCCATGGCTCACGGGCCTAGCTGCTCCGTGGCATGTGTAATCTTCCCGGACTGGTGCATGAACCCATATCCCCTACATCCGCAGGCGGATTCTCAACCACTGTGCCACCAGGGAAGCCCTTGACTCCATTTGTGTATGCCTGAAATATGATTACCCGATTATAATTTCAATTTTTTATCAATACCTTGCTTTTTTTTTTGCAAGTTTATTTATACATTTAACTGTCTTCAGCATTTTTAGGTGGTGCTATGGCTGTGCTTTCAAGCCCTTCATACTTGTCAAATTGCTGGAAGTGGAATTCTTCTAAATTTAAAAATTTGGAAATCATACTTTTTGATTCAGAAAGTTTTATTTTCCCCCTTGATTCCCTGAGATTCTTATTACTTAAATTATCTTTAGATTCTTTCATTGGATTACCATGCTAGGAGCCAATAATTCTAATTACTCATCTAGATTTTATTTTCCCTCAGTTTACTGAGTCTGCTGAAGTATGCTATAATTCATCATTAGTCATCCATGATTTGGTATTTCTGTAGCATCATTAAAAGTTAGGATTTCTTGACAAAGCCAAATCATAACTTTAAGGATGACATGGACAATTTTAATGATTTTGGTCTGTAACAAATAAGCTAGTAAACTATTACTCTATCGCTGAAGTGTGAGGAGGAGAGATCTGTCAGTAATTACCTATGGGTAGTCCTTTTCAACTACATGAATCAGAAGCAATTCTCTTTAGGAGTAATGTCCCTATAGGCTAACCAGAAATCTGTGAGGTGTTGTAGTGAGAAGAAACTACACTCAATGAACAGACATGTGTATCATTTTCCTCTGTACCTTCCTTGGCTCATGCCTAGAAACACAGGAAATGGTATTTTTTCCTCAAATCCTAGAGCTCTCAATTGAACATTTGAGTCTCAAATATAAATTTGAGCAGGTGCTCTTGGGTAGAAGGAAAGTTGGAAATGAGGTTCAGCAAGTCATGATTATATTGCTATCCTCACAAAACAGCTCTTCTAAGCCATATACTTTGATTTCCAAAGAGCTAATTCTGGATGATTATATTTTCCATTGTGACATGTATAATAGGCATCTCCAGCCATCAGAAACCTAGCTGAGAGAACTTTAAACATTGGTTAATTTAATCTGAATCCTCTTTGGGGAGTAAAAAGAAACAAAGATCAACTTTAAAATATTTTGGGTAAAGATCCAAAGGAAATGGATTGTATATAATAATGCTACAATCTCTGATCATTTTCGTTTTCCACAATTAAAAGCTTAAATACAGGCACAAGTGCAGATCTAAAATACAGGTGATAACTTTTCCCTGTAATACAGTTCTGAGACTGATTAAAATTTAAGTTAAAGTGTTATTCTAGTCAACCTGTTTTTACTTATTAATATATCAACAAACTTTACATCATTATGTCTCTTATAAGGACTGTTACTGGATTCCCATGTCAAGACTAAAGTGAACTTAGCATTCATTAATTCATCAGAATCACAAAATATTATCACTTGATATCAGATTTTTATGTGATTGATAAGAAAGGCAAAATGGTATAGAACAAAGACAAAAACTTGAAATTTAAAAAGCTATAATTCTATTCCTAGGTCTGAAAGTAAAATTATAAGTGAGCTTAAACAAGATATCCTCTCTCTTGGCCCTAGACCCATAATGGCTAAAGGCATACAGTAGAACTAGGTTAATCATCAGGTCAGCTTCAGTTTCAAAGTTTCACAATCAAGTCCAACATATATGTTATTTTATGTCTATCCCTAGATACAGGTTCCCATATAATGTGTACTTTGGGGAATTAGAAGCTTTCCTGGCACCCTTGAAATCACAACATATGTTTAGTCACTTTCTCTCCCAGGGAATAATTCATAAACAATATTTTTCAGAACTAAACAATACTCTTTATTATGTAAAACATGAAAAAAAGAAATGGAAACTTCTTCAGAATCAATATGTGCATGTTATGTGCCTCTGAATTCTTCTTAATAACTGTTTTAACTCAGATAAATCACTTAATCCAGCTGAGACTCAATTTTCTCATCTGTAAAATGGAGATGATTCTGTATATATCACAAAACCAAACCTAAAACATTAAAAAGATGGATGCACTTTACATTTCATAAGTGTGCATATGCCAACGTTATGCCTTTTTATATGATCAGTTAGCAAAATAAAACTACCTAGCTACTTTCAAATTTTGAGTTTTATCCAGCTTCATTTTCAGGAGTGTTTATTTCTCCAAGATGCTCATTTTTCAATTGAGAGTACAAGATATAATTTAATATATCATATCATCTCAAAGAGCCTGTTTGCAGTTGCTGTGTACTTTTGGCACAACTGCACAGAGCTCTGCACTATAAATGTCACCTATGATAGATTCTATTGGCTATCAGGCCACCGGCATCTCTGGTCCATGGAGTAGGTCAGCAGGCAATTTTCCAGAGTGTCTGAGCAATCTACAGGAATAACTTACTCAGCAGCAATACCAATTGCTTTTACTTAAAATTTAATTTGTATGATGAGTGCTTAAACAAGTTTTTACTTTTACCATCACATCAATATCTTCCAAAAGAAACTTCAGAGACAAACAAAAGTTAGACGAAGAAGCAGAAACTTAATAGGAAACAGACAGTTTGGTTGTGAACGGCCCATTTTTTCTTAACTTCTGTGACTGTCTGTACAAGTTTGACTTGTACACTGCTTGTACAAGTTTGACTTTGGCAGTGAATATATCATAGGTTCTTTTTCCTTTTTTTTTTCTTTCAGAACTACATTCTTTGTTTAAAAGTGACAAGAGATACTCTCTCTGATACTGAAAACATGAAGAATATAGAACAAACACAACCAAGTTTAGAGACTAATACAACTACTAAATCTATGCATCAGAAGGTTCTTTTGTATAATCTTTTCAGGGAATGATATGTGCTGTTTACTTAAAACTTCAAAAGATGTAACTGAACAGTGTAAAATCTTTAGGGGGACACTCTGGAGTACAGGAAAGAGTAAAAGGAGTAATAATTGATTGCAGAATGAAGCAAGTTATTGAAAGTGAGGTTGTTATTGAAAGTGAGGTTGTCAATGAAAGTGTCTACTTTGTGGTCTTGTCTAAATTTTAAAAGTGTAGTTCATAAGCACCATGATGGGTTTTGACAGTCAAACATGTTTGAATTTTTTTGCTTTTGTTTGTTTTTAGTTTATTTTGACACTACAGGATTTTAATTTGTGTTTAAAGGGCTGGAAATAACATATTTTTTGTAAGAAATTTGCAATAATATCTACTCCATTTTCTCATAACCATGCCCAGCAAGTGGAGAGCTCAGTTGATAATTCAAGTGTTAACATTTAGATCAGGTAGATTGGCATACATTAAAATACACAATTTAAATTAATTCCCTAGGTCACTTTTTAAACCCAAGATTTTACACTGCTTTGTTGAATCCAGTATTTATATTCTAAAACAGGGAACTGGTTTCATGAACTCAGTGGTCATATTATATCTATCCCAATGTTTTAAAGAGACAGAGGTATTTAATAAGTGTCTGTTAAACTCATCATTGATCTTACAATATATTTCTGTTAAAAATGGTGGAAAATATTTTGCCTTTAGTTTAGTGTATAAGCTGAAAATTATTTAATTATTTTAAATAAGGACTATTATGTGTGTGATCATTTAGGTTTAATGCTCAAGAAAAAATGATTTATTTTTAAATTAATTTTTTTCAGTTTTTATTTAAGATTTTGGCTTAAAAAAACAAACACTATGTTTTTGGATTTTAGGGTTTTGTTTTTCTTTTTATTTCTTAAAAAAAACCCAAGCCTCATATTTTGAATATGTAGTCAATAAGGTAAAAATTATCCCATTTAGAGTGCATATTTTTAGTTTTTCTGTTTTTTAAATGTATTAATACCTATTATCTATTCTTAACATAAGCTTCACAGTGCATATCTGAATTAATGCTGACCCTGCTTGTAGTGCAAGATATTACATGGGTTTTCTAACCTTTTTAAAAATTAGTCTAATAAGTTATTACATTACAACCTGTTGGAACTGATTCATGACTTGAAACATAATCCCTACATTAATTTCATATTAGTACATCAATCATGATTAGCTGAATGGCAGAGGGACCAGAGAGTATAACAGATAAGCCAGAAAAACATTTTTATTTTAATCTGTTATTAAAAATATTCTTAAATATGGTCTAGTTTCTGGTTTTAGAAAATGCTTTAGATGAAATGAAAGTAATATATTTCTTCAATTCTTAGTGCCTTGGATGCTTTTGTTTTCTTCTGTATATCACTGATCATACTGTAAAATGATACTAAAATTGTAGAATATAGGATAATTTACTGAATGCATATTGACCCCAAGAATCTGTTTCAAAAATATTTTATTACTTATAGAAACAAATTGTTCTATTTGAAGCTGAGCCCTTAGCCACAGTCTCATTAATCACAGAGACCTGGGTGGTTGAGTGATAGCAGGCTGGAGGCAGGTGATTATCGTGGTGAAATTCATGTTTACAGGTTCAGAAAAGTGATGAGATGTGAGTTGTTTGATTGTCTAAGGGTGCTACAACAAAGGAAATCAGAAGTTGATAAGCAAGTCTGGAAAAAAAAATTTCTACTCTTACTTCTCAGGATAGTAGAAAAGATGGTTAGCTTTTTGCTTTGTTTGCTCCCCAGAAGGGAGCCCCCTAATTTGAACACTTGGAAACCTCCATTTGATCCCTTCCCCAGAAAGGGATGAAAATTCTTCTTCATTATCAGAGATTCTGTCACATTTAGGACAGGAAATACTTATTCAATGTTTTAGGAAGATAATTGCTGATTTTGACATAAAGTCATTGTTATGTATTTCAGATACAGTGACTTGTAGCAATCTGTTAAGTAACTCAAGTCATCACCTTTTACTTTTGAACAAATATTTTCATATTTGCACTTACTTCATTAACAACTGTATTCATTTGTTAAGGCCTGTCTGTGTCCTTCAGGCCTGGTTTCATGATGCCAGGAGCTATCTTTGTTGGTTTTGTCTTCCTTTCTTCTTAGTTTCTAGCATAATGTTCAGCTTTTAAAATTATTTATTAAATGTTATTGATGTAAAGAAAGATAGGCTGACTCCAAGTGGCTTCCCTGCTGTTAGATTTAGTGTAGGAGTTGTTAGTACATATTACTGAATCCCTAAAAGATCATGTCCAGAGCAGGGATTCCCTTATTTTCAGATTCCTGTAGCAGAAAGTGTAAAATATTTTCCTTTTATTAGCTTATTTCAGGAAGAGTGAATTGTAGATTAAAACAAAATGCCATTTATTCAGTTGGATTCTGATTAATTGAAGTTTATTGAATTGCTGTAGTCATATCTTTAAACAATATGCTAAAATTAAGTGACAGAATTAATTATTCATACTTGTTGAATACTCTTACTATTTTAGGCACTCAGAATATGTTACATACATTATATCATTTAAATGGGTTACATTAATACATTTACAATTTGACATATGTGACAAGTGGATGATAAAAAATGAAAATAATTTTATCACTCTTCAGTTGGTTCATAGTGCCTGGGAAGCTGTGCATGTATGTAGGTCATTATGAGAAATAAATCAGTGTTATTTAAGCACTGATGATGAGCATATGTGCATCTAAAATGTGATGCAAAATATTTCCTGCTCTTCCCTCAAATCACATTTTTCTCCATAGAATTCTCCTTGGAAGTTTATCTAGGAATCTCTTTTATTGTCTCAATTCTTATTTCACTGCTGCCACATTCACCTGTCTTTTCCTTCACTCTGTGTTTTCCCCACCCTTCCTCAATCCTAGATATAGTCTTTTCTTTCTGGAAAGAAACAAATATTGAATAAATTTGGCAGAGCACGATGAGATGAGGCTCAGAGTGTCAAAGTCCTTTTCCCAGAGCAAGGCAATTCCTGTTGTTCATATTGTTGACAGTAATTCTTTTTTGATGCATTACTATACCAAAATCTTCTCCCTAACATTCTACCAAAGAACTCCTTGTCAGGAGGATGAAAAAAGAAAGAAAAGGAAATGATAGCAAAATAGAAAAATGTACCTACCCTAACATACCCATTATATAATTCTTAAAGGAATCATAAGAGTAGATTAAACCCTAGAAATTTGAAATATACTTTAATAAGCTTCATGATTATTCTTAAGAAAAACATTACTACTTCTGGAAAAACTGACTCAACATGAAATGCATGTTTTTGTGAAGTAAATTAGCTCACATACAGTTTGTGAGGGATAATATCAATAACATGTGTAGTGGCATGTGATAATTTGTGATACCCCCCGTGGTTTTTTTGTGGTTTATTCATCAAATAACAGCACTAAATACAAAGCACACTAATTGCAGAGAAACATGGTGTTGTACAGTCTACCCACTTACCAGAACTTCTTCCCTTCAGTTTATATTAGAAATTACCTCCTAAAACTTAGTGGCTTAAAACAGCAAACTTTTAAATTTTAAATAGCTTCTTTGGGTCAGACATATGGAACTTCTAGGCTGGGGCCTCAGGCTAAGGATTTCTCACAGGGCTACAATCATCTCAAGGCTCAACTGGGAGAAAATTAATTTCTAAGTTCTTTCCTATGTGTGGCTGTTAGCAGGTTTCGTTTCTTCATGGGCTTTTGGACTGAGAACACCAGTTCCTCCCTGGTTGATGAACCAAGCTATTTTACCAAGTGGACAGCTCCGAATTTAGCAGTGAACAACTGAAAGAACGAGAGAAGTAAGACAGAAGCTAATCTCAGAAATAATACCTCATTACTTTTGTTTTATTCTCTTTATTAGAAGCTAGTCACTAAGTCTCACTGCATTTACAGGGCAATGATATCAGGAAGCTGAGACATAGGGAGTCATTTAGAGGCTGCCTACTTACCAGGCATTTGTATGTTTTGCCACTGACTCCATAATTTAACAATCTGAATTATTTTCTTATTTTATTTCCATCTAGCAATTTCACTTGTTTATTACTTTGAAAGGTGAAATCCTTTATATAGTGTAGTACAGTGATTCACTAGCCTTAAGTTGTGTTGCAGTCACCTGGAGGGCTTGATAAAACACAGATTGCTCAGCCCTGCTCCAGAATTTTTGATTCAGTAGGCTAGTGGGCCTGAGAATGTACATTTCTAAAAATGTACATTCTAAATGTACATTTCTAAAAACTTTCCAGGTGATGTTGGTACTGCTGCACAACTGCTCTATTTATTAAGAATCTATCACGTCTTCTGAATGGTGTTACTATTTAAATTAATACTTATTTTTATTTGGGTTCTGATTGCAAAGTTATATAGGTTTCAAATGATCTAAGCAAGTCTATTTTCCCATAAGAACTGATACATTGTGTCTGATTTTTCAAAAGTTAAGTTTTTTTCTCAAGAATATATATACTTCATGACAGCACTATCATTTGTATCATGAGAGTGATACAAAAAAATCTATTTTATGGATGATGGGTAGGCATATGGCAATAAAAGACCATGATTTTATTTCCAGTTGTGTGAGAATAAAATGCTTAATTCAGGGAATGTCTATATTTGTCATAATTATTCTAGCAATTACTTTTTTTGCCACTCAAGTAAACAAAAACTGAGATGTAGTGATTGCTGACTTCCCACTTCTCACAGACTTACAACTATGATCACTTTGGAAAATGAAAAGATTTAAAAATTTTAAGGGTTTCATTTCCTCTTATTTTGTTATCTTGTGTTATGTACAAGATATTTTAAATTATTATTCCTTAACATTCATTGAAAATTTATTCTTAGAATCTAACATTGTATATACAAGAGTAAAATTTGAAACTAGTTCTTTGTATGTAATATCCTCAAGTTATACTGACCCAGGCTTTTACTGATAGGTGACCTTCCATAATAGCTAAATCACTAGAATAAGAACAAGTCCTGCATTTATGTCTCAGCTCACTTTTTAAATATTTGTTTTGAGAGCCTGTCTTAGTCTGTTTGGGCTGCTACCAAAAAAGGTCACAGATTGGGTAGCTTATAAATAATAGAAATCTATTTCTCACAGTTATGGAGGATGGAAGTCCAAGATCAGGGTGCCAAAATGTTTGAGTGAGAGCCCTTTTCCAGGTCAAAGACTTCTCATTGTACTTTCACATAGTGAAAGTGCTGGGGAGCTCTGTAGTGTCTTTTGCTAAAAGGGCACGAATTTTATTTATGAGGGCTCCATCCTCTTGACCTAGTCACCTCCAAAAGGTCCTATCTACTAATACTAATGAAAGATCCCACCTTTAAGAGTTACAATTTCAACATAGGAATTTGTGGGGGGAGGGAGAAACACAAACATTCAAACTATAGCAGACCTTATAAAGCTATCTGACTTCACCAGGACTTCTTTTGTATTTCTGTGAAAGAGACTAATAAAATAGTCCCTTTTGTCTTGACTATCTTATTAGCCTATAAAAAGTCGATAGTAGACTTGGTATATTAATCAAACAAGAATTTTTTTCTTTCTTTCTGTGAAGGCATTTGAGCTTTCCAGGCACAAAAGAGGCTGTGAAGAGGAAATCATCATTGTATAGTGCACTAATGTTACATAGTTATCATTTGTGAGGCTGAGCTAGCAAATTATGAAATTTCTCTTTGTGTGACATTAGATGACTCCTAGTTTGCTGAGAATCATTGAAACAAGAAATTTAAAGTATTATGAAAACTAACCTTGCTTTTACTAGTAGCATACATTACAATGTAACCCATAGCCACTAAGATATTTATTTCTATAAACGTAATTTGAATTTTTTGTGAAATACCTTTAAGATTGATTAATTTTCACATGTATCTGTCATACATCAGTCAATTTTAGATTTGTCTCTTATGGGTCACTTCTGAAGAAGTTGTTTTGTATGGTGTCTAGGAGGGTCAAATGCAGGTCATTCTAAAATAATTGAACATTTCAAAAATTTATTACATATGAACATAAATGTGAATATTAGTATGCATTAAATTATAAAGCTACCAATATATTTCTTAGCTTTGTTTGTTGGAGCTGCTGAACTTAGTTTTGTAACTCAGTAAAAGATTATTACTTTTTTTCTTAAGATCATCTTATGAACAACAAAAGAAAGAAAAAAATCTCCTCTACATTGAACATCATTTACCATTGGTACAAAGAAATGAATCAGAAAGGGTGCCTCTGAAAAAGACCAAGCATAGGATATTAAACATTTCTGAGGGAGCTGTGAGTCAAATTTGCATCACCATTCAGAGAAGAACCAGAAAAACCTACAAGAAATGCATACTGTGAGCTGGGCATCCCTCAGCCCACTGTCTGGTATACTCTCCTAAGTGGCTGAAGGGGACACCTTATGGACAGCACCTATGGCAGGCCTTGGCAGAGTCAGAAAGGATGAAAGGATGCTTCCACTAAATTTTTCATAATTAAATAGAAGATAAAAATACTTTGGGGGAATAAAAGCAAAAATAAACAAATGAAACCTAATGAGACTTAAAAGGTTTTGCACAGAAAAGAAAACCATCAACAAAACAAAAAGACAACCTACTGAATGGGAGAAAATATTTGCTAATGACATGATTAATCAAGGGTGAGCTCAACATCAAAAAACAAACAACCTGATTTAAAAATGGCCAGAAAACCTGAATTGATATTTTTTTCAAAGAAGATATATAGATGGTCAACAGGCACATGAAAAAATGCTCAACATCATTAATCATCAGAGAAATGCAAATCAAAACCACAAGGAGATATCACTTCACACCAATCAGAATGGCTATCATCAAAAAGACCACACATAACAAATGTTGGTGAGGATGTGGAGAAAGGGGAATGCAACCTTGAGGGGAACGTAAATTGGTGTAGCCACTGTGGAAAACAGTATGGTGGTTTCTCAAAAAACAAAAAATAGAACTACCATATAACCCAACAATTCTACTACTGGGTATATATTCAAAAAAACTCAAAAACATTATTTAGAAGACATACATGCACCCCAACGTTCATAGCAGCATTATTTACAATAGCCAAGATATGGAAGCAATTGAAGTGTTCATCAACAGATGAAGGGATAAAGAAGCTGTGCAATTGAAAATAAAGAAGCATATGCAATTGAATACTACTCATCCACAAAAAAGAATGAAATTTTGACATTTGCAACAACATGCATGGACTTAGAGGGTATTATGCTAAGTGAAATAAGTCAGACAGAGAAAGACAAATTACTCTATGACATCACTTTTATGTGAAATTTAAAGAATAAAAAAAAAACTACTGAATATACAAAAAGGAAATAGACTCACAGATATAGAGAACAAACTAATGGTTACCAGTAGGGAGGAGGAGGGGAGGAGGGACAAGATAGGTGTAGCAAATTAAGAGCTACAATCTATTATGTATAAAATAAATAAGCTACAAGGATATATTGTACAACACAGAGAATATAGCCAATATGTTATAATAACTATACAGGTAGTATAACATTTAAAAATTGTGAATCTCTATGTTGTACAGCTGTAACATATAATATTGTACATCAACTATATCTCAATAAAAAATTACTTTTAAGGTCACATCCTAATCAGTTACCAGATTACATTGCTTTTATGCAGAAGTCAATTATCATCATGTCACTTTATGGGGAAAAGAAAAGTAATTTGTGTTTGAACGAGTTAGGGATTCTCTAAAACTTAATATCTTCCTTCTTTCCCATGTTTCAACACTGGAGTCTTAGGACTATACATTTCTCTGTGTACCATGATAACCAGAATCATGTATCTAGATTTTAAAAATTAGTTTTCCTCATGTTACAGGATGTCACAAACTATTTCCCAGGAGATTAAGGCTCTGCCTCAATTCCTTACAGTGTGGAGGTTTCTAATGAACTTCCAGGGGTGCAAGACGGGGCACTCAGTGTAAAATTTTGCCTTATCTGGAGCAGAGTCCAATTGTATGTCCAGATACCATGTCATGGAAGTTAATACTATGGGATTTGATTACAATTTTGTACCATAGCTTCCACATAATTTTCAGACAATGAAAAAATGAATCATAACTGTCATTTCTAAGACAGTGATGTGAAACAAATAGACTGGGACAAATTACAGATTGCTGAGAGTCATGTGACCTTAGGAATACATTTTGAGCATTTGAGGATTATAAAAGTAATGGTGATACTTGCTTTACAAATTGATTTTCACTACATGTTCTTACATAAGCCAGTTACTCTGTAACATAATTATGTATATGTACTATGCTTTTGTATTGCAATTAAGTATTAGTATTGCTTACTAAAATTTTAGAAGTTGGCAAAGATAATGTTGGTTTTAATTTGATCAATAAATGATCAATATTTAGCTATCTGACTTCAGCAAAAATGTTTCTCATTCTCCTTTTGCCTTCCAGATTTGCCTGTTCTCTTCTGTTAATAATAGCTTTTACCAAACTTCTAAATGTGGAAAATCATCAAACTTCAGTCTTTGGATCTTTGCTATTTTTCCTCCAAATTCTGTCCCAATCTAGTTATATGGTTTTAACCTCTATGTAGATGACTTCGATATTTTTAACTCAGTATTTCTCTGCTGACATCCAGCCCATATCTGTTAAATTTTTTCTGCAACTTAGTATGTGGATATTTCCCTATTACCTAACATTCAAAATATCTGGAATGAATTTATTAGTGTCAATTCAAAATCTGCTATTTCTCCTGATGTATCTCTTCTTTCCTCAGCCACTCAGACCTGAAATATCATATATCTTTTTTAGTATTCTAATGTCATCACTAATTATTTCTTAAAAATTGCATTTGCGAAGTGTTTTGGGATCTACCAAATTTGTGCATGTCTCCCCAGTCTAGGCCAGATTATGATTACATTTACTAATAAGATAAAAAATTCATTACACCAAGTGGCAGAGATCTCAAGGGTTTCAGATGCCCATTAATGCAAATAAAGGTCAATATCCATCAAGGTCTAGGTGTTACTCCCACTCTTCTTATCCTCTGCCCGAGAAGGACACTTCATTGTTCAAAGGGACCCAGGCCATAGAATTAGAATTGCTCCCTCTGAAATTGGTGTATACCAAAGAGAGGTGACTTAAAACTTATAGGTGATTTTCAGCAAAGAAGAGATTATTTAGTTCTTGTTATTAGTCTGCTCAGAGTAAACATTTTGAATTATGGTGAGGTTTATTTCAAATTTATTTTGCATCTTAGGGATAAAAAAGGAATACTTTTTTTCGTAATCTATTTTTGGGAACTTACATGTCCAAAGATAAAGAAGGGAAGATACTTGAACAAAGGAATTAATAGCTGTTTCTCAATAATCCTAACTAAAGACTTGCAGTGTGTCTATCAGGCAAAGGCTTCAGAGGACAACAATTATCATCTAAGAGTATCCTCTTTTCTTATGAAATTAAAAAAAAAAAAAAATCTTTAAGTGACCAGTGTCTGAGGTTGCAGGTCACCTTAGGATATTTTCCAAATTACCTTCAGTAACATAATGTAATGATGTTTCTCCTTTCTTTCCACTCTGTTTATTACTACAATCTGGAATTCTGTAGTCTCCAAACGTTTTTGGTACTCCCCCCTTTCACAGTTTTACTACACTAATGTTTTCAAATTGTATTTTCAAAATGCCAATTCTAGCCTCAAAATTCTTTAGTACCTGTAAACTTCCTGCGTTCTTTGACAACCAGAATCCTCTATATTGTAACCCTCTCCTTCTTGAAATCTTATTTGTATTTTTCTAAACTTTTAGTGTTTACCAGTGTAGCCAGTTCGCTTTTCCTACCTACTCATATCTATGACATTACACATATATTCGCTTCAAAAAAGCATTCCTGCCCCCTCCTGTTGTTTGAAACTTTTGTTGGTTTATAGTTGATTTACAATGCTGTGTTAGTATCACGTGTACAGCAAAGTGAATCAGGTTACATATACATAATCCACTCTCTTTTAGATTCATTTCCCATAAAGGCCTTTGTAGAGTATTGAGTACAGTTTCCTGTACTATATAATAGGTCTTTATGAAATAGTTATCAATTCTATATATTGTAGTGTGTATATATCAATAACAATCTCCCATGTTATCCCTCACTCCCACTTACCCACCAGGAACCATAAGTTTGTTTCCTATATCTGTAACTCTATTTCTGTTTCATAGATAAGTTCATTTGTACCCATTTTTAGACTCCACATATAAATGATATCATATGATATTAGTCTTTCTCTCTTTAACTTACTTCATTCAGTAGGACAAACTCTAGGTCCATCCATGTGGCTACAAATAACATTATTTCATTTATTTTTATGGCTGAGTAATATTCCATTTTATATATGTATCACATCTTCTTCATCCATTCCTCTTCCTCTGTTGATGGACATTTAGGTTGCTTCCATGTCTTGGCTATTGTAAATAGGGCTGCGATGAACATTGAGGTGCATGTCTCTTTTTGAATTATGGTTTTCTTCACATATATGTCCAGGAGTGGGATTGCTGGACCATACTGTAGCTCTACTAATAGTTTTTTAAGGAACCTCCATACTGTTCTCCATAGAACTGTACAAATTTACATTCCCACCAATAGCATAGGAGGGTTCCCTTTTCTCCACATCCTCTCCAGCATTTATTGTTGATAGATTTTTTGATGATGGCAATTCTGACAAGTGTGAGGTAATACCTCACTCTAGTTTTGACTTGCATTTCTAAAATTAGTCATGTTGATCATATTTTCATGTGTTTATAGCCATCTGTATGTCTTATTTGGAGAAATGTCTATTTAGATCTTCTGGCCACACACCCGTGGTCACCTAGTTTATGACAAAGGAGGGAAGAATTTGCAATGGAGAAAAGACAGTCTCTTCAGTTAATGGTGCTGTGAAAACTGGACAGCTACATGCAAATGAATGAAATTAGAACACTTCCTAACACCATAAACAAAAATAAACACAAAATGAATTGAAGACCTAAATGTAAGGGAGAATACTATAAAACCTGTAAAAAATACAAACACATGGAGGCTAAACAGTACATTACTAAATAAGCAAGAGATCACTGAAGAAATAAAAGAGGAAATCAAAAAATACCTAGAAACAAATGATAATGAAAACAGGACCACCTAAAACCTATGGGATGAAGCAAAAGCAGTTCTAAGAGGGAAGTTTATAGCAATACAATCCTACCTCAAGAAACAAGAAAAATCTCAAGTAAAGAACCTAACCTTACACCTAAAGCAGCTAGAGAAAGAAGAGCAAACAAAACACAAAGTTAGCAGAAGGAAAGAAATCATAAAGATCAGATCATAAATAAATGAAAAAGAAATGAAGGAAATAATAACAAAGATCAATAAAACTAAAAGCTGGTTCTTTGAGAATCTAAACAAATTTGATAAACCATTAGCCAGAATTATCAAGAAAAAAAAGGAAGATTCAAATCAACAGAATTAGAAAGGAAAAAGGAGAAGTAACAACTGACACTGCAAAAATAGAAAGGATCATGAGAGATTGTTACAAGCACTATATGTCAATAAAATGGACAACCTGGAAGAAATGGACAAGTTTTTAGAAAAGCACAAACTTCCAAGACTGAACCAGGAGGAAATAGAAAATATGAACAGAACAATCACAAGCATGGAAATTGAAACTGTGATTAAAAATCTTCCAACAAACAAAAGCACAGGACCAGATGGATTCAATGGCAAATTCTATCAAACATTTAGAGAAGAGCTAACACCTATCTTTCTCACACTCTTCCAAAATATAGCAGAGGGAGGAATGCTCCAAACTCATTCTACGAGGCCACCATCACCCTGACACCAAAACCAGACAAAGATTTTCCCCCCAAAAGAAAACTATAGGCCAATATCACTGATGAGCATAGATGTAAAAATCCTCAACAAAATGCTAGCAAACGGAATCCAACAGCACATTAAAAAGATCATACACCATGATCAAGTGGGTTTATCCCAGGAATGTAAGTATTCTTTAATATATGCAAATCAATCAATGTGACATACCATATTAACAAATTGAAGGATAAAAAATATATGGTAATCTCAATAGATGCAGAGAAAGCTTTTGACAAAATTCAACATCCATTTATGATAAAAGCTCTCCAGAATGTAGACATAAAGGGAACCTGCCTCAATATAATAAAGGCCATATATGAAAAACCCTCAGCCAACATTGTTCTCAATGGTGAAAAACTGAAACAATTTCCACTAAGATCAGGAACAAGACGAGGTTGCCAACTCTCACCATAGTTTTGGAAGTTTTAGTCACAGAAATCAGAGACAAAAAAGAAATAAAAGGATTCCAAACTGAAAAAGAAGAAATAAATCTGTCACTGTTTGCACATGACATGATACTACACGTAAAGAATACTAAAGATGCTACCAGAAAACTACTAGAGCTAATCAATAAATTTGGTAAGGCAGTTGGATAAAAAATTAATGCACAGAAATCTCTTACATTCCTGTACACTAACAGTGAAAATTCTGAAAGAGAAATTAAGGAAACACTCCCATTTACCATTGCAACAAAAAGAATAAAATACCTAGGAATAAACCTACCTAAGGAGACAAAATACCTGTAGGCAGAAAACTATAAGACACTGATGAAAGAAATTAAAGATGATACAAACAGATGGAGAGATATATCATGTTCTTGGAAATCTCTTTGGGACTATATTACCCAAAGTAATCTACAGATTCAACGCAATCTCTATCAAACTGCCAATGGCATTTTTTACAGAACTAGAAAAAAAAATTGCACAATTTGTATGGAAACACAAAAGATCCCAAATAGCCAAAGCAAACTTGAGAAAGAAAAACAGCTGGAGGAATCAGGCTCCCTGACTTCAGACTATACTACAAATCTACAGAAATCAAGATAGTATCGTACTGGCACAAAAACAGAAATATAGATCAAGGTAAAAGGATAGAAAGCCCAGAGATAAGCCCATGGTCACCTTATCTTTGACCAAAGAGGCAAGAATATACAGTGGAGAAAAGCTAGCCTCTTCAATAAGTGGTGCTGGGAAAACTGGACAGATCCATGTAAAAGAATGAAATTAGAGCCCTACCTAACACCATACACAAAAATAAACTCAAAATGGATTAAAGACCTAAATGTAAGGTCAGACACTCTGAAAATCTTAGATGAAAACATAGGCAGAACACTCTATGACATAAATCACAACAAGATCCTTTTTGACCCATCTCCTAGAGAAATGGAAATAAAAACAAAAATAAACAAATGGGATCTAATGAAACTTTAAAGCTTTTGCATAGCAAAGGAAACCATAAACGAGATGAAAAGACAACCTTCAGAATGGGAGAAAATATTTGCAAACAAACAACTTACAAAGGATTTACCTCCAAAATATACAAGCAGGTCATGCAGTTCAGTATCAAAACAACAAACAACCTCCAAAATTGGACAGAAGACCTAAACAGACATTTCTCCAAAGAAGATATACAGATTGCCAACAAACATATGAACGAATGCTCAGCTTCACTAATCATTAGAGAAATGCATATCAAAACCACAGTGAGGTATCACCTCACACCAGTCAGAATGGCCATCATCAAAAAATCGACAAACAATAAATGCTGGAGAGGGTCTGGAGAAAAGGGAACTTTTTGCACTGTTGATGGGAGTGTAAATTGATACAGTCACTATGCAGAACAGTATGGAGGTTCCTTAAAAAATTAAAAACAGGACTACCAGATGACCTACTACTAGGCATATACTCTGAGAATATGATAATTCAAAAAAAGTCATTTACCACAATGTTCATTGCAGCACTATTTACAATAGTCAGGATAGGAAGCCACCTAAATGTCCATTGACATATGAACGGATAAAAAAGATGTGGCACATATATACAATGGTGTATTGCTCAGCCATAAATTGAAACGAAATTCAGTTATTTGTAGTGAGGTGGATGGACCTCAAGTCTGTCACAGAGAGTGAAGTAAGTCAGAAAGAGAAAACACAAATACTGTATGATAACATATTTATATGGAATCTAAAATAAATAAAGGTTCTGAAGAACCTAGGGGCAGGACAGGAATAAAGATGCAGACATGGAGAGAAGGAAGGGTAAGCTGGGATGAAGTGAGAGAGTGGTATGGACATATATACCCTACCAAATATAAAATAGATAGCTAGTGAGAAGCAGCCACACAGCACAGGGAGATCAGGTCAGTGCTTTGTGCTCACCCAGAGGGGTGGGATGGGGGGGTGGTAGGGAGATGCAAGAGGGAGTGGATATAGGGATATATGTATGCATATAGCTGATTCACATTGTTACACAGCAGAAGCTAACACAACATTGTAAAGAAATTATACTCCAATAAAGATGTTTAAATTTAAAAAAAGAAACTTAAAAATGGTACAAAATTAAAGACTTTTGCACAGCAAAGGAAACCATACATAAAATGAAAAGACAATCCTCAGAATGGAATAAAATATTAGCAAGTGAAGCAACCAATGAGGGATTAATTTCCAAAATATACAAACAGCCCATGCAGCTCAATATCAAAAAACAAAACAAAATCTTAACCCCTTCTTATAAAATAATTTCTCTCTTTCAAGATTCATTTTAAGTGCCACTTTCTCCATGAGGACATTCCTAATCTAGCTGCCATATGTGTATATATATATATATATATATATATATATATATATATATATATATAAAATAACTATATATATATAACTGATTATAGGGAAGAAGGTGTGTGTATACCTATACACACCCTATGATATGATTATCTTTATTTCTCATTTGCCTTTATTAGAACATAAAGAGTATGAAATGCTTCCACGAATCTTTAAGCTTTTGGACAATAGGAAATGTGATTTTATCTTCTATTTGTTTCTAATATGAGAAACACAACAATTTAATTCTTGGGTAATATATGTTTATTAGTTGATCAGTATTTTAAAAATTACAGATTGCTTCTCTCTCAGGAATGGAAAATTAGGGCACATTTTTTCCCCTGCTGTGTTTATTATATGTTTATCTTTATAACAGACACAAAAAGAGCAAGGGCAAAGGAAGTTTCTTTATACTCTGTAATAAGGTATCTTTTTAATTAGTATGTTATGGACATATTTTCATTTTCTCCTTCTGACAATTCAGAGGCCTTGGTTTATATTTGATCTCTGTATATTTGTTATTTTAAAGGTATTAATAAACTGTATGATTGCATTCTTGTATTTTTTATGTGTTGCTTTCATCTCTGTTTTTGGAAGTATATATTATAACTTTTCTCTTGAGTTAGCAGGATGTTTTTTTTTTTTTTTTTTCCTACTTTGACCATCATTTGAGTGAATAAGTCTGCCTCTATCTTACAGAGATTCTAAATAGATAATGTTTAGATTTTCATTAACCTGTTAACATAACCATAAAAAATTTTAAACTTTGAACATGACCTTTACATGCTAAAAATTAAATGTTGAAAACTAAGCTGTTTTTTATAGGTAAATACCTAAATTAATATCAATCTAAATCATATTCACATGTGCCATATCCTTATTTCTTATTCAGATTACACATTTCCCAGAGTGAACTTTTTTTACAGAATAGTAAAGAGGTCTTCCAAGAAGTCAAATAAAGGCAATAATAGAAAATGTGAATGTGACCACAGTTTGTGAATATTTTGATAAATAAAAAGCATGTTGCCTACTTAGGAGATCTGGATCATCTTCATTATTTGATTCTAAGTGCACCAAAACAGTAATGTAAGTTCACTTTGAAGATTATATATGATGACTCTAACAGTGTGCTATTATTGAGTTTAACAGTCAATTTCTGAGGTTATGTGGTTCATAAGGTTTTACTGTAATTGTTGAAAAAAGAACTATGTGATGTTATAAAAGAAGCAAGGTTCTTGAAGGATTAATTCTAGTGTTCCTACTGTAGTACACATAATATTTTTGATATATCATAGGCAATATGAGGATATTTGGGAGAATGTTTGACATATATTTTTTAATTTAAAAGTGACTTTATGTCAGAGACCTTCAAAGATGGCAGAAGAGTAACATGTGGAGATCACCTTCCTTCCCACAAATACATCAAAAATAGATCTACATATGGAACAACTCTTACTGAATGCTGGCAGAAGACATCAGACTTCCAAAAAGATAAGAAACTCCCCATGTACCTGGGTAGGGCAAAAGGAAAAAGAAAAAACAGAGACAAAAAAATAGGAATGGGACCTGTGCTCTGGGATGGAGCTGTGAGGGAAGAAAAGTTTCCACACACTAGGAAGCCCCTTCACTGGCTGGGATTGGTGTGGGGGAGCTTTGTAGCCACAGAGGAGAGCACAACAACAGGGTTGCAGAGGGCAAAGCAAAGAGATTCCTGCACAGAGGATCAGTGCGACAAGCACTCACCAGCCTGAGTTGCTTGTCTGCTCACCCAGCAGGGTGGGTGGGGGCTGGGATCTGAGGCTCAGGCTTTGGATGTCAGACCTCAGGGAGAGGATGGGGTTTGGCTGTGTGAAGACAGCCTAAAAGGGACTAGTGCATCACAGCTTGCTGAGAGGGAGTCAGGGAAAAGTCTGAACCTGCCAGAGAGGCAAGAGACCATTGTTTTGGGGTGTGTAAGGAAAGGGGCTTCCTGCTCTGTGTGCCCACAGATTACAGAGCACCACCTAAGTGAGGTCCAGAGACAGGTGTGAGCTGTGGCTATCATCTCGGACCTCAGAGGCAGGTGTGGACTTCTACCACAGCTGCCTTGCCACCCAGAATCATATGTGCAAGCAAAGGTCACTACCCAGACACCCCCAGGACCCTGAGCAGCACTTCACTGCTAAGGTCCCATGATCCATGGCTAACTTCCCCAGGAGAACACATGGTGTTCATCAGGTTGTTGCAACATCATGCCAGCCTCTGCAGCTGCAGGCATATCCCACATTTCAGTCATTACTGCCTAACCCTATCTCTCCCCAGCCTGAGTGAGCAAGTGATCTCTAATAAGCCACTGTTTTAACCCCCTCCTGTCTCAATGGGGAACAGACGCCTGACAGTGGCTTACACACAAAGGCAGGACCAAAACCAAAGCTGAACCCCAGGAGCAGTACAAACAATGAATAGAAAGGGAAATTTCTCCATGCAGCCTAAGGAGTAGTAAATTAAATCCCTACAATCAGCTTGATAAACCCTGCATCTGTGGAATACCTGAATAGACAACAAACATTCTCAAAATAGAAGAAGTAAACTTTGAGAGAAACTGTAGACTTGGGGTTTGCTTTCTGAGTCTGAATTGTTTTTGGTTTTATATTTATCTTAGTTTAATTTTAGTGCTTGTTTTCATTGGTGGGTTTGTTTACTGGTTTGGTTGCTCTTTTTCTTTTCTTTTTTCTCTTTTTGTGAGTGTGTGTGTGTATGTTTCTTTGTGTGATTTTTTATATATAGTTTTGTTTTACCATTTGTTTTGGGGTTCTGTCTATTCAATTATTTTGTTAGTTTTTTCTTTTTTCTTCCTTTTCTTCAGTGTCATGCAGCTGATGAGGTCTTGGTGCTCTGGCCAGGTGTCAGGCCTGAGCTTCCAAGGTGGGAGAGATGAGTCCAGGACTTTGGGCCACCAGAGACCTCCCAGCCCCATGTAATATTAATCAGTTAGTGCTCTCCCAGAGATCTCCACCCCAACACTAAGACCTAGCCCCATCCAATGTCCAGCAAGCTCCATTGCTTGATGCCCCATACAAAACAGCTAGAAAGACAGGAACACAAACCCACCTATTAGCAGAGAGGCAGCCAAAAATCATACTAAATTCAGAGACACCCCAAACACACCACCTGACATGACCCTACCCACCAGAGGAACAACATCCAGCACTACCCACCAGAAAACTGGTACAAGTCACCCTCCACCAGGAAACCTACACAAGCCACTGAACAAACCTCACCCAGTGAGAGCAGACACGAGAAATAAGAGGAACTACAAACATGCAAGTTGTAAAAAGGAGACCCCAAACACAGTAAGTTAAAGAAAATGAGAAGACAGAGATATGTGCAGCAGTTGAAGGAGCAAGGTTAAAACCCACTAAACCAAACAAATGAAGAGGAAATAGGCAGTCTGCCAGAAAAAGAATTCAGAATAATGATAGTAAAGATGAACCCAAATCTCATAAAACAATGGAGAGAAGAGAAGAAACGTTTAACAAGGACCTGGAAGAACTAAAGAGCAAACAAGCAATGATGGACAACACAATAAATGAATTTTAAAATACTCTAGAAGGAATCAATAGCAGAATAACTGAAGAAGAAGAATGGATAAGTGAGTTGGAAGATAGAATAGTGTAAATAACTGTTGCAGGACAGAGTAGAGAAAAAAGAAGGAAAAAAATTCAGGACAGCCTCAGAGACCTCTAGGACAACATTAAATGCACCAACATTTGAATTACAGCAGTCCCAGAAGAAGAGAAAAAAGAAAGGATATGAGATTTGAAGAGATTACAGTTTGAAACTTGCCTAACATTGGAAAAGAAATAGTCAATGAAGTCCAGTAAGAGCAGAGAGTCCCATACAGGATACATCGAAGGAGAAACATGACAAGACACATATTAATCAAACTAACAAAATTTAAATAAAAAGAAAAAAATATTAAAAGCAACAAGGGAAAAGCAACAAATAACATACAAGGGAATCCCCATAAGGTTAACAGCTGATCTTTAAGCAAGTCAGAAGGGAGTGGCAGGACATAAAGTGCTGAAATGGGAAAAACTAAAACCAAGATTACTCTACACAGCAAGCATCTCATTCAGATTCGACAGAGAAATTAAAACCTTTTCAGACAAGCAAAAGTTAAGAGAATTCATCACAACCAAAACTTCTTTAAAACAAATGATAAAGGAATTTCTCTGGGTAGGAAACACAAAAGAAGGAAAAGACCTAAAAAACAAAAACAAAACAGTTAGGAAAATGGTAATAGGAACAAACATATCAATAATTACCTTAAATGTAAATGGATGAAGTGCACCAACCAAAAGACACAGACTGGCTCAATGGATACAAAAATAACACCCTTATATAAGCTGTCTATGAGAGACCCACTACAGACCTAGGGACACATACAGAATGAAAGTGAGGGGCTGGAAAAAGATATTCCATGCAAGTGGAAATCAAAAGAAACCTGGAGTAGCAATTCTCATATCAGACAAATTAGACTTTAAAATAAAGTTATAACAAGAGAAAAAGGACACTGCATAATGATCAAGGGATGAAGCCAAGAAGATACAACAATTGTAAATCTTTATGCACGCAACATAGGAGAACATTAATACATAAGGCAAATGCTAACAGCCATAAAAGGGGAAATCAACAGTAACACAATCATAGTACAGGACTTTAACACCACACTTTCAGCACTGGACAAATCATTCAAAATGAAAATAAAAAAGGAAACTGACGATTTAAATGACACAATAAACAAGATGGACTTAACTGATATTTGTAGGACATTCCATCCAAAAACAACAGAATACACATTCTTCCCAAGTGCTCTCCAGGATAGATCATTTCTTGGGTCACAAATCAAGCCTTGGCAAACTTAAGAAAATAGAAATTGTATCAAGTATTTTTTCTGACCAAAATGCAATGAGACTATATCTCAGTTACAGGAGAAAAACTATAAAATATACACAAACATGGAGGCTAAACAATATGCTACTAAATAACAAAGAGATCACTGAAGGACTCAAAGAGGAAATCAAAAAATACCAAGAGACAAATGACAATGAAAACACGATGACCCAAAATGTATGGGTTGCAGCAAAAGCAGTTCTAAGAGGGAAGTTTATAACAATACAATACTACCTCAAGAAACAAGAAAAATCTCAAATAAACAACCAAACCAAGCAATAAGAACAACAATCCTGCCACTTGTGGAACAAAAAGCACATTCACAGAAAGATAGACAAGATGAAAAGGAACAAGGTTATGTACCAGATAAAGGTACAAGATAAAACCCCAGATAAAGAACTAAAGGAAGTGGAGATAGGCAACCTTCCAGAAAAAGAATTCAGAATAATGCTAGTGAAGATGATCCAGGACTTTGGAAAAAAGAATTGAGGCAAAGATCGAGAAGACGCAAGAAGTGTTTAACAAAGACATAGAAGAATCAATAAAATTAGAAATGAAAAGGGAGAAGTTACAATAGGCACAGCAGAAATACAAAGCATCTTAAGAAACTACTACAAGCAACTCTATGCCAATAAAATGGACAACCTGGAAGAAATGGGCAAATTCTTAGAAAGGTATAACCTTCCAAGACTGAACCAGGAAGAAACAGAAAATATGAACAGACCAATTACAAGTAATAAAATTGAAACTGTGATTTAAAATCTTCCAACAAACAAAAGTCCAGGACCAGATGGCTTAACAGGTGAATTCTATCAAACATTTAGAGAAGACCTAACACCCATCCTTCTCAAACGCTTCCAAAAAATTGTGGAGGAAGGAACACTCCCAAACTCATTCTATGATGCCACCATCACCCTGATACCAAAACCAGAGGAAAATACTACACAAAAAGAAATTACATGGGCTTCCCTGGTGGCATGGTGGTTGAGAATCCGCCTGCTGATGCAGGGGACATGGGTTCGTGCCCTGGTCTGGGAAGATCCCACATGCTGCAGAACAGCTGGGCTCATAAGCCATGACCACTGAGCCTGCACGTACGGAGCCTGTGCTCCACAACCAGAGAGGCCACAACAGTGAGAGGTCCACGTACCACAAAAAAAAAAAAAAAGAAAGAAAGAAAGAAAATTACAGACCAATATCACTGAAGAATATACATGCAGAAATCCTCAAAAAATACTAGCAAACAGAATCAAACAGCACATTAAAGGGATCATATACCATTATCAAGTGGGATTTATCCCAGGGATGCAAGGATTATTCAATATACAAAAATCAATCAATGTGATACACCGTATTAACCAACTGAAGAATAAAAACCATATGATCAGCTCAATAGATGCAGAAAACGCTTTTGACAAAACTCAACACCCATTTATGATAAAAACTCTACAGAAAGTGGGCATAGAGGGAACCTACCTCAACATAATAAAGGCCATATAGGACAAACTCACAGCAAACATCATTCTCAATGCTGAAAAACTGAAACCATTTCCTCTAAGATCAGGAACAAGAGAAGGATGCCCACTCTCACCAGTATTATTCAACATAGTTTTGGAAGTCCTTGCCCAGACAATCAGAGAAGAAAAAGAAATAAAAGGAATACAAATTGGAAAAGAAGAAGTATAACTGTCACTTTTTGCAGATGACATGATACTACACATAGAGAATTCTAAAGATGTTACCAGAAAACTACTAGAGCTAATCAATGAATTTGGTAAAGTTGCAGGATACAAAATTAATGCACAGAAATCTCTCGCATTCCTATACACTAATGATGAAAAGTCTGAAAGAGAAATTAAGGAAACACTCCCATTTATCATTGCAATGAGAAGAATAAAATACCTAGGAATAAACCTACCTAAGGAGACAAAAGACCTGTATGCAGAAAACTATAAGACACTGATGAAAGAAATTAAAATGTTACAAACAGATGGAGAGATATACCATGTTCTTGAATTAGAAGAATCAATATTGTGAAAATGACTATACTACACAAAGCAATCTACAGATTCAATGCAATCCCTAACAACTTACCAATGGCATTTTTTACAGAACTAGAACAAAATAAAATTTTGTAAAATTTGCATGGATACACAAAATACCCTGAATAGCCCAAGAAGTTTTGAGGTAAAAAAGTGGAGCTGGAGGAATTAGACTCCCTGACTTCAGACTATACTACAAAGCTGCAGTAATCAAGACAATATAGTTCTAGCACAAAAACAGAAACATAGATCAATGGAACAAGATAGAAAGCCCAGAGATAAATGCATACACACCTATGGTCAACTAATCTATGACAAAGGAGGCAAGGATATACAATGGAGAAAAGACAGTGTATTCAATAAGTGGTACTGGGAAAACTGGACAGCTACATGTAAAAGAAAGAAATTAGAACACTCCCTAACACCATACACAAAAATAAACTCAAAATGGATTTGAGACCTAAATGTAAGTCTGGACACTATAAAACTCTTATGTGAAAACATACAAAGAACACTCTTTGACATAAATCACAGCAAGATCTTTTTTGATCCACCTCCTAGAGTAATGGCAATAAAAACAAACAAACAAAAAAAGAAAATGGGACCTAATGAAACTTAAAAGCTTTTGCACAGCAAAGGAAACCATAAACATCGTGAATAAACAACCTTCAGAATGGGAGAAAATATTTGCAAATGAATCAATGAACAAAGGATTAATCTCCAAAATATATAAACAGCTCAAGCAGTTCAATATTAAAAAAAAACAAACAACCCAATCCAAAAACGGGCAGAAGACCTAAATAGACATTTCTCCACAGAAGACATACAGATGACCAAGAAGCACATGAAAAGCTGCTCAACATCAGAAATGCAAATTATTACAGAATACAGATTACTACAGAAATGCAAATCAAAACTACAATGAGTTATCATTTCACACCAGTTAGAATGGGCATCATCAGAAAATCTACAAACAAATGCTGGAGAGGGTGTGGAGAGAAGGGAACCCTCTTGCACTGTGGGTGGGAATATAAATAGATAGAGCCGCTATGTAGAACAGTATGGAGGTTCCTTAAAAAGCTAAACAGAGAATTACCATATGATCCAGCAATCCCACTACTGAGCATATACCCAGAGAAACCCATAATTCAAAAAGACACATGCACCCTAATGTTCATTGTATCACTATTTACAATAGCCAGGACATGGAAGAAACCTAAATGTCCATCGACAGATGAATGGATACAAATGATGTGGTACATATACAAAATGGAATATTACTCAGACTTAAAAAGAAAGAAATTGGGTCATTTGTTGAGAAGTGGATGGATCTAGAAACTGTTATATAAAGCATAGAGAGTGAAGTAAGTCAGAAAGAGAAAAACAAATATCATATATTAACACATATATGTGGATCCTGGAAAAATGGTACAGATGAACTGGTTTGTAGGGTAGAAATTGAGACAGATGTAGAGAACAAACATATGGACACCAAGTGGTAAAGTGGCGGGGTGGTGGGGGTGGTGGTGTGATGAATTGGGTGATTGGGATTCACTTGTATACACTGATGTGTATCAATTTGATGACTAATAAGAACTGGCTGTATAAAATAACAAATAAAATAGAATTTAAAAATTACCAAAAAAAAAAAAAATCTAACCTTACCTCTAAAGCATTTAGAGAAAGAAGAACAAACCCCAAAGTTAGCAGAAGGAAATAAATCATAAAAAGCAGATTAGAAATAAATGGGAAAAAATGCAGAAAACAATGGCAAAGATCAAAAAAAAAAAAAGATGTTTCTTTGAGAAAATAAACAAAACTGATACACCATTAGCTAGACACATCAAGAAAATAAAAGGGAGAAGACTCAAATCAACTGAACTAGAAATGAAAAAGGGGAAGTAACAACTGGCACTACAGAAGTACAAAGAATCACGAGAGATTACTACAAGCAACTCTAGACCAATAAAATGGACAACATGAAAGAAATGGACAAATTGATAGAAAAGCAAAACCTCCTGGATCTGAACCAGGAAGAAATAGAAAATATGAACAGAATGATGACAAGAACTGAAATTGGAAATGTGATTAAACTCTTCCAACAAATAAAAGCCCAGGAGCAGATGGCTTCACAGGTGAATTCTATCAAATATTTAGAGAAGAGATAATACCTATCCTTCTCAACCTCTTCAAAAATATAGCAGAAGGGGGAACACTCTCAAACTCATTATATGAGGCCACCATCACTCTGATACCAAAACCAGACAAATGTGTCACAAAAGAACTATAAGATAATATCATTGATGAACATAGATGAAAATCCTCAACAAAATACTGGCAAAGAGAATCTCTCCGCACATTTAAAGGATCATACACCATGATCAAGTGGGTTTTATCCCAGCAATGCAAGGATTCTCCAATATATGCAAATCAATCAATGTGATCCACCATATTAATGAAATGAATGATAACAACAATAATATCTTCTTAATAGATGCAAGAAAAGCTTTTGACAAAATTCAACATGATTTATGATAAAAACTCTCCAGAAAGTGGGCATAGAGGGAAGCTACCTCAATAGAGTAAAGGCCGTATATGAAAAACCCACAGCTAATATCATTCTCAATGGTGAAAAACTGAAAACATTTCCTCTAAGATCAGGAATAAGACAAGGATACCCACTCTCACTGCTGTTATTCAACATAGCTTTAGAAGTTTTAGCCAGAGCAACCAGAGAAAAAAAAGGAATCCGAATAGGAAAAGAAGAAGTAAAACTGCCACAGTTTGCAGATGACATAATCTTATACATACAGAATCCTAAAAATGCTACCAGAAAAATACTGTATCTAATCAATGAATTTGGCAAGGTAGCAGGATAAAAATTTAATGCACAGAAATCTCTTTCATTCCTATACACTAACAACGAATATTCTGGTAGAGAAATTAAGGAAACACTCCCATTTACCATTGCAACAAAAATACCTAGGAATAAACCTACCTAAGTAGACAAAAGACCTGTATGCCAAAAAGTATAAGACACTGATGGAAGAAATCAAAGAGGATATGAACAGATGGAGAAATATAACATGTTCTGTGATTAGAAATACCAACATTGTGTAAATGACTATACTACCCAAGGTAATCTACAGATTCAATGCAATCCCTATCAAACTACCAAGGGTATTTCTCAGAACTAGAAGAAAAAATTGCACAATTTGTATGGAAACACAAAAGATCTCAAATAGCCAAGTCTGTCTTGAGAAAGAAAAACAGAGCTGGTGGAATCAGGCTCCCTCACGTCAGACTACACTACAAAGCTACAGTAATCAAGACAGTATGGTACTGGTGCAAAAACAGAAATATAGATCAATGGAACAGGATAGAAAGCCCAGAGAGAGATAAACCCATGCACATATGGTCACCTTATCTTTGACAAAAGGGGCAAGTATATACAGTGGAGAAAAGACAACCTCTTCAGTAAGTGGTGCTGGGAAAACTGGACAGCTCCATGTAAAAGAATGAAATTAGAACACTCCCTAACACCATACACAAAAATAAACTCAAAATGGATTAAAGACCTAAATGTAAGGCCAGACACTCTAAAACTTGTAGAGGAAAATATAGGCAGAACAATCTATGACATAAATCACAGCAAGATCCTTTTTGACCCATCTCCTAGAGTAACGGAAATAAAAACAAAACAAAAAACAAGTGGGGCCTAATGAAACTTAAAAGCTTTTGCACAGGGCTTCCTTGGTGGCAGAGTGGTTGAGAGTCTGCCTGCTGATGCAGGGTATATGGGTTCGTGTCCCAGTCCAGGAGGATCCCACATGCTGTGGAGCTGCTGGGCCCGTGAACCATGGCCACTGAGCCTGTGCATCGGTGTCTGTGCTCCGCAATGGGAGAGGCCACAACAGTGAGAGGCTTGCACACAGCAAAAAAAAAAAAAAAAAAAAAAAAAAGAAAGCTTTTGCACAGCAAAGGAAAACATGAACCACATGAAAAGACAACACTCAGAATGTGAGAAATATTTGCAAATTAAGCAACTAACAAAGGATTTATCTCCAAAATATACAAGCAGGTCATGCAGTTCAATGTCAAGAAAACAAACAACCCAATCCAAAATTGGGAAGATCTAAATAAACATTTCTCCAAAGAAGTTATACAGACTGCCAACAAACATATGAAAGAATGCTCAGCTTCACTAATCATTAGAGAAATGCAAATCAAAACCACAATGAGGTATCACCTCACACCAGTCAGAATAGCCATCATCAAAATATCTACAAACAGTAAATGCTGGAGAGGGTGTGGAGAAAAGGAAACCCTCTTGCACTGTTGGTAGGAATGTAAATTGATACAGACACTATGGAGAACAGTATGTAGGTTCCTTTAAAAACTAAAACAGAACTACCATATGACCCAGCAATCTCACTACTGGGCATATACCCTGAGAATACCATAATTCAAAAAGAGTCATGTACCACAATGTTCATTGTAGCACTATTTACAATAGCCAGGACATGGAAGCAACATAAATGTCCACTAATGAATGAATAAAGAGATGTGGCACATATATACAATGGAATATTACTCAGCCATAGAAAGAAATAAAATTGAGTTATTTGTCATGAGGTGGATAGACTTAGAGTCTGTCATGCAGAGTGAAGTAAGTGAGAAAGAGAAAAACAAATATTATATTCTAACACATATATATGGAATCTACAAAAGAATAAAATGGGTCTGATGAATCTAGGGGCAGGACAGGAATAAAGATGCAGACTTAGAGAATTGGCTTGTGGACATGGGCACTGGAGGGGAAGCTGGGAGAAAGTGAGAGAGTAGCACTGACATATATACACTACCAAATGTAAAATAGATTGCAGTGGGAAGCAGCTGCATTGCACAGGGAGATCAGCTCGGTTCTTTGTGACCACCTAGAGGGGTGGGATAGGGAGGGTGGGAGGAAAGTGCAAGAGGGAAGGGATATGGGGATATATGTGTACATATAGCTGATTCACTTTGTTATATAGCACAAACTAACATAACATTGTAAAGCAATTATATTCCAATATAGATGTAAAATAAATGTAAAGTGTATTGACTAAAAAAGATTAAGTTGTCTGTATTGAAACTAGTAAATTTTGTTTAAATCTCAAAGATGATAAGAAAATTTACAAAGAGACTGAGAGAAAATACTTGCAACACCATATCAATACTATTAATACTATATTATAAAATTAAAATATTTGACACTACCAAAGTTGAAATTATATGGATCTGATTTCTATATATATGAAGGGATTTTAAATTGGTTCAATCTTTTCACAACATAGTTGAAAAGTCGTACGCTGTGGTCAAGCAGTTGCACCTAATGCATTGTTGGGTGTCAGGGATATTAGATAACATACTCCAAACTAGGATGGAACTTTGAGACTGAAAACGAAGCAGACAACTCCATAAAGTGTGACTATAAAATTTATTGTGTGTAACTTACATACAGGCAGGATCAGCAGAGGATCCAGAGACATTTGCAGCCGCACTCTTGTGCTGGTGAAAGAAGTACAAGGGGATTTAAAGGGGCCAAATCTAAAGACATAATCTGACTACTAAGGGAGAAGCACAGCACGTCTGCACAGATGGAAACTGTGGGTCTCATGACCATAATTCCTTGTGGACCATTAACCATCTCATGAGCAAAAGGTATTCTCCCAGGTTTAATATCAGATGAGAGCAAGGGTAAAAGTTGTTAGGGAACTTATCTAGTTTGGGTGCATTCCTTGTGAGTAGGCTAAAGCTCAGTCATGCAGAAAGGGGAGAGTTTAGGACTGCAGCCTAAGATGAAGTTGACAAAGTGGAGTCAGTGTGGTTCAGCCACACATGCATAAGTGAGAAATTTTGCTCAGAACCAGCCCAAGAAATTGAGGAGAGATAGACAAGAAAGTCAATGGCAGCAGTACTCACAAATGTCAAATACTTGAAACCACCAAAATGTCATATATGTAATAAATGATTATATTCATATAATGAAATATATAGCAGTTAAAATGTATAAATTACAACAAACTGAACAGTAGGAATGAGTCAGTTGTATTAGATTTTTTTTGTCCCCAGAAAGTTATATAAAAACATATCCTTTTATAAATTTAAAAGCAACTAAAACAATTTATAAATTTAAATTTCTATATTTAAAAGAGATTAAAATAACAAATATTGTGTTTTTTAAAATATTCCTATAATACACATGTACTTTCCAGGAAAACATATATGGGCCTACCTTGTTTTACTGAACTTTGTTTTATTGTACTTTACAAATACTGTGGGGTTTTTTTTTGGTGGTCATGGTGGTTTTTGCTTTTTTTTTTTTCAAATTGAAGGTCTGTGACAAACCTGCAATTAACAAGTCTGTCAGTGCATTTTTCCAACAACATTTGCTCATTTCATGTCTCTATGTCTACATTTTGGTAATTCTCACAATATTTCAGACTTTTAATTATTATTATATTTGTTATGGTGATCTGCGATTGGCTACCATTGATGTTTCTATTACAAAAAAGATTACGATTCACTGGAGGCTCTGATGATGGTTAGAATTTCTTAGCAATAAAGCATTTTTAAATGAAGATATGTACATTGATTTTAGACGTAATTCTATTACACACTTAGAGAATAGCATAGTGTTAACATAACTTTCATATGAACTGAGAAATTAGAAAACTCATTGGACTCAATTTATTGTGATATTCCCTTTATTGCAGTGGTCTGGAACCAAACCCCAATATTTCCAAGATATGCCTGTAGATATAATGATGAGCACAGACTCCAAAATAATGCTTACTATAGGTGGGAGGAGATAGAAAAGGGTTGAGTGAAGGGACTATATAATAAGATGGAAATTATCTCCATGTTCTCAATTTTGTGGATTAGATTGTTTTTAAAACCAATTGACAAACTAATATATAAGGAAGCAAACTGCATGAATCAATCATAAGAGTGCCATAGATCCGGATTGTGTTTTATTCAATTCTGTGAAACTGAGGTTAACTGAGGAAAGCTAAATATAGTTGTCTGTCCCTACCCATGGTTTTGCACCCCTAAATTCTATTCTCCAATTTCCATCCAGAGCTGGTTGAATCTGCAACTTGAAGTAGGTGGATACAGAGGGCCAAGTTTATATAAAATATAAATAAATAAATACATATAAACATAAATATATAAAAGTTCTTTAAAATCTCTATTGTAATGAATTGTTAGAATGAAAATTTAACTTACAATTTTGACAAAATGAATTTCACTTCTGTGTTTTTAAGGAGTCGTTTTCTGTAGTTCATCTCTATACTGGTGTGCCCAACAACTTGATCTTTGGAGCCATGTGTTCTCTCTGATTATGCTCATCTATAAAAAATACTTCCTAATTTGTTATTTCCAACCTAAATCTGTTTTCTGTATTCTGAAGGGGTCTAGCCTTCTTTATACAACTGTGTAATAGACATCCACATTGAGATAGCCCATGTACTTTCTCAGAGGGCATAGATGTGTCATTGATATTTTTCACTGGTATATCCTCATGCTCTATCACAGTGCCTGACAGAGAGCAGGAGTTGAATAAATATTTGCTGAATGAATGAATATCTCAACTTCAGCAATCAAAGTTGTCTCCTTTGTTAGATTCCTTACATATACATCTTTTTCTTCATCCTTTTCTCTTTAAGTTCTTTATTCTATGAGTGGAACTGTATCCACCAAGAAACACAATTCTGAAACCCATACAGCTCCTTCACTAACTCTTCCCATTGATTCTAATTTTTAGATATCTTTCACACTCACCCACTCTTCTCCAAATTTCACTACTACTGCCTTCATTCAGGCCCTTGTTACTTCTCATGTGAATGACACTAAGAATCCCAATTGATTTTACAGCCTCAACACACCCACTTCAACCTGCTCCCACTCTAACCTGTCCCCACTCTCTTCCCCAAACCATTAAAACATCGGAGGTCTCCAAAGGTAAATTAGAATGAAACAGAAGTTAAAATACTTCACATTTCCTATGTCATAATGGAAGATATTACCCTTGTATATGTGAAAGACATTGCAAAAATCTTTTAAAAATATTTTAAAACTATAAGTTCACCAGTGTCTTCCAATTCAGTCCCTTTTGTAAAAAAAAGATGTTGAGTAGGGGAAGTGGAAAGGAAAATCAAGAGGAGAGGAATCTTGTTTCTTTGAAGTTCAATTTGATACATGTAAAGATTTCATGGTTTCTCATACAAAACATCAGAAATCCTGTTACTTAGATTTTATTTACCAAATGAAGAAAATACATATTGTTAACTATTCCATTTTGACCCTGTTCAATGACCTAAGTAAAAATGCATATATTGAGGACAAGGAAAGGAAGAAGAAATATTACATTTTCCAAAAGTTGTTAAGTCTATTTCATCTTATAAAATTTCCTCCAAACCTTACTAATAATTCTGAAAATTGTATATTTGGAAAATTGGATTCTGATAAACTGGTTTAATAAGAATTGAACTAGAGCCAAATTAACCACAATGGGGTCACCTTACCTTAAAGTTCTCTTATCATTTTTCTTAATGAATGAGATGTATAAAATACATCTTCTTAGTTGCAGTCAAATGTAACATAACAGATGTGGTATTGCACTGCAATTAGCTGTGAAAGCCAGACTGAGACCATTCACAACTGTTCCTCTTTAAGATTATGCTACCAAATCAAAAAAGAGGTGTACTTAAAAGTAGTATGCTTATTTGAGCAATTAAATATATCTATAATAAATATCTGGTGTCTGTATGATTATTAATTTTATTGCTCAATAATTTTCCTCCTTAACATCCTTTAATGACCCCTTTTAGCTTCAGTATTATATCTAGACTCTTTCCAAGGATTTACAAGACAGAAGAGTTTGACCTCTACTCATATAAGCAGAGTTCATTTGTGTTATTTCCTCCTTATGCATTAATCTTCACCTATACTTGAAATATTTGAAGGTCTCTGTGCTGACCACTAGCTTCAATGATTTTTTTGATGTGTGTTCTTAGTCTAACAATAGTTCTTTCCCTCTGCTCCTTCTATCTACTTTTCCTCAAGACCAATTCAAACATCTATGTTTTCATGACAAACCCCTATGTTAGATATGTAGTGCTCCATCCAGGTTTCAGGTTTTTTGTTTAAACCTTACAGCTCTGTTTGCTCTGCTTCTATCTGCACTTAAAACTTTCTTTAAAACACTGGTATTGGGCAACAGGGAGCTGGAGGTGCTTGGGAGCTTACATCATTCATAGTCTATGACTGACTGCTGTGAAAAGCTAGCTCACTTGCCTCCAGGTAGGACAAACTCTGAGGGGGAATTTATACTCTAGTAATCTATACTAGATTACTACTAGATATCTATTATTCTATAATGCAATGTTCAACATGGTAGCCACTAAACACACATGACTATTGTGTAATTGACATATGGCTAATTTGAATTTTGATGTGCTTTAAGTGTAAAATACACATCAGATTTCAAAGGCAGTACCAAAAAAATGTAAAATATCACATTAATATTTTTATGATGTTTAAATGTTAATATTTTACAATTATTCTTAAAATTATTTCTGCTATTCTTTTTTACTTTTTTATTGTGCTTACTAGAAAATTTTGTTACACATATTAAAAAACAAAATTCAGCTAATGAAATAAAATTTCTATTTTAAGGTAGGACAAGAAAAATAATTAAACATAAAATTATCTCTGGGTGTTTGTTTGGGCCTTCTCCCTCCCAGATGTGTAGTGTGTATCTGCATTACACATTAATCAGAGCTCCTCAAAGAAAGGAATGCCTGCTCAACTGTAAAGATATTCTTTTTTTTTCTTCTGATGCTAACAATGTAACTTCTTAAAATAATAGTGTTCTTTTCCAGCTATGTTGAAGGTCATGATGACTTGCTGCTCACTTTGTATGAGCTTACCTGGACTATGTATCTTTGGTGACCTTTATGTAAAATATCAGTATGTAATTTTGATGGAGGATTCTTTGTCTCAAAAATGTATATGACTATGCCTTCAACTTCTAACAGGCAGAACAATTCTCAGAGCTTTCTGAGAATCTGCTTCCTATAATCTTTAGTTTGGCTTGAATAAAATTCCTTTATTTTCTTCTTAACTTGAGAGTTAATTGGATTTTCATCTACTCAACCAAGTAAATATGAATATCTAATTGGATTTATTCAATAATTAATTCATGAGTCAGGCATTTAGTAAATGGAGAGGTACTTCGAGGAACTGTACAGAATGGAAGGCTTTTATAACAAAGAGGAGGGACAAGGAGGTTATTAGCAAAAGAAAAGAAATGATTGTTTCATGCTGTCACTTTCCCTTAAGGAGAAGGACATGGGGTCTTATCATGCAAATTACTTCACTAATGTTGACCAAGAAATTCCAGACTGATTGGTCCAAGAATCTTTGCTGGACAGCTAATAACTTAGCAATGGAATCTGCAAAGTCTTCAAGAGTTAAAGAGAGGTTTCTGATCATATTTTTATTTTTATTCCTAAGCTAGGGGCAAGTCATATTTTTAGCACATATGAGAAGAGAAGCTCCTAGCCTAAAATAAAAGTTGTTCTAAATTTCAGACATATGTGATTCACATTATATTTCTATTGGGCAGTGTTTCTCTAGAGCCTCTTGTTACCGCAGTCAGTTCAAGTCTAATATTTGGCCTTAATCACTTCCTTCCTTGGATCTTTCCCCTTCTCTCTTCCTTCCCTCACTCCATTTCTCATTTCCTCTGGGAGCATTACTTTAAGAAATCACTCTTAACTGAATTACCATCTCAGTCTCAGTTGCTTCTGGGGAACTGACACAGAAGAGATGGGAGCAGGGCACAACCTTTAAAAGAATGACATAGCTATAGGACAAAACATAAACTGACTAGAATCAAATAGGTCCAAGATGGCAGATGAGTTGACTTCCATTAGACCTTGATCCTCAGTATACACTCATTGTAATACATCAGCAAGCTAAATGACACACCCACAGGCACCAGGACAGTTCCAAGGCCAACCATAAAGGTCAAAAATTGGGTGGTGGCCCTATTCCTGGAAAACCTCACCCCTCTCCAAAAATGGGTAGAATATTCCTCCCACTAATTAGCCTATGAAATTACCCACCCCTATAAAAGCTGACAACCCCATACCCTGGTGCTGCTCTTGCCTTCTGAGATGGCACACACTCTGTTTGTGGAGTGCGTTTCTCTCTAAATAAATCCACTTCTTACCTATCACTTTGTGTCTCACCAAATTCTTTCTGCAATGAGACATCAAGAACCTGAGCTTCATTAAGTCCTGAGACCAGGAGTATGATCTCAGTTAAAAGACTGTGGGTTCAAGTCCCAATCTGGGTTTAGGCTGGGTTTGAGTCCCGGCACAGGGGTTCAAGTTCCAATATGAGTTAAATGGTTTCAGAGTCAGACCTATGTAGTAAGAAATTTGCCCTTGCCCAAAGAGGGTTCATGAGGGGTAACCTCTAAATTTCCCTAGTATTAGAAGTGTCTTTGTTATTCATGGTCAGTTCCTGACATCATATTTGAGAGTTTATGATAATGAGTCTTAGGGTGGGGTCAGGTCTACCTAGCAGTATTAAGGTATTGGCTGGCCAAGCTAGAAAGATCCTCCACATGATTTAAGGTGGGAACTTTGGGCCACAGGGTATTAGCTGACCTAGAAACTGAGTTCCACCAATGAATCATGCCCTACAATAGCTCTGGATGTCAAAGCTTTGATGAACTTCCTGGGTTGGCAATATGCCATGACGGGTATTGTTACACATCAATGCTGCATATGTAACATGTTCTGAGGACAATAGAAGCTTCACATTTTAAATCTTCCCAGGCTCTGCCCTATACATCTTTTCCCTTGGCTGATTTTAATGTATCTTTTCTTTATAATAAATGTAAATTATTTATTGTACCATGAGTACAATAAATTTTATTAGTTTGCTTAGTGAATTACCAAGTGTGTTTTTGTTTTGTTTTGTTTTTTTTGCGTTACGCGGGCCTCTCACCGCCGCGGTCCCTACCGTCGCGGAGCACAGACTCCGGACGCGCAGGCCCAGCGGCCATGGCTCACGGGCCCAGCCGCTCCGCAGCATGCAGGATTCTCCCAGAGCGGGGCACGAACCCGTGTCCCCTGCATCGGCAGGTGGACTCTCAACCACTGCGCCACCAGGGAAGCGCCCAAGTGTGGTTTTGAGAAATTCCCAAACTTGCAATTGGTGTCAGAAATGGAAATGATTTTGTACTGGCTCTTTCCTCTAACTTTGTAGTTGAACCCCCAACTCCTTGCAGTTGGGATCAGAAGTCTTTGGCAGACTTTGCATCTGTAGGTCTTAACCTCACAGTTTGGCTACCTTTACACAAACCCTAGATCAATACCTCCTCCCCACTTTGGTTATAAAAACCTATTCTGTACTGGCAGTGTACTTGATGCATGTTTTTATGATACAACTTAATAATTAATGTTATAATTAATTCTATTAGTACCTGTGTATTAAACTGGAATGTGGGATAGCTAAGGGCAGGGACCCTAGCTCTTCTCTGTATACCAATGCCTAGTATGGAGATATGTAGTAGCCACTAAAAAACTTGGGGGAGGGGGCAAGTATTGCTCTTCAATCTTTTGGTATCCTTTTAAACTCCTTTGCTCCCTTGTCTTTATAACACATTAATTTGCCAGAACTCCATTTTGGCTTGGAACTTACTCTCTGCCTTTTTACTGCCTGCATCCAGAATACTAAGGGCTACTGGGAAAAATCATACAACCAGAAAAATTATACTAAAACTCTCATGTCTGAATTCAATTGAACAATCATCATGACTTTAATTCTTATTAGACTTCTCTAGTGTGAAGGGAAAATCAAAAAGGAGTTAGTATTGCTAAAAAGCTCTCTGAAATGGAACTGGGAGACCATTGCAGAAGTGGGATTTATACACGTCTCAGTCAGGATGAAATCTGAACTTCTGACCACTTGTTATCTTAGCATCGGCACCCAGAACATCTGTGCAATGTTACAGAAACTCAAGATATTAATCTGACCCTTATGTTAAATAATTCGTGACAGCCTATCCATTAAGGACAAATATTTCCCTTTTTGCCTCAGAGTCAATTATAATTCTTGCAAGACAATTTTAACAACTTCGTGGATTTGCTTTTATAATCTCCTGGTTGTTTTTCTTCTCAGGAACTATCTTTCAGTTTTACCCAAATCTGTGTCTCCCAAACTGCAATTCCTAAAACCCCCCAATAAAGGTCTTTGTTCTTTGCAGCCTTCATACTGATTGCTGTTTGACACTAGACAGACTATTCTCCTACTCTTTTCAGTCTGTAGATAGGTTCAGTCTTTCTTCTAACTTCTGACTGTTCCTATCCCCTGGCAGAACAGTTCAACATGATCATGTTTCTACTTAGTAGAGAAAATTAAAACTATCATACCAATATTTAGTCAGTTTTCTATCATCACATTTCCACATCTCTCTACCTCTGGAGCATTTCTTATCTCACCTCCTATCAAATTCTAGAACAACTTCACTTATCTTAAGTCAATTTTGCTCTAGACTCCACCTCCTAAATTCTCAGAAATTTGTCCTTGATAAGCTGTCTCTCTTACATTTTTAAGCCATTAAATATATTCAACTTTGCCCAACCTTAAAGCAAAAATTCTGTCTTAAACCTTTCTTAACCAAATTCACAACAGAAAACAAAATCTACATTCATGAGCTCCAATTCCTCACCCCTCTCACTCATTAACCTTAAATTAGATTCCACCTCATTACTTCATGAATTCTATTCTCATTAGGGACCCAAAAGACACCCCCAGTGGATGTTTTTTGGGGGCTCTTAGCTGCTTTACCTCTCAGACACATTGAACACAGCTGATCACGTTCTCCTTGAAACAAGCTCTTTCCTCCACTTCCATCGCTCCATATTCGCTTGGTTGAACCATAACCTCTCTGTCTGATCTGTTCCCTTCTTCTACACAGACATTAAGTATTGAAGTTTCTGAGGAATTTGTCCTAAACTTTTTCTTTCTTAATTATTACTTCCCTAGATAATTACATCTACTCCCTTAGTGGCTATTATCAATTCACCTGCCAAATTATATTTCTATTCAGTTTACATTTACATTACATTCTCTTTTTAATTTCAGATCCAAATATCCATCCACTTACATAGTCACTTAAAATTAATTGTTCATGTTCTTTGATACCGGCTAGATAATAAATCAAAGGACAACATCCGTCTTTTTAAACTTTGAATTATCAGCACCAAGCAAAAGTTCTGAAATAATGTCAGAATGGTAGGCAAATAATAATTGGCCTAATTAAAATAATGAGTAAATGTTAAGAATTAATAATTTTAATTATTAATTCTTATTAATAATTAATATTTTTTCAAAAAATGAATACATTGTTTTTTCTTTTGTTTTGGTTTGTACTCTTTTGGTTAAAAAAATACTTGTTCACCTTTCACTGATATAACTAAACATTCATTTATTTCAGAACTATTTTCTCAACTACAAATTTATAAATCAGGTGGGGAATAATAATTGTGTCTCATAACATCTTCAGTTTCTTTATATTTTTTTGAAAAGACTAGGCCTTGGACTGGTTGGTATTTTAATGAATATATGCAAGAAAGAAATGATGTTTTTGCTAAAGCATCCTAAGCAGTATATTAGCTAACATCTAAATTATAAATACATTATAAAAATTACCATATTTAACTGTCTCAACAATTCTATGAAGAAGATATTATTACTGTGATGGTGCTATTTTTATCCATTAATCTCAGTGTAAGAGCTCCTCCAGAGGAAACTTTTGTAAACACATTTCGGCTGCTTATCAGAGTTCGCTCAAATTTAAAATGTTCCTACCTGAAAAGATTTGTTCCTCATCCTAAAGCCCCATTAGCAATGTACAAAAATTATTAGTTTTTGTACTCTTTGAATCCTAAGAATGAATAAAAAAGTGGAATTCACTTTGAAACAAAAAAATTAAAGTTTGGCAAGTCATAAATAAAACTAAGTTGAAATGGAAATGAAAAACAAGAACTGGGTCTCAGCCGAATAACCTTGTTTGCTCTTTGCTTTTGAAAAGGATGAATAAAAAGGAACTTTTTTCCACCCATTGCACAGTAACCTGCATATGTTCCTTTGCACATACAAAAGTAAGACTATGGCACAGGGAAGTTTTAAAAGCATAGGAGTAAAAAATTAGATCCAAGAGAAAAGAAATAAAGTAATCAACTCTCAAATATACTAAGTGACCTTTAAAAGTGCTCTATGTATAATTTTTCTCCAGAAAAAATAACATTAAACTATGGGGAATGTTCCTTGCATTATGTATTCAGTGACTTAAAGGGTGCAAGGTGTTTTGCATAGGATTTAATTTTATAAATAAACCTAGAGTAAAACACATCGAATCAATTGATAATAAAGGATATAAGCAAAATGAAATTTGGTAGAATATTTTAGGATAACTTTAGTTTACAGAAAAGTTGCGAAAACGGTAGAGTTCCAATATACCTCATCCCCAGTTTCACTACTGTTAGCTTCTTTCATAGTATGATACATTTGTCATAACTAATAAACTAATATTGGTACATTATTATTAATTAAAGACCATTCTTTATTCAGATTTTCTTAGTTTATTTTCCCCTGATGTGCTTTCTTTTTCTGTTTTAGGTTCCCATTCAGGACATCATTTTATATATAGACATCATTTTATTTATAGTCATCATGTCTCCTTTGACTTCTGTAGACTGTGAAAATTTCTCAGATTATCTTTGTTTTTGATGACCTGACAGTTTTGAAGAGTATTGGTCAAGTATTTTACAGTCTGTCTTTTAATTTGGATTTGTGTGATATTTTTCTCATGGTTCCACAGGGTTTAGGGATTTTGAGGAGGAAAACTTCAAAGAGAAAGTACCATTCTCACATCATATCAAAGGTATATGGTATCGAAATGACTTGTCATTGTTGATACTAAACTTGATAACCTGGCTGAGATTGTATTTTTTAGCTTCCTCTTACTCTAAATTTACTCTTTCCTTTTTCCATACTATGATTTTTGGAAAGAAATCACTATGTGAAGCTCACACTTAAGGGGAAGAGACTTATGTTTCACACTTATGAGGGGTAGGTGGCTACATAAATTATTTGAAATTCTTCTTTATGGGAGATTTGTCTATTCTCCATCTACTTATTTATTCAGTCATTTATATGAGTACAGATTCATTGATACTAATTTTACATCTTGGATTATAATTTAATATAACTTTAATTACTTTGTTGCTTAAATTCTTCCAACTTTGTCCAAAGCGAGCTCTTTTCAGTGTGTCCCTTTGACAAACAACCATCTGTGTGTATGTGTATGTGTGTGTTTGAGCATGTCCTTACTTTCCGTCACTATAAGATGGTCCAGCCTCATCTTGGATATTCTAAGCTCCAGCCCTAGAATCAGAAATTCCTCTAAGGAGCACTGGTTCCTCTTACTGAAGAAATTATATCAGGAATAAAGATATGGGTACTGGGTGTTCTCATCACAGAAACAAATCTAATTTTATAGTCTGATTAAAGGTATTGGTATTATTAAGTAGAAAATCATATAAATAATTTTCTTCAAAAATTGACAAACTTCATATGGCATGAAGATTGTGTTTCATAAAATCATAAGGACTGCCAACGGTGTTATTAAAGTAATATACACAAAAAAATAGGGAACAATATTATAAGGCATAGTTTTATATTTCGTGGCTTCTTTTCAGAAAATTTTATAGAATTCATGAATCTTTATGGAAAAAGCTAATGCACATTTCCACAGTGATTGTTAGATATCCCCAGAGAATATGGCCCAGGATAAGAATCAGTCCATAAATTTTGCAGTACATATGAACTAGAGAGCTTTTTATTAAAAAGATATGAGATGCTGTTGTATAATCAATAAATTATATTTGAAGAGGCATACATACATAATGCTAAAAATGATTAAAAAATAAACAATGCAAAAGATATTACCAAATGATTAACATATATCTAGATGATAACCATTAGAAGTTACATATTTTATACTTACAAACTTAAACAAAGAATGCGCAGACCAAAGATGACACGTCCATTTGGAAAAAACTTAACAAAATCTGGTTCTTACATGAAACTACTTTAGAAGAGTCTTTCTTCCTAGGCTTGTGATTCTTAAAGTATGATCTGGGAACTCTTGTTTGTTCCTGAGACCTTTTTAGGAGATCACGACAGTACTAAGATGTTACCTGTCTTTTTCACTTTTATCCAATCAAAACTTACTATGTAGTTCTCTGGAGGCCACATTACCCTATGATGACATAGCCACTCAGATGCCTAATGGTATGTGTCTTTGCATATTTTTGTGCTTTAATAATTCTTCAGTTTAATTATTAATACTATAAGGTCAATAAATATAACTCAAATAAACAAAAGCTTTTAGGGGGTCTTCAATATTTTTAAGAAAACTGCTAGGTAAGACTAATCACTCCAGAAATTAAAGTCTAAATATAAGCATAAAGGATGAGTAACAGTGCAGAGAAATCTCAGACACATTAAATATTTAAGATGCTGAAAAACAGGCCAAAACCTTACAAGAGATGACTTTTTTTTTTTTTTTTTGCGGTACACGGACCTCTCACTGTTGTGGCCTCTCCCGTTGCGGAGCACAGGCTCCGGACGCGCAGGCTCAGCAGCCATGGCTCATGGGCCCAGCCGCTCCATGGCATGTGGGATCTTCCCGGGCCAGGGCACGAACCCGTGTCCCCTGCATCGGCAGGTGGACTCTCAACCACTGCACCACCAGGGAAGCTCACAAGAGATGACATTTTTTATAGGATATTCCAAACTGAGTGGAGACAGAGAGAGATAGGGAAAGGGAGCAGGGGAGAGAGAGAGAAAAACAAAAACTAATTACCTATATTTGAAATGACAGAGCAGCTATCACCACAGATTCTACAGACATCAAAATAATAATAAGTAATATTTAGACACTATAATAATAAATCCATAACTTGGATGAAATGGACGAATTCCTTAAAATACCCAGCTTACCCAAATGGGCACACATGAAAAAAATTAAAAGAATCCTGTATCTGTTAAAGTTGTTGAATTTGTTAAAAAGAAAATCTCCAAACAAAATTCCAGGTCCAGGTGGTTTCAAAGGTGAATTCCATCAAACACTTAAGGAAGAAATAATGCCAAATTTACACAAATTCTTTCAGAAAATAGAGGGGGAATGAACATTTTCCAATGTGTTTTAGGAAGTCAACATAAATCTGACACCAAATCTGGCAAAAACATTAGAGAAAAAAATGCTATGCTAAAATCAAGACACAAAAATTCTCAAAAATATAAGCAGATCAATGCACCAGTACATTAGAAGGGAGGTAGTAAAAAGTAGATAGACACTTCCCTTTGGAAATAATCACTTGGCTATAGGTACCCCCACCTCCACCTCTCCAATTCCTGGTAACTAACCCTTTAGGTGAGAGCCTCTGTTATATTTGTAAATCTATATATGTTGAATTCAAGGATATCTAATATTGATATCTTCCTGATCTAATAGTTGGCACTATTTTATCCATAAAAATGGATTTGAAAAAAGGCACATTTGAATATCAGATATATCTACAATGCACAATGAGATAATTAAGAAAGCATATTTGTTTCAAATGAAACAATTTTCCTCTGTATCATATATGACTTGGAGCAAAATCAAATTTTCTCAGTTACAAGTTTTTGGAAGTATGATTAAAGATTTAAATTAATAACTGAATGTTTTATTTTAAAATTTATGTCATACATGCAGCTCATGCAGCTCAATAACAAAAACAACCCAATCCAAAAATGGGTGGAAGATCTAAACAGACATTTCCCCAAAGTAGAAATACAGGTTACTAACAAACACATGAAAAGGTGCTCAACATCACTAATCACTAGAGAAATGCAAATAAAAACCACAATGAAGTGTCACCTCACACTGGTCAGAATGACCATCATCAAAAAATCTGCAAACAATAAATGAGGGAGGGGTTTGGAGAAAAGGGAACCCTCTTGCACTGTTGGTAGGGATGTAAATTGATACAGCCACTATGGAGAACAGTATGGAGGTGCTTTAAGAAACTACAAATAGAACTACCATATGACCCAGCAATCCCACTACTGGGCATATACCCTGAGAAAACCATAATTCAAAAAACACATGCACCCCAATGTTCATTGCAGCACTATTTGTAACAGCCAGGACATGGAAGCAACCTAAATGTCCATTGACAAATGAATGGATAAAGAGATGTGGCACATATATACAATGGAATATTACTCAGCCATAAAAAGAAATAAAATTGAGTTATTTGTAGTGAGGTGGATGGATCTAGAGTCTGTCATGCATAGTGAAGTAAGTCGGAAAGAGAAAAACAAATATCACATGATAACGCATATATATGGAATCTAAAAAAATGGTACTCATGAACCTAGTGGCAAGGCAGGAATAAAGACGTAGATGTAGAGGAAGGACTTGAGGACCCAGGTGGAGAAGGGGAAGCTGGATCGAAGTGAGAGAGTATCATTGACATATATACTCTACCAAATGTAAAAGGGATGGCCAGTGGGAAACTGCTGCATGGCCCAGGGAGATCATCTTGTTGCTTTGTAACCAGGTAAAGGGGTGGGATAGGGAGGGTGAGAGGGAGGCTCAAGAGAGGGGATATGGGGATATATGTATACATATAGCTGATTCACTTTGTTGTTCAGCAGAAACTAACAACATTGTAAAGCAATTATACTCCAATAAAGATATTTTTAAAAATAAAAAATAGTAAAATTTATGTCAACCGTAACTTTAAAGAGCTAGCTATATTTTGTCCCACTTGTCTTGAAGTGACTCTCCTGCTTTGTGAGTTGGGCATTAGGTTGGGTGGTAGCTTCTGATTTTTCTTGCTTTTCTTTTTGTAAGTGAACCTCTGTCCAATGAGCAAAGTGGATGGAGGATGATTGGAACCTTAGTATTTGACCTGCTGTGCCTGGGTTAGAGTCTTCACCTTAAAGTGTAGCTGGCTGGCAGAAGGGACTCCCTAACTTCTCAGTTACATTAGTCTAGAATATAACCTTTGCACCATGGAGCTTTGCTGATGAGAAGGGGGCTGGGGAGAAAGTGAGTCATTGCTCAATTGCCTATACTCTAACTGTTCTCACTGAGATTTAGATTTTCTTGAATAAGTGTTTATTCATTAACTGTTTGCCCTAAGGAAAATTTCCAGAGACTTTAATTTTTAGAATAATTTTTACCAGTTACTCTTTTGCTGGGGATTGTGTCTATGGGGCTCCTCATGCTGTCATTCCTGTCCTATAGTATCCTATACTTTTGAATAATTACTTGATTTAAGTTTTCTTTCTCCCAGAATTTAACATTGCTGTATTTTTATATAATCCTGAAAGTTACAGTGAATTAAGAGATCAACTTGGAACTGTCACTTTCTCTTTTCTATGTGATTTCACCCCTTATCTGGATGCTTATACATTCCTTTCTTTTCCTTGAAATTTATTAAATTTGCTTACATGTTAAGGGTGATTATTCTATAGTATTTATATTTAATACTTTCTTTCAAAGATTCCTTGTTCCTATTGTTTTATATGTGAATATGGAAACATTATTATTTTATTTTAGTCATCCTTATATTGAGTAACTACTATATGCTTGGCACTCTGCAGGTAATTTCTTGGAGTGATATAAGATAAAAGGATATCAGGATGGAGTAAAAATGCCACTTTAGAAAGGAAAAATAAGAAACAAAATTATGAAGAGATTGTATTTTTGTGGAGAGATAAAGATAAGTAACAAGTCATTTGCACCACAAGGGAAGTCATGTGCTCAGTCAAGATAAGAATGAATACACAAGGTCCGGGTCAAGAGAAGATTGAAGTATTTTTAAACAGAAGAAAGGCCAGTGTGTCTGGGCACACTGACATAGGGTAAAGAGGTGTAAGGAGACATCAGAAAAGTAGTATGAGATAATTGTTTAGAATGGGCTGACAAATTATAGCCCACAGGCCAAATCTAGCCTACCACCTGATTTTGGACAAGTTAAGAATGTTTTCTATATTTTTAAATTGCTGCAGAAAAATCAAAATAAAAATATGATGTAAAGTTATATGAAATTCAAATTTCAGTGTCATAATTAAAATTTTATCTAAACATAGTCATGTTCATTTGTTTACATTTCGCCTATGGTTGCTTTTGTGTTACAATGGTACAACGCTAGGGATTGCAAACCCTAAATGTTTTACTATTTGGATCTTTACAGAGAATGGCTTGCTGACCCATGATTTAGGGCACTTTCTGGTCAGGGCAGAGAATGGATTTAACTTTAAGTTCAACGGAAAATTTTTAGAGGCATTTAAGCAAGGAAGCAACAATCTTATTTGCTCATGTGCAGAACAGACTGCAGTTGGGTAAAATGGAGAAAGTACATAGGTGCAGGGAGACTAATTGGGAGACTAATACAGTAAGGAAACAACCCAAATAAGAGATGATAGTGATTTATACTGGGGCTATGGAAGGGGACCTGTGTTGAAATAGATGTGTTGGAGATAGAACCCGTTAAACTGAAGTTGGATTCAATGTAAGTGGATGAAAGAATGGGCAGAATCACAGAAGAACCTTGATTTGGGTTGGAGTAACCAGGTTAATAGTAATACCATTTATTAACAGTAGACATCTGGGAGAAGGCTTTGGTTTGGTTTGAATAGTGCATAAGGAGAAAACAATAGTTTTTTTTTTTTTGACATATGTGTATAAGGCATACGTTGGAAATATTAAGTAGTTAGAAATGTTAAGTAGAGAGTTGAGTTATATATGAGTTTAGTTTATAGGGAAATGGTTTGGTTTTAAGACATGAATATTTGAGAAATTAGCATGGTATTTAAAATCATGGGAATAAATGAGCTTATCTGGGAAGAGAAGGGATAACCAAAGAGAAGGCTCAGGATCAGCTCTTGAAGTAAGTCAAATTGTGTAACAGGTGGGTTCTCAAGTCACCAACTCAAATCACCAGTTTATCAAATTAATTCATTCCTTTTAATTATTTAAGTTTACTGATTTTTGCTTTGCATTCATCACTGCATTTTAAGAAATGTTTACCTTTTTCCTGCCCCATCTTCCTGCTGCTCTAGTCAGAGACTAAGGGGCAGAGAGAAAGAAGACAAAGGGACAAAAGGAGCCTTATATACCTGGGAAATGAGAGATAAATAGCCTCCCCTTGAGAAGTGGATGTGGTGTCCTTGGGGGAAAGCCATTTTAGCCTAAACAAGAAGGACTGGAAAAAGTTCAAATAAAAGATTATTGATATGAAGATTTGCTAGCTCTGACATACAGTACTTGAGGGCACAGTAAAAGGAAGGAAGGGTTAGGGGAATAGGTCAGATAAAATGATGAAGACACCTGATTAATAATGAAAGTTCTAGTGAAAATGGATGTCCAGGAAACTTGAGGCTTCAAACCTTGCCAGAAATAAACATGGATGCCAGCATTCATCCTGAAAAGTCAGGTAGATAAGGTTGTGATTCATTCAAGTCATATTCTTAATAATTAGCTTGGTTGAAAGGGTCTCTTTATAATTGACTATCTGGAAAAGACCGCTTCTTCCTTTGGGTCTCAATAGTGTGGTCTATTGAGCGTAGTAACACTGTTTAAAAAACACAAAAATTGGAGTGTTGTCTCTGTTTCTCAGAAGGATTTGGTAGAGTTGATTATGGTGATGGGAGGCATTTTTTTGTTTATTACATTATTTTCCTGACTAAAAAAAAAATCTATCAGCAGAGGCCCTGTGCTGCTTCTTTTCTGTTTCCTACTCCTTTCTGAATTAGGATATGGAAGTAAGCCAGGGTAATCAGCAAGTTTAATTTGTAAACCTGGAGTAAAATAATTTCTAAACAAATCTTCCGTAATTATTGGCATTTCCTCCTTGAGGAAAAACATCAGTTAGTGAATACTCATTTGCCAGATTATTTTTGTGTGGTTCACCTTATTCTAAATAGCAACTGCTTAGGTGATTGTTCCTTCCCTTGTCCCTTTACCCTAGCTTTTACAGGCAGTTTTTCTTTAGATTGGGAGGATGGATTGTGGGAAGTAGAGACAGCCTGTGTGACATTTCTCCTTTAGTCCCTGTGCCTCTACTATTCAGAAGCTGGAACTTGGTCTTTTCAATGATATATTTTGTTTCTTCAACAATCTACCCTTTTCCTTAGACTCATTATTCCAAGTAAAAAAACATTCCTTGTCATTTTCACTTACTTTTGATGAAATCTGTCCCTTAAGTGGGGTCTAGGGAGGTATTTGTTGGGAGGAAGACTAACAATTCCTCCCCTATTCCATATCTATAGTATCTGATATTTTATCCCAACATTCTCCTAATGTGGTCCAAAGTTTATAAAGTTTGAAAGACACTTTTCATAATTTTTGATTTGGTGAGAAGATCTTTCTTCATTGTTATCTTTTTGGTTACTTTTCTTGTATCTGATGAGTTGTATTCGTGTACAGACTAAAAATACCCTAACTTGCCATGTGATTCCAGGGATTCTACGAGGAGAAAGGCTATATAGGGTAATGGCCAAAAAAAAAAAAAAAAAAAAATTCTAGAGACAGATTGGCTGGGTTTGAATCTTATCTGCAACTCTTGTTAACTGTGTAGCCTCAGGAACCAATTTACACAATCATTTTTTGCCTTAGTTTTGTTTTTTGTTGTTGTTTTTTTTTTTTTTTACCTGTACAACAGGGATAATAAGAGCATCTAATCATAATACTGTTTGCATATATAAAGCATTTAGAAGAGAACCTGGCATATGAGAAGTACCATATCATGCTAAGTATCATTATTATAATTACTGTTGCAACTACTATACATTAAAATCAATTCTATAGTGATGTCACCTGTCTTTAGTTTTCTATTTTGGTTGTTTCAGTTTGTCTAAACACATTATAGTCTTTAAGGTCAAGCTACTTACCTTACTCCCCTTTTCATTTTCCGTAGTGTTTCCTATAATGTGTTTCATGTTGTTGCCAATCAACAGATTAATTGAGAGTCTATGACAGCTTAACTTTACTGGAAATCTGATCATACATATTTTTAAAGGTCTGGTCCTTCTAATATGAAGAACTGGTAACTTTGCTCTTTAAGCCTTTTGAAACTAAAGACATAGGAAGAAATATACAGGTACAATAACATTGAAAATCAGTAGGCTTTTATTTTCCTTTTGATATAGACTGGGTATAAAATATGCATCACAAGTGTAAACTTCAAAGCCTAGCCACAATTGTTTACTAACATTTTTATAAAAGGAAAATGTTGGGAATTTTCCCTCTCCTAACAGAAGTGGTTTCATAGAGATTTGTCAGTCAGAAAATCATCAGATAAAGTGAAAATGAGTTAATTATATCATTATTGTACTAAAAGAATTCGCTTTCAGCAAATTTCAGATTATCTCTCTTTGTGCCTACATGAAAATCAAATAACTCTTCTAGTAAACATATTCCATAAATCTTCAGTAACAGTACATTTCAAGGTGAAATTTGTTTTAATAGATAAAGCACTGGATTTGAAACCTTGAAAATCTTATAAAAGTAGGTTTTGAAATTATTCTTGCTTCTTATCTACAAGTCATGACTGCTTCCCCCCAAAATGGAACTTTATTAGAGCCAAACAAATGGGCTTCATTTTGCTTACAACTGCATAAAGCTTATTACAATGTGATTTATGCATGAATATTATGAGAATTATAGGTACTATTCCAAAGTCTGGTTGTGAGAATACATTACTTTTTTGCTTATAGAAAGACATTTATTTAAATGTTTTTGTGGATTGAATTCTATTCCCTAAAACTTCACATGTTGAAGTCCTAGCCCCTGATACCTCAGAATGTGACCTTATTTGGAAGTGGGATCATTGAATATGCAATTAGTTAAGGTGAGGTCATACTGGAAAAAGTAAGGCCCTGATATATCTGGGGTTCTTATAAAAAGAGGAAATCTGGACACAGACATGCACACAGAAGGAACACACTGTGAAGGTTGGAGTTATGCTGCCACAAACCAAGGAAGTACCAAAAGTTAGGAGAGCGGCCTGGGATAGATCCTTTCCTACTGCCTTCAGGGGAAGAATGACCCTGCAAACACTTTTATCTGGAACTTTAAGTCTCCAGAATTGTGAGACAATAAATTCTGTTGTTTTAAGCCACTTAGTTTGTGGTATTTTGTTATGATTTCTCTAACTACACAATAAACTCTATGATTCTTAATATACATTACATATTATTGTATAGGCAAATAATTATTGCTGTTTGGTTTCTGAAAGACAAATGGCTTATTATCAAGTGTGCTTACCTCCTAGTGGTAGGTCAGCAGACCAAGTCTTGTTAATCAGAACCTCTTAGCAAAGCCCTAGACTGTCTTTCTCAACAGGAAATGAACTGTGGTTAACTATATGATTGTTTGAGAACAGAACCTTGTCTCCAGTATCTTCCTCTTAAAGCATTTTGCATGCATTGTGTTTATTTTAGCTCTTTCTAGGTTGCTTTTGTTCTTTGGGAACTATATCCAAGAACATAAAATGCCATTGTTTTAAAGAACAAAAGCATAAACTTTCACATTGTGTTTTTTATTTAACAGGCTTTCAAATAATCCATTCTGACAATCTGAGGCAATGCTAAGAAAAAGAAGTAACTGTCTCAAATATGTAGCCTAATTATTTTCCTTTTGTTTTTGCCATCAGAAAATGAATATATATGTTTTATCAATGAACATATATATATATTTATCAATAGTTATCATATATATGATAATACTATTTTTTTTTTTTTTTTTTTGGTGGTACATAGGCCTCTCACTGTTGTGGCCTCTCCCGTTGTGGAGCACAGGTTCTGGACGCACATGCTCAGTGGCCATGGCTCACGGGCCCAGCCACTCTGCAGCATGTGGGATCTTCCTGGACCAGAGCACAAACCCGTGTCCCCTGCATTGGCCGGCGGATTCTCAATCACTGTGCCACCAGGGAAGCCCTCTTTTTTGTACAGTTTTAACAAAGCCTTATGAAGTATTAGTTTCATAAGAAGTCTTACAATGTCTCTGTGTCATAAGAGTAGCTACTCAATATAATATGCCTATTTGAAGTGGGGTTTCCACATTTGAGAGGTGTTGCAGTTTGAGTCTCTAACAACCATAGTTCACAGTATCATTCATTTTGAACTACAGTTGCTTACATCTGGTGTCTTGTCATTCGACATTTTGATTGCTCATGAGATAAAGCAGTAAATTGGAAAATAAAGTAAAAAAAAATTCTTTCTTGTAGTGGGACCAGCCATGATTGAGATCTACTTCAGTCTTTATGAAACACTTTACAGGAGAAATAGAAAACCAGGATATGAAATAAACTTGAAATGATTGGTTCATACCTATGTCAGGTTCAGTGAGGGAAAATTGCCTTTCTTGTGAATAAAACTGCTATGATGTTCTAGAAAAAGAAGACAGAAAATATAAGCATTTACTAAAAATGTTTTTTTTTTTACATTCTGTGCTATTCTTTCATCTAATTCTAGCTCTTAAGTACTGGGACAATCCGTTTTACAAAGTAAGTGTGTGCTCATTAAATGTTTTGCTGACTAATATCTATGACAGACATGCTCTGGAATTTGTTAAGAGGAAAGATAGTGCTGAGATACTGCATTGGGTATTATGAAGGAGACTAGAAGAGGTCATGGTGTTAGAAGAGTTAAGTTATCCATAAATGCTTTGGGAGTAGATTGTACAAGGTGATGTGTGGAATGATTGTGAAAAGTACCAGGACTTCTTAATGGTCGTGAAATAATAGATCAATGTTTTGTTTTGTTTTGTTTTGTTTTGTTCCCTTTTGGTTCTCATCTAGACTGATGGATATTATAAAACATAATTCTGAAAACTCAACAAATGGTCTTAGATATTATAAATGTTAATCTGTTCCACATTTATTATGGATACAATTGTACTATGTACTTTTATTCTGATCCTCTATATAAGTAGAATAACATATGTACATTGAAAACTGCTATTGAGACCACAGAAACTATAAATTATCTCTAGTTATAGAGAAAAAAGCAGTATTGATTCTAATAATCCAGAAGAATTTAAGAAAGTACAGTTTAATCCATAATCTTCCTCCATCTTCTAAACCATTTTGACCAGAGCTGATAAATAAAATAGAATTGACTAATTTCAGTTTCTATTCCAGCCTTCTCCTACTTTTGGTAAACCATCTAAGAAACTCCAAAATGACAAAAATTATTGAGAGCAGAAAGGTAACAATTTATGTCTAGGCATTTATAGGTTAATTAATTGAGCTAATGCCTGCAAAATATTGTTCTAACTAGATTTGAAAAAGTTTATGTAATTAATTAATGTATTATCTTCATCATTTTGTTAATTGGTATGAAAACCTTAGGGACTGGTTTATCTATGAATAATTATCTGTGGTATGACTGAGAGTTGGATATTATAAAATAAAATACTCATTATTGAATCATTTACATATCAAAAATATTTGTCTGAAGCACAGATAATCCTTTTTTACAAGCCTGAGTTCTTTTTTCAGTTATACAATACCATTTTGTTTTTCTGTATTGTGTCTTCCTTATCTTTCACTTCCTTTCTCTCTCCATGGTTTCCCATGTTTATTTACCTATTGTGTAGTGTTATGTAAATAGCCATAGAATGAAGATGGTTTCTTCTGATGCTAGTTCACAGTCTTGAAACTCTTTGGAAATGTTCTCTTTCAAAGAAATCATTTCCTTTTAAAGGTAGTGAGAATTCTGAGGCAAAGATTTCCTTAAGGAGAATGGAACATTTTAAAGTTTCCTTTAGCTTATAACTGTGCATCCATGCACAAGAATTGCTGTGCTCTTCTTCTTTGACCCCCTTCACACTGATTTTTGGAACTAGTTGAACAGACTAGCATTTAATATTCACAGATTTGCGAAAGTGCAAGCTGTGCACAGCCTGTATGCAATGATTCCTTTTTAGCTGCTTAATGAACTCTCATTTTAAGGAATTATTATCTTTTAAAAAATAATGGTAATTGAGAATTCCCTGGTTGTCCAGTGATTAGGACTCAGCACTTTCACTGCCAGAGATCGGGATCGATCCCTGGTAAGGGAACTAAGATCCCACAAGCTGTGTGGTACAGCCAAAAAAATAGATAATAATAATAATGGTGATTAATTATTTTATAAATTAAACTTAGATATTTCCAAGTGATTCCACAAAAAATTTGTTAAAGGCCATCGTTCTAATAGTGATTCCATAATTTAAGAGATAAGCTTTAGAGATTTTCTGTTTTTCTGATTCCCATTTCTTTTCACACATGCTTTTACAACACTGTTTTTTGTTCAAAATATATTTCGAATGAAAGAAACAGGCAATTATTTTTTTCATGCGTTCTTTTCAATATACAAAATTCATATTTCATCAATTTCATAGCAATATTATAAAATTATTAGTAAATATTGATTTGCTTCAAGATATTATAATGTATCTTTCATTTTTTATAATAGTTATTACAAGTTAAAATGGGTTATTTCCTTTCATATATGTGAATACATTTTTAATATAACTAAGTTGAGTTGATAAGAGTATTATGCTCAATAAAAGATTCTCTATTCACAGTTTAAAGCTAGTGAAATTTGTCATTCTTTTACAATGTACACTTTATTTTTTGTAGGACATTTTAAACTATTATTCATTGTAATGAGCCAGCAAATTTTCCTCTCCAACATGGTGTGCATAAGCGTTATACAAATTAATTGTTTGGACATAAATAAAGTGTTTATGTTAGAAGTCCCATGGAATTATTTTTTAAACTCCTGGCTTTTACAAATTATATTCAAGAGTCACAAATCTTGTAGTCTTAGAGTAGAACAAACAAACAAAGAAAAACCTTCAAGAGCATCAGATTTAATCTCATTTTCTAGAGGAGATAAGATTAATGGGCCTAATGGTGAACAATTAATTTGTCACCTTCAGGCTGGGAATTCAGTTTCCTTATTTCCCATGTACTAACCCACCTTTCCTCCAAGATTAATGCATATTCAAATGAAAAATCAAAAGGCACAATTTCTCAAAGAACAAAATGCAGTTTTAGTTCTCTGTCTCCATTCAAATCCCAATTTTAATAATTTCTTTTGCTTCTTTTTCCTCCCCTTTTGTACTCTCATTTATTCCTCATGAAATGATAGTAATTATTATGCTATTGTCTTATGAAATTTTAAAATAATGATTGTTTAATGTAACTTTGATAAAAGGAAACTTTCTTTAAACAAACAAAAATCTGTGAACAGGACTGAGTAAAGGACAAGGTAAGATATATGAAGAACTCCTATTCGATTTTTAAAATACATATATATATTTATCATTAGCAATTAAACTTTAAATATTTGTAATGTATAATTTAATAACTTGTGACATATGTATTCACCCCGGAAACCATCACCACAATCAAAATAATGAAAACATTCACCTCTTCCATAAGATTCCTGTGCCTCTTGATAATCCTACCCCTGTTTATCTCCTCATCTTTCCTGAAACAACTGATCTACTTTTGGTCATAAAAATTTTCCTTTTCAGAACTTTCTATTACCAGAATCATTCAATATGTACTCTTTTCTTTGCCTTTTTTAATTCCACAAAATTATTTTTAGATTCAACCATGTTATTTCATTTATCAGTAGTTCACTTTTTTGTATTGTTAAGTAGTATTCCATTGTATGGATATTTTATATTTTTGCATTCACCAGTTGATGGACACCCTCCTCAGCTCCCAGCCACCCTTTTCCTAAACACTTTTTTTTTTCTCAATTTGTGCAATATTTTATAACCATTTGAATGGTATCGAGTTCCTATCTCACAAAATGTTTTTTGTTTTGTTTTTCATTTACACATATTTCATATGAAGTTAATTTAAGGTGCAAATTACTCAGTAAACTTTTTTGTATTGTATTATTACAACAAAGCACACACAAAATTTGAGAAGAAATATTCTGAAATAATTAAGCTAGCAATATGAATGTGGAGAAAAGAAAAATATAATATTCTTTCAAGGAGTTTTCTGTTAAGTAGCAGTGAAATTCGGTTATGTTTAGAAGAAGCTTTGGGTGAGGAAAGGCTTACTTTTCTTAAAATTGCTGATATTTGACATATTTTGGTCTTATGAAAATGATCCTTATGAAGGCAAAAAATGGATTATGTGGGATATAAAAGGGAAAATTGAGGAGTAGCATCTTTGAGAAAGTAAGAGGGCTTTGGGTGGTTCTCAGTTCATGTTATATACATAATTTAGGACAATTTCATTTTTCCAGTTAGTAATATACCTTAGTCCTTTCCCATTTAAGTTCTATATTTATATATCTTTTTAATGCCTACATAATTTTCTAGTACAGTGATTTACCAAGATTTACTTAAACAATTACAAATGACAGATTTCTTTGTTTTATTTTAGTTTAGTTTTTATAAAAAGTGTACTGATTGAAATCTTTGTTTGTAAGATACATTTCTACAAATGAATTGTGAGATAGAATATTACTCACATTTAAAATTATATGTAAATAATGTCAAATTCCATCAAATTTTGAACACCAAACTTTTACCAAAAACATGAAATTTTATATTTTCCACACTTTCAACATTGAATATTATCAATTATCTTTCAAAACTAAATAGTGAAAATAAATGCCATTTTAATTATATTTAGAATTTCTCCAAATATAATTGTAATAACTTTTAATATATGTTAAACTATGTTCTTAGTGAAAAAGCAAAAAAAGAAACTGAAAAAAAGCATTTTGATTTTTAAAATCAAGGTAACTTAGATTAGACAGAAAAAAATATTGTTGGGGAGAAAGGAAATGTCCTATACCCTTCTAGGTTCGTCTCTCTGATCTAAGAATTAAATTGGGACTGAGACAGATTAACAGAAGAAAATCAGATTTTAATTTGTGTGTATGGAAATCTCACATACATGAGAGGTTCAAAACTGGAAAGGTAAAATGAGGTATATATGCCATCCTGAACAAGGACTATGATAGCGACCTAGAGCTTCCAAGAACAGGGCAATAAGAAGAAGACCAGAAGTTTGGTAATTAGAAGTTTGCACTGTCATGTAGATGACATCACTTAGATAAAATTTATCTCTTATTATAACTCTTTTTCTGGAAAAATAACGAATTTAAATTATTCTAGGTAATTAAGGAACAAAGAGTAGTTTCTCTTGGGCCCATAAGGTCTCCATTACCTTTAGCTCAAAATAGTCCACATGCCAACATGACACATCTTTGGGGAGGCCTGTTCTGAACCCCTACAGTATGAATCAGAGTAAGTTTTCTCTAAGACCAAACATATTTACCTTGTTTTGGGAGAGTGAGGAGCCAAGGGACAGTCACAGAGTACAATCTCAGTAGAACTAAACCAAGACTGACCCATAGGAAGAATAATAAATTTAATATCCAGAGATTGCTCTGGTTGCACTAAAAGTGGCCTCATGCATTGTCTGTGTAAAGTATCTGCTCTTATTTTCTCATAGGATCCATGAGAACATTCCATTAGTGGTGTAGAAACATCAGCTATTAGCCAGTGTGTTTTCTTAAATTTTGTTCAGCCCTATACAGGTTAGTCTAAATGAAATCTTCTTTTTAATGACTTTGGGTATCAATGAACTCTCAACAGACAAGGTTGGTGCCTGAACCTGCAGAAGGTGCTAATCGTGTGGAAGGAAATACCTTTCACATCCATACTTACATCACACTGAAGGCAAATAGCCATAGATCCCTCTCAACTGGAGCAATGATAAAACACATACTAGTTACTGAAAAATTCTTCCCCATCCCAATTTGAAATGTTACCTTTATCATGTATTAAATTTCTGCTCATACATAATTATTTCCCCTTAATTTTATATTATTATACAATAAAAATAGTTTCAGTTACTATAACAAGATAGTGTTTAATATTTTTAAAGTAATAAATAATATATCCTTACTAATTTTCTTATGACTTTTTCCAGATTATTAAGGTTAATTTATCAACATATCAATACCTCTTCAAAATAGTTAATATTTTGATTGAAAATACATTAAATATATCAACAATTTGATCTCATATACCTCTCAAGAAAGTTTTATCATTTTATTCATTTATATTAAATTTCCATGTAAGGTTTAATCTTGGAATTTTACAGTTTTTCTATAAATTATTTTATTAACAGTGAAATTTTTTCCATTTAATTTTTTAACACATTATGTATATTTATGTATATGTTAATTTTCAAAGTATTTTACCACATTTTTATATACTGTCACTGGTTCTGTAATTTTCATTTGAATTGCTTCAGTTTTCTAGATATTCATGCATAGTATTTGTGAGTAATCATGATTTGATGATTCCTTTCCAGTATTTATTTCCCTTATTCCTTTTTCTTAATGGTGTTGACCAGAAGGTCAATGATATAAAGTAAAAGCAACAACAAAAAGCATCCTTTCCTTCTCTTGTCTAAAATGAGAATGATTTTAGCATTTTATGCAATATTTATTCATGGTTTCTGACAAATATTCTCTGTCATTCTAGGGAAGTTTCATAACATTAATCTCTATTACCTTTCATGTTAAATAAGTCTTATTTTTAACAGATGATAGTCACTTCATTTTCTAACAAAATCATTTGAACTTCTTGATTCCTTTCTTGGTATTTTTGTTTCTATTTTCTATTTAGCAACTCAGATTTATTCTTGCCAATTCATATGATTGTTTTAGGCTTATCTAGTAAGACAATTTTTATTTAAATTTTCCTTTTATTAATCTCTTCTCCCTTACCTCCTTGAAACTAATTTCCACTCAAAATGTTTTCCTTATAATTTCTTTTATCAATTTTTATTCATCATTCCTTCTAAAACTTCACTAGTTCATTCAATAAAATAATGCAGTAGCAGACTATCATAGACAAGGAATGGTACCACTCAGATCTCCATAAGAAAGTAACTTGCCATTAAGCTACATGGAGCTTATTCCCTCTGCAGTTGACCTGAGTCTGTTTTGAGCTGAGGCCAGATTCTTCCTAGGCTTCCTTCAACCAAAACCGAGTATGATGGGAATACTAGGACCTGGCTATTTATGCCCAATGTGAGACTCAAAATAGGCAGTCTTTGCTCTGAATCTCCTGATCAGTGTGCTCAAAATATTGTCAGATATACATTGTAGTCTGAAAGTTTCCTTGCTCAATTCTGCTTCTTCTCTCCCTTTCTTTTCACTGGCGGCATATCTGAATCACAATCTGAATGATCTGCTTCCTCTCCATTAAATCTTTCACAGGCTTAATTCTTAAAAAATCAATTGCACTTCTAACTTCATCTCAGCTGACACACATGCTCTGTGCTAGATGCTAGGCCTAGAGTAATATTTCTTGCCCTCATGTTGCTTACAGTTTACTAAAGCATAGACACATAACCTAATAATTAAAATACAATAATAGGACTGCAATTGTAGCCTACTAGGACTAGTAAAAACATTCAACGTAGATAGTTTTACCAGTTTAGCACTGTAACTGTGGATAATTTTATTAGTCTTATTGAACCACTATATCATCATTTATAAAATGGAAATAATAGTTTATTCTTAAGGTTATTGTGAAGGTTACATCACATCACATATAGTAGTATCCAACTATTTAAGCTCAGGAATCACCTCTTATAATTAATCACCTAAGAGCATGCCTCCCTAAACCTTGATTACTGAATTGTGGTAGGTACCATGTGTGTATTTTTCATTTTCTCTTGTAATTGTTCTTACAATGAGGGTCTGTTTCTCTCATTGGTATGGCCATCAATGTACCAATAAACATGCATTGTTATCTCTTAGCAAATATTTGCCTGCTGAATGAACAAATGATCAATATATTTTTGTTTTCTTCCCCAGCTTACTTGGGCCCCATATTGCTATGCCTCTACCTACAGGAAATGCCCTCTGAACATACAGATTACCATGAAAGCTAAGCATAACATATTTGCAATCATGTCATTAAACTCACTTCTTATTGTACTGTGGTGACTGTTATTCATACCATTCAGATTCCTTTTCATTGTTTATTCCAAGTGTGTATATATATGATCATCACTTTTCAGTTCTATGTTTCATATTACTATACTTTTCCTGCTAACTACATAATAGAAATCAGTGGCAAATGAAAACAAAACAAATTTATAAACATACTATCAATGGATGATCAATGTTACGGGTAAAAATTGAATTTCATTGTAGCTGCCATTTCATAATAAAAACCAATTCCATGTAAAATCAACACTTATCCAGTGACTGTATTTGCATTTTATTAATCAACTGAAAGTAAAGTAAGTTTTGAGAATTTTTAAAAATAGTAACGTCTAGCTGCTTATCAGACAACAATTGCTTTAAGTAAAATTTTCTCCAGAATTGAGTGAAATTTCAATGTGCTCAACTATTTTAAAAAATATCTTGTAAAAAATATCTCTATAGAAAATATTTTCTAAAAGAATGCAGGAGTGAAGTAATCTATATTTCTATCCTTGAATAGACCCTTATCAGGTTTAATACAATTTACTGTCTGCCAAAAGGATTTTAATCTCTAATTCTGCTTTGGTACTATTTTTTTGTGAGGGAACATTTTACATTTCCCTGAAATGTGAGGAGTTTTTGGCAGTATCTGGTGGCACATTACCAAGAGGTCATTGAACATATTTTCTCAATGGAATTCTATTCACTCAGGAGAAATTACAACTCAAAATGACTCTTTCTCTGCTTGGTCCAAGGAGGTTGAGAAACTACATGTTCATCAAATTGAAATTTATTTTTTTTTTTTACTTGATTTCCATGGGAGGAAATTAAATGCAAAAACGGATTTAAGGAACTCTCAGATTGTCTTGGGTATAGCAAATATGTTGGAAAAAATATAATAAATTAAATTTTGTTATTTATGAAAATAGTTTGTTAAATTGAACTAGTAAGAATACAAGAAGTCAAATATCATTTCATGGATAAGAAAGATCAAAAGATTCCTTGAGTGTCTGGAACATGTTATGCATTTGTCAACTACAAATTGGCACTTGTCATTGGCACTTGCCATCTACCACCACAAGGATTAAATCATGTGCTGTTCCAGCTGCTGCCTTTCAACATGCCTTGAAAGAAGTTCAGGGTGGAGAGCAGAAATGAGGCACTCTGTGCTCTGGAAAAAAAACTGGCCAAACAGGTCTTCAGATAGTTAGATATTTTCAGAAGTTGATTTTATGAACCCAGTTCTGTATCTCTGCATATCTAGAAAAGCATTAAAAGCCTTCATGGTGACATCTGCTCCTCATGACTAAAAGTAATGTTCATGAGACTAGTAGAAACCTTCTGCAAAAAATATGTGCTTGACTGCATGTACTCCCTTTCACCAAAATCACATATATACTGATTTTTTTCCCCCTGCCACTTTGGGGCAGTTTCTCAGAGCTATCTGAAATGCTGTCTCCCAGACTATAGTACTAATTTTTCCCCCAATAAAACTGAGCTCTCACATTGTGCATTTTTTTAAGTTGACACATTTTACAATTCTTACCACTTAATGTAGGTTTCACAATAAATTAATTCTCTCCAAAATTTTTAATCATCATGTGCATATACTGATTAATGATGTTCCATTCATTTTTAATGTATTATGTCATCATTTGCCTCATAAATTATATGCTTTAAAATGTAGATATACTAGAACAATGTTTATGTATGATTTTTTCTCCCTATTTTTACTCTCATGTGTTCTCAGTCTATATGAAGGCAGACCACACCATCCACTGCACACTTGACCTATGAGCAAGGTCACCTTAGTGAAGATATCTTAGTCATTGAGTGCTCATTATTCTTGGATTTCTTGAGTGTAATTTGAGACAAGTAATTTACCCTTATTTAGCATATAGTGAGTATTATCTCTTTTGTTGTTGTTTATATTCAAATTTATTGTGGTATAATTTGAATACAATAAAATTTACACATTTTATCAAAATGTGTAAATGGTTTGATTGATTTGATTTGATTAGTTTTGATAAATGAAACCATAATTAAAGTAAATATATGGATGATTTCCATCACTCAAAATATTCCCTTGTGCCCAGTAGTATACTGGTTAATATTTAACAACAGGTCTCTGGGAAAACATGTTATATATTTAACATCCATTTATTTAACATACTAATAATTTTTTATTCCAATACTCTAGCTTACAGCAAGCCTTAAAATCAGGATCATACATCTTCTAAATTAAGAAAAAATTAACTTGGCTATTCTAAACCTTTTGAATTACCACATAAATTTGTAAATGAGCTTGTAAATTTCTATGTGAAATCCTGTTAGGATTTTGGCTTGGACTACATTAACTTTGTAAGTCAATTTGTGTAGAATGGACGTCTTAACAGATGCTGTCTTCCAATCCATTAACATTTCTTTCTTTATTTAAATCTTCTTAAATTTCTCTAAGAAAAGTTTTACAGTTTTCAGTATAGAGGTAAGGAACAAATTTTATTTAACATATTCCCAAGTATTTCATGATTTTTGATATGATTTCTATCACTACACACTATCGTTGATACTATTAAATGTATTTTTTAAACTGAAGTAAAACCAACCTACAAAACTATGTTAGTTCTAGGTACACAATCCAGGTGATTCAGTATTTCTATACATTAAAAAAAGATCATCCCAATAAGTCTGCTTACCATCTGTCACCATACAAAGTTATTACAATATTACTGACTATATTCCCCATACCGTACTTTTCATCTTTGTGATTCATTTATTTTGTACCTAGCAGTTTGTACCCTCTTGATCTCCCTGAACTATTTCATGCATCCCTCCCATTCCCCTAACTTCGGGCAACCACATGTTTGTTTTCTGCCTCTATGACACTTTCTGTTTTGTTATTTTGTTCTTTTGTTGTTTCTTAGATTGCACATATAAATGAAATCATATAGTATTTTTCTTTCTCTGTATGACTTACTTCACTTAGCATTAAACCCTCTAGTTCAATTCATGTTGTAGCAAATGACAAGATTTCATTATTGATGAATGAATGATATTCATTCATTTGACAGCTGAATTTGATGGCTGAGTAATATTCCTTTATACACACATATACACACATACACACCACATTTTTTTATCCATTCTTCTATTGATTGGCACTTAGTTTGCTTCCATATCTTGGTTTATATAAATAGTGCTGCAATGAACATAGAAGTGCATATATCTTTTAAAATTAATGTTTTTGTTTCCTTTGAAAAAATACCCAGAAGTTGAATTGCTGAATCACATAGCAGTTCTAGTTTTAATTTTTTGAAGATTTTCCATGCCATTTTCTATAGGAGTGTGGGAACTTGCATTCCCACCAACAGAGTATGTGAGTTTGCTTTTCTCCATCCATGCCAACACTTGTTATTTGTTGTCTTTTTGATGAAAGCCATTCTAACATGTGTGATGTGATATCTCACTGATTTGCATTTCTGAGATGATTCGTAATGTTGAGTATCTTTTCATGTCTCTGTTGGCCTGTGTATGACTTCTTTAGAAAAAATGTCTATTGAAGTCCTCTACCCAATCTTAATCAGGTTGTTTGTTTCCTTGAGGTTGTTTTATACAAGTTATTTGTATATTTGAGGTATTAACCCTTATCCAATATATTGTTTGCAAATGTCTTCTCTCATTCAGTAGGCTGATTTTTCATTTTATTGATAGTTTACTTCACTGTACAAAAGCTTTCTAGTTTGATTTGGTCCATTTGTTTATTTTCACTTTTGTTTCCCTTGCCTGAAGAGACATATCAGAAAAAAAAAAAAACAACTTCTAAGACTGATGTCAGATTGTACACTGTTTATATTTTCTTCTAGGAGTTTTATGATTTCAGGTCTTACATTTAAGTCTTTAATACATTTTGAGTTTATTTTTGTGTATGGTGTGAGAAAGTAGTCCAGTTTAATTCTTTTTCATGTAGCAGTCCAATTTTCCCACCATTTAGTGAAGAAGCTATATTTTTCTCATTATATATTCTTTCATGCTTCATTGTATTTTAACTGACCACATAAGATCTCTATTCTGTTCCATTGATCTATGTGTCTGCTTTGTGCCAGTACCATACTGTTTTGATTACTATATTTTGTAGTTTAGTTTGAAAAAATGGTGCATGATACCTCTATCTTTATTCTTCTTTCTCTGAATTATTTTAGTTATTCAGGGTCTTTGTCTTTCCATACAAGTTTTTTTTTCTTTAATAAATTTATTTATTTATTTATGGCTGTGTTGGGTCTTCATTGCTGTGCACAGGCTTTCTCTAGTTGTAGTGAGTGGGGGGTACTCTTTGTTGCAGGGCGCGGGCTTCTCAATGTTGTGGCTTCTTTTGTTGTGGAACATGGGCTCTAGGTGCACAGGCTTCAGTAGTTGTGGCACATGCGCTCAGTAGTTGTGGCTTGTGGACACTAGAGCACAGGCTCAGTAGTTGTGGCCCACAGGTTTAGTTGCTCCACAGCATGCGGGATCTTCCCAGACCAGGGTTCAAACCCGTGTCCCCTGTATTGGCAGGTGGATTCTTAACCACTGTACCACCAGGGAAGCCCCTCCATACAAGTTTTATAATTTTTGTTCTACTGCTGTGAAAAATACCATTGGTATTTTGAAAACGATTGTATTGAATCTATAGCTTGCCTTGGGTATTGTGTATTTTTTAAAAAAATATTAATTCTTCCAATCTGTGATCACAGTATAATATATCTTTTCATTTGTCTGTGTTGTCTTCAATTTTTTTCCAATCATAGATTTACAATTGTTTTTTTGCCCCCTTGATTAGATTTATCCCTAGGTATTTTATTCTTTTGGTGCAATTATTGATAATTAATTATTAATTTTGGTGCAATTCTCTTTCTTATAGTTAATTTGCAGTACATATAAATGAAACAGATTTCTTTATATTAATTTTGTATCCTTCACCTTTACTGAATGTATTTGTTAGTTCTAATAGTTTTTTAGTGGAATCTTTGGGGTTTTCTATATATATTCATGTCACCTACAAAGAGTGAAAGTTTTACTTTTGTATCCAATTTGGATGCCATTTGTTTCTTTTTTCTTGCCTAACTGCTGTGACTAGAACTTCCAATATTATGTTGAATAAAGGTGGCGAGTGGACATCCTTGTCTTGCTGCTGATTTTAGAGGAAAATCTTTCAGCTTTTCACTGTTGAGTATGATATTAGTTGTGGGCTTGTCATATGTGACATTTATTATGTTGAGGTATGTTTCCTCTATACACACTTTGTTGAAAGTTTTAATCATAATTATATGTTGAATTCTGTCAAAAGCTTTCTCTTCATCTATTCTCAAATGATTTTTATTCTTCAATTTGTAAATGTAATGTATCATTTTGATTGATTTGCAGATATTGAACCATCCTTGAAATCCTGGGATAAAACCCACTTGATCATGGTTTGTGATCCTTTCAATATATTTGGTGAATTCAGTTTGTTAATATTTTGTTGAGGATTTTTACATCTATAGTCATCAGTGATATTGGCCTGTAATTTCCTATTTTGTGGTGGTGTTGTCTGCTTTTAGTATCAGTGTGATACTGGCCTTGTAAAATGAATTCAGAACTTTTCGCTCCTCTACAATATTTTGGAACAGTTTGAGGAAGAGAAGTGTTAACTTTAAATATTTTGTAGAATTCATCTATGTAGCCATTGATCCTGGACTTTTTTTCTTGGAAGATTTTTTTTTTTTTTTTACTGATTCAATTTCATTGCTGGATATTTTTCTTTTCATATTTTCTATTTCTTTCTGATTCAGTCTTGGGAGATTATACATTTCTGGGAATTTATCCATTTCTTATTAATTTTCCATTTTATTGGCATATAAGTGATCATAGTAATGTCTTATGATCCTTTGTATTTCTGTGATGTTGCTTGTAACTTCTTTTTCATTTCTAATTTTGTAAATTTGGGTCCCCTGTCTTTTTGTCTTGGTGAGCCTGGCTAAAGTTTTGTCAATCTCTTTATCTTTCTAAGAACCATGTTTTAGTTTTACTAGTCTTTTCTATTATGTGGGTGGGTATCTACTTTTACTTATTTCTCCTTTAATCTTGATTCATTCCTTCTACCAATTTTAGGTGTTGTTTGTTCTTTTTTTCCTAGTTCCTTTTGGTGTATTGTTAGGTTGCTTATTTGAAATATTCTTATTATCTAAAGTAAGCTTGTTTCAGTATAAACTTTCCTCTTAGAGCTGCTTTTGCTTTGTGCCATAAATTTTGGATTATTTTGCTTTGGTTTTCATTGTCTCTAGGTCTTTTTGGATTTCCTCTTTGATTTCTTCAGTGACCAATTTGTTGTTTAGTAGCATATTGTTTAGCCTCCATGTGTTTGTGGCTTTTGTAGTTATTTTTAACTGTAGTTTGCTTCTAGTCTTACACTGTTTTGGTCAAAAAGATGCTTGATATGATTTCAATCATCTTCTTGAGACTTGTTTTGTGGCCTAACATGTGATCTACCCAGGAGAATATTTCATGTGCACTTGAAAAAAAAAGATTATGTTGCTTTTAGATGGAATGTTCTCTAGGTATCTATGAAGTTTATCTGATCTAATGTGTTGTTTAAGGCCAGTGTTTTGTTATTGAATTTCTGTCTGGATGATTTGCTTATTGATGTAAGTGCGTTGTTCAAGTGCCCTACAATTTTGTGTTACTGGCAATATCTCCATTTACTTCTATTAATATTTATTTTATGTATTTAGGTGCTCTTCTGTTGGGTGCATATATATTTATAATCATTATATCCTTTTATTCAACTTATCCTTTTCTCATTATGTAATGTCCTTCTCTGTCTCTTGCTATATTATTTGCTTAAATTCTAGTTTGTGTTATATCAGTATTTCTACCCCTTCTTGCTCTTCATTTTCATTTCCATGGAATACTTTTCCATCTGTCACTTTCAGTATGTGTGTGTCTTTGGATCTGATGAAGTGAGTCTTTTAGGCAGCATACACATAGGTCTTGTTTTTTTATCCATTTATCCACTCTCTATCTTTTGAAGCATTTAGTCCAGTTACTTTTCAGTAATTAATAGGTATGTAGTCATTGCCATTTTGGTACTCATTTTTACATTGTTTTTGTAGTTCTTTTTTTGTTTTTTCTTCTTTTATTGCTCTATTTCCTTGTGATTTGATGACTGTCTTTCATATTATGCTTGTATTTCTTTCTCTTTTGTGTGTGTGTATGTATTATAGGTTTTTGGTTTGTGGTTACCATGTGATATATATATATATATATATATATATATATATATATATATATATGGTTATTTTAAGTTTATAATCTCATGTTTGAAAGCATTCTAACAACCTTGCATTTTTACTCAACCTCCAAATTTAATGTTTTTGACATCATATTTTATATTCTTTTTGCAGACTTTAACTACTTTTAGTGGATATAGATGATTTCACTACTTTTGTCTTTTCACCTTCCTACTAGCTTTATAAGTGATTGATCTACTCCTTTTACTGTGTACTTGTCTTTACCAATGAAATTTTTCCCTATAACAGTACCACCCTGCAAGTGCCCAATCTTTTCTGATCTCAGAAGCAAAGCACAGCTGGGCCTGGTTAGTACTTGGATGGGAGACTGCCTTGGAATACCAGGTGCTGTAGGCTTAAAAACAAACAACAAAAAAAGAAATTTTTCCTTTTGTAAATTTCATATTTCTAGTTGTGGACTTTTCCACTATGAGACATTCTTTTAAAATTTCCTGTAAAGCCAGTTTAGTGGTACTGAACTCTTTAAGCTTTTCTTGTCCATAAAACCTTTGACATCTCCTTCAAGTCTGAATGATAACCTTGCCAGGTAGTCTATTCTTGGTTGTATGGATTTTTCTTCCTTAACTTTAAATATATTATGCCACTCCCTTCTGGTCTGCAAATTTCCTGCTGAAAAGTCAGCTTATTGCCTCATGGGAGTTTCCTTTTATGTCACTAATTGCTTTTCTCTTGTTACTTGTAATTTCTCTTTTATCTTTAATTTTCCCCTTTTAATTACAAATTTTCTTGGTGTGTGTCTCTTTGGGTTCATCTTATTTGACACTCTGCTTTGAGCTTCCAAGACTTGGATGTCTGTTTCCTTCCCAGGTTAGGAGTTTTCAGCTATTATTTCTTTGAATAGTTTCTCTGCCTCTTTCTCTTTCTTTTTACCCTCTGAGATACCTATAAAGTAAGTATTAGCATGTATCATCTACTTTACTGCTTAACAAGCCTTTTGACTTTGAGAGCCAGAACATGGGTTCAACCACCAGCAGGCAGGCATCCACCAAACAAGGCAGGGCTTGGCAGCCAACCAGCCCAGAGGCCAGCCCTGCCTACAGTGTGCTCACAATACTCTACCACACTACAATAGAAGGTCCCACATAGCCTGTATAGGAGGTACACCTAAAGCATGTATTTCTGGTGACCAGATGGGAGTGTGCTGCTGGGCCCCATAGAACAATTCCTACATGAGGCCACTTCTCCAAAATTGAGAAAAATAATCAATGTACCTAATATATATAAATAAACAGAGAATTAGGCAAAATGTCATGTCAGAGGAATATGTTCCAAACTCAGAAAAAGAACTGAACAATATACCCAGTAAAGAGATCAAGGTAATGATCATAAAGATGCTCAATGAACTCAGAAGAAGAATGGATGAACACAGAGAGATTTTAACAAAAATTTAGATAATATAAAGAAGAACCAAGGAGAGGTGAAGAATACAATAACTGAAATTAAAAATACACCCAGGAGTCAAGATGGCAGAGGAATAGGAGGACACGGTGTTCATCTCTCCCCACAAATGCATCAATAGAACTATTCTCACAGAGCACCTACTGAACAGTAACCAAGGCCCTTGCACACCTAAAAGTACAAGAAATATCCATGCCTAACTGAGTAGGATGAAAGAAATAAGAAGAGGAAAGGAAGAGAAGAAGAAACAGAACAGAACCTACATCCTTGTAGGTTCAGGAGAGGAGAGGTTCCTGCATCTGGGGAAGCCCCCTAACCAGCTGGGAGATCGTTTGGGACCTTCAGGATCTATTGGAGGAGAGTGCAGCAACTAATCTGTGGTAGTCAGGACAGAGTGAGACCTACACAGATGATGTTTACCACAGCCCTGCCTGCCACAGTGTGAGAGGTGTGTCCACAGGTGCAGACATTCACTGGTTTCTGGGACATGGGTTTGAAGAGCAGACCCAGGTAGGGGACTGCTGTTGGATACAAGGAGACAGCCTTAAGGGATGGGGGTGAGGAAATCCTCAAACAGGAATGCTCATGGAGGAAACTTGGAATGCCTTAGAAGTAAAGTGACATTGTTGAGTGATGCACAAAGGACAAGGTCACCATCACAGCCTCTGTCCCAGCACTGCAAACCCTCCTTTCCTGGGCATTAGGAAGGGCTCCCAATGGGGAAGGTGCTCTTGTGAAAATGGCACCTTCTGACTCCTCCTCTGCATCCCATCCCAGCCACAGTGGACACTCTCAAATCCCCAGCAACAACTGCCTTTTCCTTTGTGCCTTGTCCCTACTGGGGTGGACTCTCTTGCACTGCTGGCCACTGCCTCCTCCATGTCCCCTCCTTGCTGGGGTGGATTTGTATGCTCTGAGGCAGCCTTGGGAACTGACCCATGTGGGTGGCCCACAGGCAGAAGTGGGGCTGAAACCACAGCTGAGGACCAGGGGCCATGCAACTAAGCAAGAAAAGCTGAAATCTCTATCTGCAGCTTTGCAAACCATAGATTGACACCCCCATGACAGGCTTTGTAAACTCAGTGCCTCCAGAACAATTGAACAGACAACGAGTGCTTCCACAACCAAGATAGGTCTAGCTTTAGTGGCTGTAGACTTTGTGAGTATGTACACCTGGGGATTGGGCCAGGCCAGAGGCTGAGCTTCCCCCACAGTGCTCACAATGGGTCCAGATCCATGATTACTGAAATCCCAAAATCTGACTTCAGTGGATCTATACTGGTGACCTGTGAAAAAAAAGCCTGAGGGATACCAGGGTCAATTGTTGGCATAATTATGGTTGAGATGAAGCTGAGAGCAGTGCCAAAAACAGTGTAATCTTGAGCTTGCACAACAGTTGAAAGGTGATATAAAAGAGAACACCCACAGGTAAACAGCTCTAGAGGAGGAATACTCAGTGGCTTGTCTCCCAGTGAGAGTGCTCCAATCCCTCCTACATCATACTACAGATCAGAAACACAGGTAAGAAACAGCTTTGAGGTCCTCTACTCCAACAAGTAGGTAGCAGACCCCACCCCTGACAGGGCAGTGACACCCACAGAGCAAAGGGGAGGTCTTGCTCAATATTCAGGGCAGGCTCTGGGCACTACAACATCAATTATACCTCTTAGCAAGAGGATAATGGCCAGTATACCCTGAGGAAAGAGGAGGAAGACATCTATACTCAAAACAGTACTCCTACCAAAAAAAAATTAAACCCATGCAGGATACACAGGGATGTTCCCACATTAAATAGCCCTCCAAGATAGTCTGAAGGTCTGGCATTGGGATGAAGAATCCCCTGAGCATTTAACCTTGAAGGCCAGCAGTGCTTGAGTGTAGAATATCCATAGGGCTGGAGGAAACAGAGACTCCACTCTTGGAGAGCACACACAAGGCCTCAAGTGCACTGGGATCCAGTACAAAGTATTACCTCCATGGGAACCTGGGCTAGACCTACTTAGGAGTCATGGAGGTTCTCCTGGGGAAGCAAAGGTCAACTCTAGCTCACTGTGGGGACAAGGACACAAGTAGCAGATGCCCAAGGGAATATTCATCAGAGTGAGCTCCCCTGAAGGTCCCCATTTTGGTACCAAGACCCAGACACACCCAAAAACCTGCAGACTCCAGTGTTGGAAATCCTCAGGCCCAACAACAAACAAGATAAGAACATGGCCCTATCTTTCAGAAGATAGGCTGCCTAAAGTTGTTCTAAGCTCACAACCACCTCAAAACATACCCTCTGACATGGCCTTGCCCACCAGAGGGACAAGGCCCAGCTCCACCCACCAAAGGGCAGCACCAGTCCATCACACCAGGAATCCTACACAAGCCCCAGGACTCACCCACAAGGGAGCAGACAACAGAAGCAAGAGGAACTATGATCCTGTAGCCTGAAGAAAGAAGACCACAAAACACAGAAAGTTAGACAAAGTGAGACAACAGAGAAATATATTGCAGATGAAGGAACAAAATAAAAAACATACAAGAACAACTAAATGAAGTGGAGATAGGCAAGAACAGGACAAGTATGTCCACTCTCTCCATTTTATTCAAGTGGAGTTTTATTTGGAAGTCCTAGCCACAGCAGTCAGAGAAAAAAGAGAAATAATAGAAATCCAATTTGGAAAAGAAGAATTAAAACTGCCACTGCTTGCAGATGACATAATAATATAAATATAAAATCCTAAAAATGCTACTGGAAAAGTACTAGAGCTCATCAATGGATTTGGTAAAGTTGCAGGATACAAAATTAATGCACAGAAATCTCTTGCATTCCTATACATTAACAATGAAAGATCAGAGGAGAAATTAAAGAAACAACCCCATCTACCATTGCATCAAAATGAATAAAATATTTAGGAAAAAACCTACCTAAGGAGGCAAAAACCTGTACTTGGAAAATGTAAGATACTGATGAAAGATATCAAAGATGACACAAACAGATGGAAAGATATACCATGTTCTTAGATAGGAAGGATCAATATCATGAAAATGACTATACTATCTAAAGCAATCTACAGATTCAAAGCAGTCCCTATCAAATTGCCAATAGCATTTTTCACAGAATTGGAACAAAAAATTTTACAATTTGCATGGAAACACAAAAGACAATGAATAGCCAAAGCAATCTTGAGAAAGAAAAATGGAACTGGAGAAATCAGGCTACCTGACTTCAGACTTTACTATGAAGCTACAGTCCTGATAACATATGGCACTGGCACAGAAACAGAAATAAATCAAGGGAACAGGATAGAAAGTCCAGAGATAAACCCACATGACTATGGTCACCTTATCTATGACAAAGGAGGCAAGAATATACAAGGGAGAAAAGACAGTCCCTTCAATAAGTGGTGCTGGGAAAACTGGATAGCTACATAAAAAACAATGAAATTAGAACATAAATAAACTCAAAATGAATTAAATGTCTAAATGTAAGGCCAGATACTATAAAACTCTTAGAGGAAAACATAGGAAGAACACACTCTGATGTAAATAACAGCAAGATCTTTTATGATCCATCTCCTAAAGTAAAGAAAATAAAAATAAAAATAAACAAATGAGACCTAATTAAACTTAAAACTGTTGCAGAGCAAAACAAACCATAAACAAAATGAAAACACAACCCACAGAATGGGAGAAAATATTTGGAAACAAAGGAACTGACAATGGATTAATCTTCACAATATACAAACAGCTCATGCAGTTCAATATATTAAAAAAAGTCAAACAATGGGTGAAAGATCTAAATAGACATTTCTCCAAAGAAGACATAGAGATTGCCAAGAGGCACATTGAAAAGATGCTCAATGTCACTAATTATTAGAGAAATGCAAATCAAAACAACAGTGAAGTATCACCTCACACGAGTCAGAATGGTCATCTTAAAAAAATCTACAAATAATAAATTCTGGAGAAGGTGTGGAGAAAAGGGAACATTTTACACTGCTGATGGGAATGTAAATTAGTATGGCCACTGTGGAGAACAGTATGGAGGTTCCTATAAAAACTAAAAATAGAGCTATCATGTGATCTAGCAATCCCACTCCTGGGCATATATCCAGAGCAAACCATAATCTGAAAAGATACATGCACCCCAATATTCATTGCAGCACTATTTATAATAGCCAGGACATGGAGGCATCCTAAATGTCTATCAACAGAAGAATGGATAAAGAAGATGTGATACATACATAAAATGGAATATTACTAAGCCATAAAAAAGAACAAAATTATGTCATTTCCAGCAACATGGAAGGACCTAGAGATTGTCCTACTGAGTGAAGTGCGTCAGATAGAGAAAGACAAATATCATATGATATCACTTATATGTGGAATCTAAAAAAATAGTACAAATGAACATTTGCAAAACAGAAAAAGAGCCACAGATGTAAAAAACAAACTCATGTTTACCAGGAGGGAAGGCAGGGGAGGGATAAACTGGGAGATTGGTCTTGATATATACACACTACCACATATAAAATAAATAAGTATTAAGGAACTACTATATAACACAGGTGACTCTACTTAATAGTCTCTAATGACCTATATGGGAAAATAATTTTTTAAAAAGTGGATATATGTGTATGTATGACTGATTCACTTTGCTGTACAGCAGAAACTAACACAACATTATAAATCAACTATACTCTAATAAAAATTTAAAAATAAAAAGCAAACAAAAAAGTCATTTCACAAAAAGAATATACCCAAATATAACACAGGAAAAAATAAAAATAAATAAAAATACACTCATAGAAATCAATACCATGTTAGATGATACAAGGAGCAGATAGGTGAACTGGAAGACAGAGTAGTGGAAATCATTCAAGCTACAAAGAAAAATGAGAAAAGAATTTTTGAAAGGAGGACAGTTTAAGAGACTTGTAGCACAACAGCAAGCATACTAATATTTGCTTTGTAGGGGTCCCAGAGAAAAAGAGAGAGAGAGAGAGGAGAGAGGTCTTGGCCCAGATGCTCCTTGTACTAGTGCTCACTCACTGTTGGGCAAAGATTACTTCCAGGGTCTCTGGCTGAAGGGCCTTGGGTGTTCCAAATTTTGTGTCAGTCTACTGGTGGGATAGGCCAGGGCCCAGGAAATCTTAGGGCTAGTTCTGGTTCACTGATGAGTGGAGCTTGGTCCCAGGGTGGGTACAGCTGGACCCCAGATGGTGTCCTTGGACTGATGTTGAACAGGTGGTGAGTAGGTATGCCCTTAGTGCTAAAAGGCTAGAGGGAGGACTCCAAAGTGGCATTTGACAGCACCAATATGCTCATGGTAGTACAAGTTCCCCAAAATTGATGCCACCTGAGTCAATGTCCCCAGGGAGAGTTCCAGTTGCCTACTGTCTCTCTAGGAGGCTCCTCCAGATAGTCAACTGTGTCTGAACTAGGCTCTTTTCAAATTACTGCCTCTGTACTGTGTCTTAGATTAAGTGAGATTTTGCTTGTACCCTTTAAAAGCAGAATCTCTGTTTCCTATAGCCCTCCAGCTTTCCTATACACAAGCTTGCTGGTATTCAAAGCCTGATACTCTGGGGCCTTGTCTTTCTGGTGCAGGACCCTGGGCTGGGGAACCTGGTGTGGGCTCAGACTTCTCGCTCTTTGGGAAGAAAATCTACAGTTCTGATTATCTTCCCATTTGTGATATGCTTACCTTGTAATGTGGGTCTTGACTACACTGCATCTCCACTTCTATTGTTCTTGCTGTGGTTCCTGCTTTAACCTTTGTGGAAAATCTTTTCTGCTGGTGTTTGCATAGCTCTTACCAATGGTTGGTCTGCAAATAGTTGTAATTTTGGAGTTCCCATGGGAGATGGTAAGTTCATGGTCTTCCCACTCTGCCTTCTTGACCACTCCCCTCCATTATTTCTGCATATATTTATGGTTACATATCTCTCATAACTCTTCTGGTACTCTAATTCCACATATATTCTCTTTTTACTATGTCTCATATGTCTCTCCTATTTTTCTTTTTTTCCAAACTCTGTGCTTTGGATAATTTCTATTGTCATGTATTTCCATTTAAAGTTCTTACATTTTTCTTTGCCTAATATGTTATTAAACCCATCCACTGAGTTTCTAATTTTATATATATATATATATATATATATATATATATATATACATATATATATATATATTTTTTTTTTTTTTTTTTTTTTTTGCGGTACGCGGGCCTCTCACTGTTGTGGCCTCTCCCGTTGCAGAGCACAGGCTCCGGACGCGCAGGCTCAGCCGCCATGGTTCACGGGCCCAGCCGTTCCGCGGCACGTGGGATCTTCCCGGACCGGGGCACGAACCCGTGTCCCCCGCATCGGCAGGCGGATTCTCAACCACTGCACCACCAGGGAAGCCCCTCTAATTTTAGATTTTTAATAGTTTATTTCCAAATATTTATTGTACTTCAATTATCTATACCAATTCTGCCATAAGTTTATTTCACTATCTTTTTCTCTTTTTGTTGAACATATTACCTATATCTATTTTAAGTTTCTTGTACACTGACTCCAATATTTTGAATACTTGTGTTTCCCCTAATATGTTTATTTTTATTTTTGAATATCAGATATATTCTCCAGGCTACTTGTATGGTTGGTGCTGAATGTGGAATATGTTGTTTTATTCCACATTATAGGTTTTGAAATTGCCTCAGTTAGACATAAAGGTTGAAGAATGATCATCTAAATTAAATTAAAATCTAACTTGAGATAAACCTGGGTGAGACTTTGGTAAGATTTATTTTGTCTCTTTCCCTAGGTTTTTAGTGAACAGTTAACATCATAGTATAGAAAAAAAATGATTTTTCTTTAAGACAGGGTTTGTCAACTTCAGCACTACTGATATTTTGGATTAGATAATTCTTTTCTGTGTCAGGATGTCCTTTGACTGTACAATATTCAGCAGGCTCTCTGCCTTCTGTCTACTAGATGCCTGTTCTACCACCCCCTAAAAGTTCCTCAGTTTATATCTAACAAGAATAATTCTAGAGTTTTCAAATAGGCCCTGGGTTTGGGGGAAAAACTAAGTTAATTACTGCTCACAACTTCTTTTCAACACTGTACTGCAGTTCGTAACTAGGGCAATAATTTAGTTCAATAAGGCCAGAAAAATACATGCATCTCATTTGGAAAGTGATAAATACTGATAGAGATACTGTATGCTGAGAGGGCCTGAAAGCAATGACACCTTAGTATCCATGAGGACACCTAGTGCCAAGATTTGGGTTTCTAATTGTCATTCTCCAATAAAATAAAATGAATGCTTCTTAGAGAAATAGATGATTTCAATGTTGGGGAGAGAAAAAACAAGATGAGACTGAATCCTCCTTTGGTACCAGGAATAAAGTAAGAGCGCAAAAATAAATGATAGAACCATGTCAAAAGGACACAAGAAGCAATTAGGAGTTCTCTGTGGCCATATTTGATATAGTAATGGCTTAAAACACACAGAATAAAATAAATATCCATGAATATATGTTGATACATAAGTAACTAAAAAAATAACTAATTGCAGAGAAAGGAAAATTACTTTTTATAGTAAAAGACTAATCAATAACTAGAAAAAATATGGAAAAAGAAAACTACCATTTGGCTAACATCACTTAGCTAACACCTTAGTAATATCAGTTGCAAGTAAGAATCATTAGCAGATGTTAAAATTAATGAGTGAAGGGCTTCCCTGGTGGCGCAGTGGTTGAGAATCCGCCTGCCAATGCAGGGGACATGGGTTCGTGCCCCGGTCCGGGAAGATCCCACATGCCACGGAGCAGCTGGGCCCGTGAGCCATGGCCGTTGAGCCTGCGCATCCAGAGCCTGTGCTCTGCAATGGGAGAGGCCACAACAGTGAGAAGCCCGTGTACTGCAAAAAAAAAAAAAAAAAAAAAACCAAACAAACAAACAAAAAAAATTAATGAGTGAATGTATGAAAAGACACAATATATTTACATAGTCTCAAAGTATAGGCTTACAAGATACTTATTAATTACCATAAGAAGAAAATATTACTTTTCAATGGAGACAGAAAGAATAGGACATGAAAAATGATTGAAGGAATAATGGTTGAAATATTATCATATTTTGTGAAAGACATAAATATACAAATTTAAGAAGTTCAGCCAACCCAGAACAGGATATACTTCAAATAAAGCCACATATACATATGGCATAATCAAGTGACTGAATAACAGAGATAAAGAATATTCTTTGAAGCCATCAAATAAAAATGCCACATTATATAATTCAGAAATGATGATTTGAAAGTCAACATATTTCTCATTAGAAACCAAAAAGATGGTGGCTCATTTTTTAAAGAGCTTGGGAAAATAAAACTCTGCCAGCAGAATTCAATGTGCAACAACTGTATCATTAAGGAATAAAGTAAAAAAAAAAATTAAATATATTTAAATAAAAATGAAGAAAATTTGTCACCATATGACCTCCTCTTCAGTAAGTGCTAAAAGAATTTCTTCAGAATGAAACATCACTTAAAACAAGGATGCTTTCTTTCAAATATCATTCAACATTGAACCAGAGATCTTTGCTTTATCATAAGGCAAACAAACAAACAAAAAGTATACAGATTGGTAAAACAGAAGTAAAACTGTAATTTCATTTCGGCAACATAATTTTACAGAGCAAATTCCTCAAAATCTACAAAAAAAAAAAAACTACTGTAACTAATATGTCAACTTACAGAAGTTGAGGATGCAATGTCAATATGTAAAAATCAATTGTATTTTTATTTACTAATAACAAAAAAATTACAAAGTAAATCATAAAGTTAATTTTATCTTCAATGGCACCAAACATAATTTTATACTAATAAGAAATTTAATAAAAGGTATCTAAGACTTCTATACTAAAATTTGAATCACTGCTCAAAGAAATTGAAGATATAGAAAAATGGAGCAGTTAACCATGTTCATGGATTGAAAGTCCAATCATCCTAAAATTAATCTATAGATATTAATAACATCCTAGCAGAATTTTTAGTAGGAATTGACAAGCTGATTCTTAAATTTTTATGAAATACCAGAAACTTTGAGTAAGGTGAGCAATTTTTAATGGGTAGAACAATCAAGGTCATTTGGAATTGACAGACGTACCTGGAACAGATCAATGGAACAAGATAAGAAGTGCAGAAAAGTACCCACACATATTTAATCATTCAGTTTGTCATAAAGGGGCCAATCTCATTCAATTTGAAAAATAAAATCTTTGTAAGAGATAATGCTAGAACAACTTTATATCTGTAAATTTGCCCCAAATGTATAATAGTTCTAAACAGAAAACCTCAAACTATAAAACTTGCAGAAGAAAACAATCTCCATGACATTGAAGTACGGAAAGATTTCTTAAATTGCATGCAGAAAGCACACACCATAACAAATTGGTAAACTGGACTTTGCAGGAATCAAAAACGTTTGCTCTAGGAACGGCACTGGTGCAAAAAGAAAAAGGAACCAGGGAGTGGGGAGAAAAATTTTTTTGCAACATGTATTACAAAAAAGGGTCCTGTGTTTAGAATGTATAAATAATTCATACAATGTAATAAGAGGAAAAACAAATTTAAAAATGGGTACTTCACAAAAGAAAGTGATACATATGTCAATAAACAGGAAAAATAGCTTAACATCTGTCACTAGGGAAATACAAATGAAAACCATAACTAGATATCAGTATACATGGATTAGAAAGGCTAAAGTTAAAACAAAAGATTGATAATACCAAGTGTTGACAAGGACATGTTAACATGATACTTAGTGACTTAAAATATTTAAATGTCTCCCAAACTCTTTTAGGATAACATTTATGTATTAGTATAATTTAACAGTTTGTCTTGGTTTGGTACTGGCCACCTGAGGTTATTATGCATACACATTTACTTTCAGGTGGTATACTTCCTGTCATCTTCATGCCTGGGCATTCTTCACTCTGCTAATAATCTCCATTTCTATTTTATCTAGCTAAACATTTCTTGTTATGCTTCAAGGCTTAGTTTAAGTATAGACTCCTCTGGAAATCCTTCTCTGGCTCTTTCATGAAGAGTGTTAAATTCCCATCTCTAGGCTACTCTGACTCTGTATATAATCTCTCTCACTTTTTAAAAGTCATTGCATTATCCTATTTTTATTATAATTAAGTTAAATGTCTATATTACCCATTAGAGATTATAAACCCTCTCTAAAATGGAATTCTGTTTAATCCCATGTATATCCCTAGAAATAAGCACAGTGTCTGAAACATAAGCTTTTAAAATTGCTTATAGCATTGTATATATTCAACATTTATAAGTACTTAATAAACACTGAGTAATGGATGAGTTAATTCATTGGAGCAATATTGATCAGAATCTAACTTTATTACTCTTGGAGACTGTAGGAGGCAAGAGGAACAAACAGAGAAAGAGAAGATTATAAATATATATTTTTTTAATTCCTGTGATGTCAACTGGTTTTCATATGTATGTGTGTGCCTTTAGAAAGAGCAGGGACTCTCTGTTTTCATTTTGCCTTAAGCTCATGTCAGATATTTATTAGTTTGAGAGCTTCTTATTCAATATTTCTGTGTTTATATTAGTATAATTCCTCTACACCCTTACATCAATGTTGATTTGAATTTCAAACTCTTTGAAATGGAGAGCTCAAATCTAGATGTCATTAATTAGGTGACAAATTTGAGTTGTATTTTATAATAGAGAAGAAATGAGTTGTCTCTATTTATACCTGAGTTTTAAAATGCCTAGTGATTTTAAAAAGCTAAAAATATCACATTTGTTTATTTTTATGTAGATTTCATCCCAGAGGGCTCTAATGCTCAGAACAAAACTAAATTATAGAAACACAATAACAAACTTACCTCAATGTTATCCCTCTCACTGTATTTTTCTTAAAACAGTTTATAACATAAATGAGCTGAAACATCACCAAGATGGCAGCATAGGAACATTTTTCTCCTCCCACAGATGCACTGAATATACAGCTACATGCAAATCAGTTGCTTCTGAGAGAAGTCCAGAAACTAGCTGAGTGAATCCTATGCACTGGGTGGCTGTGAAAATATATTGAAATGAATATATTTCCCTCCAAAAACCACATCCCTGGCACAATGCCTTATTATTATGAGGGAATCCCCAACTCCCAACTTTTCCCTGAGGAGCAAATGGTTTGGATCACATATGTAGTAGCCCAAATTTTAAGGAAGCTATGTGAGGGATGGACCCCCAAATCACCTACCTTTGAGAACCAACAGGACTTGAATTCATGAGTCCCACAGGACTATAGAAAATAAAGCATCAGCTGTTAAATAAATGCACAAGCAATCCCTGTGTCTATCCCCTTGGACTCAGTACAGAGAAAGCAGGAGAAAATAAAAGACTATCTCCCACTTTGTGTGTTTTTTTTTTTTTTTTTTTTCCTGGAAGGGCTGTGACTGTATACTTTCCCAGCTGCTTTCAGAGGGTCTGTCTTCTAATCAACCTGCATCTTTCTGCTGACTGGGATACTTCCTGGAGGCCAAAAGTGCTGGGTGACACTTCCCTTACTTTCTCTATCCAGTTAGCCCTAACAATAAAACCAAATTTCCAGCATCTCTCTGAAATGAGCTTGTCCATACATCTAGTGCCCTAACTTTTCCAGCTGCTACCTGAGGAATTAACCCTCAACTCACCTAGCTCAGACAGACAACATGGTTTGGCATTTTGAGTTTTACAGGACCATAAAATCAGTTTAATATGTTTTCAAATAGGTGAGCATGCATTTCTTGCAACTATCCTCCCTGGTCTCAGAGCAAAAAAACAGGCAAAATCACACATCTCTCATTTTCTCCATGGAAGGGATTGTCTGCATCTTTTCCTAGCTGCTGTCTGAAGTTCCAGCTTCTAATCATCCTAAATGTGGGGCTGACTTGGATCCTCCTAGAAGCCTGAAAGAGCTAGTGGGCATGTTACTGCTGTCCCCCCATAGCTCATTACAACAGTAAAACCAAGTCTCCAGTTCTCCTCTGAAGAAGCTTGTCCACTCATCTAGTACACCAACTGTTATGGCTGGCTGACACCAAAATCACCTAGCTCCAGAAACTTATGGGGCTTGGCATTCATTAATCCCCTAGGACTACATGAAAACAAGGAAACTGTCCTATTTGGGCACATAAGCATTCTTGGTGAGTATTTCCTCTGGCTCACCACAGAGTCAGGACACAAAAACATCCAGTTCCATTTTCCCTGATAGGGGCTAGATTGCATATATGAATTCTGACTTTCCCAGTTGTTTCTTGAAGGTCAGTTTTCCATTTAGCCAGCATCATGGAGCTAAAGAAGCAGACAATTAGTAGTCATCTGGGAGCCTGGACAGATGAATGGGAAGTTCTCATGTCTTTGGGACACTGATAGGTCTTGGCACACCCTCTTTTACTGGGAACACTAAGAACAAATATTGGAGCTTGGGCAATCACAAAAGCTTGAGAGGCAATCAGGATCTAGGGACAGGCTGAGTGATGAGGTTCATCTCCTACACAAGGCAAGTCTTCTGTCAAGACTGGGAGAGAAGGCTCTTTTATTCAACACTCATAAGCCAATACAGAGAGTCAGGGAAAGAAAAAAAAATTAGGGAACATGTTCCAAACAAAAGAACACCCTAAGTCTCCAGAAACCAACTTTAATAAAACAGAAATAAATGAATTACCCAACTGAGTGTTCAAAATTATAAACATGCTCACTGAGGTCAGTAGAACAATGCATGAACAAAGTGAGAATTTCAACAGAGATAGAAAATTTAAAAAATCATGAAACAGAATTATAGAGCTGAATAATATAGTAACTGAACTGAAAATTTTAATAGAGTGGTACAAAAACAGACTAGATTAAACAGAACAAAAGATCAGCAAACTCAAAGACAAGGCAGTGGTAGTCACCCAATCAGAGGGGCAAAAAGAAAAAAAAATGAAAAGAGTGAAAATATCTTAAGCGATTTATAGGACACCACCAAGCTGTCCATTATACGTATTCTATGTTCCCCAGGAGAAGAAAGTGAAAGGAGCAGAAGGCTCATTCAAAGTAATGGCTAAAAACTTCCCTAAACTGGGGAAAGAAACCAATAATTCAGATTCAGTAAGTCCAAAAAGTACCAAATAAGATGGATCCTCAAAAACATACACCAGGATATATTATAATTAAATTGCCAAAAGTTAAAGACAAAGACTATTAAAAGCACAAGAGAAAAGAAACTTCCTATAAACAAGGGAACCCCTGTAACACTATCAGCAGATTCTTCAGCAGAAAACTTGCAGGCCAGAACGGAGTGGCACAATATATTCAAAGTGCTGAAAGAGGGGGAAAAAAACCTCCAACCTAGAATACTCTTCCTGGTAAAGTTGTCCTTTAAAATTGCAGGAGAGATAAAGAGTTTGCCTGACAAAAAAAGCTGGTGTTTATCACCACTAGACCAAACTTACAAGAAATGTTCTAGGGAGTTATTGAAGTTGAAAGGAAAGGACACTAATTAGTAAAATGAAAACATATGTAAGTATAAAACTCACAGATAAAGCTGACAAAAAATTTAAAACTTGAGGAACATATTCCATTTTCACCTTTAGATACAACTTCTTTACTAAAGATTTAAAATTTAACCCTTGTTTTATTGAGGTCTGCTTGTATGTCACTGTATCAAAGAGAAATTTGTGACCATTACTCTAAAAAAGCACTCATCTCACACTCTGACCAATTGTTTTATGTTATTTTCTACCTCTTATTATATATTACATATTTATTGTCTTATTTTTTATTGCTTGCCATTCAACTAAATACATGTTTCATGAAAGTAGGAACATTATTGTTCACTGCAATATTCCTAGTATTATAAATAGTGGGTGATCTTGAAAAAATGTGCAACAAATATTCATTGAATGAAAGAATGACCCAAGATATTTTGGCCTGAAAGAATTGCTGATGGAGAAATTCAGACTTCCTTGACTAAGTAGGTAGAGGAAACATAATTTTTGTCAGGATAAAATTTCCATACTCATTAGATTTATGTAAAATAAAGAAAACTATTCTTAAATTTTACTCTAAGGTTTACACTTAATAAATTTCAATTTCTCCATTTGTAAAGAAGGAATAAAAATATCTAGTAGAGATATTCCAAAGTCCATCTTTAACCCTTGAATTTTGTAAAACTCTTCTCTTTGGTCACAGCTCATATTCCTGAATTTAGGGTAATCCTTATCAATGAATGTGTGACCATCATTTCAACCACCATTGCAATATTACTGGTATAGATAATGTGTGACACTTGGATGCACTGTTAATATCTGAATATTTTCTATCAAAAATAAATAAGCATTTTAGTTCTGACTCCAACTGGAAAAAGAAACAAAACCAAAAAACCTTGTTATGTGTTTCATATGTTGAAATTTATCAATCTAATGTGATTTTACAAGAAAAAAATGTTAAAATAATCAATTTTAACAATTATGAAGAACTTTAATTAACTAAACAGAAAAATAGATTGAAAATTAATACAAACATTAAGAACCCACATATCAGATAGCTTTAGAAAAATATTGTATCCTTTAAAGCATACAAATGCTTAGAAAAATTTTGACAGAATTTTAAATTATATCATAATTTAACAATTGTAGAACTTCATAGTGTAATACTAATTATAATATCACATAAGGTAAACTTTAAGAATTCTATCTTCTTTTAAGTTCATTTAGGCCACTAGGATTTTTTAAAAAGCAAATTTGTATCTTTAAATTCCTCTTATCTCTTGCAGTTAAAAAATGTAACATTAATTTCTTGAAAACAGAAAACTTCACAACTATGTTAAACAATTTCCATGATAAATCATTTATGAACCAGTAAACAAATCCATCTTTGATTAATTACACCCCAATGAAAATGTAAAGTTTTATGGAGAGTTGTAAAGAGAGTTAAAGAAAAGTATGCAGAAAATAAATAGTCCCTACACCAACATAGCTGAAAATATATTTCTATTATGTACATCTATGGTGTACTAGTGTAAATAGAAGAGCAAAGTAGCATCTGATAATGCCAAGAAACTACTGTTCCTACAATATAGTTTCATATCTTTAATATTTGACCATTAAAATACTTTAATAAATTAGAGTAATTATTATCTTAAGATTTCAGATATATTCTTTTTTTTTTTTTTTTGAGGTATGCAGGCATCCCACTGTTGTGGTCTCTCCCATTGCAGAGCACAGGCTCTGGACACACAGGCTCAGCAGCCATGTTTCACGGACCCAGCCACTCCGTGGCATGTGGGATCTTCCTGGACCGGGGCATGCACCCGTGTCCCCTGCATCGGCAGGCGGACTCTCAACCACTGTGCCACCAGGGAAGCCCCAGATTTATTCTTATGTTAAAAAGATGTATTCTGTAAGTAGAAATTAGTCTCTGCTTCCATTAAGTATTATTGATTTTCATGTCCAGCTAGTTAGTATTTGCCCAAAACTACTACTTGCCAAGTTTTGAAGATTACATGATTAATCAATATATAGTACATGGCTACGGCAAGTGCACGATTAAGGTTACTATGTTTGATGTTCCAACTTGTGAAACATGGAAGTGATTAAGAATCACATAAAGTGTTTTCTTTCTCCTTTATTCTGTTCTAAAGTAACAGTGAGGAATCTGTTTCCTGATTCTTGCTACTTATGTTTGCATATTTAATGATCTACCATGTTTCCAAAAAGAATAATTAAAAAGATACATTCTGTCAAAGAACTTCAATGCAAAGAACCATTAAAATTGTTTCCAAAGCAAATTGTTTCCAGAAAAATGAACTGTGAATCTTTGGTTTAAATTGAAATATGTACAGTACAATATTGCAAATATATACCTTTTATGAAAGTAAATTTCATTTATAAACTAAAGGATTTAAAATTCTATTAGTTTTATTAATTTTTGTTGGAGTAGACTACATAAGTGTTGTGCAAACATTTTGCCATTTTTAGCAAAAAAAAGGATTATTTAAGAATACTGAGTACTACTAAAAAGAGTAGGAAATAAATGTTTACAGAAAAGTTATATTTTGGTTAGTTTTGTGCTTTAAATCATGGGAAAAATAACATAAAGACACATTTTAAAATTTTCTAGAATTCAAAATTCTAGAATATTTTTTCAAGAAGTTTTCTTTATTATATTTAAAATTAATTTTAAAATATCACTATATGAAAAATAAATAATGACAATTGTATGTTAATCCTTGTAATTTCTTCATAGGACAGAGCTAAGAATGTACTCAAAATGTTAAAGTGTTTCAAAGTGAACAAAGTACTTCATATGGCGTCCAAAAGAAAGAAAGAATGTGCTTACTGGACATTTTTAATTTTTTAAGTAATTTTTCAATGTTTTCGTAAAAAGAAAGCTCTTTAGTTAACTTTTTCATTCAATATAACATCCTATTAATATAACATATTGTAATGTCAAAGATCACCTGTACACATTACATTTTAAGTAAATAATTTGCAATTTTCAGGTATGCCATCTAGAAAAGGACATGTGCAGTACTTTAGCATTATTATTATTATGGGTTTTTCCCAAAAAGTCCTCTTATATGATCAGTGCCTCCTTGACATGCCTTAAAACATTCTGTACTCTATGAAACTGCCCTTCTGTGTCACTACTTAAAGAAACAAAGAACTGGGCAAGATTTTGCTTTACCATTTACTTTTGAAATAAATAAAAGTAAGTGATACAGTAAAATGCATTTTCTCTCAGTGGGAAGGTATTAATCTCCTGCTCTTGAGTCCTTCAAAAGAATAATAAAGGTGGCTGAAGATGTATCTCAAATATATTTTCTCCTTCTTAAAAATTATGTTAACTGACAATCAGAACAAACAAAACAAAACAAACAAAACCAGCCAACATAAGTAGGTAAAACAATTGCCTTGTCTTTTCAAATTTTAATTTGATAAATTTGCTTTAGCAAACATAGTCTACCAACTGATAAATAGAACTTCAGTGCCAAGATTAGTGAGATATTTCAAATAATATTTTTCTATATGATAGAACAAAATCCTGAGTTTATTAATTCAATCAATTACTCTGAAATGAACAGATATGTCATCAATTTTTTAAAAAATGGAATAGAGAGGAAAAATAAAAAGCTGAAGAATGTTTTTCTCTTCAATCTGTAATATATTACAATAATCCAACTTTTGCAACTTCAGAATATGAAAGAAGAAAGAAAAATGTAAGTAATAAGTGAAAGTGAGCATGAGGAAATAAAATACTGGTGAAAATGACTACAACAAAGGAATCCTGTTTGGATTGAGCTCATTTTTTTCAGCAAAATTTTCAATCATGACTCTTTCAGAAGGTATATGTTTAACACATGCAGTACCTGCTTTGTGCTGGGCACAGTGCTAATCACTGAGGTACAGTGATGAACAAACCAGGCATGTTTCTTGCCCTTATGCAGCTTACATCAATCAAAGAACAGTTATAAGAAAGGAGTTGAATGAGTCATTTTGTTTTATACAGTACCTTAGCTGAAATTGTGCTCAATAAATATTTTATAATAATGAGAGTTATGAGGTTTATATCAGTTTAAAATAACACCCAGAAGGAGTCAAGTTTTGCATGGTATATTTTGTCAAATTATGATGCTTCTGATCATAAAGCATATAGGTAAGGACCCAATTCAGAAACTGCTTTTGATGGTACTACTGTAATCTCACAATGAATTGGTACATTAAATCACAAATCCTGTGAACATACTCTGTCATTTTTCCAAATAGTTTATTCTGATGCAGCCATCCCAAGATTTTCATTCTGTATTATGAATGTAATTTGCTGGTTAGTTCTATTAGGAAAAGAAGGACTTTTGAACTTGCCATGCCTTGGTCCATGTCATACTTCCAGGCTTTTCACATTAAGAACAACAGATGTAGTGTACTTCCTTGGAAGGTCTAATAACTTCATTATAAAAAATGCTTAAAATGTCAAAGTTTAACTAATTATATTAGTCAATAAATATTTTTTATTTTGTTTGAAATATTAAGAAAATTTAAAAAGAACTGGTGAGAAGTCAGTTCTACATTTTTACAAATAATTGTATTAGGACTCTTAGAAAGGAGCAGACATGAAAGTAAAAGAATAAGATAAATTTAGTTAGAGTAAAAATGTGGTAATAATGTGGAACTCAGGTCAATTCTGTAATTTTTATACAGTCCCTCATACCTAGATGAAGGTATATATATTCTGAATTATAATACTTAAAGAAAAACAAAAAGAAAAGTACTCTAATTTAGAATTGGAGAAATGGCATACATATTAATAATCTTAAATTAAGATGGATGCTGTCCTAATAGACCTCATAAATATAAGTATAAATTTCTGACTGCCAAACTAGTTGATTAAATATTTTTGATGTATTTATGTTAAACTAATGCATATAGGATGAAGAGTTTTCTGGCTAGATTACTTTACCATTATATGAATTACCATAAGTTGCCTGCATTATCTTCTGATTGTCTACATTTGTCCATTAAAATTTCTTTGATCAGGCTTCCCTGATGGCACATTGGTTGAGAATCTGCCTGCTAATGCAGGGGACACGGGTTTGAGCCCTGGTCCGTGAGGATCCCACATGAGGTGGAGCAACTAGGCCCATGCAGCACAACTGCTGAGCTTGCACTTTAGAGCCTGTGAGCCACAACTACTGAAGACTGTGCACCTAGAGTCTGTTCTCCGCAACAAGAGAAGCCACCGCATTGAGAAGCCTGGGCACCACAATGAAGAGTAGCCCTCTCTTGCTGCAAATAGAGAAAGCCCACATGCAGCAACAAAGACCCAATGCAGCCAAAAATAAAATAAAATAAGATTTTTTTAAAAAGTTCTTTGATCACAATTGTAGAATTGATGGTATAGGGACAATTTGTTTATCTCTGATCTTCTCCAGCCCCATATAATAATGATATAATTATGGTTTGTGATCAACTCATAGGGGTTTAATTATAGGATAATACAGTACTCTGCCCTCATGAAGGATTATTCTCTTTATCATATATCTTTTGGAAAAATGTTTTCTTAAAATATAGAACTATGTATGACAAAGACAAAACAATTTAATAAAATCACTATGGTCCACATATATTCTTGGATATGCTTGCATAGATTAGTTATGACATAGAGATATTGAGGTGTAGAAATCTTACCATTAGATTATTTTTATTATTTTAGCAGATTTTCCATCATTGAAATGTGGTTTTATTTAGCTTAAGAGTGTCAATAATTTTAAATTTACTGTATCATTTTAAAATTTGAATGTTTTAATTACTACTGTTGGAGCACATTATGCATTCTTTTATTTAATGAGAAAAATACCAAATAGAATACTTTGAGAATTTAGTTTCCATCTTGGATAAATCAACTTGTTAATATTTTTATAGCTATTGCTAAAGGATAGATAATTAGTTCTGCCATGGACCAAAACAGGAATGAAATAAAAACAGGAACTTAGCAAAAATGTGGCATACAAAGTTAAATTCAAGACATAAATGTACTCATGATGGAGAAATTGAACAAAATTGGATACAGGCAACTAGCTGAGTTCATTAATCAGCAAACTGAATTTATTTTGTTTAAGATGAAGAGAAAATGAATTGTAGAATGGGATGAAAAAAATGAAAATACAGGCTCATTGACAGATAATTATGCTGCTAGGTTATTACCAGATTTTTTTGACATTTTCATTATAACTGTTACAAAAATAAAAATTACTATAAAGTTAAGTTTCTTGTATTTTGACATTATATGAGTGGGAATCTCATGATATGAAATTAACTTTTCAGTTATATGTCAGAAACATATGTCTTAAGAAAATAATCAAGATAATAATGTCATTTAAAAGAAATGAAAACAGTTCCTAGAGTATGACCACAAATAATTTTAAAAACTAAGAAATTACCATTCATTAGAAACTTCACTAAATACAAAAGTGTTATGTTTCAGAAAGATAATTTTCTATCATTAATCAGTTCTGAAGGCATAATCTTATGAAAATTCTAAAACTAACTCTGTATAATTTAAAATAACTCAGTTTTCTAGAGTGTGAAATCCATTTACACCTAAGCAGAAAACCAGTTTTATTGCTGGCTAAAACTTAATTTATACTCTATTTTGCATTTTACTTTATATATTGCTTGCTATGGACAAACTGTTCTACTGTGGTCATATTATATTATTTATTAAAAATGATTTTTTGCTGTTTAAGGATTCAAACAATAAAGTTAAGTACTTTAAAATATTATTTTATGTTATTTCAGCTGTATTATTATAATAATATGCTGAGAAGATAATTATTTTATTGTTACATTAAAATTATACAATATTATCCCTTTTTTATTAGAGCATGCTGTCTCTATAAAATAAATTTTATTTCATATTCTAATATGATTAGGTAAAATAGAATATAGCTTTCAAAAGGTAAAGTTTGCTGAATACAAGTTCTGAAAATTCTAGATTTTTTACAGTTACCAAAAATGAGTGTCATATTTTTATTTCACCATACCTAATCAGCAGAAAATTAAAGACAATTCTTTGGCAAAACAGGGATTTCTCTCTACTAAAGATACATGAAATATGCTTCTCTTAAAAGTTAAATTAAGTATCAAGTTTTTAAATACCCAATACTCAAACACTCTGCCAACTAAAAATTGGCACTTACCATCTGCCTCTACATAGACTGTCACAAATCACTGCAACCACTGACATTCAACACACCCTGGAAGGATTTCAGGGTGGAGATCAGGAACTAGGCACTCTGTGCTCTGAGAAAAACTGGCAGAACAGACATTTTTGAGAGCTAGATATTTTCAGGAGAAGATTTTATGAGCCCAATTCTTTCACCTCCTCATATCTAGACAGCACTAAAATCATTAATGGTGACATCTGTTCCTCATGCCTAGCAGCAAGCCTCTGCCAAAATGTGTACCTGACTGCATGTAACCCCTTCATTAAAATCATATATAACACTGACTTTCCCTCTATCTATTTGGAGTGGTTTCTCAGAGCCATGTGATATGTTGTCTCGTGGGATATAGTACTCATTTTGACCTAAATAATTCTTAATTCACAACTCTCACATTGTGCAGTTTTTTCAGCCAACAGTCATGGTGACCAAAGAAAGAGATCCAGAGCAGATTTCTCTCCTTTGCCTGAACTCTACAAGGAACCAGAGCCTTGGTACCAGCAGAGGCCTCTTGTGTCCATCCACCTCTTCTGAGAGTCCAGACAAATTTGGATGAGTCTCTCCTGATTCTCAGATCTCCCATATTGTTTGATGATCCTGAGTTTTATTTGATGGTATGTAATAGGTACCTGGCCCCCCAGTTTCAAGATACTGGGGGTGGGCAGCTGTTTGAAAGATACCAGGGAAACACCCACTCAGGTGAAAGATACTGGCATTTGCTCATTTGTAAAAGGCTGAGTGCTCCAGGCTGAATGGTTAGGTAAGAGGCTGATCTTATGCTTTTTCTCAGCTTGGCTGCCTTAATAGAATTTTTCAGGAAAAAAGTGAAGATATTACATGAGAGCATTTGCTCCAAAGAAAAAGGACAAATCTCCTCCCAGTCAGTTATTGCTTTCTTAGGCAACTGAGAAATTTATGGGAGTGGTGGAGGCAGAGTCTTCATACAATGCAGTTGTCCCATAGGGAATACTACTCATTAATTTAAAAATTTGCTCCTCCAGGGATCACGCATAAGAATTGATCATTCAGTGATCTGAGCACCCACTGTCGTCTTAGATGACCAAAGGGAGAAACTGAGCCATGTAAAAGGGTTGAAATGACTATAGGGTGATCCCTAGAGGAATTAAGCACACAAGCAGCACTGGACCACCACACAATTCGTTAGTAAATTTTATCCCTGACAAATTCAACTTTAAAATGGGAAATAGAGCCTCTCAAACATGGAAATAAAGGGTGTCAGAAAGCCAGCCTCTGACTAACACCCCAGCCTGGTTTATGTAGGTACAAAACTTATATAAGCAAGTACCTAATTAATTGGAACTTAAAGGAAATGTTTGCCCTAGAAATGGCCAAAATGAGATCTTTTATTGCAGATTCAGTTGTTAGAGAAAGCTAGCTTGAGAGAAAAACAAATATTTAGTATTAATTTAATATCTGGTATTAAAGTTAGTTTAACTTTGTTGATCTAATTAATACAGACATGTCTTTAGAGTCTTCAACATTTTATTGCACTTAAGTTTAATAAGTTAAATAAAATCTTGTTATATCTGTTGCAAATTTGTCAACAAGAAAAATAACTTGGTATGATGAAATTTTTATAAGTGAATTACACATAAGTGAGATAAGAGCTTTTGGGTAAACTTTTTAGGAATGATTTTATTTTAGGAACATTTACTTAAGAATAATCTCTCCAGAGGTTTGACAAATTGAAATTTAGAGTTGTGTTAAATTAAGTGATGGAAGCTTATTGAATAGCTAGGACATTCCCAAATAAAATAAGTTACTGAGACATCAACTAATAAACAGAGAAACTAAAGGTATTTAGAACTATTAATGAATATGTTTGATGCCACCCTGAGATGTTCTATATACGAAAGCAAATGTTTTTAGAAATTAACACTGGTATTTATGTTCACCAATCTAAGAAGGTTAATGTAAACGTTCATAATTGCTTACTTCTTAGTTTTCACTAGAAATTACGGTTTTTAAGAGTTGAGGATTCAATTTAAACATGTAATTAAAGCTAATAGAAATAATAAAGGAAACATTTCGGTATACAGTAGGAAAGTAGGATGTATTTATTTTTTCAATAAAGAAGTTATGAGGAATGGAATTGCACTTTATTAAGGGAAAAGAAAGTAAGTTTGTCTTAGAGCTGGTTGTTTCTGGATGGAAAAAACAATAAGGGACAAACTATCATGGTTATAGAAATGATGGAACTTTTTGGGAATTGGACCCTGAGAAGAGACTTGTGTGTGGTCAGGATTGATTAAGTGTAGAATAAATTTAAGTGAGTAAATTAATTTTAAAAGTAAGCTGGTGCAAAACTTAATTTGGCCTTTCTTCTGTTAAGAGAACAAGTTTTCTTAAAATGTTGAGCTGCATTTGACAACATTTCCTTTACCTTTTAAGAGATAAATTCTGTATTTGCCTTTGAAATACTTTATCATCACTTTGGCTAAGTGAATAACTATTGTTTCACAGTAACCTATAATCCTATCTGACTACGTGGGTTTTTTTTGTTTTGTTTTTTGTTTGTTTGTTTGTTTTGTTTTTGCGGTACACGGGCCTCTCACTGCCGTGGCCTCTCCCGCTACAGAGCACAGGCTCCAGACGCGCAGGCCCAGCAGCCACGACCCACAGGCCCAGCCACTCCGCGGCATGCGGGATCCTCCCAGACCGGGGCACGAACCTGCATCCCCCACATCGGCAGGCAGACTCCCAACCACTGCGCCACCAGGGAAGCCTTGACTACGTGTTTTAAAGCAGTTTTGATATTTTGACAAAACTTCCCAAATCAAATTCTAATGAAATTCCTTTGACCTCTAGCTAATTTTCGGATGCTTCAAATGGCCCCTGAAGCATCCCAAGGAGATCTTTTAAACTAATTATGGTCATATGGTATGTTAAATTACATGGGAAGTACTGTCAAATGAGTAATAAATCTTCTTGGGTTATATTGTATGGTGAATATTATTAATATAGACATTCTAGAAATTATGTGGAATTCTTAAAATTCTGATATATTCTGGTAAAATGTTATCAGTCATAATTCTAGTTATAATCTTAAAGTGTTGTCTGTCACAGCAGTAACCAAGTTTCTTTGTCAATTGTATTGTAATCAGCTTTTTTTTTAAACTGTGCCTTTTTCAAAAAAATTATTTGTTTAGTTTTGGCTGCATTGGGTCTTTGTTGCTGCATGGGCTTTCTCTAGTTGTGGCTAGTGGGGGCTACTCTTCCTTGTGGTGCACAGGCTTCTCTTTGAGGTTCCTTCTCTTGTTGTGGAGCATGGGATCTAGGCACACAGGCCTCAGTAGTTGTGGCACATGGGCTCAGTAATTGTGGCTCATGGGATCTAGAGTGCAGGCTCAGTAGTTGTGGTGCACTGGCTTAGTTGTTCTGCAGCATGTGAGATCATCCCAACCAGGGCTCAAACCTGTGTCCCCTGCATTGGCAAGTGGATTCTTAACCACTGCTCCATCAAGAAAGCCCTTAACTGTGCCTTCTTCAGTCTTTTTCTTATTCATAGACACTTACAGTTTTAGTGTGAAGACTTTGCAAAAATGCTACCTCTTCAAGATTTATAGAAAGAACTTTCAGACCATAATGCTGAACTGGGTAAGAAATTAAAGAATTCTAATTGGAAACCTGATTGCTTCATAAAACTGTTAACAAAAAAGGATTAGTTAGATAGGACTGAGTGAATTGGTGAATATGGTTATATTTTTTATGGTTTCCATCTGAAATATTACTGGCTTTCATGTGTTTTCCAGGTATAAAGAAACCCTTCTCCTCAAGCTAATTATGACTTACAGTAATTTGGTAAATTATACCTTTGTAAGAAGAATTGAAACATTTATCTTTTCTCTCTATCTGATCCCTCCAGAGGTTGGAAACTCTTAGATTACCACCAGCTTTAGCAGATAAATGGGTAAGTCCACATAAATGAGTAAGGCCACCTCCTAACAGGTACAAGAATTTCAAGGTATTTGGGGGACCTTGAAAAGGGAGGAATTCACCTAAATCTGTAAGGCAAAATCTGTGACAAGCCCTTACCATGATCTTCCTAGCTCTGAGAGGATTTTAAAAAAATTCAGTCTGAGACTCCTTATAAAAATGTCAGCACAGCCAATTAAAAAAAAAACTATATGATCAATTACACTTACATAAATCATCAGGCCAAGTTTATAGAGCCCCGATTTATAAACAAATTAGTCTTAATTTGGCTATCCTTGGTACAAATGAGGGTAATTTTAGAGAGAAAAAGATTGTTTCCGTGAATATTAAATTCCAGTTTTGATAATGAAGGTCTGTATTAACTGAGACTCACTTTCCACATAGCTCCTTACTGTTATGTTATATCAATGTAAAGTTTAATTGAATTATTAAAAGAGTACTCTAAGTTTGTTTCTGAAGTTTATCTCAGTAATCTGTCTTTGGATGAAGATCAGATACCCCACAACTTGCAACCAGGGGATTATGCATACTGGAAGAGACATAATTTAAAGGACTATCTCCAGCCTAGATGGAAGGACCCTTAGCAGGTACTCTTAAATAGCTCAAGCTCAGAGAAAGTGAAGGGAATTGACTCTTAGATTAATTTCCACTTACAAAGGACTGGCCTGTAGAGAGGACGGTTGACCACAACATCACCTTAAAACAATGCTTAAACAGAGGAGAAACCATACTGACACTAGGATTAGAAGACAACATCAGAAGTATACAGCTGGTGCAAGATGATAGACCTAATCTGTATGATCATTTAAAATATTTTCTTGACTTCTTCGACTTTTACATATGAATTAAATGTTTTTTTATCATGGACATGATCCTATGCTAGTTTTAAAAATCAATCCAATTGTTAGGTTTTTGACCAAGTGCCTGTGTCTAGTACTTCTGAGTTAACTTGGTGAATTTCTTCACTCCAAGGCTTTAATTTGTTGGCTCTTAGGAAGTTTGGTCAAGAAGAAAGAAATTATAGTCCTGTTCAGGCCAATATTGATATTACTCAGTGGGATTCCCTCACCTGTCTAATTAATAATACCTGCTCTATAAGTGGTGCTGTGAAAACTGGACAGCTCCATGTAAAAGAATGAAAGTAGAACACTCCCTAATGCCATACACAAAAATAAACTCAAAATGGATTAGAGACCTAAATGTAAGACTGGACACTATAAAACTTTTAGAGGAAAACATAGGAAGAACACTCTTTGACATAAGTCACAGCAAGATCTTTCTTGAACCACCTTCTAGAGTAATGGAAATAAAAACAAAAATAAACAAATGGGACCTAATGAAACTTAAAAGCTTTTGCACAGCAAAGGAAACCATAAACAAGATGAAAAGACAACCCTCAGAATGGGAGAAAATATTTGCAAATGAATCAATGGACAAAGGATTAATCTCCAAAATATATAAACAGCTCATGCAGTTCAATATTAAAAAAAACAAACAACGTAATTCAAAAATGGGCAGATGACCTAAATAAACATTTCTCCAAAGAAGACATACAGATGACCAAGAAGTACATGAAAAGGTGCTCAACATCACTAATTATTAGAGAAATGCAAATCAAAACTATAATGAGGTATCACCTCATACCAGTTAGAATGGGCATCATCAGAAAATCTACAAACAACAAATGCTGGCGAGGGTGTGGAGAAAAGGGAACCCTCTTGCACTGTTGGTGGGAATGTAAATTGATACAGCCACTATGGAAAACAGTATGGAGGTTCCTTAAAAAACTAAAAATAGAATTAACATATGATCCAGGAATCCCACCACTGGGCATATACCCAGAGAAAACCATAATTCAAAAAGACACATGCACCACAATATTCATTGCAGCACTTTTTACAATATCCAGGTCATGGAAGCAACTTAAATGCCCATCGACAGATGTATGGATAAAGAAGATGTGGTACATATATACAATGGAATATTACTCAGCCATAAAAAGGAACGATATTGGGTCATTTGTTGAGATGTGGATGGATCTAGAGACTGTCATACAGAGTGAAGTAAGTCAGAAAGAGAAAAACAAAGATCGTATATTAACACATATATGTGGAACCTAGAAAAATGGTACAGATGAACCAGTTTGCAGGGAAGAAATTGAGACACGGATGTAGAGAACAAACGTATGGACACCAAAGGGGGAAAGCCGCTGTGGAGTGAGGGTGTGTGTGATGAATTGGGCAATTGGGATTGACATGTATACACTGATGTGTATAAAATTGATGACAAGGGGCTTCCCTGGTGGCGCAGTGGTTGAGAATCCGCCTGCCAATGCAGGGGACACAGGTTCGTGCCCCGGTCTGGGAAGATCCCACATGCCGTGGAACGACTGGGCCCATGAGTTATGGCCACTGAGCCTGCTCGTCCGGAGCCTGTGCTCCACAATGGGAGAGGCCACAACAGTGAGAGGCCCGCCTAGCACCAAAAAAAAAAAAAGAAAAAAATTGATGACAAATAAGTATCTTCTGTATTAAAAAAAATAAAATTCAAAATAAAATAATACCTGCTCTGACTCTGGCCATAAATATGAATTTTCTACTACAGTTACTCAAGCTTAACCAGAGCAACAAGCAAAACTTCAGCCAAGGAATAAAACTCCCACAATATGGGACAGATTTATGTAGTTACCACCAGGCTATGGTCATTTAAGTTTTAAGGCCCCTCCTTATGTTGGGAACAGTTAAATTATACTAAGGAAAATCAGCCTAAAATTATACTAAGGATTGGCACAGAACAGAGTAAGTCAGATGACTGGAGATATACTGGACCACACCTAATTAAACTTCTTGGCTTAAGTCATACATATGACTTTACTAATACTGCTAGCTGTTATTTGTATTTTGCCTGTTTTATAAGATTGTTCTTTTTTGCATTACCAAATGTGTGACTAAGCTTCCAATAAAAATATATAGTTCTATATGAGATCAATGATTGTAATAGTGTAACCCTAGATATGGGAAGATGCAGCCAGAGGAAATATTTTGTTGGACCATAAGAGACTAGTAAGACATGTGTTCCAGATATTTTTGGCTACTGTTAATAAGGCCTAGTTCAATAATAACACATTGAGTGACACATCAACAAAATATTCTCCAGACCTGGGATTGAGCATTCCTAGCAATGTGGGACCAAATGGTTATGAAATGCCTCCCAAACTATAGTCAAATTTATGACCATGAGGGGACCTTGCCAACTAAAAATTGGCACTCACTGGACATCTACCTCTATGTGGATTAAGTCACAAATCGTTGCCACTGCTGACCTTAAATACACCCTGAAAGGAGTTCATGTGGAGATCAAGAATGAGGCACTCTGTGCTCTGGGAAAAACTGACAATACAGGTCTTTTGATAGCTAGATATTTTCAGGAGAATATTTTTTGAGCCCAATTCTTTCATTTCCTCATATCTAGACAGCACTAAAATCATTAATGGTGACATCTGTTCCTCATGATTAGCAACAAACCTCTACCAAAATGTGTGCTTGACTGCATGTACCCCCTTCACTAAAATCATATATAACACTGACCTTCCTCCCTTACCTCTTTGGAGCAGTTTCTCAGAGCTATCTGAAATGTTGCCTCCTGAGCTATAGTCCTCATATTGACCCCAATAAAGCTTAACTTTCACATTGTGCTTTTTTTTTTTTGTCATTGACTCAAATGTTTTTGAAAAGGGAAGCTATTGATAAATAACAATAATTGTTAGGTTTTACCTTCATTCTCCTCTTAAAACAGACAGTATCTATTTTGATGAGGATTGTTGAATGAGGTAATTGCTAATCCAAGTATGGAGAAGCAATGCAAGTATTCATTTTCTTTTTAGGAAATAAAAACAACAAAATTCTGAGAATAGAAAATTTTATTGATTACATGATATTTTTCAAATTATCTGGCTAACTACTAAATTTTAAAATATTTTTGTGACAAAATTGCATAATTTTTGTGTTTCTATATGATAATTGAGTTCAAATAATTAAAATTTGCATGTTTATAAGAATTCACACATACTTTCCCAGAAAATATAGTTCTGTTTTTATGTTAAATTGTTTAATGACTACACTCTTTTTCTTTCCTCTTTAAGAATTTCTCCTTATTTCACATAGCAAATCAAATTCTCAGATTAGTTGGTTATGTGTTACATTTTATCTTTAATCTATATCAGATAAAAATATAGTGGAAATAATGTATCTGCCTCTACTGTAAATGCTGACAATTGAATCTTGATGACTGAAGACAAGAGAATTTAGGTATATTTTTGAAGCCAAGGGACAACAATTCTAGAGCAGGAGGATACAGTTTTCCCCAACACTAAAATTTAGATGCAAAAATAAAATATATAATTATTTTGAAATTTTGTAACCTAATTAGCAAAAATAGGACCTAAAGAGATAGAAAGTATTGTTAATAATTTGGCCTACTCTTGACCCATATTACCAGTTGCAGGTGGTTAATTTGTGTGTGGTTTCACCAGTTTGTCCTTGGGCAGAATTTAATAATTTTAAAACACAATTTTCTATTTTGGGACATAAAGTTGAGTAGAAAAGCTTCAGCCATCAATTAAATTTGCTTAAAAATCTAATGTAAGACTTCCAGCTTCCAGCTCTACATGTAAGGAACTTGGAAGATGCCACTCTGACTTAACAGTGCTATGGTAGAAAAAACTGAAATAACAATTGACAAGTTGCTGGGGGTACATTGTGGATAGCTCTGAGAATTAAAAGCTCCAAGTGTCCCAGTCATAGTGGGGGTCCCTCACATAATTGTGAGACTTACTTCTAGGAACTGGATTAGTTTAAATATCAGAGAAAAAAAATCCCTTTGTTCTTCTGGTAAGGGGATGGGAAAATAAGCCATTTTGAAATACATGAGAGCACTCTTTCATCTTAACAAGGTCTGCTCCCAGGGGAAACCAGTTAAACAGAGCCTAATCTGATGGGGTATTATCAGAGTCTAACTGTCCTGGGGAAAGGAAAATGTCCACCTCCTGCTCTCCTTAGCCATCTAATCCTACCTAAGTGGGGAGAAAAAAAATGAAGAAATACTTGTGAAGTTCAAAATCCAGAAATATAGCCTAATTAAAGACTGAGATCTATTCATAAGAATATAGAATGCTTATCCTCCTCTGCTACATTTCACAACCACATTAATAAAAGCCTATTTACAGAAGTTCCTTCTACTTGATATATGGCAGGCTATAAAAATAAATGATAAGGAATACCAAAAGGCAAAATACACACCAACACAAGTACTTAAGAATTAGAACCAAGTTGGAGGACACACACACCAAATTACAAGACTTACCATAAGGCTACCAAACTCAAGACAGTATGGTATTGGTAAAAGAATAGACAAATATATAAATGGAACAAAATAAGAGAGCCCAGAAATAAACCCACACATACATAGTCAAAATGTATAGATTTTTCATAGAAGAGCAAATTAAATTTAATTGTAAAAGGACAGTCTCTCTACAAGTGGTGTTGGACAAATGGATGTTCATATCCTTTTAAAATGTACCTAGTAGAAATTATACCCTACATAAATAATTAACTCAGAATAGATCATAGACCTATATGTTGAAACCAAAACTAAAATTTCTATAATAAAATATATGAGATAATCTGGGTGTTCTCAATTTTGTCATTGAATTTTTAGATGCTGCACCACAAATAAAACCCATGTATAAAAAATAATACTGTTTATATTAAAAAGAAAAAAATATTTGCAAACACACATTGTATGGCGAGCTGCGTCTGACCAGCAGAATAACAGTCACCACACGCTAGATTCTTCTCGTATCACACTTTATTGGAGTACAGCTTGGTTATGGAAAGATGGAAGGAAGACCCCGCAGCCTTAACGGCAGCTGCCTATATAAGATTCGGGGTACTGTGCAAGTCTCTGACTGGTTCATATCGAAGGCATGGCCACGCGTCACCTTCAGACTGGTTACTGCTTCAAACCCTTGTTAGCATATTCTAACGCATGCGCACTGGCTACAGGATGGATGACTCAGCTTTTCCTATCCTGCTTTGCGGCAACGCTTTGCCGCGCCCCACATCTCCCCCTTATTTATTTACTATAGCACAGTGAAGTTTTGCCGGTACGCATGCTCACACCATGGTGTGTTCACGGTTCAACAGCAGTTTTCCACTGGCACATCTACGATACCCTCCTGCGTGCAAGGCCAGCATCGGGCTGCAGGGTGCTAGGGCTGTCTAGACCTAAAAAGAGCTCCCTATGGAGGTGCAATGGCAGCAAAGCCTCTCCGTGCAAGGGCAATCATCTGGGATTATTCAGGGCAGAGAGCCAGGCTGCAGGGGAATCACCTTCACTGATAGCCAAAAGCGCCTGAGTGAGCAGAACCTTATCTCGGCGCGCTCGGATACGAATTCGACAGACTAACCAGAGACATAGCACAATCCCAAACAGGCAGCAGGCTGCAAACATAGCTATTTCCATCCACTCTTTGAAAAAGGAGAAAGCAGAGGAGAGCCAAGAGGTAAAGTCCCCGAAAGTAATTGGCTCCAGTTTGGTAGCATTAAGCCGCAATATTTGAATCTTCCGTTTCAGTATCATCCGTTCCGCCTCTCGGGACCAATTTCCCGCTAGGAATCTTCCGATCAATCTGCTTTTATTGAGTGCATCTGGAACGAGAAAAGGTGTGACACACACATGGCCTACATGCTGTATGCAGCCCATTTGTATGAGGCCATATAAATCATCATGGCCTCTTCCAATAGATTGATTCTTTCATTGGTAGCTAAAATGCCACTCAAAATATGAGCATCAAATTGAGTCTGTTCTTCCAAAATCTGTGAAGTTTTCGTCACAATTTCATTGATTTCTTTTGTGGCCTTAACTTGGCTCGCCATTGTTACAACTGCGGTAACCGCTGCGGTGGCAGAAATGGCTATTGCTGTGACAATGGCGGCAGTAATGCCAAAATCTCTTTTAATACGAAGCAAATTTAAAATGGGGAAATTATTTGGATCTGCTTGAATCGGAATAGGTACGAAAGTAGGCACCCTCACCACGATAGCAGTGGTAACTTGAGTCCCATTCCAACATTCAGACAGCCAGCAGTGGCCAGACCCCGTGCAATTTGCACTGTCATTAGTAAGCAGCAGCACAAAGGGCGATTTCATATAAACTGCTGCTGCTGATCTGGTGTAATTATACACTGATTCATATTTTTTCATGATCTTAAGTTTATATCTGGTCCCATTGGAATGTCGCACCGTCCCGGAAACATTGTAATAGGTACCATTACTTTGCTGCAACATGGCCAAAGCAGAGATATCCATGTTGGCCCCCACTTCATTAATCAACAGCCAGGAGTAAAATGGCCACCCTTCAAAAGCCCAACTCTCATTAGTGACTTTATTCTTTTTACCCATATAAGACTTCAAATCAGGGGAAAATCGAAAACTTGAGCTAATTTCATATTTCGCTAGGGTTCTATCTTGACATTGGGTGAAAATCGGGGGTGATGCCGTATTTGGCTCACAGTAGGGAGCAACAATGGTCCTATTAGCCAGTACACAAGAAGAGTTTTTCCTTACTGGAATTATGCCTGTATGCTCCAAGGCAAAGGTAGTGACATTTGCCTCGTCAGTGCCATTGATTCCCGTACCCTGACCTTGTCGGGCTCCAGAGGCAATCTGCTGTAACGCTTCCGTCAAAACCTTTAATGGAACTATACTATGCCTTAGTGGGTTTTCCCATGCCTGTAATATTCCTTTTTTCAAAATAATACAATCCTTGTCAGTATCGAAACTGAAACAAAGACTTCTGTTCAAAACTATATTACTAGCATTATAAGGCACCCAATCAAGCTTCAATGGCGTGGTGCATGCCGCATTCATGTCACAGCTAGTGGAATACAGCATAGGGAGCACTCTACTCTGGGAATGCACCGGCATGGGAACTGGCCAGGTCCGGCTGATTCCCCAAAAGGTCAGGTTCTCTGCCTGAGCAAGGGAAGAAATATCACGATTATCCATTGTTGCATCATCCGTGCGACACTCGGCATCCCTTTCGAGTTTCTCTTCCATGTTCCGTGTCAATCTTGACGGCACCCAAATCGGGTCCTGGTCCTGTGGAGAGACACAAAGAGATCCCCTGGATCGAGCAATAACGCGATCTGGGCTTTTCCATTGGTTGGATAATACATCTTTCCATATCACTGTACTATATTCTTTATGAGTCAATGCCACATGACGCTCTGCAGCAGTTTTATCATCATCATGCACATTCAAAAAATTTATAGTAAATAAGGCAAGTGATAATCTCTGTTTGGGGGTGCAGTTCTCTGCTATTTCCCCTTTTTGTTTAAATAATAGTTCTTTGAGTGTCCGATTGGCATGCTCTATAATCCCTTGGCCTTGTGGGTTATAGGGCAAGCCAGTAACATGCAGCACCTGCATCTGTTGACAAAAAAGAGCAAAACTTTTAGAACTATAGGCTGGGCCATTATCCGTCTTTATCTTGGTGGGCTTACCCCAGGCTGCCCAGGCCTCAAGGCAATGGGTAATAACATGGTGAACCCGTTCCCCAGAGAGGGGAGTTGCATGAAATATTCCCGAGCAAGTATCTATTGACATATGTATATATTGTAGTTTTCCAAACGAAGAGACATGAGTGACATCCATTTGTCATAACTCATTTGGAGCAATACCTCTGGGATTAACACCAACATGTTGGGCAGGCAAGAACTGGGCGCAGGCAGAGCAACTTTTCATAATGTGTTTAGTTAATTCCCTGGTAATATGAAATTTTTTTCTTAAGATAGTAGATGACATGTGATATAGGTCATGAAATTCTTGAGTTTGCATTATGGGATCCAGCGCTACCAGAACACATGTAGCCAGGTCAATTTGCTCATTTGCTTTTGCCATAGGGCCAGGCAACAAGGAATGTGCTCGAATATGGGTAATGTAAAAGGGCTGCACATGCGACAATATCTGTGACCTTATCCCTGTCAATAGGGTCGCTACTGTATTAGATGATTTCATATAGGGTGTAATTTCCAAGATTTTTATTGCATTCACTACATATAATGAGTCAGAAATTAAATTAAAGGGCTCCTGAAAGCATCTAAAAACTTCCAACATCACCTGATATTCTACAACCTGAGGAGTGTCGGGTCGATAGTTCATAACCATCGGCTGTTGTCCTTGGACCATATAAGCCCCTCTTCCTGATTTAGATCCATCTGTGTAAATGGTTAAGGCATCATCCAAGGGCTGTTGCACAGTAACTTTTGGAAAAATAACAGGTTGTTGAATCATGAATTCCAAAAGCTCGCTTTTAGGCAAATGATTATCAATTACCCCGGAAAAGGTATAAACAAGAATAGCCCATTCAGAGGTAGTTGCAGTTAAAATCTCTATTTGATTTTTCGTATAGGGGACTACAAGTCTGTCTGGTGAGTTTGCAAAAGAGGAAACACATTGTTTAATACCTAATAGAGCTACCTCAGCAACCATGGATGGATAGTGTGACAGGGTTCTCATCCCTACAGATTTTGTGTGGATCCAAAGCAAGGGTCCATTTTGCCATAGAACACCAGTAGGAAACCCCAAGGTGGGGAGAACACACATCCAAATAGGCAGGGTAGGCTCATAACGCAGCAATTGTGCCTTCATAAGGGCCTGTTCCACCTTGTGGAGTGCTTTCCGAGCTGCAAGAGTCATGTGACGCGGGGAGTTAAGATCAGGATTGCCTTCTAATATTTCAAACAAAGGCTTCAATTCCAATCGAGTCAAACTTAAATATGGTTGAACCCAATTTATGTCTCCTAACAGCCGTTGGAAATCATTCAAAGTGGTCAAGTTACTGGTCTGGATTTCAATTTTTGGGGGAGTAATTGTAGTCTCATCAATAGTGGTCCCTAAAAATTTTATGGCATCTCCTTTCTGAATCTTTTCTGGGGCAAGAAATAAACCTTTCGTTCTCAAATGTTCAGTTAATTCACCTAAAACGTTATCAAGTAAATCCATATTATAGGCCGCTAATAACATATCATCCATATAATGGATGATTTTTACCCCGGGAAATTTGTCTCGTACAGGTTGCAAAGCCGTGTCAACATACAGCTGGCACATAGTGGGACTGTTAGCCATGCCTTGAGGGAGCACAACCCATTGATATCTCCGATCAGACTTTTCATGATTAACAGAGGGTAGGGTAAAAGCAAATCTCTCTTTATCCTGCCTATTCAACGGAATAGAGAAAAAACAGTCCTTTATATCTACTGCTATAATTGGCCAGCCTCGTGGGATGGCTGTCAACATTGGCAACCCGCGTTGTATGGGACCCATGACCTGCATTTGTTGATTTATTGCTCGCAGATCATGAAGCAAACGCCATTTCCCTGACTTTTTCTTAATAACAAAAATGGGAGTATTCCAGGGTGAATGAGAGGGTTCTAAATGCCCCAACTGTAACTGTTCTTCCACTAGCTGTGATGCTGCCTCCAGTTTTTCCCTTGATAGAGGCCACTGAGGTATCCACACTGGTGTCGTGGTCATCCAAGTAATCGGAATCATTAACTCAGTGACCCCTGGGAAAAACCCAACCCTCGATGATGAGGATTCCCATGGGCTTCTATAAGGGCAATAATCCCCTGTAACCTTTTTTTTAACCCTCTATCTGGTATGAACCTTGACTTCAACATAATTTGTTGAGAAACCTCAGAATAATCATTAGTAAGCCTAAGTTTCAATTGACTCTGTATATCTCTTCCCCATAAGTTAAGCGGTAAACCCTCAACCACGAAGGGACGAAATTTCCCCCTCTGATCTCCTGAGATCCAGGTCAATTCTTTGGAACTAATGTGAGGGGCCTGTGAATACCCTAGCCCCTGCAACGTCTGGGAAGATCGTTGCAAAGGCCAGGACCTTGGCCAAAACTTGAGGGTGATGATGCTACGGTCTGCCCCAGTATCCACTAATCCGGGAAATATCTTCCCTTCAATCTTCAAATCCAACATTGGACGATCGTCAAGAGACAATGACAAAAGGGCAAAATCAACTCCTGTAGATCCAAAACCGTTAGCTCCCCGCTCCTTAGGGCATGCAGGATAATTCTCATGGAGAGATGATAAAACTAACAACTGAGCAATCTGATCCCCAGGATTTATGATACTTACCCCCCTAGGGGATTGACACATCACTTTAATGAGTCCAGTATAATCGGGGTCAATTACTCCAGGTTGGACTATAAGTCCTTTCAAAGTAGAAGAGGAACGGCCAATCACCAACCCAACTGCTCCCTTTGGCAGTGGTCCATTCATGTCTGTACTTACAGGTTGTATACCCATAGATGCTGTTAATACCATTCTGGAGGTGGCACGGAGGTCCAGCCCTGCGGATCCTGTCGTGGCTCGCCTTGGGGCCGGGGTGGCTGGAAAGTCACATTCTCGTGGGCCCCAAAAACTTTTGGGCCTTGGGACTATGGGCCCGTTCTCCCGTTTTTTGACTCGGAAGCATAGGTGGATCTAGGGTTAACTGCAGATGCAACAGGCTGAATAACTTGTCCAGTTATATCTTTAACAGATCTACATTCGTTGGCCCAATGCTTTCCTTTTTTGCATCGGGGACAAGTCGTTGGTATTCTCTGGGGCGAAGACATTTTAGGTTTTGCGCCTAAATTTTTACATTGCCTTTTAATGTGCCCAGACTGTCCACATTGGAAATAAACCCCTGATTTCACGGTACTAGTTGTATTTCGGGTGGCGGCCATAACTGCTGCAGTAAGACCAGTGTTAGACAATGGCCCGCCTATTTCTCTGCACATTTTCATCCAGACATCTAAAGGCTTTCCTTTTACTGGTGTGATTGTTTTACGACATTCCTTCGTGCATTGCTCATAAATCAATTGCTTCACTAATGGCATAGCATCTTTCACATTACCAAAAATCCTACCAGCAGCTTCCATCATTCTGGCTACAAAGTCAGAAAATGCTTCTGTATTGCCCTGTATGATCTTAGTCAGGTTTCCTGAAACTTCTCCTTTATTTGGGAGGGCACGCCAGGTTTGCATACCAATTTGGTTTATTTGGCCATAGACCTCCATAGGAAACACTGTTTGGTTATTCAACCATTGACCTTGCCCTAATAACATATCAACATTCCAGGCAGGCTGCCCATCAGTGGCATTTTCCTGCGCCTGACCATATGCCAAGTCAGTTAAAATGGATTTCCAGTCCAGATATTGCCCCATTGATAAGCAAGCACGCGCAATGTCCTGCCAATCTGTGGGCGTCAATGCATTTCGGGTAAGGCGTTGCAATAACATCAGAGTATAATTAGCAGTGATTCCATATCCTCTGGCAGCCTCTGCAAGATCCTTGATTATTCTATGATCTATCATCTCATAATATCTCTGACGAGTGGCTGGGTCCTCAAATGCAGGAAAGGCCATGGGCACCTGAGACCATGCCTCCCGAGGGATAAAAGTACATTTTAATGGTCCTTGAGGTACATAGGGGGCATTAGCGGCTGAAGCAGGGGTCTGTACAAGCGCGGAAGCTCTTGCTGCAGCGGGGGCATATAATGGTGGACGAGCACACGGGGAACTCCCATATTGTCCCCGTTCATACTCTGCAGTTGCCTCTCCTAAAGCTGCCTCTTCTTTGGGACTCAATTCTTCCTGAGATAAATGTAAAGCTTTAAACTCATCTAAGAGCGGATACAATCCTGGCGTTGGCCCTTGTTTTTCTGCTTGTTTTTCTTCTCTTCTTCTTGGATTTTTAGGCCTATTTACAGTAGTCCCTACATTTTCGCCTTCTGATGCACTATCTTGACACATACTAAGAGCCTTGCGTCCCCGTTGAATTATATCTTCATATCCTCCCCCCTTGAGACACGAGTGTATCAACCTCCACAACGGGAGGGTGCCCCGAGAAAGCTCTCCCAGCTTATTGTGTTCAGTTAGATCTCTTCCGAGTTTTTCCCATGATGGAACAGTCAAGCTGCCAGATACTGCAAACCAGGGTGTAGCGCCATTAATATCTTGTAATAACTTGTTTATGGTTTTCTGTGACAGCTTAAGTCCCCGATCTCTCAATAAGTCTTGAATGGGTTCATGAAACTCAATGGCAGGTTCGACAGATGAGCTATTCCCCATATTGCCGTTTCCTACTGAAAGCAGCTGGAGAACACTCGAACTGTTTACCGACCAGGGGTGCGCATTTGGCCACGCCGACAACACACAAAGGAAGAACGCGAGGACAACAAAAGGGACAAAAGTGAAAGCGAAAATTTACCTGACTGGACTATTCACCAACGGTTCACTCCGACGGTTCACTCAGTGTGTCGAGTTCTGAATCCGTCCTCCATGCGAGGTGCAACGATTCCCGGGTTTCGGCACCACTTATGGCGAGCTGCGTCTGACCAGCAGAATAACAGTCACCACACGCTAGATTCTTCTCGTATCACACTTTATTGGAGTACAGCTTGGTTATGGAAAGATGGAAGGGAGACCCCGCAGCCTTAACGGCAGCTGCCTATATAAGATTCGGGGTACTGTGCAAGTCTCTGACTGGTTCATATCGAAGGCATGGCCACGCGTCACCTTCAGACTGGTTACTGCTTCAAACCCTTGTTAGCATATTCTAACGCATGTGCACTGGCTACAGGATGGATGACTCAGCTTTTCCTATCCTGCTTTGCGGCAACGCTTTGCCGCGCCCCACAACATTGGAAATGTATACAAGATATACAAAAAACACTTAAAACTTAACAATAAGAAAACAACCTAATTTTAAAAAATGGGCAAAAGATCTGAAGAGAAACCTCATCTAAGAAGATATACAAATGGCAAATAAGCATAGGAAAATATGCTTAACATTTTATATCACTACAGATTTGCAAATTTAAACAATGATGAGATACAACTACACACTCTTAGAATGGCTATAATCAAACAAAACTGACAATAACAAATGCTGGCAAGAAAGTGGAGCAAAAAAACTTGTTTAAAAAAAATTGCTGATGGAAAACCCCAATGGTATAGCTACTTTGAAAGACAGTGTGGCAGCTTCATAAGGTAAACAGTTTTAGCATATAATTCATCAATTGTATGCTTAGGTAGTTACCTAATTGATTTGAAAACTTATATCCACACAAAAACTGCACATTAATTTTGTGTTTATAATAACTAAAAACTAGAAGCAACAAGGATGTACTTCATTATGTGGGTATATAAACTGTAATATATCCATACAATGTAATGTTTTCCATCAATAAAAAGAAGTGGACCGAGAAGCAAGAAGAATTACAGTACCGCAGCCTGTGGTAAAAAAATCTCATTCACAGAAAGATGGACAAGATGAAAAGGCAGAGAGCTATGTATCAAATGAAGGAGCAAGATAAAAACTCCAGAAAAACAACTAAATTAAGTGGAGATAGGCAACCTTCTGGAAAAATAATTCATAGTAATGATAGAGAAGATAATCAAGGACCTCGGAAAAACAATGGAGGCAAAGATCGAGAAGATGCAAGAAATGTTTAACAAACACCTAGAAGAATTAAAGAACAAACTAACAGAGATGAACAATATAATAACTGAAAAGAAAACTACACTAGAAGAAATCAATAGCAGAATAGCTGAGGCAGAAGAATGGATAAGTGACCTGGAAGACAGAATGGTGGAATTCACTGCTATGGAACAGAATAAAGAAAAAGAATGAAAAGAAATGAAGACAGCATAAGAGACCTCTGGGACAACATTAAATGCAAAAACATTCACACTATAAGGGTTCCAGAAGGAAAAGAGAGAGAGAAAGGACCAGAGAAAATATTTGAAGAGATTATAGTCAAAAACATCCATAACATGGGAAAGAAAACAGCCACCCAAGTCCAGGAAGCACAGAGAGTCCCATACAGGATAAACCTGAGGAGAAACATGCTGAGACACATAGTAATCAAATTGGCAAAAATTAAAGACAAAGAAAAATTATTGAAAGCAGCAAGGGAAAAACAACAAATAACATACAAGAGAACTCCCATAAGGTTAACGGCTGATTTCTCAGCAGAAACTACAATCCAGAAGGGAGTGACATGATACACTTAAAGTAATGAAAGGGAAGAACCTAAAACAATGATTACTCTACCCAGCAAGGATCTCATTCAGATTCGATGGAGAAATCAAAATATTTACGGACAAGCAAAAGCTAAGAGAATTCAGCACCACCAAACCAACTATACAACAAATGCTAAAAGAACTTCTCAAAGTGGGAAACATGAGAGAAGACAAAGACCTACAAAAACAAAGCAAAAAAAAATTAAGCCAATGGTCATAGGAACATCCATATCGATAATTACCTTAAACATGAATGGATTAAATGCTCCAACCAGAAGACACAGGCTTGCTGAATAGATACAAAAACAGGACCCATCTATATGCTGTCTACAAGAGACCCACTTCAGACCTAAGGACACATACAGACTGAAAGTGAAGGGATGGAAAATGATATTCCATGCAAATGGAAATCAAAAGATAGTTGGAGTAACAATACTCTTATCAGATAAAATAGACTTTAAAATAAAGAATGTTACAAGAGACAAAGAAGGACACCACATAATGATCAAGGGATTAATCCGAGAAGAAGATATAACTATTATAAATATATATGCACCCAACATAGGAGCACCTCAATACATAAGGCAACTGCTAACAGATATAAAAGAGAAAATTGACAGTAACACAGTAATAGTGGGGGACTTTAACACCTCATTTACACCAATGGACAGATCATCGAAAATGAAAATAAATAAGGAAACAGAAGCTTTAAATGTCACAAGAGACCAGATAGATTTAATTGATATTTATATGACATTCCCTCCAAAACCAGCAGATTACACTTCCTTCTCAAGTGCACATGGAACATTCTCCAGGACGATCACTTCGTGGGTCACAAATCAAGCTTCAATGAATTTAAGAATATTGAAATCATATCAAGCATCTTTTCTGACCACAATGCTATGAGATTAGAAATGAATTACATGGAAAAAAAAACCGTAAAAAACACAAACACATGGAGGCTAAACAATACGTTACTAGATAACCAAGAGATCAGTGAAGAAATCAAATGGAAAAACAAAAACTACCTAGAGACAAATGACAATGAAAACAAGATGATCCAAAACCTATGGGATGCAACAAAAGCAGTTCTAAGAGGGAAGTTTATAGCTATACAAGCCTACCTCAAAAAACAAGAAAAATCTCAAATAAACCATCTAACCTTACATCTAAAGGAATCAGAGAAAGAAGAACAAATGAAACCCAAAGTTAGCAGAATGAAAGACATCATAAAGATCAGCACAGAAATAAATGAAACAGAAACAAAGAAAACAATAGCGAAGATCAATAAAACTAAAAGCTGGTTCTTTGAGAAGACAAAATTGATAAACCATTAGCCACACTCATCAAGAAAAAGAGGGAGAGGACTCAAAGCAATAAAATTAGAAATGAAAAAGGAGAAGTTACAATAGACAATGCAGAAATACAAAGCATCCTAAGAGACTACTGAAATACTCTATGCCAATAAAATGGACAAATTCTTCGAAAGGTATAACCTTCCAAGGCTGAACCAGGGAAGAAATAGAAAATATGAACAGACCAATCACAAGTAATGTAATTGAAACTGTGATAAAAATCTTCCAACAAACAGAAGTCCAGGACCAGATGACTTTGGAGGTGAATTATACCACACATTTAGAGAAGAGTTATCACCCATCCTTCTCAAACTCTTCCAAAAAATTGCAGGGGAAGGATCATTCCTAAACTCATTCTATGAGGCCACCATCATCCTGATACCACAACCAGACAAAGATACTACAAAAAAAGAAAATTAGAGACCAATATCACTCATGAATATAGATGCAAAATTCCTCAACAAAATACTAACAAACAGAATCCAACAACACATTAAAAGCATCATACACCATGATCAAGTGGGATTTATCACAGGGATGCAAGGAGTTTTCAATATAGGCAAATCAATCAATGTGATACACCATATTAACCAATTGAAGAATAAAAACCATCATCTCAATAGATACAGAAAAAACTTCTGACAAAATTCAACCCCCATTTACGATAAACACCCTCCAAAAGTGGGCATAGAGGGAACCTAACTCAACATAATAAAGACCATACACAAGAAACCCACAGCAAACATCATTCGTAACAGTGAAAAACTGAAAGCATTTCCTCTATGATCAGGAACAAGACAAGGATGCCCACTCTCACCACTATTCTTCAATATAGTTTTGGAAGTCCTAGCCTGGGCAATCAGAGATGAAAAAGAAATAAAAGGAATACAAATTGGAAAAGAAGAAGTAAAACTGTCAGTTTGCAGATGACATGATACTATACATAGAGAATCCTAAAGATGCCACCAGAAAACTACTAGAGCTAATCAATGAATTCAGTAAAGTTGCAGGATACAAAGTTGATGCACAGAAATCTCTTGCATTCGTATACACTAATGTTGAAAAATCTGAAAGAGAAATTAAGGAAAGACTCCCATTTACCACTGCAACAAAAAGAATAAAATACCTAGGAATAAACCTACCTTGGGAGACAAAAGACATGTATACAAAAAACTATAAGACACTGATGAAAGGAATTAAAGATGATACAAACAGATGGAGAGATGTACCATGTTCTTGGATCGGAAGAATCAATACTGTGAAAATGACTATACTACCCAAAGCAATCTACAGATTCAATGCAATCCCTATCAAATTACCAATGGCATTCTTTATGGAACTAGAACAAAAAATCTTAAAATTTGTATGGAGACACAAAAGACCCCAAATTGCCAAAGCTGTGTTGAGGGAAAATAATGTAGCAGGAGGAATCAGACGCCCTGACTTCAGACTATATATACTACAAAGCTACAGTAATCAAGACAATATGGTACTCGCACAAATACAGAAACATAGATAAATGGCACAAGATATAAAACCCAGAGATAAACACACACACCTATGGTCAACTATTCTATGACAAAGGAGGCAAGGATATACATGGAGAAAAGACAGTCTTTTCAATAATTGGTGCTGGGAAAACTGGACAGTTCCATGTAAAAGTATGAAATTAGAACACTTCCTAACACCATACACAAAAATAAACTCAAAATGGATTTGAGACCTAAATGTAAGACTGGACACTATAAAAGTCATAGTGGAAAACATAGGAGGAACATTCTTTGACATAAATCACAGCAAGATCTTTTTTGATCCACCTTCTAGAGTAATGGAAATAAAAACAAAAATAAACAAATGGGACTGAATAAAACTTCAAAGCTTTTGCACAGCAAAGGAAACCATAAAGGAGACGAAAAGACAACCTTCAGAATGGGAGAAAATATTTTCAAACAAATCAACAGACAAAGGATTAATCTCCAAAATATATAAACAGCTCATGCAGTTCAATATTAAAAAAAACAAACAATGCAATCTAAAAATGTGCTGAAGACATAAATAGACATTTCTGCAGAGAAGACCTACAGATGGCCAAGAAGCACATGAAAAGTTGCTCAACATCACTAATTACTAGAGAAATGCAAATCAAAACTACAATGAGGTATCACCTCACACCAGTTAGAATGGGCATCATCAGACAATCTACAAACAACAAATGCTGGAGAGGGTGTGGAGAAAAGGGAACCCTCTTGCACTGTTGGTGGGAATGTAAATTGGTACAGCCACTATGGAGAACAGTATGGATGTTCTTTAAAAAAACTAAAACAGGAATTACCATATGATCCAGGAATCCCACTACTGGGCGTATACCCAGAGAAAACCATAATTCAAAAAGACACATGCACGCCAATGTTCACTGCAGCACTCTTTACAATATCCAGGTCATGGAAGCAACCTAAATGCCCATTGATAGACGAATGGATAAAGAAGTTGTGGTACATATATACAATGGAATATTACTCGCCATAAAAAGGAATGATATTGGGTCATTTGTTGGCATGTGGTGGATCTAGAGACTGTCATAAAGAGTGAAGTAAGTCAGAAAGAGAAAAACAAAGATCGTATATTAACACATATATGTGGAACCTAGAAAAATGGTACAGATGAACCAGTTTGCAGGGCAGAAATTGAGACACAGATATAGAGAATAAACCTATGGACACCAAGTGGGGAAAGCCATGGTGGGGTGGGGGTGAGGGTGTGATGAATTGGATGATTGGGATTGACATGTGTACAGTGCTGTGTATAAAACTGATGACTAATAAGATTTTTTTTTTTAAATGCAAAGGAAAAAAGGGGAAACTCTGATAGCATGCCATTTTCATTAGAGGATAACATACCCACACCACTTTTTTTGTCACCTTTTTTATAGACATATATATAAACACACACACACACATATACATATGGTATATAGTATAATATATATACACACACTATAATCTCTTACATAAATGTACATGAACATTATACTACTAGGTTTTTTGTTTTGTTTTAGTGTGATTTTTTTACTCTTTATGTTTGTCTTCATTCCCTTTCCAAATAATTCACTTCCCTGAATAGATAATCCATTTAACCAATCTAACACTTCCTCATGTATTTTGCTCCACCATAACTCAATCATATTAAAATAATTTATATACACACATAGCTAGGGACTATATACTTTTCTACATCATTTTTCCATTCACCAGTACCTCATGAATATCCTTCCAATAAGATTATTTTTAATGGCTATGTTATATTCCATGTTATGTTACAATTTATTCAGTCTCCCAATGATTTACATTTTTTTATTTACCATTTTTTGTCACCAGGAAATAATGATGCAATAAATATTCTTGCTTATATATCCTTAAAAAGAAAAAGAAGTGGACCATTAAGTCATGTTTCATGGATAACATTTAAATGCATTTATTTAACTAAGAAATGTAAATAAGATGTTGAATTTGAGGTTTATATTTATCTGGCTAGGAGTTAGGCTGAGTTTACTATTTTCTATAGCTGTAGTTATCAAAGACTCAAATTTCTTCTCATTTCCTTCTTTTTTCTTCCCCTGCTGTTTGGGTGCTTCCCCATAGACTACTTCTTAAGATTAAGCTGAGCCTTGCATTTTCTTTCAGTTTTAAAACCCTGTTATTATCAAGAAGCCCTGTAGACATTGTGGTAAGTTTGGGGGAGATGGGAAATATTCCATAATTCTCAAAATATGTCTCAGTCTGTAATGGTCTAATATCTCTAGGCTGTGACTTTCACTATTACTTCTTAACCCCCACTCCACTCCCATCTCCCACCCCCACCTCCAGATTAGATGAGACAGGAAATCTACAGGAGGCTGAATTTGGGTATTTCCCTTCCCCTAAGTAGGTTAGGTTCTAGTACAACTCACATTGGTTAAGCTTTCATAAAATGGTTTCTTTTGAGGTCAGGCTTTCATTATTGAGAACAGAACACTCTGGGTATATTTGAAATCATTAAATTTACCCCTTACCCCATAGGAAATAGGAGGGGGTTTTCCTCTCATCTTCACCCTGAGAACCTGCTGGGGCTCCTGGAATTGAAACTCATGAACATGTGGGAGCACCTAAGGTTGAAACCCCAGGTGTTATTGTCTCTCACGCTAATCCACACTCAGCCTCTGGTAATTAGGTGATTACTATTTAAATGTTCACAATAGACTCCATGTAGGGTTTCTGCTCCCTATATGCTCTAAATGTCTATATTCATCTCTGCAGTTTTTCAGCCAGTAATTTGATCTATGGCCTGAATTCTCTCATGGATCTAAGTAAAGTTATTTATATTCAGTTTGTTCAGCCTTTCTTCTTCTCAGGTTGGTAATGATACTCCTAAGCTCTTTATATGTCAGACTACAACTAGTTTATTGATTTTTAAAATATGCACATGATGTACCAGATAATAGAAGCAGAGAAAAATAGGTCTTTAGTGTGAGATTTTGTTAAGCTGGCTAGGAGTTGGCCTGTGTTTAACGGCTGATATGCTACAGGTGTCAGAGGCTACAATTTCCTTTCAAGTTCTCTTTTTCTTCTCTGTCATCTTTGATTTTTTCCCTAGGAATACCTTCTTAAGTAGTCTACACATTGCAGCTCTTTAAGCTGTAATCCACTGTTATTTTATTGATTCCATGGTGATGTGGTGGCAAGATGTGGGGAAAAGAAGCTGTTCTATAATCTTATGATTAAATCTCCATCCTTTAGGGGGCTTTTATCCTTGGACTCTGACCTTCACAACTATTTCTAAGTTTTTCCCCCACAAAGATGATACAGTGTGTCAGGGAACTGCAATTTCCCTTCTCCCAGGCCAGACAAGGCTTTACTATCTTGGTAGAAACAGGATTTTCTTTGGCTTTTCACTAAGAATCTGGTAGGTTTCCCAGATGTAAAACCCACCAAAGTGAGAAGGAAGCTAAGAGTGTGGCCCCTAAGATTTTCACTGTCATGCTACTCTATGCTCAACCTCCCACAATTTATTAAAGTTACCATTCAAGTCTTCATACAAGTTTATAGCTCCAAGGTCATCTTCTCCAGGTAAGCTGATATCAACTATGATTCTCTGTATTCACCTGCCTCTGTTGATTTCAGGGTGGGTGGTGGTTTCCTTTGGAACCTTAATTTTCTGATGAGTCCAAGAAAAGTCATTGATTTTTATTATAGATTTTTTCTTGTTGTTGTTTTTCTTGTTGTAAGGACAAGAGTAAAAACTTCCAAGCTCTTTATGAACTGAAAGCTGAAGTCCTAAACACTTCTTTTAATAGTGTATAATAAAAGGCAATGTCAAGGTTCTTATGAAAGTTGATATGTTAAAAATGGGTCTCATTTGTTAATAAGGTATTATATAGTTAGATTACATTTTAAAATAATTGGTCTTAGATAAAGGAAAGGTAAAGATAGAAAAATGTCAAGTTCCTCTTCTTGACTAAGAGAAGGTAGAATTTGTTTCATTATCAATATTGAGAAGTAAAAAGCATAATACACATTAATGTGACCACAAATAGAAATAAAAACTATATATTTGTTTCAAATTATCACAGAAATAAACAGTATCTAATAATTCTGGTAAAGTGGATATGTAGCACATATGTCTAGTTTTCACTATACCAAATTGAAGAAAACATAAATATGAAAGAAATATAAACAAAAGAATAAACATCAATCCAGAGAGGCACATAATTTCTATTATAGTAAAAAAATCAGCTTTAAAAAGTGGCTAGGTAACTGGGAAAATAAAGAAACCATAAAACAAAACAATAGAAGACAAATATATATTTATACAAAAGATCAAAATACGGTTCTAAAAATATTTATTTCATTATGATGGAAAGTAACAGCAATACCCAGAAATAAAATATTATAGATTTGAAACACCACCACCATTTAAAAAAAGCCACAGATAATTAAAATTATTTAATTTTCAAGGTTGAATTAATAAATCTATATTTAATTTTGAACCAAACCATCAAAGAATATCTCTTCTAAAATCTATACACAAAAATTGACTATATTTGCCCCCACAGTAAGTATCAGTTAGATATAACAAAATTTATAACTTCATGAGCTTTATTTCTTACTGTTATAAAATGAAAGTAGAAATTGGTAAGACATTTCTTGGAAAAAAATACTACATAGAAATTAAATTCTGCCCTTATATTGGATAAAGAGCATAACATATATACTTCTAAGTTATTCATAGAATAATGAATATCATATCAAATTTTATGTGAAGTGTCTCAAATGATAGTTCCTAGAAAAATACACAACCTTAGATTATTTCATTTTAGAAATACTGAACGAAAATAAAAATTTGGAGGTGTATCTCAAGAAATTAGAAGAAAAATCAGCAAAATTTGACTAATTAAAAATGTGCAGGGAATTAACTTGCCAATGGATTATGGAAGAAATCAACCAGTTTACTGCCAACATAAACCTTTATTTGAGAATGCTGGGTATGAGAAATTTCAAAGAAGCTTTCTAACTTAGGACAAAAAAGGCAGATTTTCTTAAAATAAGGCTTTTGTGGGAGGATATCACCTGAATTTTACCTCAGTTTCAGGAAAATTGTCTCAAAAGAGAAATTGTCCTTGTGAATTAGCTGGCATTGTTTTTACAACTTGTATTTTATTGAAAGAAGATTGAGGAAAAGCATTTAGGAGCCAACATAATGTGCAAGAGAGGTGAAGAGGAACATCTGTAGAAGACAAAAACTTGAAAGTGCCATAAATGGAAAGTTCTCCGTTCTTCAATATTTTATTAAAACATGTTGACCAGACTCTAAGGTTACCCATGATACCTGCCTCCTGGTATTCATGCCTTTGTGTAATCCCCTCCCACTGAGTGTGGGAAGGACTTATGGAATTTTACTATCACAATTCTGTTATTTTATATATAAGAACCCATCTGATAGTAGACTCGTTCTAAATACTCTCTTTTTTAAAAAAAATGAATTATTTATTTCTGGTATTTTCCATTTAAAATTTTCAGACTACAATTGACCACAGGTAACTGAAACCTCAGAAAGCAAAACTTGGGTAAGGGAGGACTACTGTAGTATAAGAAAAAAGAAACACACACACTGCATTTTTTCTCTAAAGTTTCTTTCAGACATAGCACAAATAAGAATCAGACAGAAAGAAAAATGTAGAATGAAAGTAAAATCTTTGTTTACTGCTGGACCACATAACCTTGGAGTTATGGAAAATTAGCACTGGATAGAACCTTTGGCAGTGATCACAATAAGGTTACATCCAGCATTTGCAACTTTTCACAGCTGGCAAAGCCCTGGTTTTTCCAAGGGTGTTTTGCATGTACATGACAAATAGTGTTAGTGCCCCTTTTACACATAAGGGACTTAGGTTAATTAAAAATGCTACCAAAACAGCATCACTGATTTTTTAATGAGGATTTTAAAAAATATTTTTAATGAATATTAGCATAGTCCATTATAGCTTTATATCCATTTGTAAAAATATACTTTTTTACATCAATAAGAAGGTAGCAGAATTTTTTAAATGTGTTTCTTTTAAAAACATTATTTCTCTAAGTCTGTGAGTCTGTTTCAGTTTTGTAAATAAGTTCATTTGTATCACTTTTAGATGCCACATATAAGTGATATCATGTATTTGTCTTTTTCTATCTGACTTAATTCATTTAGTATGATAATCTTAAGGGCTATCCATGATGCTACAAATGGCATATTTCATTGTATATATGTACCACATCTTCTTTATCCTTTCTTCTGTGGATGGACATTTACATTGCTTCCATGTCTTGGCTATTGTAAACACTGCTATAATGAACATTGGTGTCCATGTATCTTTTTAAAAAAATTTTTAATTTTTTAATGGATTGAAATCAACTATGAGCTTGCTTTTTATTTGTTTGTTTGTTGTACACAGGCCTTTCACTGCTGTGGCCTCTGCCATTGTGGAGCACAGGCTCCGGACGTGCAGGCTCAGTGGGCATGGCTCACAGGCCCAGCCACTCCACGGCATGTGGGATCTTCCCGGACCGGGGTACGAACCTGTGTCCCCTGCATCAGCAGGCAGACTCTCAACCACTGTGCCACCAGGGAAGCCCATCCATGTATCTTTTTGAAACATGTTTTTCTCTGGATATATGCCCCAAAGCGGGATTGCTGGATCATATGGTAGCTCTATTTTTATTTTTTTAAGGAACCTCCATACTGTTCTTCATAATGGCTGTACCAATTTACATCCCCACCAACATTGTAGGATGGTTCCCTTTTCTCCACACCCTCTCCAGCATTTATTGCTTTTTCATGATGGGCATTCTGACTGAAGTGAGGTGATACCTCATTGTAGTTTTGATTTGCATTTCTGTAATTATTAGCAAGGTTGAACATCTTTTAATGTTCCTCTTGGCCAAGCTGCATGAGCTGTTTGTATATTTTGGAGACTAATCCCTTGTCTGTAACATTGTTTGCAAATATTTTCTCCCATTCTATGGGTTGTCTTTTCATTTTGTTTATGGTTTCTTTTGCTGTGCAAGAGATTTTGTTTCATTAGTCCCATTTCTTTATTTTTGTTTTTATTTCCAGTACTCTAGGAGACAGATTGAAAAAGATCTTGCTGAGATTCATACAAAGTGTGTTCTGCCTATGTTTTTCTCTAAAAGTCTTATAATATACAGGCTTACATTTAGGTCTTAATCTGGTTTTTTTAAACATCTTTATTGGAGTATAATTGCTTTACAATGGTGTGTTTGTTTCTGCTTTACAACAAAGTGAATCAGTTATACATATACATATGTTCCCATATCTCTTCCCTCTTGCGTCTCCCTCCCTCCCATCCGCCCTATCCCACCCATCTAGGTGGTCACAAACCACCCAGCTGATCTCCCTGTGCCATGCGGCTGCTTCCCACTAGCTATGCACCCTACATTTGGTAGTGTATATATGCCCATGCCACTCTCTCACTTCGTCACAGCTTCCCCTTCCCCTTTCCCATATCCTCAAGTCCATTCCCTACTAGGTCTGTGTTTTATTCCCGTCCTACCCCTAGGCTCTTCATGACATTTTTTTTTTTTTGAGTTTGTTTTGTGTATGGTGTTAAAGGATGTTCTAATTTCATTTTTTAACATGTAGCTCTCCAGGTTTTCCAGCACCATTTATTAAAGAGACTGTCTTTCCTCCACTTTATAGTCTTGCCTCCTTTGTCATAGATTAATTGACCACAGGTGTGTGGGTTTATTTCTGAGCTTTCTATCCTCTTCCACTGATCGATATTTCTACTTTTGTGCCAGTACTATACTCTTTTGATGACTGTATCTTTGTTGTATAGTTGAAGTCAGAGAGCCTGGTTCCTCCAACTCTGTTTTTCTTTTTCAAGTTTGCTTTGGCTTTTCAGGATCTTTTGTGCCTGCATACAAATTTTAAGATTTTTTATTCCAGTTCCGTGAAAAATGCCATTTGTAATTTGATAAGGATGATAGGGATTGCATTGAATCTGTAGATTGCCTTGAGTAGTATAGTCATTTTCACAATGTTGATTCTTCCAGTCCAAGAACATGATATATCTTTCCATTTGTTTGTGTCATCTTTGGTTTCTTTCATCAGCATCTTATAGTTTTTGGAGAACAGGTCCTTTGTCTTCTTAGGCTGGTATATTCCTAGGTATTTTATTCTTTTTGATGTGATGATAAATGGGATTGTTACTTTAATTTCTCTTTCTGATCTTTCATTGTTAGTGTATAGAAATGCAACTGATTTCTGTGAATTAATTTTGTATCCTGCAAATTTACTGAATTCATTGAAGAGCTCCAGTAGTTTTCTGGTAGCTTCTTTAGGATTGTCTATGTATAGTATCATGTCATCTGTAAACAGTGACAGTTTTACTTCTTCTTTTCCAATTTGTATTCCTTTTATTTGTTTTTCTTCTCTGATTGCTGTGGCTAAGACTTCCAAACCTATGTTGAGTAATAGTGGCAAGAGTCGACATCCTTGTCTTGTTCCTGATTTTAGAGGAAATGCTTTCAGCTTTTCACCATTGAGTATGATGTTAGCTGTAGGTTTGTCATATATGACCTTTATTATGTTGAGGTATGTTCCTTCTATGCCCACTTTCTACAGTTTTTATCACAAATGGGTGTTGAAATTTGTCAAAAGCTTTTTTCTGCATCTATTGAGATGATTATATGGTGTTTATTCCTCAGTTTGTTAACGTGGTGTATCACATTGATTGATTTGCAGATACTGAAAAATCCTTGCATCCCTGGGATAAACCCCAGTTGATCATGGTGTGTGATCCTTTTAAGGTATTGTTGGTTTTGGATTGCTTATATTTTATTGAGGATTTTTGTGTCTATGTTTATCATGATATTGGCCTATAATTTTCTTTTTTCATGGTATATTTTTCTGGTTTTGGAATCAGAGTGATAGTGGCCTCATAGGATGAGTTTGGAGTGTTCCTTCCTCTGCAATTTTTTGGAATAGTTTTGGAAGCGTAGGTGTTAACTTTTCTCTAAATGTTTGATAGTATTCCCCTGTGAATCCATCAGGTCTTGAACTTTGGTTTGGTAGGAGTTTTTAAATTAGTTTCAATTTCAGTACTTGTGATTGGTCTGTTCATATTTTCTATTTCTTCCTGGTTCAGTCTTGGGAGACTGAACCTTTCTAAGAATTTGTCCATTTCTTTCAGGTTGTCCACTTTATTGGCGTATAATTGCTTGTAGTAGTCTCTTATGATCCTTTGTGTTTTTGTGGTGTCAGTTGTAACTTCTTTTTCATTTCTAATTTTATTGATTTGAGCCCTCTCCCACCCTTTTTTTTTTTTCTTTTTTTGATTGTCTGGTTAAAAATTTGTCAATTTTATTTATTTTTTCAAAGAACCAGATTTGAATTTCATTGATTCTTTTTATGTCTTCTTCATTTATGTTTCATTTCTATCTCCTTTGATCTTTATGATTTCTTTCTTTCTGCTAACTTTGGGGTTTTTCTGTTCTTCTTTCTCTAGTTGCTTTAGGTGTAAAGTTAGGTTGTTTATTTGAGATTTTTCTTGTTTCCTGAGGTAAGAATTTATTGCTATAATCTTCCCTCTTAGAACTGCTTTTGCTGCATCCCATAGGTTTTGGATCATTGTGTTTTCATTTTCATTTGTTTCTAGGTATTTTTTAAATTTCCATTTTGATTTCTTAAGTGATCCATTGATTGCTTAGTAGCATATTGTATAGCCTCCATATGTTTGTGGGTTTTGAAGTGTTTTTATTTTTAATGTAGTTGATTTCTACTCTATAGGATTATGGTGAGAAAAGATGTTTGATTTGATTTCATTTTTCTTAAATTTACTGAGGCTCACTTAATGGCTCAGCATGTGGTCAATCCTGGAGAATACTCCATGTGCCTTTGAGAAGAATGTATATTCTGCTGCTTTTTGATGGAATACTCAATAAATGTTAATTAATTCCATCTGGTCTAAGGTGTCATTTAAAGCCTCTGGGGCTTCCCTGGTGGCGCAGTGGTTGAGAGTCCGCCTGCCGATGCAGGGGACACGGGTTCGTGCCCTGGTCCGGGAGGATCCCACATGCCGCGGAGCGGCTGGGTCCGTGAGCCACGGCCGCTGAGCCTGCGTGTCCGGAGCCTGTGCTCCACAACGGGAGAGGCCACAACAGTGAGAGGCCTGCGTACCACACAAAAAAATAAATAAATAAAAAATAAATAAATAAAGCCTCTGTATCCTTGTTGATTTTCTGTCTGGATCTGTCCATTGATGAAAGTGGGGTGTTAAAGTACCCCACTATTATGGTGTTATTGTCAATTTCTCCCTTTATGGCTGTTAGTATTTGTCTTATATATTGAGCTGCTCCTATGTTGGGTCATATATATTTACAATTGTTATATCTTCTTTTGGGTTTATCCTTTGATCATTATGTAGTGTCCTTTTTTTGTGTCTTGTAACAGTCTTTATTTTAAAGTCTATTTTTTCTGATATGAGTATTGCTACTCCAGCTTTCTTTTGATTTCAGTTTTCATGGAATACATTTTCCATAACCTTACTTTCAGTCTGTATGTGTCCCTAGATCTGAAGTGGGTCTCTTGTGTAAAATATATATATATGGGTCTTGTTTTTGTATCCATTCAGCCAGTGTATGTCTTTCATTTGGAGCATTTAATTAATTTACCTTTATGGTAACTATCTATATGTATGAGAGTTAGTTACTGCCATTTTGTTAATTGTTTTGGATTTGTTTTTGTAGGTCTTTTTCTTCCCTTCCTGTTTTGTTCCCCTCTCTTGTCAATCGATGACTACTTTTAGTGTTGTGTTTGGATTCCATTTACTTTTTTGTGTGTGTATGTATTGTAGATTTTCCATTTGTGGTTACCATGAGGTTTTGATATAGCAGTCTGTATATAAACAAGATTGTTTTAAGTTGCTGGTCTTTTCATTTCAAATGCATTTCCGATATCCTCCTCTTCTCACAATTGCTGGTTTTGATATCATATTCATGTACAGATGATTTTCTACCTCTACTGTATGTTTGCCTTTACTGGTGCACTTTCCCATTCAAAATTTTCTTGATTCTAGTTGTGGCCTTTTCTTCTCACTTAGAGAAATTTATTTAGCATTAGTTGCAAAGCTGGTCTGGTGATGCTGAATTCTCTTAACTTTTGCTTCTCTGTAAACTTTTGATTTCTCTGTTAAATCTGAATGAGAGCCTTACTGGGTAGAGTATTCTTGGTTTTAGGTTCTTCCCTTTCATCACTTTAAATATATCATGCCACTCACTCCCTTCTGGCCTGCAGAGTTTCTGTTGATAAATCAGCTGATAACCTTATGGGAGTTCCTTTGTATGTTATTTGTTGCTTTTCCCTTGTTGCTTTTAATATTTTTTCTTTGTCTTTAATTTTTGTCAGTCTGATTACTATGTATCTTGGTGCATTCCTCTTTGGGTTTATCTTGCCTGGGACTCTCTGCACTTCCTGGACTTGGGTGACTGTTTCCTTTCCCATGTTAGGGAAGTTTTCAGCTATTATCTCTTCAAATGTTTTCTCAGGTCCTTTCTATCTCACTTCTCCTTCTGGGACTCTTATGTCAGTGTCTTTAATGTTGTCCCAGTAGTCTCTTAGACTGTTTTTCTTTCTTTTCAGTCTTTTTTCTTTATTCTGTTCCACAGTAGTAATTTCCACCATTCTCTCTTCCAGGTCACTTATCTGTTCTTCTGCCTCAGTTATTCTGCTATTGATTCCTTCCAGTATATTTTTCATTTCAGTTATTGTGTTGTTCATCACTTTTTGTTTGTTCTTTAGTTCTTCTAGGTCTTTGTTAAACATTTCTTGCATCTTCTCTATCCTTGCCTTCATTCTTTTTCTGAGATATTGCATCATCTTCACTATCATTATTCTGAATTCTTTTTCCACTAGGTTGCCTATCTCTACTTCACTTAGTTGTTCTTCTGAGGTTTTATTTTGTTCCTACATTAGGGAAATATTCTTCTGCCATTTGCTTTAGTGTAAGTTTCTGTGGTTGTGTTTACTGTTCTGTATGCTGCATGATTATAGTACTTCTTGCCTCTGCTATCTGCCCACCAGTGTGTGAAGCTAAGAGGCTTGTGCAGGCTGCCTGATGGGAGGGGCTGGTTCCTTCCTACTGGTAGTTTGAGCTGGTTCTTCTCCCTCTGGTGGACAGAGCTGTCCTCAGGAAGACTTTTAGCAGCTTTTCCACTGATGGATGGGGTTGTGTTCATGCCCTGTTTGCTGCTTGGCTGAGGCGTCCCAGCACTGGAGCCTACAAGCTGTAGGATGGGGCTTATGGCAGCCTATGGGAGGACTCATGCCAATGAGTGCTCTCCAGATCTGGCACTGCCAGTGTCTTTGTCCCTGCCTTGAGCCACAGCCACCTCCTGCCTTGCAGGACACCTTCCAATAATACTAGCAGGTACATCTGGCCCAGTCTCTTATGAGGTCACTGCTTTTTTCCCTTGGGTCCTGGTGTGCATGCAATTTTGTGTGCACCCTCCAAGAGTGGAGTTTCTACTTCCCCCTGTCCTGTGGAATTCCTGCAATCAAACCCCACTGACCTTGAAAGTCAGATTCTCTGGGGACTCCTCCTCCAGTTGCTGGACCCCCAGGCTGAGAAGCTTGATGTTTGGCTCAGGACTTTCATCCCTGTGGCAGAAATTCTGTGGTATAGTTGTTTTCTAGTTTGTTGGTTGTCCACCTGGCATGTATTAGATTTGATTTTATTGCTATTGCAACCCTCCTACCATCTCGTTGTGGCTTTTTCTTTGCCTTTAGATATAGGGTATTTTTTTTTGGTAAGTACTAGCATTTTTTTGGTCAGTATTTTTTCAGCAGTTGGTTCTTATTTTGATGTTTATGTAAGAAGGGGTGAGCTCACATTCTTCTACACCACCATCTTGAGCTGATCCAAAAATGTCCATTCTAAATACTTTCTTTGTTGGCATCAAAGTAAGTAATTATGTTTGAAAATCTCACATAACAAAGAACAGCAGTAATACTGTGGGAACTGAAGGTGAACTTAAGCTGATAGCAGGCAGTAGGGTGTTACACTCAGTCCTATAACCACAAAAACAATTCATATTCATGGATCCAATATAGGAGCACCTCAATATATAAGGAAAATCATAACAGGCAGTCAAGCCTTCATATGAGAACACAGCCCAGCCAATACCTTCATTGCAATTCTGTGACACTTAAGCAGACAACCCAGTTAGGCTGTGCCTGGACTCTGAACCAATAGAAAATGTGACATAATGTGTTTTGTTTTAAGCCATTAAGTTTGTGGTAATTTGATATACAACAATAGGTTACTAATTCAAGGTCAAGCAAAACACAAACTAGGAAATCATAAAATTAGTAAAACCATATTAATGAGAAATTCTTAATTCTCATACATGAAATATTTCTCTAGGCACATAATAATGAAAAAGAACACAAAATAAAACTTGTAAATTCGAATACATAAAATGAAGAACTTCTTTAAAAGAAAATACATTTATAAAATAGAACATTGCATATATGTGCAAAAAATTAAATTGCATATATATGTAATGTATAAAAAAATAAATGTATATTCAAATGAACAATAAATAGATGATCAATCCAACTTAAAAATGGCCAAACTTTTTCAGAAAATAATTTACAAATTAATTAATAGGCAGTAACTATAAGAATAAACTTATAAAATAAACATAGAACCAATAATATAAAAAGGGTATAATTTTATGCCTACCAAATGAGCAAACATTGAAAGTGTTCCTCTTTTTTGTTACAATTAAATTGGCACAATTTGGGGGGAGGCCTCTATAAATTGTAAAATTATCCTTATATTATACTATAGCACATCCTCAAACACAGATTTCCCCTGGAATTTTATTTTATGTTAATAATCAGGAATTTACTTATCTGTATTATATATTTTTACTCTATATTTTTGTAGAGCTGTGATTAAAATGCCCCACCATCAATAAAATTTAAAGGGGGTATTCTCATATGATAAATTATTACACATTTATTAGATGATGGGTTTAAGAGTATTTACAGATAGCAAATAATGCTGAAATATCAAATGGAAAAAGGGGAATGAAAATCTATTTATTCAGTAGGATCTTAATTTAACAAAAGTCTACATATAGAAATAAGACATAAAGAAACATGCAGATTTTAACAGTGGTTTAAAATAAAGGTTTTAACAATATTTTTTGTGTGTTTTTAATTGAGGTATAAATGACATACTAGTTTTAAGTGTACATGATTTGATATTTGTATATATTGTGAAATGATCACTACAATAAGTCTAGTTAATATTATTACCATACACAGTTACACTTTTTTTCTTGTGATGAGAAGTTTTAAGATTGAATCTCTTAACAACTTTCAAATATGAAATACAGAATTATTAGGTATAGTCACTGTGCTGTACACTACATTCCCATGACTTGGAAGTTTTTACATTTTCACCCTCTTTATCAATTTCAACCATCTCCAGCCCCACCTCTGGCAATCACTTATCTATTGTCTGTATCTGTAAACTTAGTTTATATTTTGTTTTGTTTTGTTTTCTTAGATTCTACATATAAGTGAGAGCATATAGTATTTGTCTTTCTCTGACTTATTTCACTTAGCATAACATCCTTGAGGTTCATCCATATTTTTGCAAATGGCAAGATTTTCATCTTATTCAAGGCTGAATAATACTTTGCTGTGTATATTATACCACATTTTCTTTATCCATTTGTCCATCAATGAACACTTAGGTTATTTCTATATCTTGCTTATTGTAAATAATGCTGCAATGAACATGGGGATACAGCTGTCTCTTTGAATTTGTGATTTTCTTTTCTTTTTTTCAGAATTCAAATCGCTGGATCCTATGGTAGTTTATTTATTTATTAAAAAAAAATTTTTTTTTTCTGTGGTACGCGGGCTTCTCATTGCCGCGGCCTCTCCCGTTGCGGAACACAGGCTCCCAACGCGCAGGTCCAGTGGCCATGGCTCATGGGTCCAGACACTCCGTGGCACGTGGGATCCTCCTGGACCTGGGCACGAACCCGCGTCCCCTGCATTGGCAGGCGGACTCTCAACCACTGTGCCACCAGGGAAGTCCTATTTATTTTTTTAGGAACAATACTGTTTTCTATAGTGACTGCAACAATTTATGGTTGCTCTCACAGTGCACAAGGTTTCCTTTTCTCCACATTCTTGCCAGCATTTATATCTTGTCTTTTTGATGCTAGCCATTCTATCTCTCATTGTGATTTTGATTTTCATTTTCCTGATGATTAGTGATGTTGAGCACCTTTTCATGTACCTTTTGGCCATCCATATGTCTTCTTTGGAAAAATATCTATTCAGATCCCCTGCTCATTTTTTAATAGGATTGTTTGAGTATTGCTACAGGGTTGTATGAGTTCTTTGTTTTTTGGATATCAAGCCCTCATCAAATATATGACTTGCAAATGTTTCCTTCCATTCAATAGGTTGGCTTTTCATTTTGTTAATGGTTTTCTTTGCTGTGAGAAGCCTTTCAGTTTGTTGTAGTTTCACTTGTTTATTTTTGCTTTTGTTGTTTTTGTTTTTGGTGTCAGACTCAAAAAGTCAGTGCAAAGACCAATGTTAAGGACTAATTGGCTATGTTTTCTTCTAGGAGTATTATGGTTTCAGGTCTTACATCATGTCTTTAATCCACTTGTTAATTTTTATGTATGGTTTAGTGATAGTGGTCTAGATTGATACTTTGACATGTGGATGTCCAGTTTTCCAACACCATTGAAGTGTTTGTCCTTTCCCTTTTGTATATTCTTGTTCCTTTGTTATAAATTAACTGACCATGTATGTGTGGGTTTATTTCTAGGCTCTCTATTCTGTTCCATTGATATATGTGTCTCTTTTTATGCCATACCATACTCTTTTTTATTACTATAGCTTTGTAATATACTTTGAAATCTGGAAGCATGATGTCTCAAGCTTTGTTCTTCTTTCTCCAAAATTGCTTTGGCAATCAGTGTCTTTTGTGGTTCCACACAAACTTTAGGACTGTTTGTTCTATTTCTGTGCAAAGTTTTATTGGAATTTTGATAGGGAATGCATTGAACCTGTCATTGCTTTGGGTAGTATGGATATTTTCACAGTATTAATTTTCCAATCTATGCACTTGGAATATATTTCTATTTATTTGTGTCTCCTTCAATTTACTTCATCAGTGTCTTATAGTTTTTAGTAAAGAATTTTTCACCTTCCTGCTGAGAGCTGTCAGTGTCCCAAAGAGGAAGATATCAGTTAGCACTCAGGTAAGGCTGATTGATTGAAAGCCAAATCCTCAGGAAGCAAGTTTTAAAGTATACATATATACACAGTCCTGTGGGACTGCAAACATAAGTCCTGCTGGCCACCAGAGCTTGTTTACCTAGAGATGTCTGCTGGGAGGCAGATGCAAAAATCAGCATACCAGAGGAAGGTAGAAGGTCCTTTCCAGTAGACACCAGTGAGTTAAAAAAAGACAAAGGGAAATGGCAAAGATGATGCCCACTGATCCTTGTCCCTTGAGAACACCTTTGTAGGCCTCTAGATGTATATCATACCAGATGACTGTCCCTCAGGTCAAAGCAAATAAGCCTCTATCACAGAAAGACTGGAGTTGTGTCTGTTGTTTGTGCAGTGCCCCGGTGATGGTAGCTGGTGAAAAACTGTCTCTCCAATTGCTACAGTCCCATGGAATCCAGGAACACAAGCTCTAATGACCAGCAGAGACAGGACATCAAATGGTGTCCCCTGGGCAGCAGCCACAAACTGGGCATCAGATATATTGATAAAAACAAGGTCTTCAGACATGTGTAAAATCTTCTCTTTATGATACTGGCACTCTGAAACACAGTAGTGGGAGATTGCAAAAGCAATGCCTGCCCTCCAAAGTCTCTGGAAAGGATTATAAAAGTCAGTCCATAGATGTATGTTTAATTAGAAGCCTGCCCCTCAGGCCACCACTACGAAGTTAAGCTAATAGGGTTTTTGCACAGAAAGACTGGATTCCTGTGTCTTTAGGCTCTTGCTGTGCTCTGAGAGTGGTAGCTGGTATATAACTATTTCTCCACTGTTTACATTCCTGTGGTATCCATGAGTGTAAATCACTCTAAGCACCAGATCCAGGTAAACTAGAGGTATTCCCTGGTGGCAGCCACAAAAATCAGAGTGCCAGAGGAGGGTATAAGCTACTTCTTGGTAGATACAGGTAAGTCGGTTGAGGGAGGCAGAGGGACAGTGCAAAGATGGCATCTGCTAGCCTCCAGTGCCAGAGGAGTTATTATTATAGCAGGCCCCCAGAAGTGTGTAATTAAATGCCACCCCTCAGGCCAATGCTTTAAGGTAAGCAAATATATTTCTTTCACATGAAGTCTGGGTGCTTATCAATAGGCTGCCTGTGTGCTGGGCCCTGTGGCAGGTAAGTCTGAGTGTGTGTGAGCCCTTTAGATTGTTGTTTTTCATGTCCTATTAAATAATCTTTGCCTGCTCCTAGTGTTTTAGTCTATTTGGGCTACTATAACAAAACACCACAGGCTGGGTAGCTTATACACAATGGATATTTAGTTCCAGTCTGAGATTGGAGTAGAGTGCTAGGGTAGTTGGGCAAGAGGTGGATTTTGTGGACATAAGTCCTGCTGGCTTTAAAAAGCTTGATATTTTGGGTGCTCATATCTCAGGTGGAGTGCCTGATGTGGGATGAAGCCCTTTACTTCTCAGGAAAAAGCTCTGGATTTTGGGTTCCCTCCCAAGTGTGTGGCACCATGCAGGAGGTACAGCTAATAATGAGATTGTTTCTCAGCCTCTTCTACCTGTTTGATGTGGGGTTTTTTTTCTTTATTTGCCTGATATGTATGAGTCACTAAGCTAGTGTTTCCTTCTCTTTTTTTTTATGGAAATTGTTCAATATATAATTATAGATTCAGTGTGTCCTTGGGAGTAAGTGAGTTTAGGATCTTCCTTCATTGCCATTTTGAACTGAGACCTTGTGTTGTTTTATTTACTGTTTTCTATTCTAAACATATCAATATACATATTTTTAAAGCTTTTAAAGGTAGAGTTGTGGTTTTTTTTTTTTTTAATTTAAATGTTTGGTTAAAAAATAACATACAACTCAGTACAGAAGTATCTTTTCCCATGCTGTGTCTTGACTTTGTATTTTTTTCTGTGGTCTTTGATAAAAAGAAGTTCTTATTTTAATATACATAAAATTTATTAACTCTTTCTTTACAGTTGTTGCTGTTCATGTCTTATTAAATAACCTTTGCCTGCTCCTAGTGTTTTAGGCTACATGTGCTATATAAAAAAAACACCACAGACTGGGTAGCTTATAAACAACAGATATTTATTTCTCATGTTTGAGATTGGCATAGAGTGCTAGGGTTGTTGGGTAAGGGATCTTCTCTGGGTTTCAGACTTCTCTTTGTATCCTCTCATGGTGGAAGGGGTCAGGTAGCTATCTTGGGCCTCTTTTATAATGGCATTCATCTCATTCATGAGACCTCCATCCTCATGACCTAATTATATCCCATAGGCCCCACATCCTAATGCCATCACCTTTGGCATTAGGGTTTTAACATATGAATTTTTAGGAACACATATTTTCAGACTATAGCTTAGTGAAGATATTCTGTGTTTTCATCTAAAAGCCTTCTTTGTTTAGCTTTCACAGTTAAATTGACAATCCATCTAAAACTGATTTTTAAGGATTCTATTAGGTAGTGATTAAGGTTTGTTACCCCCACCCCTAACTCCTACCCCTTAGAAATATCCAGGTGGATATGTGTATTAAAACATAATTCTTTTCCATTTGGATTTTGATGTTTACCTTGTCTTAATGTCGTCAAGCCCAAATTCATGTGTCTGACTCACTGTGAGGCCAAACAAACTGAAACATCAGAGTTTCAAGCAAAGAAACGCCATGCAAGAAGAACAGGAAGTTTATGCTCAAAAGATCCAAACTCCCCAATAATTTTCCAGGAAGAGTTTTTATAGGCAAAATTTGGGGGGAGGGCTTCATGGTTTGTGACCTTCCTCTGATTGTTTGTTGGTGATGGTGAGGTAACAAGGTGGAGTTATGGGAATCGGCTTTCTAATTCAAACAAGTCTGGGTCCATGTGCTTGTTCTCAGCCTGAAGTTACCATCCTCCTCCTGGGTAGGGGTTCCCTGTTTCTTGTAGAGAAACTCAGAGATATATATCAAATTGTTATCCACATCCCCTGAAGGAGAAACCAGGACTTTGCCCCATAACTGCAATATTGTTTCTTTCTGCATTCCCTCACTCCTCTAATTGGTAGCTGTTTGAATCTGCTCTTTGAAACTCAGGGAAGATAAAGAAGGCTGACAGCCTTTTTCCTACAAATAAAAAAAAGGGGACACAGAAAGGTTTTTGTACCCAAGAGGATTCCACATGGTCCTGCTCAATTTCAATAAGTGAGATAAACACATATAAAAATTCCTCCTTTTATTTAATACTATATTATTTAATAACTATAATTTATTATAATTATTGATAATTGGTAGCTTAAATCTTTCCAATTTGTTCTTGTACTTCAAAATGATATTGGTTATTTTTGGACCTTTCATTTCCATATACATTTTAGATTAACTTTGTTAATTTACTCTCTCTCTCTGTCTCTGTCAGAGTTTTGATTGGGATTGCCTTAAACCCTAATGCAATTTCAATAATATTGACAGCTTAAATTATTGAAACTCTCATTACACTACATGACAATGGTATATCCCCTCCATCTATTTAGAGCTTCTTCAATATTTTTTCTATAATATTTTATGTTTTTCTGTCTACAGATCTTGCTTAATTTTCATTAGATTTGTTATGTTCAGTATTTGATTATTCTTAATATCACTTTAAGTATATTTTTTATATTATTACTGATAGTGTACAGAAAACAGATTTTTATATACAAGCATACCTCATCATATTGCACTTCTCTGCTGAATTTTTTTTTAAATGCATATATATTGCATTTTTTACAAATTGAATTTTTGTGCCAACTCTGGGTCAAAGAAGACTGTCAGCACCATTTTTCCAGCAGCATTTGCTTACTTACAGTCTGTGTATAACATTTTGATAATTCTCACAATATTTCAAATCCTCCACCAGCAGAAAGATTATATCTCACTGAGAGCTCAGATGTTGGTAACCATTTTTTTTTTAGCAAGAAAATATTTTTAAATTAAGGCATGTACATTGATTTTTAGGCATAATGTTATTGCACACTTAATAGGCTACAATATAGTGTAAACATAACTTTTATATGCCCTGGGAAACCAAAACAATTGTGTTACTCTCTTTACTGCCATATTTGCTTTATTGCAGTGATCTGGAACTGAACCTGCAATATCTCCTAGGTATGCCTGAATTAACTTTATAAATTGAAACCTGGTGAAATTTACTCAAAACCCTAATAGCCTGTGATTAAATTATTTAAATTTTCTATAAATATGACCATTTCATCTGTGAATAATGAGAGTTCTAATCCTTAAATATTTTATCTTATTTGTCCTATTATACTCTTTAGGACCTCCCTTACACTATTGCATTTTATATTTTCATTTTCCAGGTCACTATAATCTCAAACTTAAGATTTGTCTCCTGAAAGGAAAACTCCTAAATTTGTATGTTTTTGTTTGTTTTCTATGAAGTTTAACTATATATTTTGTCAATTGGAATCTTCAGTTCATTTATATGCAGTAAATTACCAGTATATCTTTTATCTTTCTATATTTTTATTTGTTCCATTTTTTTATGTTCCTTTTTGTCCTTTCTTTGATCTTCTTTTGGATTTACTGTATATTACCATTCCATTTTCCCTGTTATTAGCTTGTTAGTTTTACATTCTTTAGCTGTCCTTTAATATTTTTCCTAGAAAGTATAACCTGTATCCTCAGATTTTAGTATATATTAACAGTTTTACCATAACCTAGATAATAACAAAAACCAGAATGCTTTCATTACTCCCATCAGTTTTGTTATTGCTTTCATGTATTTTGACTCTACATACATGTAAATCTACAAAATATTATTATTGTTGTTGTAAAGTGTCAGTAATACTTAACAGCTTTTGATTTCTTTGCTTATTATATTGCTCTTAATTTCTTTCTTCATTGTTTGCTTTTGTGTGGGATCAATTTTCTTCTGCCTGAACAGTGATTTTTAATAATTTGTTTAGTGCAGGTGAATTGTTAAATATTCCTCTGTTTCTGTTATTATTTTACTAGGAATGTCTTTATTTCACCTTCACTATTTTAAAAATACATTGTAATCAAACACAAACAAAATCATTTAAATCAAATATATGGCTTAATACAGTATTCTACAATAAATACCTTGTGGCCTTAGTACTGTCAAAAAATAGAACTTTGCCACACACACTACACAGCCCAATTCAACCACCTACCTCTCCCCCAGAAAAAAATAAGTATTCTGAGATTTATAGTATTATCTTCTTGCATTTTTGTATAGGATTCCCTTTCTCCACATTTTTGCTAACATTTGTTCTCTTGTCATTTTGATGCTAGACATTTTAAAGGCTTGAGGTGATCTCATTGTGTGTTTTTTTTTTTTTTAACATCTTTATTGGAGTATAACTGCTTTACAATGGTGTTAGTTTCTGCTTCATAACAAAGTGAAGCAGCAGTACATATACATATCTCCACATATTTCCTCCCTCTTGCATCTCCCTCCCACCACTCTAAGTGGTCAAAAAGCACCAAGCTGATCTCCCTGTGCTATGCAGCTGCTTCCCACCAGCTATATATTTTACATTTGGTAGTGTATATATGTGATGCCACTCTCTCACTTCATCCCAGCTTATGATTTCCCCTCTCCATGTCCCCAAGTCCATTGTCTACATCTACATCTTTATTCCTGTCCTGCCCCTAGGTTCTTCAGAACATTTTCTTTGTTTTTTTGGTTTTTTTTTTTAGATTCCATATATATCTGTTAGCATAAGGTATTTGTTTTTCTGTTTCTGACTTACTTCACTCTGTATGACTGACTCTAAGTCCATCCATCTCACTACAAATAATTAAAATTCATTTATTTTTATGGCTGAGTAATATTCCATTGTATATATGTGCCACATCATTTTTATCCATTCATCTGTCAGTGGGCACTTAGGTTGCTTCCATGTCCTGGCTATCTGTAAATAGAGCTGTGATGAACATTGTAGTACATGACTCTTTTTGAATTATGGTTTTCTCATGGTATATGCCCAGTAGTGGGATTGCTGGGTCATATGGCAGCTCTATTTTTAGTTTTCTAATGAACGTCCATACTGTTCTCCATGGTGGCTGTATCAATTTACATTCCCACCAACAGTGCAAGAGGGTTCCATTTTCTGAACACCCTCTCCAGGATTTATTGTTTGTAGATATTTTGATGATGACCATCCTTACTGGTGTGAGGTGATACCTCATTGTAGATTTGATTTGCATTTCTCTAATGATTAGTGATGTTGAGCACCATTTCATGTGTTTGTTGACAATTTGTATCATTGTGGGTTTTGATTTCCATTTTTCCATTTTTTTAACATCTTTATTGGAGTATAACTACTTTACAATGGTGTGCTATTTTCTAATTTATAACAAAGTGAATCAGTTATATGTATACATATGTCTCCATATCTCTCCCCTCTTACATCTCCCTCCCTCCCACACTCCCTATCCCACCCCTCTAGGTGGTCACAAAGCACAGAGCTGAGCTCCCTGGGATATGTGACTGCTTCCCACTAGCCATCTATTTTATGTTATAGTGTATATATGTCCATGCCACTCTCTCACTTTGTCCCTGCTTACCCTTCTCCTTCCCCAAATACTCAAGTCCATTCTCTAGTAGGTCTGCATCTTTATTCCCAGAATCCCCTTAGGTTCTTGATGACCATTTTTTTTTTTTTTAGATTCCATATATATATGTGTTAGCATACGGTATTTGTTTTTCTATTTCTGACTTACTTCACTCTGTATGACTGACTCTAAGTCCATCCATCTCACTACAAAAAAACTCAGTTTCATTCCTTTTTATGGCTGAGTAATATTCCATTGTATATATGTGTCACATCTTCTTTATACATTCATCTGTTGATGGACACTTAGGTTGCTTCCATGTCCTGGCTATCGTAAATAGAGCTGCAATAAACATTTTGGTACATGAATCTTTTTGAATTATGGTTTTCTCAGGGTATATGACCAGTAATGGGATTGCTGGTTTGTATGATAGTTATATTTTTAGTTTTTTGAGGAATGTCCAAACTGTTCTCCATAGTGGCTGTATCAATTTACATTCCCACCAACAAAGCAAGAGAGTTCCAATTTCTCCACACCCTCTCTAGCATTACTTGTTTGTAGATTTTTAGATGATGGCCATTATGACTAGTGAGAGATGAAACCTCATTGTAGTTTTGATTTGCATTTCTGTAATGATTACTGATGCTGAGCATGCTTTCATCTGTTTATTGGCAATCCATATCTCTTCTTTGAAGAAATGTCTACTTAGGTCTTCTGCCCACTATTGGATTGCGTTGTTTGTTTTTTTAATATTGAGCTGCATGACATGCTTGTACATTTTGGAGATAAATCCTTTGTCAGTTGCTTCATTTGAAAATATTTTCTCCCATTCTGAAGGTTGTCTTTTCATCTTGTTTATGGTTTCCTTTGCTGTGCAAAAGCTTTTAAGTTTCATTAGGTCCCATTTTTTTTGTTTGTTTGTTTTTATTTCCATTTTTCTAAGAGGTGGGTCAAAAAGGATCTTGCTTTTATTTATGTTATAGAGTAGTCTGTCTATGTTTTCCTCTAAGAGTTTGATGGTGTCTGGCCTTACATTTAGGTACATAATCCATTTTGTGATTATTTTTGTGTATGGTGTTAGGGAGTTTTCTCATTTCATTCTTTTACATGGAGCTGTCCAGTTTTCCCAGCACCACTTACAGAAGAGGCTGTCTTTTCTCCATTGTATACTCTTGCCTCCTTTATCAAAGATAAGGTGACCATATTTGCGTGGGTTTATCTCTGGGCTTTCTATCCTGTTCCATTGATTTATATATCTGTCTCTGTGCCAGTACCATACTGTTTTGATTACTGTAGCTTTGTAGTATTGTCTGAAGTTAGGGAGTCTGATTCCACCAGCTCCATTTTTCTTTCTCAAATTTCTTTGGCTATTCGGGGTTTTTTGTGTTTCCATACATATTGTGAAAATTTTTGTTCTATTTCTGTGAAAAATCCCAGTGGTAGTTTGATAGGGATTGCATTGAATCTGTAGATTGCTTTGGGTAGTATAGTCATTTTCACAATATTGATTTTTCCAATCCAAAAACATGGTATATCTCTCCATCTATTTGTATCATCTTTAATTTCTTTAATCAGTGTCATAATTTTCTGCATACAGGTCTTTTGTCTCCTTAGGTAGGTTAATTCCTAGATATTTTATTCCTTTTGTTGCAATGGTAAATGGGAGTGTTTTCTTAATTTCAGTTTTAGATTTTTCATCATTAGTGTATAGAAATGCAAGAGATTTCTGTGCATTAAGTTTGTATCCTGCTACTTTACAAAATTCATTGATTGACTCTAGTAGTTTTCTGCTAGCATCTTTAAGATTCTCCATGTATAGTATCATGTCATCTGCAAACAGTGACAGATTTACTTCTTTTCCAATTTGGATTCCTTTTATTTCTTTTTCTTCTCTGTTTGCTGTGGCTAAAATTTCCACAACTATGTTGAATAATAGTGGTCAGAGTGGGCAACCTTGTCTTGTTCCTGATCTCAGTGGAAATGGCTTCAATTTTTCACCATTGAGGACAATGTTGGCTGTGGGTTTCTCATACATGGCCTTTATTATATTGAGGAAGGTTGCCTCTATGCCTATTTTCTGGAGAGTTTTTATCATAAATGAGTGTTGAATTTTGTTGAAAGCTTTTGCTGCAACTATTGAGATGATCATATGGTTTTTATCCTTCAATTTGTTAATATGGTGTATCACATTATTTGATTTGAATGTATTGAAGAATCCTTGCATTCCTAGGATAAACTACACTTGATCATAGTGTGTGATCCTTTTAATGTGCTGTTGGATGCTATTTGCTAGTATTTTGTTGAGGATTTTTGCATCTATGTTCATCAGTGATATTGGCCTGTAATTTTCTTTCTTTGTGACATCTTTGTCTGGTTTTGGTATCATGGTGATTGTGACCTCATAGAATGAGTTTGGGAGTGTTCCTCTCTCTGCTCTATTTTGGAATAGTTTGAGAAGGATAGGTGTTAGCTTTTCTCTAAATGTTTGATAGAATTCTCCTGTGAAACCATCTGGTCCTGGGCTTTTGTATGTTGGGAAATTTTAAATCACAGTTTCAATTTCAGTGCTTGTGATCGGTCTGTTCATATCTTCTATTTCTTCCTGGTTCAGTCTTGGAACGTTGTGCATTTCAAAGAATTTATCCATTTCTTCCAGGTTGTCCATTTTATTGTCATATAGTTCCTTGTAATAATCTCTCATAATCCTTTGTATTTCTGCAGTGTCAGTTGTTACTTCTCCTTTTTCATTTCTAATTCTGTTGATTTGTGTCTTCTCCTTTTTTTTTCTGGATAAATCTGGCTAATGGTTTATCAATTTTATTTATCTTCTCAAAGAACCAGCTTTTAGTTTTATTGATCTTTGCTATCATTTACTTCATTTATTTTTCATTTATTTCTAATCGGATATTTATGAATTCTTTCCTTAAGCTAACTTTGTTTTTGTTGTTGTTGTTCTTCTTCTTTCTCTAATTGCTTTAGGTGTAAGGTTAGGTTGTTTATTTCAGATGTTACTTGTTTCTTAAATTAGGACTGTATTGCTATAAACTTCCCTCTTAGAACTGTTTTTGCTGCATCCCATAGGTTTTGGGTTGTCGTGTTTTCATTGTCATTTGTTTCTAGGTATTTTTTAAATTTCATTTTTGATTTCTTCAGTGATCTCTTCATTATTAAGTAGTCTGTTGTTTAGCCTCCATGTGTTTGTATTTCTTACAAATATTTTCCTGTAATTGGTATCTAGTCTCATAGCATTGTGGTTGGGCAGGATACTTGATATTATTTCAATTTTCTTAAATTTACCACAGCTTGATTTGTGACCCAAGATATGGTCTGTTCTGGAGAATGTTCCATGAGCACTTGAGAAGAATGTGTATTCTGTTGTTTTTGCATGAAATATCCTATAAATATCAATTAAGTGTATCTTGTTTAATGTATCATTTAAAGCTTGTGTTTCCTTATATATTTTCATTTTGGATGTTCTGTCCAGTGGTGAAAGTGGGGTGTTAGAGTCCCCTACTATGATTGTGTTACTATTGATTTCCCATTTTATGGCTGTTAGTATTTACCTTATGTATTGAGGTTCTCTTATGTTGGGTGCATAAATATTTAAATTGTTATATCTTTCTCTTGGATCGATCCCTTAATTATTATATAGTGTCCTTCTTTGTCTCTTGTAATAGTCTTTGTTTAAAATTCCCTTTTGTGTAATATGAGAATTGCTACTCCAGCTTTCTTTTGATTTCCACTTGCATGGAATATCTTTTTCCATCTGTTCACTTTCAATCTGTATGTGTCCCTACTTCTGAAGTGGGTCTCTTGTAGACAGCATATATATGGGTTTTGTTTTTGTATCCATTCAGCCAATGTAAGTCTTTCTTTTGGAGCATTTAATCCATTTACATTTAAGGTAATTATCAATATGTATGCTCCTAATACCATTTTCTTAATTGTTTGAGGTTTATTACTTTAGATCTTTTCCTTCTCTTGTGTTTGCTGACTAGAGAAGTTCCTTTAGTATTTGTTGTAAAGCTGCTTTTGTGGTGCTGAATTCTCTTAGCTTTTGCTTGTCTGTAAAGGTATTAATTTCTCCATAAAATCTGAATGAGATCCTTGCTGGGTAGAGTAATCTTGGTTGTAGGTGTTTCTCCTTCATTCTTTTAAATATGTACTGCCACTACCTTCTGGCTATAGAGATTCTGCTGAACGATTAGCTGTTAACATTATGGGGAATCCCTTATGTGTTATTTGTTCTTTTTCCCTTGTTGCTTTTAATATTTGTTCTTTGCATTTAATTTTTGATAGTTTGATTAATATTTGTCTTGGCATGTTGCTCCTTAAATTTATCTTGTATGGGACTCTCTGTGCTTCCTGGACTTGATTAACTCTTTCCTTTCCCATATTAGGGAAATTTTCATCTATAATCTCTTCAAATATTTTCTCAGTCCCTTTCTTTTTGTCTTCTTCTGCTGTGACCCCTATAATTCGAATGTTGGTGTGTTTAATGTTGTCCCAGAAGTCTCTGAGTCTGTTCTCAATTGTTTTCATTCTTTTTGCTTTATTCTGCTCTGCAGTAGTTATTTCCACTATTTTATCTTCCAGGTCAGTTATCTGTTCTTCTCGCTCACTTATTCTGCTATTGATCACTTCTAGAGAATTTTTAATTTCATTTATTGTGTTGTTCATCACTGTTTATTTGCTCTTTAGTTCTTCTAGGTTCTTGTTAAACGTTTCTTGTAATTTCTCCATTCTATTTCCAAGATTCTGGATCATCTTTACTATCATTAATCTGAATTCTTTTCCAGGTAGACTGCTTATTTCCTCTTTGTTAGGTCTGGTGGGTTTTTGCCTTGCTCCTTCATCTGCTGTATGTTTCTGGGTCTTCTCACTTTGCTTAACTTACCCTGTTTGTTGTCTCCTTTTTACAGGCTGCAGGTTTGTAGTTCCCGTTGTTTGTAGTTTCTGTCCCATGTGTCTAAGGTTGGTTCAGTGCTTGTGTAGGCTTCCTGGTGGAGGTGACTAGTGCCTCTGTTCTGGTGGATGAGGCTGGATCTTGTCTTTCTGTTGGGCAGGTCTACCTCTGGCAGTGTGTTTTGGGGTGTCTGTGACCTTATTATGATTTTAGGCAGCCTCTGTGCTAATGGATGGTATTTTGTTCCTGTCTTGGTAATTGTTTGGCATAGGGTGTCCAACACTCGAGCTTGGTGGGTTTTGAGTGGAGCTGGGTCTTGATTTTGAGGTGGAGATCTCTGGGAGATTTTCACCATTTGATATTACATGGAGCTTGGAGGTCTCTTGTGGACTAGTGTCCTGAAGTTGGCTCTCCCACCTCAGTGGCACAGCCCTGACACCTTGCTTGAAAACCAAGAGCCTGTCCTCCACACAGCTGAGAATACAAGGGAGGAAAAAATGAATGAAAGAAAGAAGATAAAATAAAATAATTTAAAGAAAATAAAGTAAATTATTAAAATAAGAAATAATTATTAAGAAAAAAATTTTTAAGTAAAAAAAAAAAAAACGGACTGACAGAACCCTAGGACAAATGGTAAAAGCAAAGTTATAGAGACAAAAATCACACACAGAGGCATACACACTCACAAAAAGAGAAAAAGGAAAAAATGTATATATATCATTGCTCCCAAAGTCAACCTCCTCAATTTGGAATGATTCCTTGTCTATTCAGGTATTCCACAGATGCAGGGTACATCAAGTTGATTGTGGAGATTTAATCTGCTGCTCCTGAAGCTGCTGGGAGAGATTTCCCTTTTATTCTTTGTTTGCTCAGCTCCCTGATTTCAGCTTTGGATTTGGACCCGCCTCTGCATCTAGATCACCTGAGGGCGTCTGTTCCCACTCAGACAGGATTGGTTTAAAGGAGCAGCTTCTTCGGGGGTCTGGCTCACTCAAGCCAGGGGGAGGTAGGGGTACAGATAGGGGGTGAGCCTGCGGTGGCAGAGACCAGTGTGATGTTGCACCAGCCTGAGGTGTGCCATGTGTTCTCCTGGGGAAGTTGTCCCTGGATCACAGGACCTTGATGTGGTGGGCTGCACAGGCTCCTGGCAGGGGAGTGTGAAGAGTGACCTGTGCTTGCACACAGGCTTTTTGGTGGCTGCAGCAGCAGCCTTAGCATCTCATGCCAGTCTCTGTTGTCTGTGCTGATAGCTGCAGCTCGTGCCTGTCTCTTGAGCTCCTTTAAACGGTGCTCTTAATCCCCTCTCCTCGCACACCAGGAAACAAAGAGGCAAGAAAAAGTCTCTTACCCAGGGCCTCCCTGGTGGTGTAGTGGTTGAGAGTCCACCTGTCGATGCCATTGATACAGGTTCATGCCCTGGTCTGGGAAGATCCTACATACTGCAGAGCGGCTAGGCCCATGAGCCATGGACGCTGAGCCTGTGCATCTGGAGACTGTGCATCCGGAGCCTGTGCTCTGCAACAGGAGAGGCCACAACAGTGAGAGGCCCATGTATTTCAAAAATAAATAAATAAATAAAAAGTCTCTTGCCTGTTTGGCAGCTCCAGACTTTTTCTCAGATTCCCTCCCAGCTAGCTGTGGTACACTAACTCTTTCAGGCTATGTTCACACAGCCAAACCCAGTCCTCTCCTTGGGATCTGATCTCTGAAGCCCGAGCCTCAGCTCCCAGCCCCCACCCACCCCGGCGGGTGAGCAGACAAGCCTGCTGGGCTGGTGAGTGCTGGTTGGCACTGATCCTCTGTGCAGGAATCTCTCCACCTTGCCCTCCACACCCCTGTTGCTGCGCTCTCGTCCACGGCTCCAAAGCTTCCCCCCATGCCACCCACAGTCACCACCTGCTCAGGGGCTTGTTAATGTGTGGAAACCTTTCCTCTTTCACTGCTCCCTCCCCAAGGTGCAAGTCCGATCCCTGCTCTTTTGTCTCTGTTGTTTCTTTTTTCTTTTGCCCTACCCAGGTATGTGGGGAGTTTCTTGCCTTTTGGGAAGTCTGAGGTCTTCTGCCAGCATTCAGTAGGTGTTCTGTAGGAGTTTTTCCACATGTAGATGTATTTCTGATGTATTTGTGGGGAGGAAGGTGATCTCTGTGTCTTACTCTTCCTCCTTATTGAAGCTCTCCCCCTGATTTGCATTTTCTTAATGATTAGTGATGTTTACCATCTTTTCATGTACCTGTTGGTCATCTGTATGCTTTCTTTGGGAAAATGTATATTCCCATTCTCTATCATTTTTTTAAATCAAATTATTTGGTTTTTATTCTATTGAGTTGTATAAATTCTTTATATATTTTAGATATGAACCCCTTATTGGATGTAAATTTTGCAAATGTTTTCTCCTGTTTAGTAGTTTGCCTTTTAATTTTGTTGATAGCTTCCTTTTCTGGGAGAAACTTTTTAGTTTAATATAGTTCCATTTGTTTATTTTGCTTCTGTTGCCTTTGTGTCAGGATAAAAAAATATATTGCCAAGGTTGTTTTTAAGGAATTAGCACCTAAGTTTTCATCTAGAAGTTTTATGGTTTCCAGTTTTATGTTTTCTTTAAACTATTTACTTTGTGTGTATGGTATAAGATAATGGTCCATATTTATAATTTTGCATGTGGATACCTCATTTTCCCAGCACCATTTATTGAAGAGACTATCCTTTCTCTGTTCTATATTCTTGATTCCTTTGTCATAAATTAATTGGCCTAGTATGTGTGGGCTTCTCTCTGGGCTTTCTATTCTCTTTCACTGATTTATATGTCTATTTTTGTGTCAATACCATACTGTTTTAATTACCAAGCTTTGTAATATGGTCTGAAATCAGGGACCATGATGCCTCTAGCTTTATTCTTTCTCAACATAATAAAAATAAAGACCATATATTAAAAGCTCACAGCTAATTCAATGATGAAAAGCTGAAAGCTTTCCCTCCAAGATCAGGAACAAGACAAGGATGCCCACTCTTTCTACTTTTATTCTACATAGAATTGGAAGTCCTTAAGTTAGGTAGGAAACAATTAGTCAGGAAGAAAAATAATAATAATAACAGATATCCAAATTGGAAAGAAAGAAGTAAAACTCTCACTATTGCCAATGAGGCAATATTATATATAGAAAACCCTAAGGACTTTATCAAAAAAACTATTAGAACTAATAAATTCAGTAAAGTTACAAAAAAATCTTTTGAATATCTTCATCATTTATTTTCATATATTTTAAGTTTATTTTGGTGTTCTGTTTTGCTTAACATATTTTCCTGTGGTGTTCATTTACTTTTGTGATATGATCTCTATATTTGCATTGCATTGAAGTGGATTATATAAATATAATGATCAATTTTGAGATAAAAGATAAAAATATAAGCATTGGAATGGACAGGGGAATTTATAGATAATAGATTTAAATTTTTAATTTGTTCATCCACTTAAATAATCATAATAATAATTGGGGTAACAAATAATTCATTTAATGTTCACCACAACCCTATGAGGCAGATGATTTTATTATTACTGTTTTACAAATGAGGTAACTGAGGCAGAAAAAAGCTAAGAAATATATCAAGTTCACAGAGCTGAGAAGTGGTAGATTGATAGTTTATGTAAATATTGTCACAAAAAATGGAATGATTTAAAATGATGACAAGTGCTAACATAAAAAGAAAGTCCAAAAGGAGAGAATACATTCTCAGAATTGAAAAAAAAAAAAAAAATACCATGTCTGGGCTTCCCTGATGGTGCAGTTGTTGAGAGTCCATCTGCTGATGCAGGGGACATGGGTTCGTGCACTGGTCTGGGAAATCCCACATGCTGTGGAGTGGCTGGGCCCGTGAGCCATGGCTGCTGAGCCTGTGCGTCCGGAGCCTGTGCTCCACAACAGGACAGGCCACAACAGTGAGACGCCCGCATACCACAACAACAACAACAAAAAAAAAAAAACATGTCTAAAGTTGCATTTTTTTTTCTGGCTGTCATAGTAGCAAGCTACTTTATAAGAACAGTGATTCTAGGGGGTTCTCAAGTCTAATCATATTTCTCAGATTCGTGTTTTATAAATTTTATGCTTTTACATTAAAGCTGCATGTTATTTAATAAACAAAACTGATATTGACCTTTTTAATATAAACGTCAATGGTAGAAAATTTAGAAAACTGCCAAAAGCGTAAAAAAGGAAATTTTAAAAATGGTGTATAGCCTCATAGGTATCCATTATTAAAATGCAGAGTGTTTCATTTTTAGTTTTGTTCCTCTCATGTATATTTTAAAATTTCTTTAGAAATTCATATGCAACTTCTAATTTCTCAAATATTATAATTAAATATAGATTTTTCTAAGGATCTAAGTTAATAATGAAGAGTTGTATTTTTACTGTATTCTAAAATCAGTTGAGGACTTCCGTGGTGGTGAAGTGGTTAAGAATCTGCCTGCCAATGCAGGGGACACAGGTTCTATCCCTGGTCTGGGAAAATCCCACATGCCATGGAGCAACTAAGCCCATGTGCCACAACTACTGAGCCTGCACTCTAGAGCTCACAAACCACAACTACTGAAACCCTGTGCCTAGAGCCCATGCTCCACAGCAAAAGAAGCCCCTGCAATGAGAAGCCCACACACCACAATGAAGAGTAGCCTCCACTTGTCACAACTAGAGAAAGCCCACGCACAGCAACAAAGGCCTAATGCAGCCAAAAAGAAAATAAATAAATAAGTAAATTTATAAAATAAATAAAAGCAGTTGGATTTTGCTTTCTGGAAGTAAAAGAAGAGAACAGATAGAGATTTTGAAGTTATTGGAATTCAGTTGGTATTTGAAACCATTACAGTAGATGAGAATTTTTCAGGGATAGTGTAGAGAGATAAAAGAAGGTGGCAAAACAGAAAACCATGGGGAGACATTAGCATATAAGAGGTTAGTGGAAGCAGGGAAAATTTCCATGATCACTGAGATAAAGGGACTAGGAATGTGAGAAAAATACAAACATGGTTGCCAAACAAGAGAGAGGTAAGTAATCTAGTGACAAGGGATCAAACATATCAAATGTTGCAGAGGGACCGACTAGCATAGCAACCAAAGTATTAACTGAACTTAGAAACTAGGCACTCATCACTAACCTTACTAAGAAAATTTTCAATAGAATGAGACTTAGGTAGAAAGTTTAAGTAACAGGGAGATGAAAAGATGAAGAAAGTAAATGGATGTGATGTGAAATAGAGAGTAGGACTTAGAGATAGCAGAAAGTTATCTGTAATGGATGACACAGCTATTGGTATAAAAATCAATATTTTTAACCAGTCTAATATGAACTCCAGGAAATTTTATATAGATAACCATCATCCCAATTAAACTAACAAAAGGCTAAAAACGAGAAAAGAAACAATTGTTATATAATTTTTACTTATCCATATATTTGCTGCATTGTTAAACTTCAACTAATACATTCGAAGTCTGACTATTTCCTTTTTTTTTTTAACATCTTTATTTGAGTATAACTGTTTTGCAATAGTGTGTTAGTTTCTCCTTTACAACAAAGTGAATCAGTTATACATATACATATGTTCCCGTATCTCTTCCCTCTTACGTCACCCTCCCTCCCACCCTCCATATCCCACATCTCTAGGTGGTCACAAAGCACAGAGTTGAACTCCCTGTGCCATGGGGCTGCTTCCCACTAGCTATCTAATTTACATTTGGTAGTGTGTATATGTCCCTGCCACTCTCTCACATCGTCACAGCTTACCATTCCCCCTCCGCATATCCTCAAGTCCATGCTCTAGTAGATCTGTGTTTCATTCCCATCCTACCACTAATCTCTTCATGACATTTTTTATTCTTAGAGTCCTTATATATTTGTTAGCATGTGGTATTTGTTTTTCTCCTTCTGACTTACTTCACTCTGTATGACAGATTCCAGGACTATCTACCTCATTACAAATAACTCAGTTTCATTTCTTTTTATGGTTGAGTAATATTCCATTGTATATATGTGCCACATCTTCTTCATCCATTCCCCTGTTGATGGACACTTAGGTTACTTCCATATCCTGGCTATCATAAATAGAACTGCAATAAACAATTTGGTACATGACTCTTTTTGAATTATGGTTTTCTCAGGGTATATGCCTAGTAGTGGGATTGCAGGGTCATATGGTAGTTCTATTTGTAGTTTTTTTAATTATTTTTAACATCTTTATTTGAGTATAACTGTTTTACAATAGTGTGTTAGTTTCTCCTTTACAACAAAGTGAATCAGTTATACATATACATATGTTCCCATAACTCTTCCCTCTTGTGTCACCCTCCCTCCCACTCTCCCTATCCCACCCCTCTAGGTGGTCACTAAGTACAGAGGTGAACTCCCTGTGCTATGCTGCAGCTTCCCACTAGCTATCTAATTTACATTTGGTAGTGTGTATATGTCCCTGCCACTCTCTCACATCGTCACAGCTTACCCTTCCCCCTCCCCATATCCTCAAGTCCATGCTCTAGTAAGTCGGTGTTTTATTCCCATCCTACAACTAATCTCTTCATGACTTCTTTTTTTTATATTCCATATATATGTGTTAGCATACGGTATTAGTTTTTCTCCTTCAGACGTACTTCACTCTGTATGACAGACTCCAGGTCTATCCACCGCATTACAAATAACTCAGTTTCATTTCTTTTTATGGCTGAGTAATATTCCATTGTATATATGTGCCACATCTTCCTTATCCATTCATCTGTTGATGGACACTTAGGTTGCTTCCATGTCCTGGCTATCGTAAATAGAGCTGCAATAAACATTTTGGTACATGACTCTTTTTGAATTATGGTTTTCTCAGGGTATATGCCCAGTAGTGGGATTGCTGGGTCATATGGTAGTTCTATTTGTAGTTTTTTAAGGAACCTCCATACTGTTCTCCATAGTGGCTATATCATTTTACATTCCCACCAACAGTGCAAGAGTGTTCCCTTTTCTCCACACCCTCTCTAGCATTTATTGTTTCTAGAGTTTTTGATGATGGCCAATCTGACCGGTGTGAGATGATATCTCATTGTACTTTTGATTTGCATTTTTCTAATGATTAATGATGTTGAGCATTCTTTCATGTGTTTGTTGGCTATCTGTATATCTTCTTTGGAGAAATGTCTATTTAGTTCTTCGGCCCATTTTTGGATTGGGTTGTTTGTTTTTCTGTTATTGAGCTGCATGAGTTGCTTATAAATTTTGGAGATTAATCCTTTGTCAGTTGCTTCATTTGCAAATATTTTCTCCCATTCTGAGGGTTGTCTTTTCGTCTTGTTTATGGTACCCTTTGCTGTGCAAAAGCTTTTAAGTTTCATTAGATCCCATTTGTTTATTTTTGTTTTTATTTCCATTTCTCTACGAGATGGGTCAAAAAGGGTCTGGCTGTGATTTATTTCATAGAGTGTTCTGTCTATGTTTTCCTCTAAGAGTTTGATAGTGTCTGGCCTTACATTTAGGTCTTTAACCCATTTTGAGTTTATTTTTGTGTGTGGTGTGATGGAGTGTTCTAATTTCATACTTTTACATGTACCAGTCCAGTTTTCCCAGCACCACTTATTGAAGAGGCTGTCTTTTCTGCCCTGTATATTCTTGCCTCCTTTATCAAAGATAATGTGACCATATGTGCATTGGTTTATCTCTGGGCTTTCTATCCTGTTCCATTGATCTATATTTCTGTTTTTGTGCCAGTACCATACTGTCTTGATTACTGTGGCCTTGTAGTATAATCTGAAGTCAGGGAGCCTGATTCTTCCAGCTCCGTTTTTCGTTCTCAAGATTGCTTTAGCTATTCGGGGTCTTTTGTGTTTCCATAAAAATTGTGAAATTTTTTGTTGCAGTTCTGTAAAAAATGCTACTGGTAATTTGATAGGGATTGCATTGAATCTGTAGATTGCTTTGGGTAGTAGAGTCATTTTCACAATGTTGATTCTTCCAATCCAAGAACATGGTATATTTCTCCACCTATTTGTATCATCTTTAATTTCTTTCATCAGTGTCTTATAGTTTTATGCATATAAGTCTTTTGTCTCCTTAGGTAAGTTTATTCCTAGATATTTTATTCTTTTTGTTGCAATCGTAAATGGGAGTGTTTTCTTAATTTCACTCTCAGATATTTCATCATTCGTGTATAAGAATGCCAGAAATCTCTGTGCGTTAATTTTGTATCCTGCTACTTTACCAAATTCATTGATTAGTTCTAGTAGTTTTCTGGTAGCATCTTTAGGGTTCTCTTTGTAGAGTATCATGTCATCTGCAAACAGTGACAGCTTTACTTCTTCTTTTCCTTTTCGGATTCATTTTATTTCTTTTTTTTCTCTGATTGCTGTGGCTAGAAATTCCAAAACTAGGTTGAATAAGAGTGGTGAGAGTGGGCAACCTTGTCTTGTTCCTGATCTTAGTGGAAATGGTTTCAGTTTTTCACCATTGAAAACAATGCTGGCTGTGGGTTTGTCATATATGGTCTTTATTATGTTGAGGAAAGTTCCCTCTATGCCTACTTTCTGCAGGGTTTTTATCATAAATGGGTGTTGAATGTTGTCAAAAGCTTTCTCTGAATCTATTGAGATGATTATATGAATTTTCTCCTTCAGTTTGTTAATTTGGTGTATCACATTGATTGATTTGCTATATTAAAGAATCATTGCAGGGCTTCCCTGGTGGCGCAGTGGTTGAGAATCCGCCTGCCGATGCAGGAGACACGGGTTCGTGCCCTGGTCCAGGAAGATCCCACATGCCGCGGAGCAACTAAGCCCGTGAGCCATGGCCGCTAGGCCTGCGTGTCTGGAGCCTGTGCTCCGCAACGGGAGAGGCCACAACAGTGAGAGGCCCGCATACTGCAAAAAAAAAAAAAAAAAAAAAAAAAGAATCATTGCATTTCTGGAATAAACGCCACTTGATCATGGTGTACGGTCCTTTTAAAGTGCTATTGGATTCTGTGTGCCAGTATTTTGTTGAGCATTTTTTCATCTATATTTATCAATGATATTGCCCTGTAGTTTTCTTTCTTTGTGACGACTTTGTCTGGTTTTGGTATCAGGGTGATGGTGGCCTCATAGAATGAGTTTGGGAGTGTTCCTCCCTCTGCTATCTTTTGGAAGAGTTTGAGGATAGGTGTTAGCTCTTCTCTAAATGTTTGAGAGAATTTGCCTGTGAAGCCATCTGGTCCTGGGCTTTTGTTTGTTGGAAGAGTTTTAATCACAGTTTCAATTTCAGTGCTTGTGATTGGTCTGTTCATATTTTCTATTTCTTCCTGCTTCAGTCTTGGCAGGTTGTGCATTTCTAAGAATTTGTCCATTTCTTCCAGGTTGTCCATTTTATTGGCATAGAGTTGCTTGTAGTAATCTCTAATAATCTTTTGTATTTCTGCAGTGTCCGGTTTTACCTCTCCTTTTTCAACTCTAATTCTATTGATTTGAGTCTTCTCCCTTTTTTTCTTGATGAGTCTGGCTAATGGTTTATCAATTTTATTTATCTTCTCAAAGAACCAGCTTTTACTTTTATTGATCTTTGCTATTGTTTCCTTCATTTCTTTTTCATTTATTTCTTATCTGATTTTATAATTTCTTTACTTCTACTAAATTTGGTTTTTTTTTTGTTCTTCCTTCTCTAATTGCTTTACGTGCAAAGTTAGGTTGTTTATTCGAGATGTTTCCTTTTTCTTAAGGTAGGATTGTATTGCTATAAACTTCCCTCTTAGAACTGCTTTTGCTATATCCCATTGGTTTGGGGTCATCGTGTCTCCATTGTCATTTGTTTCTAAGTACTTTTTGATTTCCTCTTTGATTTCTTCAGTGATCACTGCGTTATTTAGTAGTGTATTGTTTAGCCTCCATGTGTTTGTATTTTTTACAGATCTTTTCCTGTAATCAATATCTAGTCTCATAGCGTTGTGGTCAGAAAAGACACTTGATACGATTTCAATTTTGTTAAATTTGCCAAGGCTAGATTTGTGACCCAATATATGATCAATCCTGGAGAATGTTCCATGAGCACTTGAGAAAAATGTGTATTCTGTTGTTTTTGGATGGAATGTCCTATAGATATCAATTAAGTCCATCTTGTGTAATGTATCATTTAAAGCTTGTGTTTCCTTATTTATTTTCATTTTGGATGATATGTCCATTGGTGAAAGTGGGGTGTTAAAGTCCCCCATTATAATTGTGTTACTGTCGATTTCCCCTTTTAAGGCTGTTAGTATTTGCCTTATGTATTGAGGTGCTCCTATGTTGGGTGCGTAAATATTTACAATTGTTATATCTTCTTCATGGATCGATCCCTTGATCATTATGTAGTGTCCTTCTTTGTCTCTTGTAATAGTCTTTATTTTAAAGTCTATTTTGTCTGATATGAGAATTGCTACTCCAGCTTTCTTCTGATTTCCATTTGCATGGAATATCATTTTCCATCCCCTTACTTTCAGTCTGTATGTGTCCCTAGGTCTGAAGTGGGTCTCTTGTAGACAGCATATATATGGGTCTTGTTTTTGTATCCATTCAGCCAGTCTGTGTCTTTTGCTGGGAGCATTTAATCCATTTACATTTAAGGTAATTATCAATACGTATGTTCCTATTACCATTTACTTAATTGTTTCGGGTTGTTCTTGTAGGTCTTTTCCTTCTCTTGTGTTTCTTGCCTAGAGAAGTTCCTTTAGCATTTGTTGTAGAGTTGGTTTGGTGGTGCTGAACTCTCTCAGCTTTTGCTTGTCTGTAAAGGTTTTAATTTCTCCATCAAATATGAATGAGATCCTTGCTGGGTAATCTTGGTTGTAGATTTTTTTCCTTCATCACTTTAAACATGTCCTGCCACTCCCTTCTGGCTTGTAGAGTTTCTGCTGAAAGATCAGATGTTAACCTTATGGGGATTCCCTTGTGTGCTATTTGTTGTTTTTCCTTTGCTGCTTTTAATATGTTTTCTTTGTATTTAATTTTTGACAGTTTGATTAATATGTGTCTTGGCGTGTTTATCCTTGGGTTTATCCTGTATGGGACTCTCTGTGCTTCCTGGACTTGATTGACTATTTCCTTTCCTATATTAGGGAAGTTTTCAACTACAATCTCCTCAAATATTTTCTCAGTCCCTTTCTTTTTCTCTTCTTCTTCTGGGACCCCTATGATTTGAATGTTGGTGCGTTTAATGTTGTCCCAGAGGTCTCTGAGACTGTCCCCAATTCTTTTTATTCTTTTTTCTTTATTCTGCTCTGCAGTAGTTATTTCTACTATTTTATCTTCCAGGTCACTTATCCGTGCTTCTTCCTCAGTTATTCTGCTATTGATTCCATCTAGAGTATTTTTCATTTCATTTTTTGTGTTGCTCATTGTTACTTGCTTCCTCTTTATTTCTTCTAGGTCCTTGTTAACTGTTTCTTGCAATTTCTCTATTCTATTTCCAAGATTTTGAATCATCCTTGCTATCATTATTCTGAATTTTTTTTCAGGTAGATTGACTATTACCTCTTCATTTGTTAGGTCTGGTGTGTTTTTATCTTGCTCCTTCATCTGTTGTGTGTTTTTCTGTCTTCACATTTTGCTTATCTTACTGTGTTTGGGGTCTCCTTTTTGCCGGCTGCAGGTTCGTAGTTCCCTCTCTTTTTGGTGGTTGTCCCCAGTGGCTGAGGTTGGTTCAGTGGTTTTAACAGGTTTCCTGGTTGGGGGACTAGTGCCTGTGTTTTTGTGGATGAGGCTGGATCTTGTCTTTCTGGTGGGCAGGTCCACGTCTCGTGGTGTGTATGGGGATGTTAGTAGCCTTAGTATGATTTTAGGCAGCGTCTCTGCTAATGGATGGGGCTGTAGACCTGTCTTGCTCTTTGTTGGGCATAGGGTGTCCAGCACTGTTCATTGCTGGTCCTTGAGTGAAGCTGGGTCTTGGTGATGAGACGGAGATCTCTGGGAGATTTTCACCATTTGATATTACATGGAGCTAGGAGGTCTCTTGTGGACCAGTGTCCTGAGGTTGGTTCTCCCACCTCAGCGACCCAGCCTTGACACCAGGCTGGAGTGCCAAGATCCTTTAATCCACACGGCTCAAAATAAAAGGGAGAAAAAAATAGAAAGGCAAGAAAGGAAGGAAGGAAGCAAGGCAAAGAGGGAAGAAAAGGGCTCTTGCCTCTTTGGCGACTCCAGAATTCAACTGGACTCCCTCCCAACTAGCTGTGGTGCAATAACCCCTTCAGACTGTTTTCACTCTGCCAACTCCATACCTTTCCCTGGGATCTGACTGAAGCCTGAGGCTCAGCTCCCACCCCCGCCTGACCCGGTGGATGAGCAGACCAGCCTCTTGGACTGGTGAGTGCTGGTCGGCACCGATCCCCTGCGGGAATCTCTCCACTTTGCCCTCTGCACCCTGTTGCTTCACTCTCCTCCACGGCTCTGAAGCTTCCCCTTCCGCCACCCGCAGTCTCCACCTGTGAAGGGGCTTCTAGTGTGTGGGAACCTTTCCTCCTTCACGGCTCCCTCCCACTGGTGCAGGTCCCATGTCTATTCTTTTGTCTCTGTTTATTCTTTTTTCTTTTGCCCTACCCAGGTATGTGGGGAGTTTCTTGCCTTTTGGGATGTCTGAGGTCTTCTGCCAGCATTCGGTGGGTGTTCTATAGGAGAAGTTCCACATGTAGATGTATTTCTGATGTATCTGTGAGGAGGAAGGTGATCCCCCTGTCTTACTCTTCCGCCATCTTCTCGCTCCCCCCTCTGACTATTTTCCAACTAGAAAATTTCAGTCAATTATTGTTAGGTTAAATGCCTTATGATACATGGTATTCCATTTAGAATCATATGAAGCAAAATGCCTATTTATTTTTTTAACTTTACTGGAATCTGTTTTGAATGGAGGAAAACATTCTTCATCCTGTTACAAGTGCTCTATAATTTTTGCTCTGACTTTTGGCAATAACAAAGAAAAGCTTGTTGAAAGCCTATGATTATAGGAGTTTTATAAGGACAAATCATGGATGATAATTTGAGGCTATTAGGCCCTTTTCATCATGATAACTAGCAGGTATTTAATGCTTTGTGAACTTTTCCAAATTAATCATTAATTAATCCATTTATGAAGTCAGGTCAATCCTATTATATATTTTGTTGTGAGAAAAGAACATACAAAGATGAGATGAAAAGACTTTCTTAGGTTTCATAAGTAGTAACAAGTTTTGGGGAATATTTGATACTGAAGAATACAATAGTACTGAATGCTGTGAAAAAATTTCTCCCTTGATGCAGTTTGAGACAGTTCTGAAGAGCTTGCAGACTATTACTAAATCAACTTAGAATATTGTAAGTCAAAGATTATCTATCTTTATAAAAATTATGAATTGCATATTGGAAACATTTTTGTGAGGCACTGTAATAGCTAACATGGGTTTGTGCTGTATAAAGAGATTTTAAATAGTTGAGGAAGGAGAATTCATTTGATTGTTACAAAGTCAGTGCCAGCACAATGAATATAGTGTAAAGTGCAGAAAGAAAGGTGAAAAGACTAGAATTCCTAGAGTATTGTTGACAGCAAGTAGAAATCTATACAGTATGGTAGAGTAGCTCTTAGTAAAGAGCATATTAACTTGTGTCACAATTTAAAAAGAAGAAGAAAAAGTCAAAATGGTTGAAAATATGTATTTCATACTATTTTGAATTCCTATACTCAGTGTTAACACCCAAGTCCTTAGGTAACAAGACCAATAACTCCCTTCCCAGGCATATACAATATCAGCATGCATATTAAGTACTCTAGTTTTCAGTACCTTCTTTAGTATTAGAGTACAAATTTCCATCTCATGAACTTGATTTTATTTTTAAAATAATTCAAAAATCCCTCTATGTATTTCAACCAGAATTTCTAGGTGTCACTAGGAGAAGGTTTTCAGGTTTTGTTATCCTGCCATATTGAAGTAGAAGTCAGTGAATAACTTCCAAAGATGGTTTATAATCACTTAAGCATCAGTGCTCTCTTCTATTTTTAATGTTTGTCTAGTTGTTTCAATTCCTTATTTTTGAAAATTTACAATGTTTCCAATTTTTAGCTATTATGGAAAAAGGTTCTGATGAACATCTTTGAACAAGAATATTTCTTATATGGAATCTGAAACTACCTTTCAACTGACCTGGAAAGATAGCTTTCCTCTCATGAAAATAGATGCGATTAGCAGAGTCACCATTTTTCTTATAGGAAGTATGCCAAGATCTGTGTGCCATTTTCAAGTAAAAAGCTATGTAATTTCAATGACGGAGGAGAACTTATAATGTGAGTTTGTATTGCTATGTTGCTTATGAATCAACTTCGCTTGATATGTTGATTTGTTCATTATTTCATTTATAGAAATGATAGGGAAATTTTTATTTATCATTTTCCTAAATAAGTAGTTTTTTTCAAGTTTAGATCAGAAGTCATGAAAATTTCTGTTTATTCTCTAAGTGAAAAAAGAAAAAGGAAGAAAAATAAAGGTTCCCACATTCCTACCTCTGGGAACTGATACGTGGCCATTCTTACAGGTGCTTATCATCAGGCTTTGGCAGGCCTCCTTACTAATTGTGACCACCACTATTTGTAAATTAGTTTGTTCTTCACTAGGGGTCCACAATCTATAACTGTGGGCTAATTCCAGCCTATGGCCTATTTTTACATAGTTTCCAGTTAAGAATTACTCTTACATTTTTATAAGATTTTTTTTAAGTCAAGAAAAAATAATATTTAATAAAATATGAAAATTATACAAAATTCAAATTTCAGTGCCCATAATTAAAGTGCTATTGGAGCACAGCAACAGTTATTTGTTTATATATTGCCTATGTCTGCTTTTGCATTGCACCACCCGAGTTGAGTAGTTGCCACAGAGACTTTATGGCCTAAAAAGCCAAAAATATTTACTATCAGGCTATTTGCTATAAAGTGTGCTAACTCCTGTTCTATAATAACTGTAGATGCTTGAAGATTTCCACAGTTAGAGAGTGGCAGGAAGTTAATATCTTGCATGATAACTGTCAGGAAATAAAAGGTAAGTGAAACTCTTTAACTAGCCTTAGTCTCTGCCTATGATCATGTGGGTTTCAATTTTGTTGTGATCACAGTATTCAAATGCAATAGAGCACTGAAGAGAAGTAGGCAAAATGTTCTAAAAAACATATCTTTGAGCTTATCTGATAATTTCTTAAATTGTATTTCTGAGAGCTGGACCTAATTGTATGCACACATGTAAAATATTGGTATATATTGTCCCACTCTTGTGTGTAAAGATAGTGCAAATTTTCATACAAAACTGGAGAGCTTAAAAGGGACTATTTTCCCATACCCTGTTTAAATATATGTATGTGAGTATGTGTGTGTATATTTATTCCAATTTTAAAGTTGAAAAATTATCCTGTTGCTCAATTCCAGTTCTAATTTATCTGTTTACCTACATTGCTTCTATTAGTGTTTATTCAATTTTATGGATCAATTTTGATTACTCAAGTTAAATTAATATTTTTACTATAATAAAAGTATATCCAAATAGAAGTATTTTATATCTTTTATATCAAAATCTGAAATTGTTTACTCTTTGGCTTAAAAAACACAACAGGACATCATTCTCTGACTGGTGGTAGTTAATGGAAATTCAGTCATAATAATTCAGGTTCAATATTAAGTTCAATATGTTTGAGCCTTTTATTCTGTCTTATTTTAATGTCAGTATATGCCACAATACCATTGCTTTCTATGTTCAAGTCTCAAAAGGGATGGGTTAAGATCTTTGGAGATGCTTTCCCCTTTGTTATTAAAGATTACATCGCAGATTCTCTTTCTGTAAGCTTTGTTTATAATTTTTTATACTGTAATATTATATTATACTATTGTTTATAATATTTTGTTTTAAGATTATACTTATTCTTTGTTACCATTCTTAGAAGACTGAAGATAAGCTAATCTTACCACACAGAAATAAGGGTTAACATCACACAATAATATCAATCCTTCCATCTTTTTTGTTATTTACACAAATGTACACACTTTTGTACTGTGTGTGCTTCATAAAATATATTTCATCTATTTCTATTATATATTTCATAAAAACAATGAATGTATTTTCTAAATCTATATTTTAGAAGGCATTTTTGTTTCCATATGCTTTAAATAAAAATATCATGATCACTATAAAAGAACTGTCATCATGTCTCCCTAAGACATAGTTTTTCAATTAGCATAAATATCTTTCTATGTCAATCAATTTTTAGTTAGCACACAATTTTTACTGGCTGCCTTAACTTCCATTGTATTGATGTGCCTTGATTTATTTAGGTATTTATATCTCATTTGAAATTCAGATTGTTCTCCCTGCCTCACTATTATATAGTGTTTTGATACGCATCCATTTTATATAGGTTTATATTTTTTAAAGATTTTTTTAAGGTAGAATTAGAGAGTTGAAAAGTTTGCAAATTTTTATGGCTTTTGGTATAACTTGTCAATTATAATCTGTCAATCAGATTATTTATAACAGTTTGCTCTCTCACCAGAACTGAATAATATTTAAGTTCGGCTTGGATTGCCAATAAAATAAGGATAATAATATCATAAATATGGTTAAATTTTTAAAAGTAAATGATTTATATTATTTTATAGGATGGTATTTGGGTAAGAGCTACCTTTATAAATGAAGTGTGACCTTTTAAAAAAATAACTACGTTTTATAGTATTTAAGTGAAGTAACTTTGTGGGGGGAGCTGTGCTTTGTTACCTGCAATACAGAACAAAGTATTATTTTTAATTGGATGTCAACATTTGCCTAACTGAGAAACATAAATATTTGGAAAAAACATTGTGGTACATGTATGGTAGAAAAATATACCATACCAAAAATCAATTCCTTGCTACGACTTAGTTACCTATCTCTCTTTTTAAAAATCATTCTAAGTATGAAAACACTTATAAATTTGGAGTTGTGCCTTTTAAAATACAAGCTGGTAAACTATATTGGTGTGTTAAAAATCCTTGACCTATCTTTTACTAATTCCTAAGGTCTTAAGGAAATTCCCTGATGGGATCAAAGTTATATGTATAGGTTTTGACCTAAATATGTGGAAAACATCTTAGAGAGGCTATGCTTAGAGCTCTCATTCTAAATAAGTTTCTTACCTAGGTATCACTGTGCCAGAATATTCATCAATAAAGAATACTCACTTTCTGTTAACTGCTGTTTAACTTAACATTCTTCTTTAGGCAGGAAACATTAAGTCAGTAATACTGCTGTAGTTGATTTTATATTTGCCTAGTTTTTTATTATCTTTAGGTCATAGTGAGTATATAAAAACATTTGATATAATAAACGTGATGTATTAACCAACAGCAGATATAAGCAATCTTTCTTATTTACATGAAAAAACTCTTTTACATTACTTTTAATATTTTTCTTTTAAAATATAAAATATTTCAAGCATAAAGAAAATACCATATTTTATATTAAATACTTATAAGACAATTCCATTTTTCTCTCATCATGGGTATGAGCTAGAATAAAATTGCCTTATTGATTTAAGAGAGGGAACACAAATGAATTATGTTCTCATCACACTAACAAATTATGAAAAGCAAGAGAACAGTTTAATTGTGACAAAGTGTAATTAGGGACTTCCCTTGTGGTCCAGTGGTTAAGAACCCACCTTCCAATGCAGGGAATGTGGGTTCAATCTCTGGTTGGGGAACTAAGTTCCCACTTGCCACAGGGCAACTAAGCCTAAGCTACAACTACTGAGCCCATGTGCTCATGGACCACTAGTGGTCCAATTGGTGTTTATCATATTTTTCCTGGTCTCTGCTCACATTCCCATAACTTGTTTCATCACCCAGAAACCCCAAAATCCTTTTCCTTTTATTTAGCCTAACATGATCTATAAAGCCAAATTCTTACCACCATTTTGAGTTACTCATCTCTGGATACTCCCATGTATATTGATGATGCACATAGTAATGACTTTTGTTTGTTATTTTCTTGTTAATCTCTCTTTGACCAGTCTAATTTACAAGGCTCTTGGAGAACCTAAAATGGGTGGAGGAAGAGATTTTTTTTCTTCCCCAACATTAACATCTTAATTATTAGTAGAACACTAGGAGTATTACCATTAAACTTGGGAATACCATAAGGACATTTACATTCTGCACAATGATTAACTTTACTCTGGAAACATTCTTTAATGTAACAAACACACAAGGAGTCGGGGGGAGCAAATATTCTAAACAAAAATTGAAATTATTTAAATTTGATGTGTTTAAAAGTAGAGAATCACTGGAACTACTAAGATTACTAAAAGTGTAGGTAAATTTAACAATATAAATAACTGAACAGTTTCCCCTAATAGTACCCAAAACAATTTAGAAACTATGATGAATGAACAAGAATGTATATAATACTTTAATAAGAAAAGTTCAGTGTTTATATAGATTTAAAAATTGGACTGACTAGCATAAATTAGTAGTTGGTATATTTCTGCATTTATATTTCTCAAAAGGAAGATTCAATAATTCTAAAAAATCAACTTCTGTATAGCTTTTATTTTTAATATAATAAAAATAAAACCACATTTTAATTAGCAAAGTGATTTTAAAATGTTTTTAGAACAAAATAGAAATGAGAATAGCTAAACCACAAACATATTCCCAAGTATGAAAATTAATATGAAACTAGAAGAACAAAATATTGTGGGCTTCCCTAGTGGTGCCGTGGTTGGGAGTCCGCCTGCCAATGCAGGGGGCGCAGGTTCGTGCCCCGGTCCAGAAGGATCCCACGTGCCACGGAGCGGCTGGGCCCGTGAGCCGTGGCTGCTGAGCCTGCGCGTCCAGAGCCTGCACTCCACAATGGGAGAGGCTACAACGGTGAGAGGCCCGTATACCGGAAAAAAAAAATATATATATATATGTTGTGACAGTGGCACAGAAGTAAACAGAACATTGGATTAGAGCAGGGAGTCTTGAAAACAATTGCAAGGCATATACAAACTTAAGTTTATCTGAAGTCATTATTTCAAATCAGTGCAAGAAAGGATGCACCAGTCAATAAGTAGTGCTATGACAAGTACTTGGATACAGATAGAGAGATGATAGATAGGTAGGTAGGTAGGTAGATAGATAGAAGAAAGAAAGAAAGAGGGAGAGAGAGAGAGAGAGAGAGAGAGAGAGAGAGAGAGAGAGAGAGAGAGAGAGAGAGAGAAGAAAGAAAGAAAGAAAGAAAGAAAGAAAGAAAGAAAGAAAGAAAGAAAGAAAGAAAGAAAGAAAGAGAAAGAAAGAAAGAAAGAAAGAAAGAAAGAAAGAAAGAAAGAAAGAAAGAAAGAAAGAAAGAAAGAAAGAAAGGAAAGAAGGAACGAAGGAACAAAGGAAAGAAAAATAAGATAATATTTCCCTGAGTAAAAAATGCAGAAAACTGACTCAGGGACCCAAAACAAAATGGAGCCAGGAATCCATGGCAAACCATGACATACTCTGTGTTCTCAAAGGACCACAGAATGAAGCCACATGAACTTTTGATTCTGCCAAATCTTCTGCTTGGAAACTTCCTATTTGAAAAAGACAATAACAGCTAATCATCAAGGAGTTGCAGTCAGGCTGTAAATGTCACCCACACTCCTTTGAGTTTCCCAAATCTCCTTTTTGTGGTTTTTGCCTTTAAAAAGCCCTCAGCCCCCCTCTTCTCTCCAGAAGCATACATTTGGTTAGAGTTTATGGCTTTGTATCCCTGGTTTGCAAACCCTGTGAAAAATAAACTTCCCTTTTGTTTCAAGACCACCCCAATTCATTCCTGGGTTTTATTTCTAATTTAGGACAACATTCTTTGGTGTCAGAAGTGGGATCTGAAGTGACACTCCAGACCCTTCTCTACACCATCCTGGACCAATGCATCAGCATCTGCATGAGTCCCTTGGGTTCAGTTGATCCTTAGTGGTGTTGAGAATCAGCAGGGTAAGTCATCTCAGATCCAAGACCTTCTATATCTTTGTGGTTGGTGTCTCAGGCACTTTATTTATGCTTCTCCACACCCCTCCTCATAAGGATGGGACTTAGTAGCCTAACTCAGTAGTATTCACAGGGAGGAGTTACAGATAAGAGCTGTTTCCAGTTCTCTGTTAACAGATAAAGAATACACATAAATATGGGGAACCTCTGTTCTGAAAAAACTACAGATAGCCAACTTCTCTGTGGAATAAAAAGGTGATTTAAAATTCTGTTGGTCCATTTGGGACCCACTTGGCATCTCTAAATTGGTTTATTTGCATGTTCAACTAGAAAGACAAGAATATTGGACCCATCAAATTTAATGGGAAATTTATTTTAATTGCTACTTCAATACTTTCAAAAGAAATCAGGAATCCCTGTGCCCTGACACCACACTGAAAACAAATAATTCTAAATTAATCAACAAGTTGCAAAAGTTAGAAGAGGTTAATTGCAGTAGCAAAATCTCATCCTACTGCTCCTCTTCTTTCTCATGCTCTTACACTGCCTCTCACTATACTTCTCCACTGCCCCTCCTACCCCTTATTGTCCCTTTCAAGGTCAATCCTATGGGAAGAAAAATAAGTGACCTCCTCGACACTGAGAAAGTTACTCAGTTGAAAGACACTAAGCAAATTGCTTAGTTGAAAGACACCAAGATGGTTGCTCAGTTGAAACTGGGAAGATTTGGACAGGGTAGGTTTTTTCTTGAATTAGCTACATTAACAGTGTTTGTCAGAATAAAAATGAGGATACCATATGAGAACTGTTAGCTCTGAAGATAATGGACAATGTTTCTTCCAGGCCAGCTATGACACTCTCAGGCAACTGAGAAACTTGTGGTAATGGTAGAAGCAAATTCTCATACTGTGCAGCAGTCCCATAGGGAAACCCACTCATTAATATAAAAAACTACTTGGGGGGACTTCCCTGGTGGTCCAGTGGGAAGACTCCATGCTCCAAGTGCAGGGGGCCTGGATCCTATCCCTGGTCAGGGAACTAGATCCTTCATGCATGCCACAACTAAGAAGTCTGCATGTTGCAACTAAGTAGCCTGCACGCTGCCACTATGAGCCCGCATGCCACAATGAAAATCCCACGTGCCACAACTAAGACTCAGCACTGCCAAAATAAATAAATAAATATTAAAAAATATCTTTAAAAACTTTTAAAATAAGAAATATAAAATTACTTGGGGATGCTCACATAAGGATTGGCCCTCTAAGTGCTTTGAACACCCAGAGGAATTTTATACTGCCAGAGGGAGAAACTGAGACACATGGAAAAGGTTAAATAACTCTAGGGTAACACCTAGAGGAGTTAAGCTCACAAACAACACACTGACCCACCACACAGTTTTCATAATAATTTTGTCTCACAAACCAACTTTAAAATGGGAAATAAAGTCCCCAAAACAGGAGAAAAAAGGGGCACCAGACAGCCATCGCTGACTAATAGTCCAACTGAATTTATGTATGTATGGAATATATACTTGCCAGTACTTACTTAAATGGGAACTAACGGAGATCTTGCCCTGAAATGGTCAAGAGAATACTTTGTTGACATTCCAAATTGGTTTTTGCATATGCAGCTGGAGAAAACTGGCTTGATAAACCATCTTTTCATAATTCTGACCTTAAGGGAACAAAAAGTCCTTCTAGGTGGAGCTTACATTTATCCCCCCTTCTGCCTTTGAGATGTAAATGTTCTACCAGTCTTCTCAGGGAACTCTTACCTACACCATTTCCAATTCCTGAGACTGGGGGAAAAAAGGAGGGTGAGGGAAGAAGCTATTTTAAACTCAAATGAGTAAACTTGTTTCAACTGTTATTCATAAACTAGTGAGTTTTATATTGTAGTACCTGATTCATGACAAAATCTTAAAATGAAAACTCTGAGCTCTCTGTCTGTGTCTATCTGGATGTATGTGTGTATATGTATGTACATTATTAATATATATTTCTAACTTAATATGGTATTGCCAAAATTAACTAGTGAATGAACTCTATTTACTTGACTTAAAGAGAATTAAATACTTATATAAATTCTCAGAAATGTAAGAGTTAGCCCAAATAAAATTCAAGTTCACATGAGCTGGGAAATATTAAGTATTAAATTAATATTTGATATTAAAATTAGTTTGTTGGTTTAATTAATACAGACATGTCTTCAGAGTCATCAACATTAAGTATAATACTTTTATTGTACTTAGGATTACTAAAAGTCAAATAAGATCATATTATCTATGTTATAAAATTTGTCAGAAAGTATAACTTGGTATGATAATGTTTTTGTAAGTACATTAAATGCAAATGGGGTAATAGATTTTTGGTTAATTCTTTAAGAATAATTATGCTTTATGATATGTCTACTGAAAATTAGTTTTTCTAAACCTTTTTGGTAACTTGAAATGTTAGAGTTTTGCTAAATTGTTTAATGCTAGAAATTTATTGAATGTCTAGCTCATTTCCAAACAAGATAAAATACTGAAACAGTAATTACCAAACATAAGCTTCCTTTTACAGAGAAACTAAAGATGTTTAGGGCTATTAATTAAAAATTTTGATGCCACCCTGAGAAATTTTCTATAAAAGGCAGATATTTTTAGAAAATATAAATAATATCTATAAATTTGCAAATCTGCAGACTGCTAATATAAAAGACAGTTCAAAATTGCTTATTTCTTAATTTTCACTAGAAATTAGATTTTTAAAGATTAAGAATTCTGATTATTATATGTAATTAAAACTACTAAAAGTAATAAGGAAAACATATGTGTATGAAAAGAAAAACGTATAAGGAATAGAAATGAATTTTGTTAAAGGAAAATAAAATAAATGTGTCCTAAAGAGAGATTTAAAAAGAGAGAAAAAGAGACAAGGAAACCATAGGACAAAGTCTGAAAGTAGGAAAAGGAAGTTGTAGAAAGTTTATGGAAAAGAAACCATGAGAAAAAGAGTTGTATTATATGGGTAAATGTTATTAATATAAATGTTGTAGAAATTATATAAAATCTCTATATTTGAATATATCCTGGTGTAGTGTTATAATTCTAGCTATTACCTTAAAATGCTTTATATCACAGAAATAACCAAATTTCTTTGTTAATTACATTATAATCAGATCTTCAACCATTCTATTTTAAGTCTTTTGTTATTTATAGTTAAATGACAAAAGAGTTATTGCTTTACTCTGATGCTTTTACAAGAATGAATATCTTCAAGAAGATTCATAGAAAGGATTTTTTTGACAAAAATAGGTGTCTGATAACTTTCAGATCTACAGAAGGGAAATGGAAAACCTGATGGCTTTATAAACTGCTAACAAAAGATCAAGATGAACAAGTATTCATTATATAGTGAAACCACGCACCTCAGACTAGGACTTGAACCCATGTGCCGGACTCAAACCCAGCCAAAACTCACATTGGGAGTTGAACCCAGGTGACTGTGACTCAAACCTGGCCAAAACCCTGATTGAGACTTGAACACATACAGCCAAGTCTCAAACCTGGCCAAAATCTATAGTTTTCCAACTGAGATCAAACACCTGGTTTCAGGACTTAATGAAGCTCAGGTTCTTGATGTCTCATCACAGAAAGAATTCAGTGAGAGACAAAGTGATAGGTAAGAAGTGGATTTATTTAGAGAGAAACACACTACACAGACTGTGGGCCATCTCAGAAGGTGAGAGCAAGACCAGGGTATGGGTTTGTCAGTTTTTATAGGGGTGGGTAATTTCATAGGCTAATGAGTGAGAGGAATATTACAGCTATTTGGGGAAGCCGTGGGGATCTCCAGGAATTGGGCCATTACCCACTTTTAGATTCTTATGGTCAGCCTTGGAACTGTCATGGCACTTGTGGGTGTGGCATTTAGCTTGCTGATGTGTTAAAATGAGCATATACTGAAGCTCAAGGTCTAGTGGAAGACCACTTGTCTGCCATCCTGGACCCAATTGGTTCTAATCAGTTTATGTCATGTCCTCAGGCTATGTCAATCTTTCAAGGGTTGTGCCCTGCCCCCTTCCCTCCTGTTTCAATAGGACTGAATGAACTGATGCATATGCCGATAACTTTTATAATTTTTTGCCTGAAATATTACTGGCTTTTTAATTTTGTTTTCCAGACATGAGAAAACCTTTCCCCTTAAACTGTGACTTGTAGAAATTTAATAAAGTATACTTTGGTAAACAAATATAACATATTTACCTTTTTCTCTCTATGTGATCTTTCCAGAATTCGGAAACTCTTAGTGAGTAATCTTGCTTTTATAGCAATATAGATATTTATGTAAATTCCAAAAGAATCTGTTCTTTTTATAAGAGAATGCAATTGGAAACTTTGGTTATATTACCAAGTCTTTGACAGAAATGTCATATTTGCAAGAAATAAGCATAGACTCAGATATGACAGACAGCTTTAAAGAACTAAGATGGACTTTATGGAGGCATAAAACATCTTGGAAAACAGCTTGATGCCTTGCTTAAAGGGTTCCCATCACTTTACTAGGTGAGTAAGGAAAGTCATTTCCTGGCTGAAGTTTATTTGGACCCTGCCTCTTAGACTGTATAACTTCCTTTGTGACCTATAAATCTTCCAGAAGAGACATCTTATCTCTGAAACTAAGTGAAGCCCTCTGGGGTTCCCAGGCACTGAAACCAAGTGGGGTCTGGGCATGATGGCCTCCTTTTGTCCACCATTTCTTATAGGCAAGGTTCCAGTCTCCATGACCTTCCCTGAGTTCCAAAGGGCTCATTCAAACAGTAGCTAATCAAGGGAGGAACAGCCAAGAAACCACATGAGGCAAGATTAAAGGGACAAGAGAAAGTCATCAAGATTAGGAGATGACCACTGGAGATGAGATTAAGGGAGTGCAAGCCCTGCTCACACCCTAATCTTGTCAGAGTCCCCACCTTTGAACCACTCTTATAAAATTCTTCATAGAATCCTCTGGGTTTGAGACACATAGTTTTTCGAGGCAGAAGCCTGGTGTGTTACCCTTTGGCTGGCAAAGCAATAAACCTATCCTTTTCTATTTCACCCAAAACTCTGTCTCTGGGATTTGATTCGGCACTGGTGTACAGAGAGAGCGAGTTTTCAGTAATACCTCCTACTCATGTTATGCTGTCTTCAGAACCTTGACTGAATCAACCAATGAATGACTCTAGGCAGACAATGGATGACCTCTGTCCCCAAACCTCAATTAACTTGCAAACAGGTGCCTGAAAAACTCTATCTGCATGATCCAAGTTTCTCAATTTTCTGTTTAAGTCCCTAATAAGCCCTGGGTCTCTCCATAGGCCAAAATGGATCCAGAGCAGGTAATCATACAACTTCAGCAATGAAATAGGACATTACCAAAATTGATCATCAGTGCTGTCTTTGGCAGGTTTTGATCAAAAGGGAGAAATTTTGAAATAAAATGAACCTTAGGAAAGAACAGAGAAAATTGACTCAATGTGGTTAACAGGGACCCAAAATAAAATGAAGTCAGGAAGCCATAACAGACCTGGGGTTTAGTCACATACTTTGTGTTCTCAAAACAAAAAACAAACAAATGAAAACAAACAAACAAATGAACAAAACACAGAAAAAAGCCACAACCCAATCAAAAAATGGACAGAAGACCACAAAAGCTAAACAGATATTTCTCCAAGGAAGACATACAGATGGCCAACAGGTACATGAAAAGATGTTCAACATCATTAATTATTAGAGAAATGCAAATCAAAACTACAATGAGGTATCACCTCACACTGGTCAGAATGGCTATCATCAAAAAGTCTACAAATAATAAATGCTGGAGAAAAGGGAACTCTGCTATTTTGTTGGTGGGAATGTAAATTGGTGCTGCTACTATGGAGAATAATATGGAGGTTCCTTAAAAAACTAAAAATAGAGTTACCATATGATCCATGAATCCCCCTGCTGGGCATATATCCAGAAAAGACAAAAACTCTAACTTGAAAAGATACATTCACCCCGATATTCATAACAGCACTATTTACAATAGCCAAGACATGGAAGTAATCTAAATGTCCATCAACAGATGAATGGATTTTTAAAAAAAGGGATATACATATATACATATATATATACAATGGAATATTACTCAGCCATAAAAAAGAATGAGATAATGCCATTTTCAGCAACATGGTAACATGGGTGGATGTAGAGATTATCATGCTAAATGAAGTAAGTCAGAGAAAGACAAATATCATATGATACACTTGTATGTGTCATCTTAAAAATGACGCAAATGAACTTATTTACCAAACAGAAATAGACTCACAGACACAGAAAACAATTTTATGATGGACACATTACCCAAGCCAGTCTAATCTGAAGATATGTTAGTGCTTTGCTGGAGCTGTCTGAAAAGACTTGCTGACTTTTGCTGGGATTGATGATGTGATGAAGCAAGACTGCAGATTCCAGGGCCATCATGTGAAATTGAGTCCAGAATCAGACATAACTGAATTGTGACTTTTCTGTGGATATTTCATATACATGAGCTAATGTATTTCTTCTTGTTTTAGTATGTTGGAATTGAGATTTCTCTTACTTGAAATGGAAAGATTGATGAAAGGGTCTTGCCCTAATATTACTGGAGGGTATCAGCCAACACTGTTCTCATTTCCAAAGTCCCTCCACTATGACCATGTCAAAGCAGTTATCAGACTCTTCTCCTTGCTCACTCTGTTCCAACCACACTAGCCTCTTTGCTGTTGCTTCAATATGGGAGTCTGCAGCATCCCTGGGCCTTTGTAACTATTTTCCTTTTGCCTGAGAAACTCCCAAATATCCGCATGGTTCATTCTCTCCCTCCTATGGACAGTTTCTCAATGTAACATTCTTAGAGAGAAGACTTTTGTTACCTTTCTATTAAAAATTATAAATATTCATGAACTCCTGTAAGCTTTATTTTTTCCCCTTAACACTAGTAGCCATTTAATATACTATAAATATTTACTCATTTGTCAAATTATTACTTATCTTTTCCCTAACACACACTTAAATGAATATGTTAATTTTCTCCATTTGGTTCATTTGTATTATATTGCCTAGAACAGTATCTGATGCATTATAGGTACTCAATACATATTTTTGAACAGATGAATAAAATATTTTTAAGCATCAACTATGTGTCAGATGCTATTTTAGATTCTAGATATACATAAGTAAATATAACTGGCATTGGGTCTTTTGCAGAAAGAATTTATAGCCGAAAAGGAGAAATAGTAAGCAAATAATTAATTTTAAGCTCTACAAGGTCGAGGACACTGTCTTTTTCATCATTATATCCACTGCACTTATCACACAACCAGGAGTTAGATACAAAATTTTTAAATGGTTGAACAAATGAATAATCTTCCTTTCAAAACATGATTTGTCTCACTTGGGTGATTTGAACAACTTGAGTAAATTGAACAAGCTATAATAATTGTATTCTCATTTCTAAAGTTGCAATCATACCAGTTGCCTTCCTTATTAGAAAAATATCAAGCCAAGATAATGAGACTATGTATATGAAAATATTTTAAAAGTCATGAAATAGTGTACAAACAAAAATATTATTACAGTTATTGCTTCTATGTGTTAAATAAGATTGTCATAATATAATTATTTGAGGTAATATATAATATAGGCTTTCCATTGAGAAAATAAACTTATTATATTAAAACAGACATTATGATATTAAGTATTTATTAAAATAAGATTTTTACATAACATAATTTTTTATTAATTATCCTGATCACAGTTGTTAGCATTTAATGCCTTTCAAAAGCATCACTCAATGCACAGCAAATTCATTAACTCTCTTCAGCTCCTCTACACTTTTGAAAAAAAACCCCATAGATTTGGAACACATGCAATCAACACCTACTAATATTTATCAAAAAATCTGTTGACAAGGTCTTGTTATCATCATATTTTATTAACTTGTACACTAAATTATATATTTTTTGTAATTTACTAACAATATTTTTTAAATCTCATATAGAAAAAATATTTTACATTAATGTTTGTGTTATCCTTACACTGGATATTGCAAACATCTTCAACAAGAATATTGTAAATGTCATTCTTGACAAATCATCATCGTGAGTATATATTTTAACATTATATCTTTCATAAAAAAATAGTGACTGAATCATAATATATTATTATTTGCTTTATTTATTTTTATTTGATTACCTTTATTTTTTCTCAATCCTCCTAAGTTGACTTGTTAAACTGAATTGCTAATTGTTTAATCTATAAAAAAAACACTAATTTATTATACTGTGTGACCCCTCTTTGTACTTGACACTCTTAATATATCTTTTATTATTTGTCAAACAAGACTGCTTTGTGCCCAAAATGCAACCTTTGCATTGCTTTAAATTTTATAAATTTTTTATTGCTTTATGTTAGAAAATATCCCTGAGAGGTGTTGGCGATGGCATTGAGTAACTTGTAGATGGATTCATTAAATCAGATTGGTTTCCTAGCTTAGAAATGTTATGTATGGAATGAGAGTATGATTCATGTTAAAGAGGAAGTAATGAGATGATGGGCTGCATGAAAAAAGTTGATGAAGGGAATACTTGGAAACTTAATGTAGTCAGAAAGATGCAGATGATAAAGGTATTTTCATATTCTATTGTAAAATTAGTTACATTAAACTGTGTTTCTTGGCTCACTTTCTAGTCTGTGAGCTACAAGATAACAGGGGTTTGGCATAATACCTAATGTGCAATAGGTGCTGACTAAAGTTTTGTTTTGTTTTGTTTTTTTAACATCTTTATTTGAGTATAACTGTTTTACAATAGTGTGTTAGTTTCTCCTTTACAACAAAGTGAATCAGCTATACATATACATATGTTCTAATAACTCTTCCCTCTTGTGTCACCCTCCCTCCCACCCTCCCTATCCCACACCTCTAGGTGGTCACACAGCACAGAGGTGAACTCCCTGTGCTATGCTGCAGCTTTCCACTAGCTATCTAATTTACATTTGGTAGTGTGTATATGTCCCTGCCACTCTCTCACATCATCACAGCTTACCCTTCCCCCAACCCATATCCTCAAGTCCATGTTCTAGTAGGTCTGTGTTTTATTCCCATCCTACCACTAATCTCTTCATGACATTTTTTTTTTGATTCCATATATATGTGTTACCATACGGTATTTGTTTTTTTCCTTCTGACTTACTTCACTCTGTATGACAGACTCCAGGTCTATCCACCTCATTACAAATAACTCAGTTTCATTTCTTTTTATGGCTGAGTAATATTCCATTGTATATATGTGCCACATCTTCCTTATCCATTCATCTGTTGATGGACACTTAGGTTGCTTCCATGTCCTGGCTATCGTAAATAGAGCTGCAATAAACATTTTGGTACATGACTCTTTTTGAATTATGGTTTTCTCAGGGTATATGCCCAGTAGTGGGATTGCTGGGTCATATGGTAGTTCTATTTGTAGTTTTTAAAGGAACCTCCATACTGTTCTCCATAGTGGCTGTATCATTTTACATTCCCACCAGCAATGCAAGAGTGTTCCCTTTTCTCCACACCCTCTCCAGCATTTATTGTTTCTAGAGTTTTTGATGATGGCCAATCTGGCCGGTGTGAGATGATATCTCATTGTACTTTTGATTTGCATCTCTCTAATGATTAATGATGTTGAGCATTCTTTCATGTGTTTGTTGGCTATCTGTATATCTTCTTTGGAGAAATGTCTATTTAGTTCTTCGGCCCATTTTTGGATTGGGTTGTTTGTTTTTTTGTTATTGAGCTGCATGAGTTGCTTATAAATTTTGGAGATTAATCCTTTGTCGGTTGCTTCATTTGCAAATTTTTTCTCCCATTCTGAGGGTTGTCTTTTGGTCTTGTTTATGGTATCCTTTGCTGTGCAAAAGCTTTTAAGTTTCATTAGATCCCATTTGTTTACTTTTGTTTTTATTTCCATTTCTCTAGGAGATGGGTCAAAAAGGATCTTGCTGTGATTGATGTCATAGAGTGTTCTGCCTATGTTTTCCTCATAGAGTTCGATAGTGTCTGGCCTTACATTTAGGTCTTTAACCCATTTTGAGTTTATTTTTGTGTATGGTGTTAGGGAGTGTTCTAATTTCATACTTCTACAGGTAGCTGTCCAGTTTTCCCAGCACCACTTATTGAAGAGGCTGTCTTTTCTCCACTGTGTTTCCTTCCCTCCTTTATCAAAGATAAGGTGACCATATGTGTGTGGGTTTATCTCTGGGCTTTCTATCCTGTTCCATTGATCAATATTTCTGTTTTTGTGCCAGTACCATACTGTCTTGATTACTGTGACCTTGTATTATAGTCAGGGAGCCTGATTCCTCTAGGTCCATTTTTCGCTCTCAAGATTGCTTTGGCTATTCGGGGTCTTTTGTGTTTCCATACAAACTGTGAAATTCTTTGTTCTAGTTCTGTAAAAAATGCCAGTGGTAATTTGATAGGGATTGCATTGAATCTGTAGTTTGCTTTGGCTAATAGAGTCATTTTCACAATGTTAACTCTTCCAATCCAAGAACATGCTATATTTCTCCACCTATTTGTATCATCTTTAATTTCTTTCATCAGTGTCTTATAGTTTTCTGTATATGAGTCTTTTGTCTCCTTAGGTAAGTTTATTCCTAGATATTTTATTCTTTTTGTTGCAATGGTAAATGGGAGTGTTTTCTTAATTTCATTCTGAGATTTTTCATCATTATTGTATAAGAATGCCAGAGATTTCTGTGCATTAATTTTGTATCCTGCTACTTTACCAAATTCATTGATTAGTTCTAGTAGTTTTCTGGTAGCATCCTTAGTATTCTCTATGTATAGTATCATGTCATATGCAAACAGTGAAAGCTTTACTTCTTCTTTTCCTTTTTGGATTCCTTTTATTTCTTTATTTTCTCTAATTGCTGTGGCTAGAAATTCCAAAACTAGGTTGAATAAGAGTGGTGAGAGTGGGCAACCTTGTCTTGTTCCTGATCTTAGTGGAAATGGTTTCAGTTTTTCACCATTGAGAATAATGCTGGCTGTGGGTTTGTCATGTATGGCCTTTATTATATTGAGGAAAGTTCCCTCTATGCCTACTTTCTGCAGGGTTTATATCATAAATCGGTGTTGAATTTTGTCAAAAGCTTTCTCTGCATCTATTGAGATGATCATATGATTTTTCTCCTTCAGTTTGTTGATATGGTGTATCACGTTGATTGATTTGCGTATATTGAAGAATCCTTGCATTCCTGGAATAAACCCCACTTGATCATGGTGTATGATCCTTTTAATGTGCTCTTGGATTCTGTTTGCTAGGATTTTCTTGAGGATTTTTGCATCTATGTTCATCAGTGATATTGGTCTATAGTTTTCTTTCTTTGTGACGTCTTTTTCTGGTTTTGATATCAGGGTGATGGTGGCCTCATAGAATGAGTTTGGGAGTGTTCCTCCCTCTGCTATATTTTGGAAGAGTTTGAGAAGGATAGGTGTTAGCTCTTCTCTAAATGTTTGAGAGAATTTGCCTGTGAAGCCATCTGGTCCTGGGCTTTTGTTTGTTGGAAGATTTTTAATCACAGTTTCAAGTTCAGTGCTTGTGATTGGTCTGTTTATATTTTCTATTTCTTCCTGGTTCAGTCTCTGCAGCTTGTGCATTTCTAAGAATTTGTCCATTTCTTCCAGGTTGTCCATTTTATTGGCATAGAGTTGCTTGTAGTAATCTCTAATAATCTTTTGTATTTCTGCAGTGTCCGTTTTTACCTCTCCTTTTTCAGTTCTAATTCTATTGATTTGAGTCTTCTCCCTTTTTTTCTTGATGAGTCTGGCTAATGGTTTATCAATTTTATTTATCTTCTCAAAGAACCAGCTTTTACTTTAATTGATCTTTGCTATTGTTTCCTTCATTTTTTTCATTTATTTCTGATCTGATCTTTATGATTTCTTTCCTTCTGCTAAATTTGGGGTTTTTTGGTTATTCCTTCTCTAATTGCTTTATGTGCAAAGTTAAGTTGTTTATTCGAGATGCTTCCTCTTTCTTAAGGTATGATTGTATTGCTATAAACTTCCCTCTAAAAACTGCTTTTGCTGTATCCCATAGGTTTTGGGTCATCGTGTCTCCATTGTCAATTGTTTCTAAGTACTTTTTGATTTCTTCTCTGATTTCTTCAGTGATCACTTCGTTATTAAGTAGTGTATTGTTTAGCCTCCATGTGTTTGTATTTTTTACAGATCTTTTCCTGTAATTGATATCTAGTCTCATAGCGTTGTGGTCAGAGAAGATACTTGATACGATTTGAATTTTCTTAAATTTGCCAAGGCTAGATTTGTGACCCAAGATATGATCTATCCTAGAGAATGTTCCATGGGCACTTGAGAAAAAAGTGTATTCTGTTGTTTTTGGATGGAATGTCCTATAAATATCAAGTAAATCCATCTTGTATAATGTATCATTTAAAGCTTGTGTTTCCTTATTTATTTTCATTTTGCATGATCTGTCCATTGTTGACAGTGGGGTGTTAAAGTCCCCTACTATGATTGTGTTACTGTCGATTTCCCCTTTTATGGCTGTTAGTATTTGCCTTATGTATTGAGGTGCACCTATGTTGGGTGCATAAATATTTACAATTGTTTTATCTTCTTCATGGATCAATCCCTTGATCATTATGTAGTGTCCTTCTTTGTCTCTTGTAATAGTTTTTATTTTAAAGTCTATTTTGTCTGATATGAGAATTGCTACTCCAGCTTTCTTCTGATTTCCATTTGCATGGAATATCTTTTTCCATCCTCTCACTTTCAGTCTGTATGTGTCCCTAGGTCTGAAGTGGGTCTCTTGTAGACAGCATATATATGGTTCCTGTTTTTGTATCCATTCAGCCAGTCTGTGTCTTTTGGTGGGAGCATTTAATCCATTTACATTTAAGGTAATTATTGATATGTGCATTCCTATTACAATTTACTTAATTGTTTCGGGTTGTTCTTGTAGGTCTTTTCCTTCTCTTGTGTTTCTTGCCTAGAGAAGTTCCTTTAGCATTTGTTGTAGAGCTGGTTTGGTGGTGCTGAACTCTCTCAGCTTTTGCTTGTCTGTAAAGGTTTTAATTTCTCCATCAAATCTGAATGAGATCCTTGCTGGGTAGAGTAATCTTAGTTGTAGGTTTTTTTCCTTCATCACTTTAAATATGTCCTGCCACTCCCTTCTGGCTTGTAGTGTTTCTGCTGAAAGATCAGATGTTAGCCTTTTGGGGATTCCCTTGTGTGTTATTTGTTGTTTTTCCCTTGCTGCTTTTAGTATGTTTTCTTTGTATTTAATTTTTGACAGTTTGATTATTATGTGCCTCGGCGTGTTTATCCTTGGGTTTATCCTCTATGGGACTCTCTGTGCTTCCTGGACTTGGTTGACTATTTCCTTTCCTATATTAGGGAAGTTTTCAACTATAATCTCTTCAAATATTTTCTCAGTCCCTTTCTTTTTCTCTTCTTCTTCTGGGACCCCTATGATTCGAATGTTGGTGCCTTTAGTGTTGTCCCAGAGATCTCTGAGACTGTCCTCAGTTCTTTTCATTCTTTTTTCTTTCTTCTGCTCTGCAGTAGTTATTTCCACTATTTTATCTTCCAGGTCACTTTTCCGTCCTTCTGCCTCAGTTATTCTGCTACTGATCCCGTCTAGAGTATTTGTCATTTCATTTATTGTGTTGCTCATCGTTACTTGCTTCCTCTTTATTTCTTCTAGGTCCTTGTTAACTGTTTCTTGCAATTTGTCTATGCTATTTCCAAGATTTTGCATTATCTTCACCATCATTATTCTGAATTCTTTTTCAGGTAGACTGGCTATTACCCCTTCATTTGTTAGGTCTGGTGTGTTTTTATCTTGTTCCTTCATCTGCTGTGTGTTTTTCTGTCTTCTCATTTTGCTTATCTTACTGTGTTTGGGGTCTCCCTTTTGCAGGCTACAGGTTCGTACTTCTATCTATTTTTGGTGCTGTCCCCAGTGGCCGATGTTGGTTCAGTGGGTTGAGCAGGTTTCCTGGTTGGGGGGACCAGTGCCCCTGTTCTAGTGGATGAGGCTGGATCCCGTCTCCCTGGTGGGCAGGTCCATGTCTGGGGGCGCGTATGGGGATGTCGGTAGCTTTACTGTGATTCTATGCAGCCTCTCTGCTAATGGATGGGGCTGTAGACCTGTCTCGCTCTTTGTTGGGTATAGGGTGTCCAGCACTGTTCATTGCTGTCCTTGAGTGAAGCTGGGTGTTGGTGTTGAGATGGAGATCCCTGGGAGATTTTCACCGTTTGATATTACGTGGAGCTGAGAGATCTCTTGTGGACCAGTGTCCTGAGGTTAGTTCTCCCACCTCAGAGACACAGCCTTGACACCTGGCTGGAGTGCCAAGAGCCTTTAATCCACTCGGCTCAAAACAACAGGAGAAAAAAGTAGAAAGGCAAGAAAAGAAGGAAGAAAGGAATAAGGGAGGGAAGGAAGGAAGAAAGGAAGGGAGGGAGGAAGAAAGGAAGGGAGGAAGGAAGGAGGGAATAATGAAAGGAAGGGAGGGAGGAAGAAAGGAGGGGAGCAAGGAAGGAGTTAATAAAGAAAGGAAGGGAGGGAGGAAGAAAGGAAGGGAGGAAGGAAGGAGGGAATAAAGAAAGGAAGGGAGGGAGGAAGAAAGGAAGGGGGAAGGAAGGAGGGATAAAGAAAGGAAGGGAGGGAGGAAGAAAGGAAGGGAGGAAGGAAGGAGGGAATAAAGAAAGGAAGGGAGGGAAGAAGAAAGGAAGGGAGGAAGGGAGGAGGGAATAAAGGAAGGAAGGGAGGAAGGAAGGAAGAAATAGGAAAGAAAGGAGGGAAGAAAGGAAGAAAGAAAGGGGAGAAGACAAAATAAAGTAGGGTAAAATACAGTTATTAAAATAACAAAATAATTATTAAGAAGAAAAATTTCTATTAAAGAAAAAAAAATATGGTCTGTCTAACCCCAGGACAAATGGTGAAAACAAAGCTACACAGACAAAATCTCACACAGCAGCACTCACATACACACTCACAAAAAGAAAAAAGGGGAAAATAATAGTATATCTTGCTCCCAAAGTCCACTTCCTCAACCTGGGATATTTCGCGGTCTATTCAGGTTTTCCATAGATGCAGGGCACTTCAAGCTGACTGTGGAGCTTTAACCCAGTGTTTCTGAGGCTGCTGGGAGGGACCTCCCCCTCTCTTTGTTCGCACAGCTCCTGGGGCTCAGCCCTGGACCTGGCCCCGCCTCTGCGCGCAGGTCGTCTGAGGGCGTCTGCCCTTCTCTCAGACAGGGCGGGGTCAAAGGAGCAGCGTTAATGGAGCAGCTGATTCGTGGTCTCTGGCTCACTCAGGCGGGGTTGGGGGGCCGGCTGGGGCACGGATGTGGGGCGAGTCTGCGGCGGCAAAGGCCAGTGTGACGCTGCACCGGCCTGCGGCGCACCGCGCCTTTTCCCGGGGAAGCAGTCCCAGGATCCCGGGACCCTGGCGGTGGCGGGCTGCACAGGCTCCCGGGAGGGGCGGTGTGGAGAGTGACCTGTGCTCGCACACAGGCCTCTTGGTGGCAGCAGTAGCAACCCTAGCGTCCCACACCCGTCTCTGTTGTCCGTGCCGACAGCTGCAGCTCGCGCCTGTTTCTGGAGTTCCTTTATGTGGTGCCCTTAGTTCCCTTTCCTCGCGCCCCAGGAAGTGAAGAGGCAAGAAATAGTCTCTTGTCTCTTCGGCAGCTCTGCACCCGTTTCTGGAGCTCCTTTAAGGGGCGCGCTTAAACCCCTCTCCTCGCACAGCAGGAGGTAAAGAGGGAAGAAAAGGTCTCTTGCCTCTTCGGCAGCTCCAGACTTCTCCCGAACTCCCTCCCGGCCAGCCATGGTGCACTAACCCCTTCAGGCTGTTTTCACTCTGCCAACTCCAGACCTTTCCCTGGGATCTGCCCGAGGCTCAGTTCCCAGCCCTGCCCGCTGCGGCGGGTGAGCAGACAAACCTCTCGGGCTGGTGAGTGCTGATCGGCACTGATCAGAGGAATCTCTCTGCTTTGCCCTCCGCACCCTGTTGCTGCACTCTCCTCCACGGCTTCGAAGCTTCCCCCCTCCGCCACCCACAGTCTCCACCTGCGAAGGGGCTTCTAGTGTGTGGGAACCTTTCCTCCTTCACGGCTCCTTCCCACTACCCAGGTACGTGGGGAGTTTCTTGCCTTTTGGGAGGTCTGAGGTCTTCTGCCAGCGTTCGGTGGGTGTTCTATAGGAGAAGTTCCACGTGTAGATGTATTTCTGATGTATCTGTGAGGAGGAAGGTGATACCCGCGTCTTACTCTTCCGCCATCTTCTCACTCCCCCCCCCCGACTAAAGTTTTGTTAAATAAAATAAGTTATCTTGCTTTGACAGTTTAGTATCCTAGAAAGTCTTCACTGTGACAGTTGCAGGATGATATTCAAGTACAGTGTGTGTGTGTGTGTGTGTGTGTGTGTGTGTGTGTTCTGAAGATATTTTATATACGTGAGCAGTGTAGCAGAAACCATATTTTTAGGGTATTTGTCATTAGATAAATTGTACCTACTGAGAATAACCTAGACAATAATTTTGAGGCCAAATAAAACGCATTAGGTTCTTATCAACTGGAAGAAAACTCACAAGAATAAACTTTCTGATGAACTTAAATTAAATACAACATAATTTGCTGAGGGAATTTGAAAACTTGGAACATCAGGAAAGGAGTTTTTAGGTTCCTACCTGCCAACTTACAGGCACTTATTAATCGCGTGGGATAGTCATTGTTTCAGTGGATAAGAAGTTCTACAAATAAAAGGAAGTAGGTACACCTGCTAAATGTTAGGATATGACAATAATGGAGTAACTAATTCAACAGCTGTTCTTGTATAATTTGAGTTTTGAAGCTTCAATATGTTTACCTTAAAAAAATAGTGAGGCTTGAAACAATTCTGAATGTATCAAATAAGATCCATGGAGAATAAACTTATACATTGTAGAGATTTGGTAGGGGGTTGTTATTAGTAAAGTGAATCCAACAGAAATTGGCAATTACTTTAGAAGTATTGTGTTTTTTGTTTACATTACAGAATGTATGCATATATTTTCTAACTTGTTCAAGTGCTTGCTCAGACCTGAACCTACAAAATATTCCTCTTTGTACACTGAAAAACTTAGTAATTTTTCTTACTGTGACAAAAAATTCCAAAATCTTCCATCTTTCTTTGACACACAGTTGTGACTAATGCATTATGCAAACTGCTGACAAACATAAGTCCAACCTTAAGGTTGGAATTTTAATGGTCAATACGAGCCACTGATGTATCTTCATTTTCCAGTGTCCTTATCAGTAGCTCCTGAGTCATCTCCTTAGTCATATTTAATGGAAAGCTCTTGTCTTACCTGGACAAGTCTCTAAATATCTTACAAAATCTAGTTAGGTTTATGTCATTAGGTCTTAGGTGTTCTCCACTACAGAACACCAAGATTCAATCATTTCTCTTTTCATGTTCATTCATATTTTGATATCTGTCTTAATATCCCAAACTACTCTGATAGATTCATGTGGACAGTTGCCACTAACTAATTTCAATTTTCATTATGATATATTTTTAAGAGCAGAAATAAGTTCTTCAGTATTAAAGTATTTACTCTTATTTCACAGAATTCTCACAAAAGTCTTATAATGCTATATCCTGCTATTTCATTGAAAATACATCTACAATTTTGAAGATAAAACTGAAAGTTATTATAAGGTTTCTAATCACATTTTCATACTATGGATTCCAATTATAATATGCCTTCCTAGACAGCTGCTTGCTTTCTTTAAACATAAACATCCTGGATTTTAATATTTGCTCCAGCATTTGGTTAAGTATTAGCTCCAACACTTGCTACTTTGGTGACTTTGAGGGAAACTACTTGAAATCTAGTTTTCTTATCAAGAGAATAAGGATAATAATAATACCTATTATCTTAGTCCTTTATGGCTATTATACCAAAATACTATGGGTGGGTGGCTTATAAACAACAGATTTTTTTTTTTCTTGCAATTCTAGAACCTGGGAAATCCAAGATTAAGTATCCAGCATGGTCACATTCAGGTGAGGGACCAATACCTTGTTCATAGACACCATCTTTTCTCTGTGTCCTCACATCGTGAAATGGGTGACGGATCTCTGTAAAGTCTCTTGTATAAGAACACTAATTCCATTCATGAGGGCTCAAACTCATAACCTAAGCACCTCCCAAATGCCCCACCTCCTAATACCATCACACTCGGCATTTTTCTTTTTCTTTTATATTTTTAAAATATCTTTATTGGAGTATAACTGTTTTACAATAGTGTGTTAGTTTCTGCTTTACAACAAAGTGAATCAGTTATACATATACATATGTTCCCATATCTCTTCCCTCTTGCGTCACCCTCCTTCCCACCTTCCCTATCCCACCCCTCTAGGTGGTCAGAAAGCACAGAGCTGATCTCCTTGTGCTATGCGGCTGCTTCCCACTAGCTACCTATCTTACATTTGGTAGTGTATATATGCCCATGCCACTCTCTCACGTCGTCACAGCTTACCCTTCCCCCTCCCCATATCCTCAAGTCCATGCTCTAGTAAGTCTGTGTTTTACTCCCGTCCTACCACTAATCTCTTCATGACATTTTTTTTTCTTAGGTTCCATATATATGTGTTAGCATATGGTATTTGTTTTTCCCCTTCTGACTTACTTCACTCTGTATGACAGACTCCAGGTCTATCCACCTCATTACAAATAACTCAGTTTCATTTCTTTTTATGGCTGAGTAATATTCCACTGTATATATGTGCCACAACTTCTTTATCCATTCATCTGTTGATGGACATTTAGGTTGCTTCCATGTCCTGGCTATCGTAAATAGAGCTGCAATAAACATTTTGGTACATGACTCTTTTTTAATTATGGTTTTCTCAGGGTATATGCCTAGTAGTGGGATTGTGGGGTCATATGGTAGTTCTATTTGTAGTTTTTTAAGGAACCTCCATACTGTTCTCCATAGTGGCTGTATCAATTTACATTCCCACCAGCAGTGCAAGAGTGTTCCCTTTTCTCCACACCCTCTCCAGCATTTATTGTTTCTAGAGTTTTTGATGATGGCCAATCTGACTGGTGTGAGATGATATCTCATTGTACTTTGGTTTGCATTTCTCTAATGATTAATGATGTTGAGCATTCTTTCATGTGTTTGTTGGCAATCTGTATATCTTCTTTGGAGAAATGTCTATTTAGTTCTTCTGCCCATTTTTGGATTGGGTTTTTTTTTTGTTTTGTTTTGTTATTGAGCTGCATGTGTTGCTTAAAAATTTTGTAGATTAATCCTTTGTCAATTGCTTCATTTGCAAATATTTTCTCCCATTCTGAGGGTTGTCTGGTCTTGTTTATGGTATCCTTTGCTGTGCAAAAGCTTTTAAGTTTCATTAGATCCCATTTGTTTATTTTTGTTTTTATTTCCATTTCTCAAGGAGATGGGTCAAAAAGGATCTTGCTGTGATTGATGTCATAGAGTGTTCTGCCTATGTTTTCCTCTAAGAGTTTGATAGTATCTGGCCTTACATTTAGGTCTTTAACCCATTTTGAGTTTATTTTTGTGTGTCGTGTTAGGGAGTGTTCTAATTTCATGCTTTTATAGGTAGCTGTCCAGTTTTCCCAGCACCACTTGTTGAAGAGGCTGTCTTTTCTCCACTGTATATCCTTCCCTCCTTTATCAAAGATAAGGTGACCATATGTGTGTGGGTTTATCTATGGGCTTTCTATCCTGTTCCATTGATCTATATTTCTGTTTTTGTGCCAGTACCATACTGTCTTGATTACTGTAGCCTTGTAGTAGAGTCTGAAGTCAGGGAGACTGAATCCTCCAGCTCCATTTTTCGTTCTCAAGATTGCGTTGGCTATTCAGGGTCTTTTGTGTTTCCATACAAATTGTGAAATTTTTTGTTCTAGTTCTGTAAAAAATTCCACTGGTAGTTTGATAAGGATTGCATTGAATCTGTAGATTGCTTTGGCTAATAGAGTCATTTTCACAATGTTGACTCTTCCAATCCAAGAACATGCTATATTTCTCCACCTATTTGTATCATCTTTAATTTCTTTCATCAGTGTTTTATAGTTTTATGCATACAGGTCTTTTGCCTCCTTATGTAGGTTTATTCCTAGATATTTTATTCTTTTTGTTGCAGTGGTAAATGGGAGTATTTTCTTAATTTCACACTTAGATTTTTCATCATTCGTGTATAAGAATGCCAGAGATTTCTGTGCATTAACTTTGTATCCTGCTACTTTACCAAATTCATTGATTAGTTCTAGTAGTTTTCTGGTAGCATCCATAGTATTCTCCATGTATAGTATCATGTCATCTGCAAACAGTGACAGCTTTACTTCTTTTCCTTTTTGAATTGCTTTTATTTCTTTATTTTCTCTAATTGCTGTGGCTAGAAATTCCAAAACTAGGTTGAATAAGAGTGGTGAGAGTGGGCAACCTTGTCTTGTTCCTGATCTTAGTGGAAACGGTTTAGGTTTTTCACCATTGAGAACAATGCTGGCTGTGGGTTTGTCATGTATGGCCTTTATTATGTTGAGGAAAGTTCCCTCTATGCCTACTTTCTGCAGGGTTTATATCATAAATGGGTGTTGAATTTTGTCAAAAGCTTTCTCTGCATCTATTGAGATGATCATATGGTTTTTCTCCTTCAGTTTGTTGATATGGTGTATCATGTTGATTGATTTGCATATATTGAAGAATCCTTGCATTCCTGGGATAAACCCCACTTGATCATGGTGTATGATCCTTTTAATGTGCTCTTGGATTCTGTTTGCTAGGATTTTGTTGAGGATTTTTGCATCTATGTTCATCAGTGATATTGGCCTGTCATTTTCTTTCTTTGTGACATCTTTGTCTGGTTTTGACATCAGGGTGATGGTGGCCTCATAGAATGAGTTTGGGAGTGTTCCTCCCTCTGCTATATTTTGGAGGAGTTTGAGAAGGATAGGTGTTAGCTCTTCTCTAAATGTTTGAGAGAATTTGCCTGTGAAGCCATCTGGTCCTGGGCTTTTGTTTGTTGGAAGATTTTTAATCACAGTTTCAAGTTCAGTGCTTGTGATTGGTCTGTTTATATTTTCTATTTCTTCCTGGTTCAGTCTCTGCAGTTTGTGCATTTCTAAGAATTTGTCCATTTCTTCCAGGTTGTCCATTTTATTGGCATAGAGTTGCTTGTAGTAATCTCTAATAATCTTTTGTATTTCTGCAGTGTCCGTTTTTACCTCTCCTTTTTCAGTTCTAATTCTATTGATTTGAGTCTTCTCCCTTTTTTTCTTGATGAGTCTGGCTAATGGTTTATCAATTTTATTTATCTTCTCAAAGAACCAGCTTTTACTTTAATTGATCTTTGCTATTGTTTCCTTCATTTCTTTTTCATTTATTTCTGATCTGATCTTTATGATTTCTTTCCTTCTGCTAAATTTGGGGATTTTTTGTTCTTCTTTCTCTAATTGCATTAGGGGCAAAGTTAGGTTGTTTATTCGGGATGTTTCCTGCTTCTTAATGTAGGATTGTATTGCTATAAACTTCTCCCTTAGAAATACTTTTGCTGTATCCCATAAGTTTTGTGTTGTTGGGTCTCCATTGTCATTTGATTCTAAGTATTTTTTGATTTCCTCTTTGATTTCTTCAGTGATCACTTCGTTATTAAGTAGTGTATTGTTTAGCCTCTATGTGTTTGTATTTTTCACAGATCTTTTCCTGTAATTGATATCTAGTCTCATAGTGTTGTGGTCGGAAAATATACTTGATACTATTTCAATTTTCTTAAATTTACCAAGGCTAGATTTGTGACCCAATATATGATCTATCCTGGATAATGTTCCATGAGCACTTGAGAAAAATGTGTATTCTGTTGTATTTGGGTGGAATGTCCTATAAATATCAATTAAGTCCATCTTGTGTAATGTATCATTTAAAGCTTGTGTTTCCTTATTTATTTTCATTTTGGATGATCTGTCCATTGGTTAAAGTGGGGTGTTAAAGTCCCCTACTATGATTGTGTTACTGTTGATTTCCTCTTTTATGCCTGTTAGTATTTGCCTTATGTAATGAGGTGCTCCTATGTTGAGTGCATAAATATTTACAACTGTTTTATCTTCTTCATGGATCAATCCTTGATCATTATATAGTGTCCTTCTTTGTTTCTTGTAATAGTTTTTATTTTATAGTCTATTTTGTCTGATATGAGAATTGCTACTCCAGCTTTCTTCTGATATCCATTTGCATGGAATATCTTTTTCCATCCCCTCACTTTCAGTCTGTATGTGTCCCTAGGTCTGATGTGGGTCTCTTCTAGACAGCATATATATGGGTCCTGTTTTTGTATCCATTCAGCCAGTCTGTGTCTTTTGGTGGGAGCATTTAATCCATTTACATTTAAGGTAATTATTGATATGTGTGTTCCTATTACCATTTACTTAATTGTTTCGGGTTGTTCTTGTAGGTCTTTTCCTTCTCTTGTGTTACTTGTTTAGAGAAATTCCTTTAGCATTTGTTGTAGAGTTGGTTTGGTGGTGCTGAACTCTCTCAGCTTTTGCTTGTCTGCAAAGGTTTTAACTTCTCCATCAAATCCGAATGAGATCCTTGCTGGGTAGAGTAATCTTGGTTGTAGGTTTTTTTCCTTCATCACTTTAAATGTGTCCTGCCACTCCCTTTTGGCTTGTAGAGTTTCTGCTGAAAGGTCGGATGTTAACCTTATGGGGATTCCCTTGTGTGTTATTTGTTGTTTTTCCCTTGTTACTTTTAGTATGTTTTCTTTGTATTTAATTTTTGACAGTTTGATTATTATGTGTCTTGGTGTGTTTCTCCTTGGGCTTATCCTGTATGGGACTCTCTGTGCTTTCTGGACTTGATTGACTATTTCCTTTCCTATGTTAGAGAAGTTTTCATCTATAATCTCTTCAAATATTTTCTCAGTCCCTTTCTTTTTCTCTTCTTCTTCTGGGACCCCTATAATTTGAATGTTGCTGCTTTTAATGTTGTCCCAGAGGTCTCTGAGACTGTCTTCAGTTCTTTTCATTCTTTTTTCTTTCTTCTGCTCTGCAGTAGTTATTTCCACTATTTTATCTTCCAAGCCACTTATCCGTTCTTCTGCCTCAGTTATTCTGCTATTGATCCCATCTTGAGTATTTTTAATTTCATTTATTGTGTTCTTCATCGTTGCTTGCTTCCTCTCTATTTCTTCTAGTTCCTTGTTAAATGTTTCTTGCAATTTGTCTTTTCTATTTCCAAGATTTTGCATCATCTTCACCATCATTATTCTGAATTCTTTTTCAGGTAGACTGCCTATTTCCTCTTCATTTGTTAGGTCTGTTGGGTTTTTACCTTGCTCCTTCATCTGCTGTGTGTTTTTCTGTCTTTTCATTTTGCTTACTGTGTTTGGGGTCTCCTTTTTGATGGCTGCATGTTTGTAGTTCCCATTTTTTTTTTGGTGACTGTCTCCAGTGGCTAAGGTTTGTTTAGTGGGTTGAGTAGCTTTCCTGGTTGGGGAGACTAGTGCCTCTGTTCTGGTGGATGAGGCTGGATATTGTCTTTCTGGTGGGCAGGTCCACGTCTGGTGGTGTGTTTTGTGATGTTGGTAGCCTTATTTTGATTTTAGGCAGCCTCTCTGCTAATGGATGGGGCTGTAGACCTTTCTTGCTCTTTGTTGGGAATAGGGTTTCCAGCACTGTAGGTTTCTGGTCCTTGAGTGAAGCTGGGTCTTGGTGTTGAGATGGAGATCTCTGGGAGATTTTCGCCATTTGATATTGCATGGAGCTGGGAGGTCTCTTTTGGACCAGTGTCCTGAGGTTGGTTCTCCCACCTCAGAGCCACAGCCCTGATGCTTGGTTGGAGGGCCAAGAGTGTTTAATCTACACGGTTCAAAATAAAAGGGAGAAAAAATAGAAAGTAAAGAAAGAAAGGAAGGAAGGAAGGAAGGATGGAAGCAAGGGAGGAAAGAAGAAATGAAGGAAAGAAGCAAGCAAGAAAGGAAGGAAAGAAGGAAGGAAGGAAGAGAGGAAGAAAGGGAGGAAGGAAGAGAGGAAGGAAGGGAGGAAGTAATGAAGAATGGAAGAAAGAAGGGAAGAAGACAAAATAAAGTAGGATAAAATATAGTTATTAAAATAAAAAATAATTATTAAGAAGAAAAATTTTATATAACAAAAAACAAACAAAAAACGGGTCAGTCAGAACCCTAGGACAAATGGTGAAAGCAAAGCTATACAGACAAAATCTCACACAGCAGCACACACATACACACTCACAAAAAGAAAAAAAGGGGAAAATAATAATATATCTTGCTGCCAAAGTCCACCTCCTCAACTTGGCATATTTCACTGTCTATTCAAGTTTTCCACAGATGCAGAGCACTTCAAGTTGATTGTAGAGCCTTAATCTTCTTCTTCTGAGGCTGCTGGGATTGACCTCCCCCTCTCCTGTTTGTTAGCACAGCTCCTGTGGTTGAGCTTTAGACTTGGTTCCGCCTCTGCACGTAGGTCATCCGAGGGCGTCTGCTCTTCACTCAGTCAGGATGGGGTTAAAGGAGCTGCTGATTCAGGGGCTCTGGCACAGGCTGGAGGGAGGGAGGGGCATGGATGCAGGGTGAGCCTGCAGCAGCAGAGGCTGGCGTGACACTGCACCGGCCCGAGGCATGCCGCACGGTCTCCCGGGGAAGCTGTCCCTGGATCCCGGGACCCCGGCAGTGGCAGGCTGCACAGGCTCCTGGGAGAATAGGTGTGGAGAGTGACCTTTCCTCGCACACAGGCCTCTTGGTGGCAGCAGCAACAACCCTAGCATCCCACACCCGTCTCTGGGGTCCACGCTGACAGCTGTGGCTCGTTTCCAGAGCTCCTTTATGCGGTGCGCTTAAACCCCTCTCCTCGCGCACCAGGAAACAAAGAGGCAAGAAAAAGTCTCCTGTCTCTTTGGCAGCTCCAGACTTCTCCCAGACTCCCTCCTGGCTAGCCGTGGTGCACTAACCCCTTCAGGCTGTTTTCATGCTGCCAACTCCAGACCTTTCCTTGGGATCCGACTGAAGCCCGAGGCTCAGCTCCCAGCCCCCCGTCCCCCGGTGTGTGAGCAGACAAACCTCTCAGGCTGGTGAGTGCTGGTCGGCACCGATCCTGTGTGCGGGAATCTCTCCGCTTTGCCCTCCACATCCTGTTTCTGCGCTCTCCTCCACGGCTCCGAAGCTTCCCCCATCTGCCACCTGCAGTCTCCGCCGGTGAAGGAGCTTCTAGTGTGTGGGAACATTTCCTCCTTCACGGCTCCCTCCCACAGGTGCAGGTCCCGTCCCTATTCTTTTGCCTCTGTTTATTCTTTTTTCTTTTGCCCTACCCAGGTACGTGGGGGTGTTTCTTGCCTTTTGGGAGGTCTGAGGTCTTCTGCCTGCATTCAGTGGGTGTTCTATAGGAGCAGTTCCACGTGTAGATGTATTTCTGATGTATCTGTGAGGAGGAAGTTGATCTCCGCGTTTTACTCTTCCACCATCTTCTCCTCAAGCTGGCATTTTTCAATATAGGAATTTGGGAAGGACCGTATTGCCTACTTCATAGGGCTTATTGATGAATGCATTTTTAATGCATCAAAGTGCTAATAGTATAAAGGACTTAACTATTATTATTGTCACCACATCACTATCATTATTGCTTATTCTGACCTTGCTAAGTGTTCAAAGTATGCTCTGGAAATTATTCTTATCATTAATTTCTGAATAAAATTTTAAAATACTCAGAATTTTTTTTTTTTTTTTTTTTTTTTTTTTTTTACTCAGAATTTTTAAAATAAGTTTTGGGATTGTGACTTTGAGTCATTATTTCTAGTCTAGAAATTATTATAAACTAAGCTGATTAATTATAATCAAAGAATTCTCAATGACTAGCACCCACCTCTTACTGAAAATGTAGTTAATGATCAATTTCATGAACATCAGCACTCTTTATCTGACAATTCAGATAAGAGAGAAAGAAGGGGGACTTTCGTTTCCTCTTTAGACCCATTAACACCAGAAAAAGACTCATTCAACTATCCTAACTGGTACTAAATGAGGAAGTGAGCTCGGAAATGAAGACTCAATTCAGGTTTTTCCCAGCATCATCCAGAAGCATCTCCTGCTCAGAGAAATAGGTAATAATGAAGACAGTTACTATACAAAACTCTCAAGCATGGAAAAGGTATATGACAGAAGAGATAGTTCTAGAAAGGGAGATTCCACTGACAATACAGACAGAAAAACCTAATTATAGAGAAGCATTAGAGCTTGAATTTGGAGTATTTCAGATTTGTAGTACGTTTTGCATAGAAGGGCAATGTGGAAGTACATAAATAAGGTATTAATTACAAAAATTTGGCCTCTCAACATATACTCTGCCTCACAGGACAGGTACTATCCAGATGTTTTAGTTCCTTTTAAGACTATTAAATCCTTTATTTTCCCCATGTGCATGGTACAGAGAGATGTATGTTGACAGAATACTTCTAGACATGTAGTAAAAACTCTGGTGAAACCTAGACTGACGTGATTTCTCTGAATTCATGAATCTTCTCTGCTAACACTTTAATGAGCACATGGCACTTACAGAAAAAGAGACTCTCACACATACAACAGTTCTGGAGTAGTAGTGCCAAGATTGGTGGATTTTTTAAAAAAATCTTATTTTTTTAATTAAAATTTTTTTAAAATTCAGCAGCTTTTTATTAGTTATCTATTTTATACATATTAGTGTATATATGTCAATCCCAATCTCCCAATTTATCCCACCATCATCACCCACCCTGCACCCGCTTTCACCCTTTGGTGTCCACACATTTGTTCTCTACATCTGTGTCTCTATTTCTGCCTTGCGAACCAGTTCATCTGTACCATTTTTCTAGTAAAAAGTATTTTAAACAAAGTATAATAATATTAATACAGAGAAGTTTAAAATTCATTAGGCTACATCTGGATAAATGATCATAAAGTTAAACATCCCTGCTTCTCTTTAATCCAAATGAATAAATTAAACATTACCCAGAAGCCTCCTCATGAGTTCTTTTAGTCATTTCACCTCCAAAGTTAACCATTATCCTGACTTATAAAACCATATTGCTAATTTTGCCTGTTTTCAAACTTTATATACATGAGTTCACACAGAATATGCTCTTAGTGTTTGGCTTCTTTCATTTCACATTATGCTTGTGAAATTCATCATTGTTATTGTATACATTTGCATACATTTGTGTATTCTCATTGCTGTGTAATATTCTACTGATGAGCATTTGAGTTGTTCTCAATTTAGGGCTAGTATCACAAATAGTTTCATCGTGAATATTATTATACATGCCTTTTAGTAAGAATATATATTTATGTTGGGTATAGGAATATAGGATTGGAACTACTGGGCATTCATATAATCATCTTTAGTAGATATTAGCGGTTTCCCAAAGTCCTTATCTCAGTTTACATTCTAAATAGCACTGTATTATGATTGCAGTTGTTCCATATTTTTGACAAAATACATTACTGCATTTTCAAGAATAGGGACAGAAAAAATGAAATTATAATATGTTACATAAGTAAAAAGTGGTAATAAGTGCTATGCAGAAAAAATAAGAGGGGGGCTCATATGTCAGTGGATGGGGGGGAGGATATTGAAATTCTAAATAGATGTTATGAGACTTTTCCAAGGGAAGGTGAAATGAGAGCAAAACTTGCACAAGGTGAAGGAATGAGCTATTAACATTCTTGAGAACAAAGTGTTCCAGGCAGAGGAAGAAAGAAGAGCAATATACTTCCTGAGGTTGAAAGCATATATGAGGTAGTGGATTGACTGGTAGTCCCAGGAGAGATATTCCCTAATCCCTAGAACCTGTGAATTGGACCTTATTTGGAAAAAGATTCTTTGTAAATGTGATTAAGGGTCTTGAGTTGAGATAATCCTGAATTATCTAGTGGGTCCTAAATCCAATGACAATGTCCTTATAAGAGAAAGGCAGGGTGTGATTTGACACAGACAGAGAAGTTCATATGAAGATAAAAGCAGAGACTGGATTTATGCAGACACAAACCAAGGAGCCTCCTGAAACTAGGGGGCAAGAATAGAGGGGTTCTCCCCAGAGCATTTGGAAGAACACCATGTTGACCCTACTGTGATTTCAAAATTCTGGCCTCCAGAACTAGGACGGAATAAATTTTTGTATTTTAAGCCACCAAGTTTGTGATAATTTGTTACAGCAGCCCTATGGGAAATTTGTATAAGATCATAGAGGCTGTGTGCCTGCATGGTAAGACCTATGAGATAGGTGGTAGAGACGTGGTTAGAAAGATAACAAGGAACCAGCCAGGTAGAGGCTAACAACTTTGGATTTTATTTCAAGTGAGTTGAAAAGCCAGTTGATTCCCATTTTTAACACCATTATTGAGGTATAATTGATATACAAAGAACTGCACGTATTTAATGTGTACAAATTCATTAGTTTGAAGAGAACCACACACCCATGAAACCACCATAACAATCAAGACAATAGAAAAAAACCAGCATCTCCCAAAATTTCCTTGTGCTCTTTTTTTGGTATTTGTGCGTGTGTGTATGTCTGTGGTAAGAACACATGTGATATACCCTCTTAACAAATGTTGAAGTACAAAATACTGTATTGTTAACTAAAAGCCCCATGCTGTATAGCAGATCTCTAGAATTTATTCATTCAGCATAACAGAAATTTTAGGCCCATTACACAATGCTACATTTTCCCCACTCCAAACCCATGGCAACTACTACTGTATTCTCTGCATCTATAAGTTTAACTATTTTAGATACCCCATATAAGTGGAGTCAAGCAGTAATTGTTCTTCTGTTACTGGCTTATTTCACTTAACATAATGTCCTCCAGGTTCATCCATGTTGTCACAAAAGGCAGAGTTTCCTTCTTTAAAACTAAATAATATTCCATTGTATGTATATACCTCATTTCTCTACCTTTTCATCTGTCTATGGACATCTGGGTTGTTCTATTATCCTGGCTATTGTGAATAATGCTGCAATGAACATGGGAGTGCAGAACTATCTTCAAGATCCCGATTTCAGTTATTTTTGGATATATATGAGAAGTGGGATTGTTGAATCACATGGTAGCTCTATTTTTAATTTTTTATGATAACTCCACATTTTTCCAGAGCTGTTGTACCATTTTACATTCCCATCAACAGTGTACAGGGTTCCAATTTCTCCACATTCTTTCAAATACTTCTTTTTTCTTTTCTTTTTTCTTGACAAAACTATCCTGTCAACATGAGGTTATATCTCGTAGTTTTAGTTTTTTTTTTCCTGATAATCAATGACATTGAACATCTTTTCATATATCTTTTGGCCATTTGCATATCTTTGGAGAAATGTCTATTCAAGTCCTTTGCCTATTTAAAATATCAGGTTATTTGGGGTTTTGTTGTTGTTGTTGTTATGAGTTGTAGGAGTTCTTTATATACTTTAGAAAATAATCCCTTATCAGATATATGGTTTGCAAATATTTTCTCGCATTTCATAGGTTACCTTCTCAATCTGTTGACTGTTTCCTTTGCTGTGAAGAAAGCTTTTAGTTTGATGCAATCTCTGCACCATTTGTCTATATATTTGTCTTTATGCCATACACAGAATCATATTACTATTTTAATTACTGTAGCTTTGTGATATATTTTAAAACCAGGGAATGTGATGCCTACAGCTTTGTTCTTTTTTCCTCAAGATCAATTTTGTTATACTAGATCTTTCATGGTTATTTGTAAATTTAAAGTTTTTTTCTACTTCTGTAAAAAATGCCATTGAGAGTTTTTATGAGGATTGTATTGAATCTGTAGAAAACTTTGGGTAGTATGGACATTATAATAAAATTATTAAGTCTTTCAACCCATGAACTCATGATGCTTCTGTATTTATTTATATTATCTTTAATTTCTTTCATAAATGCTTTGGAGTTTTTCGTGTATAACTCTTTCACTTCATTGGTTAACTTTACTCTTAAGCATTTCATGAATTTTGATGGTATTGTAAATTGGACTGTGTTCTTAATTTCCTTTATAGAGGTTTCTTTGTATAAAGATACACAACTGAATTTTGTGTACTTATTTTATTTCCTGCAACTTTACTAAATTCATTTATTACTTCTAATGGTTTTGATGTGGCATTTTTAGGTTTTACTACATATGGGATCATGTCATCTGCAAATACAAATAATTTTACTTCATATTTTCTGTTTTGGATCACTTATTTCTATTTCTTCTCTGATTTCTCTGGCTAGGACTTCCAGTACTATGGTGAAGATTTGTCATCCTTGTCTTGTTCCTAATCTTAGAGGAACACTTTCAACAATTCCCTGTTGAGTGTGACATTAGTTACGGGTTTTTCACATAGAATATTCATTCCTTCTATACCTAGCTTGTTGAGCGTTTTTATCAGGAAAGTGTGTTGAATATTGTCAAATGCTATTTCTCAGTATAATAAGATTATCATGTAACTTTTTTCCTTTATTCTGTTAATGTGGTATACATTTATTGGTTTGCATTTGTTGAACCATCTTTCCACAACAGGGATAAATCCCACTCTGTTATGTTGTATGATCTTTTTAATGTGTTGTCAAATTTGGTTTGCTAGTATATTTTTGCCTCTGTTTATCAGAGATGTTGGCCAGCAATTTATTTTTCTTATAGTGTTCTTGTCTCCCTTTAGTATCAGGGTAATGTTGGCTTCATACAGTGAGTTTGGGAGTGTTGCCTTCTCTTCAATATTTTGGAAGAGTTTGAGAAGGACTGGCATTATTTTTCCTAAATATTTGGTAGAATTCACCAGTAAAACCATCTGATCCTGGACTTTCCTTGGTTGAGAGGTTTTTGATTACTGATTTGATCTCTTGGCTCATTATTGATATTTTCAGATTTTCTATTTCTTCATGAGTCAGTCTTTGTAGATTATACATATAAGGAAATTATCAGTTTCTTCTAGGCTATCGAACTTGTTGGTATATAATTGTGCATGATAGTCTCATGATACTTTTTTATTTCTGTGGCATCTTTATTCCTGTTGTAATGCCCAGTCTCTTATTTCTGATTTTACTGTGTCTTCTCTTTTTTTTCCATAGTCTACCTAAATGTTTATCAATTTGTTTACCTTTTCAAAAGCAACTCTTGGTTTTGTTCATTTTTTTCTAATTTTTAAAAAAATTCTTGATCTTTTTTTTTTTGTGTGTGGTACGCGGGCCTCTCACTGTTGTGGCCTGTCCCGTTGCAGAGCACAGGCTCCAGACGCGCAGGCTCAGCGGCCATGGCTCACAGGCCCAGCTGCTCCGCGGCATGTGGGACCTTCCTGGACCAGGGCACAAACCTGCGTCCCCTGCATTGGCAGGCGGACTCTCAACCACTGTGCCACCAGGGAAGCCCTTGATTTAATCTTTATTATCTCCTTTCTTCTGATAACTTTGGGCTCATCTTGTTGTTTTTTCCCCTAGTTCTTTGATGTGTAAAATGTGTGTGTGTATGGTATTTTTCTTTGTATGTGATGAATTATTTCTCATGTTACTTTCAAAAGACTTTCTTTGTCTTTCAATTTTGACAATTTAATTATAATGTGTCTCAGGGTAGGGTTCTTTGGATTAATTATTTTAGATATTATTTCAGCCTTATGAATTTGGATATCCATTTCCCTTCCCAGATTTGAGAAGTTTTCAGCCATCATTTCTTTAAATAATTTTTCTGCCCTTTCTCTTTTTTCTCCTTCTGGGAGTCTCATGATGTATATATTGGTTCACTTATTTTTATCTCATAAGTCTGGTCGGCTTCCTTTACTTTTTTCATTTTGTTTGAGTTCACTGGTTCTATCTTCCACTTTACAAAGTCTATTGTTGAAGCTCTCTTTTGAATTTTTTTAGTTCAGTTATTGTACTCTTCTGCTGTAGAATTTCTGGGTTTTTTTAATGGTTTATAACGGTCTTTATTGACTCTGATTTTGTTCATGTGCCATTTCTTGATTTTGTTGGGTTGTCTATGCTCTTTTGTAGCTTACTGAATTTCTTTTAGATGATTATTTTGAATTTTTTGTCAGGTAATTCATAGATCTCCTTTCTTTAAGGTTGTATACTGGAAATTTATTTTGCCCCTTTGATAGCATCATATTTCCTGGATTCTTCATGTTCCTTTTAGGTTTTCATTGGTCTGCTCATTTGAGAACAGCACCCCTTTAAGTCTTTATGGACTGATTTCAGCAGGGAAAAGCCTTCACCAATCAGGCCAGCTAGAGATTCTGGGAGCCTCTAAAATACTTTATGTGGATATATACATTCCATCTCCTGCTGAGGGAGAAATTTCAAGGTTATGTGCCTTTTCCTAATCTCACAGAGCCATAGAGGCTACCTTAAACCTCCTGCCACTTTTCTTTAGAGCAATGCACAGAATTGTGAGCTATTTGGTACAAGTTTTATTTCTCTTCATTTCTTTTGAAGGTGAAGTTCTGTGTTTTGTTCTTTCTCCCTATTTTACAGAGCTATGCCAGCTTCTGAAAGCCATCTGCCCCTTTTCTCTAGGAGTGTGCACTGAAATGCCAGGACATTGTGTACAGGCTCCACTTCTATCCCTTCTTCCTGAAGGAGGAGTCTCAGAATCATGCATTTTTTCTCATTCCTGTTGTGTCAGGCTGGTTGCTAAGAGCTGTCCAACTCCTTTCCCTGGGGGAATGCACTGGAATGGTGGGAGGCTGGGTGTAAACTCCATTTCTCTCCTTTCCTCCTGAAGGAGAAGTCTCAGGATTGGGCAATTAGTTTGCATTTTGTAATACCCTTGCATCATGATGCTTGAAGAAGTCTGGACCACTTCCTTTTAAGACTCAAACTTACTGTACAATTTTTGCTGCTTTTTCATTGGCCAGTTCCAGTCTCTAAGAATCCACAAAATACTGTTAAGGACTGGCCACTTACCTGTTCATACTCCATTTTTCTTATCTCACCTCTGAAACTTTTGGGCTTAGGTTGGGTTTAGGCTTTAGACTTCTGGCCCCACCCTTTCCTGTCCTGGCTGAAGTTTAAATTACTCTCTAATTCCATAGAGATAGTAAAGTATCCCACTTCAGTTTTTTGTTTGTTTGTTTGTTTGTTTGCAGTATGCAGGCCTCTCCCTTTGCGAAGCACAGGCTCTGGACGCTCAGGCTCAGCAGCCATGGCTCACGGGCTCAGCCACTGCAGCATGTGGGATCTTCCCAGACCGGGGCATGAACCCGCGTCCCCTACGTTGGCAGGTGGACTCTCAACCACTGCGTCACCAGAGAAACCCCTCCCACTTCAGTTTTTAAAGTTTCCTGAGATAACTCTTATATTTTTTTAATATCATAAGTAAACTAAATTTCAGTGGCATCTCTGAACTTTATTGCTATTTCACAGTCTATAAGATCAACCCATTCTAATTTGAAATATAACACTAGAACCATGGTTTCCTAACAGCAAGATGGTACCATCTGTCACACTATTAGTGCAAGATACTGAGGTTTTATGTGACATGTACATCATTGGGATATATAAAAGTTTTCATCCAAAAGCTGACATTTTACTCTGATTAGTTTGTCAATTTACTATAACTCATTATAATAATAGAAAAATATTATGGCTTTGCAAAAATGCAAATAATATAACAAGACACATGTCATTTTCTTAATGAGAATTAGTTACAATACATACAGACTTCACTGGCATTTCCAAGGCACCTGTGGAAAGATCAAGAACAATGAGGAGACTATTGTCTGCAAAATTAATATTGTAGTCATATTGTCTAGCAGGAAGGTCAGAAAAACAGGGCAAGTTGTCCTTTGTTGTTTTCCAAAGTTTTAAGAATTGCCTTTAAAACAAGGGAGTGGATATGATATTCTTTCCAATTTGAAATTACAATAAGTTCATCAACTCTTTTTTCCCAATTTCTCATATCTCCTCTGCTTAACTTATTCAGACTATGAGCTGCAACCATTTAGTGGTTGTTTTGCCTCAAATATTATATCTTGATTTCTCCTTAGATTCCTAAAATAGATAGGATTTAATGAGGTCCCTACTTTCATCTTGATTTATTTGGTTTCAAATATGATGTTTGGAAAATGATAAAAATCAAGGGGAAGATATTTTAGAAGAAGAAAAGACTAAAAGAAAAAAATCTAGTAAGTGGTTTTATAAATATATATTTTATGAATTTTTTGGAAGAAAGGTAGTATTATTTTTCTGTGCATAAATTATTTGAAAAATATGCTTACTGAAATATCCCAGAGTTTGTTTTTTTTTCCCCCAGGCTGTTATGAAATGAGCCAGAGGTAAAAGCTGATATTTCCACTTCTTTGTGGAAACTATTTTTTCCACATAATTTATATCCATAAAGATAGTGTTTCAGGAAAATATGGATAATTTTGTTACAGTAGCAGAGAAACTTAGCTTATAAGTCTATTTTTTTTTGTCTCCTATACTCATATCACAGAGTAAAAAGGATTAGAATTTTTTTAAAAATGTTCATTCTTGGAAAATTTTACTTGGTTCTCATTTCTGGAAAACAGTGGGTATTATTAAGCTTAAGAAGTTATATTTTTTTAGTCAGCTATCAGGATGATACAGTAGCAGAAAATATAGATCTATTTTAGAGGTTACATCAACTTTTGACTTCATGTTTTCCTCTGCTGTTGTGAAAGACCAACACCGTAACTGCTATCATCCCTTACTTGGCAATTAGACACTTTATTTAATGTTTGACAAAACCTTAACTATTACTGACAATACTAACAACAACATCAACAATTACAGGTAAAATTTATTAAGTACTTAGTATGTGCTGGCATTGCTGTAAACTCTATTTACATATAGAATGTAATACTTATGTATTTCATCAGTTAATTCTCATAAAAATTCTATTTGTGGAGCATGAATATATATATACATATATTTTGTGTGTGTGTGTGTGTGTGTGTGTGTGTGTGTGTGTGTGTGTGGTACACAGGCCTCTCACTGTTGTGGCCTCTCCCATTGTGGAGCACAGGCTCCGGATGTGCAGGCTCAGCAGCTATGGCTCACGGGCCCAGCTGCTCCACGGCATGTGGGATCTTCCCGGACCAGGGCACAAACGCGCGCCCCCTGCATCAGCAGGTGGACTCTCAAACACTGCGCCACCAGGGAAGCCTAAGGAACATGAATTTTTATATACCTATTTTATAGATATTTCACAGATGAGGAAACTGAAACATAGATTAGTTATGCAACATGCCACATTGGCTCTTTAAATATCCTGATTTAATGAACAACTTATCTATTTTATGAGTACATAAATAGAATTTGATTCTAGAAAATAAGTTCTAAAACCCATGCATTACCCTATGCAATACCACTAGTTCGGACTACTGGAATCATTGAGACTCAAATTTAGAAGTGGGAGTCAAATCAGATTGGTTATTAACATATAATTCTTGTAATAGTCCATGTATTCTTAGGAATCTGTACATGTTTTATAATAACAATGATAATTTTCCAAATGCACTGTCTTTGACCTTTCACTTTTTTCAATCTGTATTAGCTTCCTGCTGGCTTCCCTGTCTTTACTAAATGTTCTAAGACCTATGGCTTTAATTTCATCTTCTCTCTTATTAACATGACCAAATCCCCACTTGGTTCTTGGATCTTTAAATTTTTCCTTGTCAGTGCCTCTCTCATTCCATTCAGAAGGTATTACAAATTATTCTTAGTTTTCTTAATAATTCTTACCCTCTCATCATTCTCCACCCAGTAGATAAACATGTATCATTTCACACATATTGCAAAAGCTCTCAGGTATAAATGGCCTTGACTTCTCCTCCCCTGTTTCCCAATAAACTTACCTTCATCATCACTCATTTTTATCTTAATCTCATAGGAAGTAACAATCCTCTTCCTCAACCAAGACTAAGCTTTCAGCCTGTCCCCTTGAGTCTATTTCCTTACTCATGATCTCAATTTTTAAAAAAGTATCTCTCTCTCTTGAATCATATTTGAAATCATCCTCTATGTCATGTTTTTCTTTTCTGCCATTGTGCATATTAAATTATATAGAGTAAAATTCCCACTCCATCCCACCTTACCAATAGCCTCTTGTCCTCTTAGCCAAACATCTTGAAATTGTAGACTACTTACTCTTTCTACTGGTTTGCCTTTAAAAACCTTTTAATACATGGAGAATTTGGCTTCTGACTTCACCATTTTATGGGAACTGTTTTTACTAAGATTGACACTATCTTTTAATTGCTAAGGCTACTTTTCAGTTTTTGTCTACTTGATATCTCTGCTGCATTTGACTATTGAGAAACCTGTTCTTAAAATTCTTATCTTTTATTTTCTTGGTCAACATAAGAGTAATACTCATATTTTTGAAACATTTTATTAGTTTAAATCACTAGCTTCTTTTTCTCCGTGTATTCTTAAGACACAATATTTCCTTGATTCCATTCTTAACTCTCTTCTCTCTCAAACAGTATCTTAAGGTAAGTTCGTTTGCATTCATGATATCATCTAAATACATATGCTGATTATTCCCAAATATTATCTGTGATAAAATTTATCTACCCAAACTACTTTAGGTATCTTATATACCAATGCACTTCAAATGTTTACAATATCTTGATATGTTACTTTCTTAAGTATTATACTATTTCATCTTCCACATAAGGAAAATAAAAGAAAAAAATCCTATCAAGCATGATGTTTAATGCACTACAGGAAACTACTACCTGAAATTTATTTACTTATTACACCTCTAGCAGCATCCATCTCCCATGTTCCTCATTGCAATACCTATAGTTCCACATGGGAAACCATGACTTTTAAGCTTCTTTAGTTTGCTCTTTCATGGTAAATTTTTACTCATTTCCTTTAAGACTATGCTTGATTTTCACCTGGTTTGTGGCACTTGTATTGGTTTTATATTACTTCCATAAAAAATTACCACAGGGACTTCCCTTGTGGTCCAGCGGCTAACACTCTCTTCTCCCAATGCAGGGGACCTGGGTTCGATCCCTGGTCAGGGAACTAGATCCCACATGCTGCAACTAAGTGTTCGTATACTGCAACTAAAGATCCAGCGTGCTGCAACTAAGACCCAGTGCAGCCAAATAAATAAATATATTTTTAAAAAATTACTACAAAGTTAATGGCTTAAGTAACACATATTTATCATCTAACAGTTCTGTAGATCAGAAATCTGACACTGATCTCACTGGGCTAATATCAACATATTGGTCGCTGCATTTCTCTCTGGAGAGATCTGTTTGCTTGTTCATTTGAGTTGTCAGTAGAATTCATTTTCACGCAGTTAGGGAAGTGGGCTCTCCATTTCCTTGTTGGCTATCATCTGATGGCTGCTAGTAGCTTCCAGAGGCTTCCATTCAGTTCATGTGCATAGTCCTTACTTCTCAGAAATGGAAATGAGTCATCTAATCCTTCTCATCCTATCATCTTTTTGACTCAGACCAGAAAGGTCCTTCACTTTTAAGGACTCATGCGATTAGATTTGGCCCACCCTGACAATCAAGGTAAATCCTTTAATCCTCAAGGCCCTACTCTTTTTTTTCTGTATTTTTAAATTAATTAACTAAGTAATTAATTAATTTATGGCTTCGTTGGGTCTTCCTTGCTGTGTGCGGGCTTCTCATTGCGGTGGCTTCTATTGTTGCAGAGCACGGGCTCCAGGCATGTGAGCTTCAGTAGCTATGATTCGAAGGCTTTAGAGCTCAGTCTCAGTAGTTGTGGTGCACGGACTTAGTTGCTCCACAGCATGTGGGATCTTCCCACACCAGGGCTCGAACCCGTGTTCCCTGCATTGACAGGTGGATTCTTAACCAATGCGCAACCAGGGAAGCCCTCAAGGCCCTACTCTTAATCACATTTGCAAGATCTCTTTTCCCATGTGAGGTAACATATTCATAGGTTACAAGGATTAAGGGAAGGACATCTTTGAGAGACCATTATCCTGCCTATCATAGTCTGTCCTCTGGCCCCCAAAACTCTGCACCTACACCAAATATACCTATCTCATCCCAAAGTCATGTAGTCTCAACACATTGCATCATCACCTCAAGGTCTAAAAGTCTCAACTAAATCTCACCAGCTCAAAAGTCCCAAATCTCATGATGTATATCATATAACTTAGGTATAGATGAGACCCTGGTTACCATCTGGTTATAATTGGGGCACAATTAATTTCTATCTGTGGACCTGTGAAACTAAAGAAATCTTCTGTCTCAAGAAACGTTATCTTCTCTTGAAACAGGTGTAGGATAACACTTACAGACATCTCAGTTCTAAAAAGGGAAAAATAGAAAGAAAAAAAGGATGGTCCCAAGCAATTCCAAATTACATTCAAGCAAACTCCATTGAGTATCAAGGCTTGGGGATTATTTTCTATGGCTTCTGGCTCTGTTCCATTGGTCTTACAGCTCCACGCTCTGAGCCATCCATTATTTATCATGAAAGTTACCATGTATTTTCAGCAAATTACTTATCAATCTGTCTCCTATATGTAGAATTCTGAGGTTCTGACATCTTTCTTTAAAACTCTCTCTCTGTTTCAGTCCAATCTAGTAGTGTTTCTGCTGATGTAACATTCTCAAGAACTTTGTAGGTTTTCTGTATATATCACATATATTCACACAACCAAGAAGCTAGGCCACAGGTATTTTTCCTAGATAATTCCCTCTCTATTTTTATTTTTGTTTTTTTCTGAGATTGCTGAGAGACAATGCCTTTAAGCTTCCTAGATACATTTTTTCTTTTGATTGAAGAAGTCTGAGTCACACCCTCAGTCTCTTTAAAGATCTTTTGTGTTACTGAATATGCTGATGTTTTGATCCTTCCAGGCACTAGCAAAAGATTGTATAGCCATACTCTCATCTTTTTCTCTAAGGCATGCTTTCCGCATAGTGAATCTCTCAATTTTAGAGAATTTTGCCTATGAATAGACTAAAAAAATTCCCAAATCTTCATCTTGTTTTCTTTTTGTTTGATAGCTATTCCCTCAATTTATCTTTTTCCTTTCACATTTTATTTTAAGCAGTAAAAATAAACCAGGCCACACCTTTAATACTTTGTTTGGAAATGTCCTCATCTCTAGCATTTATTATATTTTATTATTATTTTTATTTGAATGTCTACATCTTCCATTACACCGTGAGCACCTTTTGAACAGACAAAAGGCCCTAGAAATCTTTGCATTCCTCACATATATCATTGCTTAATAAACACTTTTGATGGAACATTACCTAATAGACACTTGCTAGTTGAATGAATAAAAATAATTTATTCAACAACCCTTTCTCAACTTCCATTTTCCTATTGAGTGTAATTAAAAGGCAAATATTTCAACTGAGGTTAGTTTAAAATATGTTCTCTCTAATTTGAGAGGTAATTATAAATATGCCAAATTTGAGGTTATAGTCCAAATAGTCTATGTAATTGTTCTAATCAACTCATGTAAATGTATGTGAAAATTTAAATTCCTTTCTTTGCAAATGCTACATATTCACTTTAAAGAAACCTTTAAGTCAATACAACCATATAGTGTTACCCCCACAATAAATGCTAAATTTCTAAGTAGATTTATTCTTCTTTTTTCTTAACATTTTAAAAATATTTCAGCCTTCAGAAAAAAAGTAGGAAAAGTACACAATTGAGCAGACTGCACAAGTTGAATTATACTTTTATACACTATAAAATAAAACTTAATTTGTAATAATTACCTGAGACCCTTTCATCTCTCAAATAGTGATTTCTATATTAAATGTAGAATGAGGTCATCTCATAAAAGGTTATTATATTGTGCCATTTTTAATACTATAACTTCTTTAAAAGGGCATTAAACATAACAATGAAATATGTATAAGATTTTATCTTTAAAAGTCACAATTGTTCAGAAACTGACCAATGCTGATATTTATTTACTTGAGTATTAAGAAATAAAATCATATAAACACAAATCTCTTCCAAAATTCTTTAGGCCACTGAAATGCTGGATATCTGGATAGAGGAGCCATGCCATTCCACAAAATGAATAGCTTGCGAGATGTGTAAGATGGTTTAACACATAACCCATCTAAGAACAAATTAGGCAATCAGATTTTTGTTCGTTTTTAAATTTTTTTCTTCATGTTACATACTATTTTGGTATATACAGCTTTTAGAAATGGAGTTATGGAATACAATCTGCATTAAAAATAAATTTTTTACCTCAAAGTAGAACTGAGAAAATTGTTAAAATGAACTCTCTTATAGGTTTTATTTACAGTAACATAATATCTTTGAAACACACTAACATGAATTTCATGCACAATCCAGGATTATAATTTTATACTTATAAATATATTTATTTAAAATTTTTATATACCTGTTCCCATGAAAGAATGGCATTTTAGATCATTCATGTTTCTATATTTTAGACATAAAATATATTTTAAATAAAAATAGTTTTCAGATTATTTATGAAAGTATCAGAGTATAGGTTTATTCACTTGGTTTGTCCAATGTAAAATATAGTGTATATTACAATCTCTCTGCCAATCAATGAAGCTAATGGCTTTTGATGATTGTGCAGCATTAAGGCATGAATAAATGTTATCGTTAATTTAATTGGATGTAATATGATCTAAATCCAGAAGAATGAAATAAAGAAATGAAATGAAACTAACCAAAAAAATGTATGGAGGACAAAAGGATTTAACCTTTCCTTAGAAACAGTTAATTGTGGAGTATTAAAAAAGAAATCTACATTAAAGAGTATGTCTTTCCTGCTACTGACTATGCTTCTCAGTTCAGAGGGGGTGGCATTACATCCTACATGCAAGCTCTACTGCAATCTGTCCCTGATAGGACCATCCATCTGTTTAGCCTGAACAACCATACAGTTGCTTGTATGCTTATCCACAGATGTAAGTAGGAGGTTGACTACAGGTTTTCTGACTTATACTTGAATCCAAGCTAATGTGACACATTTGCAAGCATAGTTGCACATGTTCTGGTTTAATTAGGAAGTCTCTCCTTTAACTTTCAGAATAGCACAGAAGCAGAGATTCTGAGTCCAAACAGACCTAGATTCTGAACAGACTTGATGCTGCTTGAAGAAGACTGGCGGTATGGTGAGGATACAAGGGCTGTCAGGAAGCAGGGATGGCTCTAGAAGGGGTGAGCAGCTGGCTTTCTTTTTAAGTTCTCTGTTCAGCATTGATGGGAGGTGGAAATCTTGTGAGGAGTCTGTTGATTTAATGTAGACTCAATGTTCCAAAATGTCATAAAGGTACAAAGCAATTAGGGACTACTTTGTTCCCATAGCTGTGATAGACACACTTCTAAAATTCCTATGATACTTCAGCTGTTTTCATTTGGTATTTTTAGATCCTAGAATTATTTACACAGTTGGAATGGTATTTTTCAGTTGAAAAATTTAAATGTCTGAGGTATAAATCAGACACTGGACTTCATTCACACTTCTCCTCTAGATCTTAATCAAGACACCCTATAAGTTATGTTGGACATTGAACAATGTTTACAAGTGCAAAATGTTCTGAGCATGTGTCAAGCATTTACAAAATCTGCAACTGTGGAGCAGTACTAGAGCATGATTTTTAAAATTGTTCTCCTGCCTCCTAAAATGTTTTGACTACTGATGGTAATTGCCTTACCAGTGAAAACTAGCCTCCTCAGTTCTCAGAATACCTGCTGTAATCCAAACATAGCACATCTCCACATCTTTGCTTGTGTTCCTTTCTCTGTGTCTTTTATCTTCTTAGGCTATTTAGTTTAAGTTTCAGCTCAAATGTCATTTATTCCATGAAGCCTTTCTTGATCCTCTCAGTGAGTATTAATAACTTGCTACCCCTGTACTGCCATAGCACTTTGTTTCATCTGTTATATCAGGCATCACAGCTTGAACTGTCTTGCTGTATACTTGTTTGTGTTTTCTAGTAGACTCTGATATCTTATTTCTGTTTGTGTGACTCTGTTCTTAGTAAAGTACTTTAAAGTATGCTCTGTATAAATTGATTGATAGATTTGAATTTTAGGTATTCATGAAATGCAAGTTCCAGTAAAGGTTTTTTTTTTTTTTTATAATTGTATCCAGATAATTCAGTTTTAAAAACAAGTAGAGATCTTATAATTTATATACTTTATGTTTGTTTGCCCCCTTATAGTTTAGGAGTACCTCTATAATAAATATATTTGTGCAAATGTAAGAGTCCAGTAAAAAAATTCCAGCTGCTAAAGCTAGAGTGGATGACATGCAATGTGACCTGGGAAGGAAACCAAAAGTAATTCTCTTCTAAGAAATGGAGAAATGTTTTTTTCAGGGAGTACTCAGAATGTAAGTTGTTTCCTTCCTGACATATACTTGAAAAATCTAAGGAGAGAGAGGTAGATCTCTACAGGAGAAAAGAATAGTCAGTATTTGCATTTCCATCAGCCTTAGCAAAGCTTCCTGCTTACTTTACACTAGAGGAAAATCATGCTTTAAGAGTCCCTGCATTTTTACAGTGGTGTGAAATAACAAAGAACAACAGAAGTACAGCAATTATTCCCAAATTATCCTCTGGGAAGTAAGCTCTAAGAGTTCATAAGATGTACTTTAGCATTCCCAAGGGAAAGGTAGATGAAAGGTTAAGATTCCAGATCTCTCTCTCTCTCTCAAACACACACACACACACCCCTCTACTTCAAATTTTACAACTCTGCTTCTAAGTATGTTGATCTCCTCCTTAAAATATATTTGAAGAAATTATTCCTTGACTAAAAGGTACAATTTTGAAAGCCATTGACCTAAGGCCAATGAAAATAAAATTAACAAATTCTTAAGTAAAATTTTAGGTTATTGTTGCAGTTCTTTAGAAAGCAAAGCTCAGACAAAGATTAATATGCTGAAGCTTTGTCAGGGAGAATGTTCGGGGGTGTGGGGGAGAATAAAAGAAAAGTGAAGCTAAGGAAGATACAAAACAATGAGAAGCATGACTCACTTCACAAGGAGCCACAAAAATACACAGCAGGTCACTCAGGAGGGGTGATATTTTATTTACTGGGACTCCTGAAGATTCCCTGAAGAACAAAAGGCTGGAGAATTTACCTGCTGCCTCTCTCTTCCTTCACACATATTTTACGGATTAAGTTTCATCCCACAGGGAACTTACTCACTGAACCTCCAGGTTACATCATCAGGTTCTTTGGACACTCAGAAGGCAGTTCCCATGCCCATAGCTGCCATTTCTTTCAAGCCTAGAAGTGAAGAGGCAACCCAGCAAAAGTGGAGCTTCAACCAAAAGAAATAAAGAAGGATTTGAGGGAATTTGGGAAGATCTGTCTTGAATGCAAGCATACTTTTTAAGGAGGCTTGAATTGTAGAAGTGAATAGTTTTACTTCAATAAATGCCAATAAGCACAAAACTTAGACTGGCATTGTATAGAGAGATGTTGTGGAAGAAATACAGGTAAATGAAAAACACAATGAATAGCATGTGGATATGAAAATAATACATTAAATGGGAGTGGGAAAGGATTGGCTTGTCTAGAGTACAGAAAGTATTAATCTTGGTTTTATTTTCATTTTATTTGATTATATCTAAGAAAAAAAGAAAAAATCTGTGTTGTGAACTACTAAGGTTCATATCAGTCTAGCATAAAGCCATTCTGTCTGGGGTTTACCTAAAGATCTTATTGAAGAAAGAATGGTCTTTGATACTGAAACAAGATTCAATAGTGTATTAAGTGCTGTGACAAGTATTGGGATTCATACTAGGGTATGAACAACTTATAATTCTTAACATTAGTTTTAAAGCTCTATGTGATAGGTTACACAGGAATATGACTATCTACCCATCCCACTTCCATAATACTAAGTTTCACATATAGTGACTATTAATGGTTTAAAGACAGGTCAGCCTGAAACCAGTTCTGATTCTTTCATTTTGAGTGTTCTCCTCAACTCTGAACAACAATGTTGTTTTTTTCAGTCAGTAAAATGGTGATTAGAATACCTCAAGTAGTTGTAAAAAATAAATAAAATAAATAAAATAAATAAAAAATAAAGAGTCTATGGTAGAATTCTATCACAGCATTTAATGGGTGATAGATATTATTACTTAAAGTTGCTTAATACTATTTTCCTCATTTTTATATCTATTTTTATGGTTAGGTTACTTATTTAGGGTTCTGTATATAGTTAATTTCTACTGGGAGTTATTTTCTACTCAACAAATAACTTACATTGTCCTTGTGAAATAATGGAAAATAAAAAGTAAATTACCAGATATTCCTACCAGGTAGGAGGAATTTCTGAACTGGATGGATCCAAGTAACATTTATAGTCACAATCCTTGAGCTCTTGGTGCCAGCTACTCATTTACTAATATTCAACATAGACTGGAGATTGAACAAAGTTTTTTCATGTCTTGCATTGTTCATTTTCACATATATCATTTTCTGTAATTCTTACAAAGTTATGTGATGTGGATAGGCCAGTTACTGCTACCTTCTTTTAATAAAGAGTTGAGATTGAGAGACTGACTTGAATTATGTCTAACAGCTACTTGTTGGCAAACAAATTTCAAAATCAGTGTTTGGATTTTGTGGTATAGTGTACTTCCTCACAAGACACAAATGCAGAATATAATAGGTGTAAACGTAAAGTATAATTAGTCAGCATTTTTGGAATTATTGGGCAATTGCTATTCAGAACATAAGGTACCACCATGTTAGAACATTGTTGTTGGAGAACCACAATTCTACATTGTTAAGTATTATATAATGGGTCTATTTTGACCAGCCATTTTGTTGAATAGATGATATAGGGAGGTAATTGAAAGCAAAATTTTTCTGTAAAGAAACTCTTCATCAATCCAGGGAAACATTTTTTAAACTAGCCCTTCAAATTCACTAAATTAAATTCAACAATGACCTGTCTGGTACCTTGTTCCTAAATCCATCAAATTAAGCCGTAAAGGCAGGCACAGGCAGGACTGGCTAAGGCTGTGGACTCAGTATAATTTCTTATACGAAGTAGTAAAAAAGAACAGCAAATTCAATAATACAATTATTTAGCACAATTATACTTTTATTCTTAGTTAGTCTCTGACCTTATACTCCAGTTAAATTACTGTGTTCTTATTTTTATTAATTCATTTCAGTAAACATTTATAGTGAACTTATTCTCTGATAGATTTGCTGCTGGATTCTAATACCCATCCCTAAACTCCAAACCTTTCTTCTTGCCAGATCTTCATGGGTATAGGACTTCTTCCCCTGAATTCTGGCTCCTAACACTTTTTTCAAGGACTTGATATATATTGCAAATTGTTCCATTTAAGATATAATTTTTATTTTAGATATATTGCTAATTTTGATATAATTGCTAAGATTACTAAATATTTTTCTATTGCTGTCTGAATCTATCAGGGTGCTAGTATGCCTGCCCTTGTCATCAATTATTGACCTTTCTGGGTTTTAGCAATCTATCCAAGTGAAGTATTAAATTATCTTCCACCATGGTTACCTGATAGTGTACATTTTTGAACATTGTTGTTTCTTCTTTTTATATACTTCACCTGACATTTTGTAAGAGCAGAATTATCTGCTAAATGTAGGTTAATAAAAATAAATTTAAGAGTATATATAGCTGGTTTTGTAACTGTACCAGACTGGTTTGCTACATAGATATCATGGAGGGAAGAACAGCCTGGGAACATAGAAGGCCTATTTATCAAATGTGTACTTAACTCAAAGTTAAAAGAAATAATAGCTGTGTTAAATGATGATATTAAATTTTAAAAATCTTAATATGTTATAATAATGGGTATCCATAACCTTAAGTTATTAAATAACTTAAAAAGAAAAAAAATACTAGTAATCTCTTCACTAGAAACATTTAAACCGATATCTATGTGGCAGGAAGTTAGTAAAAAAACAATCATTTATTGGAAAGGAGACCAGCCAGGATGATATTTCAAGAGCCTTACATGAGTTAGATCCTCCAAGTCTATAATTCTTGGGAGTCTCATAACAGTCAGTCATATATGGAACAGTATTGCAGTCATTAGCACAGTGGGACTAGATCATGTGTTCCTCTTATTATCCTGTTTTCTTATTACAATTGCTTTTATTTATCTGCATATATAAAGTTGAATAACCTATATGAAGGGCAATCAACTCACTGCTACCCAAAATGAAAAATGCCAAATGCTGTTCACAATACACGAATAGAATTCATCTTAAGGAGAAGACAGAACACACATAACCACAACATTAAAAAGGACTATAATATGGTATTAGATATTTTCCCAAACCATCATATTCTTACTTGAATGTGCTTTCTTAGTCATCTTATTTCTAGCAACAGTTTGGAAGTCCTGAATACAAAAAATGTTTACATAAGCAAGTGTGCTGTACCTGATATTAAAAAATGCAATTCAAAAGTAACTAATGGGGGCTTCCCTGGTGGCACAGTGGTTGAGAGTCCGCCTGCCGATGCGGGTGACACAGGTTCGTGCCCCAGTCTGGGAGGATCCCACGTGCCGCGGAGCAGCTGGGCCTATGAGCCATGGCCGCTGAGCCTGCGCGTCCGGAACCTGTGTTCTGCAACAGGAGAGGCCACAACAGTGAGAGGCCCGCGTACCGAAAAAAAAAAAAAAAAAAAAAAAAAAGTAACTAAAGAAGTAATAGGAGATGAGTGAATTACTGATATATAATATGGTGAGAAAATAAAATAAACTACCTGCTGCGATTCTCTTCACAGTAGACCTGTTGGATAACCATCCAATGTTTTCCACTTGGCCTGAGGAGAGTTCCAACTGGAAATTTCCGCAGTGATCACATATTTTTCCAGTAATCCTAAATCTTCACAGTCATAGAGAGGTAATATATTTCCAATAGGAAGTAAAGGTATGAAATCACCTGGGGAACTCTGATCAAAGTATTATCTATTAATCTACTACAGCTGTCTTCATTTTCACCACCTTATGAAGCCTGGGGTCTCTTAGGAATTTTGCCTTTTTCCATCAGAAGGTGGGTGTTTTGGAATCTAAATAATCTTCCCAACTAAAATTTTGGAAGAGATGTCTTCAGAGATACAGGAAAGATTCTTAGCAGTATATACTTTGAAACTGAGCAAAAACCTTTATCTTTATTCTGCCATCAATATATTCCACTCTACAATCTTTGGTACATGGTGAAAATGCAAGCTATTTTAATCAAGTATCTCGTCATGCACACTCACCATTTGACTGTTAGTACTTCTTCCGTCTGATTGAATTTTCCCTCTATTATGCTCTGAAATCCTTATATTTTGAACAGACTCACCTCTGTCTTCAGTATCAAAATAATTTGCTTCATCTTTTGCCTCCACCGAGACCCTAGTCTCTCTCATGAGTGCCATTAGCTCTGTTATGTCTTAGAATGGAAACGGCTCAGTCTCACTCTCTAATATATCACAGGGCAGGGGATAATTGCTGACACTGCTGGCATTAAATCAACACCACTTCTTCTACATTGCTTGTTTTTCAAGAGCACCACTTTTTGAGATTCATGAAACACAACTTTAGTGAATTCTAAAACTTCCTTTAACCATCATGTCCAGTCTTTGGATTATTTTTCCCATGTATTGAAGAGTGAAGTAAGTATCCATTTATAAACTTCTTGATGCCAATTCCTACTGTGATCAGGGAAACAGTTCATCATCCATGTGGCAAACACACCCACTATCATAGCTGTAAAGACCTACTCAAACTCAAGACTATACCACAGACTCCATTTCAACAGCCTAGTTTATAGACATACCTGGGGTCTTAGATATACTGGTGATTCTTCCAGTTTTTCTCTCTTAATGTATTTCTCTAGCTGACTTCTCAAATAATTACTGCAGCTGAGGAAATCATAATAGCTTATAGACTGATGACAGCACAAATTCATCATCTTCTAACCTAGCTTAGCTATCACTATACCTAAACCTGATGAATCAAACATTTTTCTGAGATTTTTGCCAGCTTGCTTTCTCACTCTCCAAAGTATTTATTCCAAACATTCTCAAATCCTCCATTGCTCTATTCAACCGTCCTACTTCTCTCTCTTAGTATACCCTGACATAAAACTGTATGGAAAACATTGATATACTCAGGAGTAAAAAATACTCAGTTTTCTAGAAGAAGAAGCCTTAGAAAAGGGATCCCACCAGAATTCAAGGAATGCTTACCTGAGAAAATGCTGGCCTTTGTATAACGCAGCCCTGTGTTGGGTCTTCGTTTCTGTGCATGGGCTTTCTCCAGTTGCGGCGAGCGGGGGCCACTCTTCATCGCGGTGAGCAGGCTTCTCACTGTCACGGCCTCTCCCGTTGCGGAGCACAGGCTCCAGGCGCACAGGCTCAGTGGTTGTGGCTACTGCTATGCCTTTGGAACCTCCGAAGACATCTAAGCCTACCAAGGGCATTCAGACGATTATACAACACACCACACGCAGAACATGCCACGGCCAAAAGTGTCATTGTGGAAGGGTGAAGTGTGTTCAGAGTTATCCTCAGGACCTAGTCTTACCCATTTCCACCACACTATAGACACAAGCAAGCACTAGGGGGCTGCAGGCCAAGCTACTAACTGAGCCGGGGCATAGCCCCATCCACCAGCAAACACAAGATTGGGGTACGGATACGTGTTAGGGGGAGTGTACGGGTGAGGGTACGGGTTATCGTTAGGGTACGGGTTAGAGTTCAGGGTCAGGGTTAGGGTTAGGGTTAGGGCCCGGGTTAGGATTAGGGTCAAGATTGGGGTATGGATACATGTTAGTGGGAGTGTAGGGGTGAGGGTACGTGTTATCATTAGGGTACGGGTTAGGGTTCAGGGTCAGGGTTAGGCCCAGGCTCTGGTTGCCCCCACCCCTGACCCTGGCAGGCCTCGCCCTCCTCAAGCCCCAGCAGCCTGTACAGGATCCACGCACTGACCGGGCTTGTGCCTGAGCACCACCCCCCTGCTCCCCCACCAGACGTCAGACCCCCAAAAGGCAAGAAATTCCCCACGTACCTGGGTAGGGCAAGAGAAAAAAGAAAAAACAGAGACAAAAGAATAGGGACGGGACCTGCACCAGTGGTACCTCTTTTAGACCCCTTAAGTGTAAAGGCATTCTTCCAGTTTTTGTATCACATGAAGGCAAGGTAAAAGTTGATAGGGAGCTTATCCGGCTTGGGGGCATCCCTTGTGAGTAGGCTATCGGTACACCTTTCATATCCCAGGGAAGAGAAAAATGGACAAAGAAGTTGTGCTACTTAGGTACAATGGAATAACACTCAGCCATGAAATCCATGTCATAAGGCTAGATATAAATATCTCCCATGTGACTGACTTAGATTTGACAGTTTTCTTCAGTTTGGAAGAGTATGGTAAACAGGGGAATGATGAGAAGTCACGCCTGAGTGGAACATAATTCACATGGTACCATCTGGAAGGAGAAAAGGCTAGAAGGATAGGTTGGAAACAAATGGAACAAATTTCAACTTGATGTTTTCACTGTATATGGCTTTCACAAAAATAAATATTATCTTCTTGAACTTCCAGCTATCCATATGAGAAAAGTAAATTCATTCAAATCTAAAGAATATTGGATTAACAGCATGGACATTTTAGTAATAGGGAACATTGGGAGATATCAGAACAAAAATTATCATTTTACAAAGAGAAAGAGAAAAAAGGGGTAAATTAACAGTTATATTTTTTGAAGTCCTTTCAGAGTAGTTATTCATTTAAAAGGTCAGTTTGCAGATTTACCTTGTAAATTGAACAGATTAAGAAAATGATGGGCTGAGAGGAGGTTACACACTGAATGTTAGTATAGAGTTCCTGCCAGCAGGGCACCGATAAGAAATCAAATAGAAGGGGATTAGAAAGTGATATTTCAACTGTTAAATGATAGCAGAGGTAAACAAGTTTGTGTGATTGGGAACAAAGCTTCATGAATAGCTTATTTTTAATGCTTAATGGTTTCTTCTTTTGTTATTGCTGTGTTACTAATGCCTGCACTGCTGTTCAGTAATTCCTTTAAATATGGTTTCTCAAATCATCTTTAAGTTATATTTCATTTGTAATTAAAATTATTGACTACATAAATGAACTAGGAAACACTTTATTGGAATCATGTGTTTAAGTGCAATTGTTATGTTCCATTTTTGCTTTCAAAGTATATTACTTCCTGTTAAGAAATAAAATAAAATAAAACAGAGAGAAAAACAATAAATTAACCAGGTTATTTTAATATATGATACCTAACCAAATTATTTTGCAACAAGTTCAAAAAATAGTTCAATCAATTGATGAAGTACATAACATTGTGCAATGTGATGTGTGTCAGGAAAGAAGAGTAATCAAGACATATTGCTGTCACAGAGAATTTTAGTAGCTGATAAAAAGAGGCTTATTAACCTGAATACTTTTTTAACTAAAATGGTACTAACTAGATTTGCAATGGCATGTCTTTTCTCACTTTCTCAACCAATGATTAAAAGGTAAAGTGTTTGAAAGTTTGGAATAAATTAATGCTCTAGTTTTTCAAATAGTTTAGTAGACACATTTTGTTTTGTTTATCCAGCATTCAGTCATCTTCCTTCTGTTAAGTGCACTTCAATTTTCTTTGAGGATCCAGTCCATGAGGTCTAGGTGACATTGGTTCCAGGGATGATCACAGGATTAAAGACTGGCTAATTAAAGGATTTCATTCTTTCAGCCATAGTGATTGGATCAAACATGGGTGGGAGATACCATCACATGATTCAAAACCAATGAGATTCAAGTAATGGACTGACATAGTATGAGCAAAAAGATCGAGACATGCCTGAAGTAAGAAAATACAAGACAAATACTTACTTTTTTGCTTAAGACAATTTGAGCTGAATTGCTGTCCTTTCTAAAAGAAAGATACTGAACCAATACAAATGACTTCATGGAGAAATCTCTGATTTACTATAGTGTTTTAAACTTGCATACTCTTAAAGGAGATCAGGTCTGTCCCGCTCACCTCTTTCTCTCATACATAGCACTCTTTCTTGGTTCTGACTATATAAATTAATATTTAGGGTAATGGCTCTTCCCTTCTTATAATGTATCATTTATGATGTTGAATAATATTCATAAGTAAAAAGATAATGTCTGAACCAAAGTGTTGTTGATTCTAACACTGAGGATTTGGTACAAATAATCTGTGTTTGTTCTAATGTTAGTGTCAATCCCCTTCTCCCACTTCAAATTGTATTTACTTCATTTACTTAACATGATTCAAAATATAATCAAAGCTCTCAAGAGCAATTACACCAGATGCATGCAATATCATATTGCAGAATTCATCAAATCATTCCTAAGCTTACATTAAAAGAACTTAGAAAAGCTTGTGATTGAACTGTTAAAAAAAAAAAAGCCAATGGATGATATTCCCTATGGAATTAACTACAAATCAAACCACAGGTAACTTTCTTAGTGCAAACAAAGAAATTAAACAAAGAAACAAACTGTAATATCTGTAAAATATTTGAGAATAGAATCCACTATCTTTGACCTAAGTCAAGTCATTAGAGGGTTTCACCCTAAAAAGATATCAGACAAAAATTTTAAATATCCAAGTATTTCACTAAGTAATGATAAGGAGAAACAGGAGAATATAGGAACGACAATTAAACTGACTTAAAATACTTCAGCAATTTCTTAATCTACCTTTAAAATTCTTTGAAAATTTGGAAGAAAGGGAAATTGATCTCTTCTTCAAATAGTTTGGTCTTCAGACAAGTCTTGAATGATTTTCCACAAGATATAAGTGGTGGGCTTCCCTGGTGGCACAGTGGATGAGGGTCCGCCTGCCAGTGCAGGGGATACCGGTTCGTACCCCGGCCTGGGAAGATCCCACATGCCGCGGAGCAGCAGGGTCTGTGAGCCATGGCCGCTGAGCCTGCGTGTCCTGTGCCTGTGCTCCACATTGGAGAAGCCACAACAGTGAGAGGCCTGTGTACCACAAAATAAATAAATAAATAAATAAATAAAGTGGTGGAAAGAAACTTTTTTTTTTTTTTTTTAAAAAGGACTACCAGCCTCAACTTCGTTTTTCTTCAAATAGCTGGAGAAAAAAAACCATGCTGCATTTCCATGAAAACATACTTAATAGACAATAAGATTCCTGCTAAGTCCTTAAATTAGCAATTGAACTTTTAGAATCAGACCTAGAGTCCTCCTCCCATAATGGTGTACATATCTTTTTCCTTCAGCCTGATTACCACCATCATCGTGCCATTATTAGTGAGAGAATTTAATTTTACAATACAGATTAATATTAATGTAAGTCCTATTAAATATGACTTTCTCTTTATTTGATTCAATTAAATGATACTGTAAATGTATTAGCATGGAATCTATTTCAATATATATTTAAAATAAATATTAGCTACTATTATTATTTTTAATTTTTGGTCTTTTTTGAATAGTATAGTAAAGTAAATATAATAAGTTTATATACTTTAGTAGAAAATGAAATACACAATGATTAGGAGTCTAGGATTTTGACTTATTGGGATCTGAATCCTGGATATAACTTTGGGCAAATTACTTCATGTCTTTTAATTTTAGTTTCTCAACTGCAAAATGGTAACAATAAATATTAGTATTTACCTAGTTTAAGGATAGAATCCAACCAAAGAATCTAGCAAAGTGTCTGATCTTAGTAAGCATTAATAATAATAAAATAAAAAATTTTCTGTAGGCTCTTATATTTTAATGAGTGTAAAATGTTTATAAATATATCAACTGAAAAAAAACCACACAGTATAAAAGCTGTGAGTTGAGTTTATTCAGTGTCTTACTAAGAACTATAGCCCAGATATAGCCTCTCAGATAGCTCTGAGAAACTGCTATGAAGAGGTAAGAGGGGAGGTCAGTGTATATGTTATTTTGGCAAAGTGGTACATACAAGAACGCATCTCAGTAGAAGGTTTCTGCTAGTCACAAAGAAAAGATATCCTAGTTAATGGTTTTAGTGTTTCTCTAGGTATGAGGAGAAGCAAGAATTTAGGTTCATAAAATTTTCTCCTGAAAATATTTAAGTGTCTGAAGGCCTGTTCTGCCAGTTCTCCTAGAGCACAGAGTGCCTCATTTCTGATTCTGCCCTGAATTCCTTTCAGCTTATGTTGAAGGTCTGCAACTGCAGTGGTTAATGATTCATTCCTTGTAGAACTAGATGGCAAGTGACATTCTCTAGTTGGCAAGTGTTTTGAAAGATTAACTTTGTACCTAGCTTTCCTTAAAGGTATTGCTTGGCTTTGTTTAAGAAAAAGAGAGAGAGAGATTTGAAATCCTCAGTCTTTAATTATTTTATTTTTAAAATTTTCTTCAGAAATTTAACTTTAGCAACAGGGGCTGTTCTACTCTCTATATAAAGATAGAAATATAAGATGCACTATGTCTTATTTTTGTATATGAAAAGTTCTTTTGTGAAGTGTGGTAAACAAATGTTCTCCATAGTCTCAGAAAACTGTAGAAATATAAGTTGAATTAAATACTGGATGAATAACTTACTGGAGAGTGAAAGAAAATGTTTGAGATACAGATATTTACTATGTATTAAAATGAATCCTGGAATACTCTGCCTAAGATTAGAGTGACAGTATAGGACCTAATCCCACACATTCCATTTGATTATGTAATTAACAGGAGGTTATTCTGTTAGTGTGTTCTAATAAATATAAGCTAAATGTGTAAATGACAGTATTTTCATGTTTCTTCAAAATATTTGCGTTTGGTATTATAGTTCCCTAATGTTTGTAATAATAGTTTTAGAGCATGAAACATATAATTATTTGCTCACCTACCTAGTCCACATAAAATAACAATATTCTTGAGAACAGAGAATGATGGCTTGTCTTACTACTCTTATTTGCTCTTAAACATTTTTATTATTTTTAATACCAATTTTAATAAGATAATTTACATACTATAAAATCCAACCCTTAAAATTTTACAATTTAGTATATTCACAGTGATGTGCAACTATCACCACTCTCTAATTCCAGAATATTTTTATCATCCCCAAAGAAATCTCTTATCCCTTAGCAGTCACTTCCTGTTTCACTTTTTCCTCAGCTTCTGACAATCACAAATCTACTTTCTGTATCTATAGATTTGCCTATCCTGGTCATTTCACATTATTAGAATAATATAATATCTACTTTTTGTGACTTGCTTCTTTCACTTAGCATAATGTTTTCAAGGTTTATCCATGTTATAGCATATACAGTTCACCTTTGAACAACACAGGTTTGAACTGCCCAGGTCCACTTATACATGGCTATTTTTCAATAAATATACTGTTGGCCCTCCATATTCATAGGATTCTTATCCTTGGATTTGACCAAACTTGTGTCACAATTTCTGTCTGTAGTTGGTTGAATCTGAGAATTCAAAACCTGTGGATACAAAGGGCTGACTGTACTATGCCATTTTATATAAGGGATTTGAGCATCCATGGATTTTGGTATGTGTGAGGGGTCCTGGAACCAATTCTCCACAGATACAGAGGGACAACTGTGTTAGTATTTCATTCTTCTTTTTTTGGCCAAATAATATTCCATTGTATGGATATATCATATTTTGTTTATCCATTCATCAGTTAATGGACATTTAGGGTGTTTCAACTTTTTGGCTATTATGAATAGTGTCAGTATGAATGTTAACAAGCAAATATTTGTGTGAATATATGTTTTGATTTCTCTTGGGTATATACCTAGGAGTGGTATTGCTGAGTCATATAATAATTGTATCTTTTACATCTTTCAGAACTGACAGACTGGTTTCCAAAGTGTCTGAAACCATTTTAAAATCTTACATAGAATTTATGAGTTTCCCTTTCTCTACATTCTGACAAACATTTACTATCTGTCTTGATTATAGCCATCCCAATGTGTATGAAGTAGGGTCACATTGTGGTTTTGACTTCCATTTCTCCGATGATAAATATTATTAATCATCTTTTTATGTACTTATTGCCCATTTGTATATCTTCTTTGGATAAATGTCTATTCATATCCCTGTCCATTTTTTAATTGTGTCATTTGTCTTTTTGTTGTTGAGTTATAATATTTATATATTTTGGATACAAGTCCCTTATCCAATATTTGATTTGCAAATATTTTAGCCACATTTGTAGTTGTCTCTAAGCATTTGACAATAAGCACATAGCAGATCTGTAATAATTATTTATTTGAATTGATATTCAATACATTCTTATTCAGTAAGAAATTTTCAAGCTGGGGTCTCCATGGCACCTATAGCAGGGACATTTATTTTCCTCTCAAGAGTCATTCTAGGGCTTCCCTGGTGGCGCAGTGGTTGAGAATCCCCCTGCCAATTCAGGGGACATGGGTTCGTGCCCCGGTCCGGGAAGATCCCACATGCTGCGGAGCGGCTGGGCCCATGAGCCATGGCCGCTGAGCCTGTGCTTCCGGAGCCTGCGCTCCGCAAAGGGAGAGGCCACAACAGTGTGAGGCCCGCATACCGGAAAAAAAAAAAAAAAAAAAAAGAGTCATTCTATGTTTTACTCTCTGAAATTCAGAAAACTACAAATTTCAAAGGGCATATTGCCTCCTTTACAAAAGGAAACATTTCCAGCTTCCTTTGAAATAACTAGTTGACTAAGTAATTATCATTAAGATATGAATGAAAGTACTATGCAGGACTTCTGAGGGGCTCATAAAATGACATGGAATACCCTCTTCCATATTGCTACCTGGAATGCAATTGAGAGAGCTGGGACTCTATCAGCACTTTTATGCCATAGGAATCAAAGCCACACCCTAGAGTTTGCAGAGAGATGAACTAGAAGAAAGGCTGGTCCCTGATGTCTTCCTGGAAATACCAAACCAGTCTGCACAGTTTACTTCTATACTTCTTTTACCTGAGAAAGAGATTCCAGTCTTATTTAAGACACCATTTTGGGGGATCTTCATTACTTTTATAACTGAGTCAGAATCTGATAAAGTATGTCCAATATTCTTTTTTAAAAATGATTTATTTTATTTATTTATTTTTGGCTGCATTTGGTCTTTGTTCCTATGCAGGGGGTTTCTCTACTTGTGGCAACTGGGGGCTACTCTTCGTTGCGGTGCATGGGCTTGTCATTGCGGTGGCTTCTCTTGTTGCAGGGAATGGGCTCTAGGCACACGGGCTTCAGTAGTTGTGGCATGCAGGCTCAGTAGCTGTGGCTCACGGGCTCTAGAGCACAGGATCTGTGGTTGTGGCGCACAGGATTAGTTGCTCCATGGCATGTGGGATCTTCCCGGACCAGGCCTTGAGCCCATGTCCCCTGGATTGGGAGGCAGATTCTTAACCACTGTGCCACCAGGGAAACCCTCCAATACTCTTTTATTTCCAAAAAAATGAACTTTTGACTAGCTAAAATGTTATGTATCAAAAGGGCAGTTTTCACTGACTTTACTCAAAGAAGGTTTTTTATATACTTCTTCATTTAGTCCTTGATGGGTAGCAGTATACTGTATTTAGTTTTGTATTGATTCTTCTGTGCCTGAAGTGAAACCTTGTCTATGAAAGAGTAAAGAGGTGGAGGGGAGGGAGTAGAATGAGAGAGTGAATGAGAAAGCTTTCATCAGGTGAATTAAGATAAAATGAAGCCCAAATTTCCTATCTTAAAAGGTCTTCCAAAGTAAAACAATGGTCTCTGACAGTAAGCTTTAGTTTAACAAGGTGAAAAAATCAATATCACATCTAAGTGTGAAAATTGGGGACTTCCATGGTGGTGCAGTGGTTAAGAATCTACCATTAAACGCAGGGAACATGGGTTTCAGACCTGGTCCAGGAAGACCCCACATGCTGCAGAGTAACTAAGCCTGTGAGCCACAACTACTGAGCCCGTGTACCACAACTACTGAAGCCTGTGTGCCTAGAGCCCGTGCTCTGCAACAAGAGAAGCCACTGCAATGAGAAGCCTACACACCACAATGAAGAGTAGCCCCCGCTTGCCACAACTAAAGAAAGCCCGCAAGCAGCAATGAAGACTCAAAGCAGCCAAAAATAAATAAATGTATTTAAAAAAAGAAAATTGGGGCAACATGAGGGATTTGAGTCTTTTCCTCACTGTTAATGTAATCAAGATTTTCTTCTGCTACTGCACTTGTTTTATACAAATGAAATTCACTTTTATATCCTTATCATATGTTGTACTTTGGTTACTCTAAAAATTAAGTATTTAATATGTCAGTCTTATTAATGGCTTGAAACCCATTTGCAAAACTATAAGATGTATTAACTGCATAGTCATTACAAATTAGAAATTGAGAATAAAAATGAACACCATCCTGAACATGTTAGATATGTGTTAATTGTTAGAATGAAATTAAAGATATATTGTCTGCTTTTAATATTGATAGACTTTTTTGGTAATTAATTCAAGAACTATTTCTTGAGTGCCCAGTATATATGTGTGTCTGTGTGTGTGAATGTGTATATATATATATATATATATATATATATAGAGAGAGAGAGAGAGAGAGAGAGAGAGAGCCTTCATGACTTAATCACCTCCCAAAGGCTCTCACTCCAAACATCACCACATTGGAGATTAGGTTTCAGCATATGAATTTTGAGGGAACACAAACATCCAATTTATAGCATACACACACTAGCATTTACACACTCACAATAATCTGTGTATGTATAACTGGTAAAATATGAATAAGTTCTGTGGCTTGTGTCAATGTCAGTTTCCTGGTTCTGATATTGTATTATACTTTTGCAAGATGTTAACACTGGAGAAGACTGTGACATATGCATGGGACTTCCTTGTACATTTCCTTGCAACTTTCTATGAATCTATAATTATTTCCAAATAAAAAGTGTTTGGAGTGAGCGCTTTAGGGAGGTGATTAGGTCATGAAAGCTCTGTCTTCATGAATGGAATTGGTAGAGACCCCAGAGAGCTCCCTCACCCTTTACACCATGTGAGTACACAGAGAAAAGACAATTGTCTATGAATCAGGCTTTCCTAGAGTCAAAAATTGTGACAAATAAATTTGTGTTGTTTAAGTCACTCAGTCTATGGTATTTTGGTTATAGCAGCCTGAACAGAATAAGGCAGCATATATTTCTTGGAAATTTCATCACATGTGTAGCTTAGTGTAACTGCTACCATAAACAAGATGTAGAGTGCACCATCACCACAAGGCTCCCTTGCTCTACCCAGTTATAACCAACCCCACTAATCCCCATCCTAAACCCTGGCAACCACGAACCTGTTTTCCATTGCTATAATTTTGTCCTTTCAAGAATGTTATATAAATGGAATCACACAGTATGTAGCAATTTGAAACTGGCTTTTTCAAATCAGTGTAATTGCCTTGAAGTTTAACCAAGTTGTTTTATATAACAATGTTTTGTTCCTGTATACCAGTCTCAGCCTATCAATAACCAGTGATGTGACTGGACCGGCCCTTGAAATTCTTATTATTATTGCAAGACCAACTCAGCAATAACTATCAGAAAATGTTAAAAGAGACAAGATTTTTTTAGTCACCAATCTTGGAAAGCACACAGCACACCTGGAGCCATAAAGCAAGGTTGAAGAAAGAAAATAAGAGTGTCGGCCTGGGGTTCTGCCTTTTTCTTTTTTTCATGTGATGCTGTTTTATTTAAGGTAGAAATACCTGCAGTTATGTTTCATGTTTTATTTTAATTGAGGTATAATTGACATATAACTATATTAGTTTCAGGTGTACAACAAAAGTGATTTGATAATTGTATAGACTGTGAAGTGATCACCACTATAAGTCTAGTTTCTACCTGTCACCATACAAGGTTACAAAATATTCAATACAGTTTTATTACCTATAGTTATCATTACATCCCCATGACATGTATTTTATGACTGGAAGTTTGTAACTCTTTACCCCCTTCACCCATTTTGCCCACCCTTCAGCCATCTTCCCTCTGGCAACCACCAATCTGTTGTCTGTGTCTGAGTTTTGTTTGTTTTTTTGTTTTGTTTTGTTTTTTATTTGCTTCCACACGTATGTGAAATGATATGTATTTAACATTCTCTATTTGACTCAATTCACTTAGCATAATGCCCTTGAGGTCTATCCATGTTGTTATAAATGACAAGATTTCATTCCTATTTATCGCTGAATAATATTCCACTGTGTAGATATACCACATTTTCTTTATCTATTCATCTATCCATGGGCACTTAGGTTGTTTCCATATTTTTGCTATTCTAAATATTTCTGCAATGAGAATCAGTGTGCATATAGCTATTCAAATGAGTGTTTTTGTTTTCTTCTGATAAATATCCAGAAGAGGAATTGCTGGATAATATGGAACTCTTATTTTTAATTTTTTTGAGAAACTTCCATATTGTTTTCTATAGCAGCTGCATCAATTTACAGTTTCACCCACAGTACACAAGGATTCCATTTCTCCACATCCTTGTCAACACATCATTTATATCTTTTTGATAAAAGCAATTTTAAAAGGTGTGAGGTAATAGCTCATTGTGGTTTTGATTTTCATTTCCCTGAGGATTAGTAATGTTGAACATCTTTCCATATGCATGTTGGCCATCTGTATGTTTTCTTTTGGAAAATGTCTATTTGAATCCTCTGCCCTTTTTAATAATTGGGTTGTTTGGTGTTTTGTTACTGAGTTGTATGTGTTCTTTACATATTTTTGATATGGAGTGCTTATAAAATATAAGATTTACAAATAATCTTCCCCCATTCAGTAGATTGACTTTTTATTTTATATATGGTTTTCTTCTCTGTACAGAGCTTTTTAGTTCTATATAATCTTATTTGTTTATTTTTGCTTTTGATGTCATTGCTTTTAGAGTCAGAATCAAATATCTCTAAGGTCAACATCAAAAAGCTTAGCACCTATGTTTTCATCTAGGAATTTTATGGTTTGTGGTCTTACATTCAAGTTTTTAATTCATTTTGAGTTAATTCTTGTGTATGGTGTAAGGTAGTGGTACAGTTTCATTCTTTTCCATGTGGCTGTCTGGTTTTCCCAATACCATTTGTTGAATAGACTGCCCTTTTCCCTTTATATAGTCTTGGCTCCGTTGTCATAAATTGTGTGTGTTTATTTTTGAGTTCTTTATTCTATTCTGTTTATCTATGTATCTGTTTTTATGCCAATATCATGCTGTTTTGATTACTGTAGCTTTGCAGAATAGTGTAAGATCAGGGAGCATGATACCTCCAACTTAGCTCTTCTTTCTCAAGATTTGGTTATTTGGGATCTTTTGTGATTCCAAACAAAATTTATGTTTGTTTATTCTATTTCTGTGAAAAAAATGCCATTGGAATTTTGATAGGCATTGCATTGAAACTGTAGTCTCCTTTGGGTAATATGGACCTTTTAATGATATTATTTCTTTCAATCCTTGAAAAAGGAATATCTTACCATTTGTGTCTTCTTCAATTTCCTTCATCAGTAATTTTTAGCATAGGTCTTTTACATCCTTGCTAAATTTATTCCTAGGTATTTTATTATTTTTGATGCAATTGTAAATGGGATTGTTTTCTTAATTTCTTTTTTGATATTAATTATTATTGTATAAAAATGTAGCAGATTTGTGTGTATTACTTTTGTACCTTGCAACTTTACTGAATTTTTTTATTAGTTCTAACTGTGTATGTGTGTGTGTGTGTGTGTGTGTGTGTGTGTGTGTGTGTAGTCTTTAGGGTTCTCTATGTATAGTATCATGTCATTTGCAAATCATGACAGATTTAATTCTTCCTTTCCAATTTGGATGACTTTTTTCTTTTTTTTCCTGACTAATTACTCTAGTAAGGACTTCCAACACTATGTTGAATAAAAGTGGTGAGTTTGACATTCTTGTCTTGTTGTGATCTCAAAAGCTCTCAGCTTTTCATTGTTAGGTATAATGTTAACTATAGGCTTGTCATACATGGCCTTTATTATGTAGTGATACATTTCATCTGTACCCACTTTGTTGAAAGTTATTTTTTTAATCATAAATGGATATTGAATCTTGTCAAATACTTTTTCTGGACATATTGAGATGATTATATGATTTTTCCCTTCATCTTGTTAATGTGGTAAATCACATTGATTAATTTGTGGATATTGGACCATTCTTGAATCCCTGGAATAAATACCATGTGATCATGGTGTATGATCATTTTGATGTATTGTTGAAATTGTTTTGCTCATTTTGTGAAGATTTTTGTATCTATATTTATCAGGGATATTGGCCTTTAATTTTCTTTGTGTGTGTGTGTGTGTGTGTGTGTGTGTGTGTGTGTGTGTGTGTGTGTGTGGTATCCTTGTCTGGTTTTGGTATCAGGCAACGCTGGCCTTTATAATGTGTTTGGGAGTGTTCCCTCCTCTTCACAGTTTTGGGAGAGTTTGAGAAGTGCAGTTTTAAATCTTACTTGAATGCTTAGTAGCATTCACCAGTGAAGCTTTCTGCACCTGTACTTTTTTTTGCTGGGACTTTTTTGATTACTGATTTAATCTCCTTGTAGTAATTTGGTCTATGCAGAATATCTATTTATTCATTATATAGTCTTGGAGTATTGTATGTTTCTTGGGTTTATCCATTCTTTATAGATTGTCAAATTTGTTGGTGTATAATTGTGCACAGTAGTCTCTTATGATTCTCTGTACTTCTCTGCTATCAGTTATAACTTCTCCTTTTTTGAGAAGGATTTTATTTGATTTTAATTTGGAGCACTCTTTTTTTTTTTTTTTTCTTAGTGAGTATAACTAAGCTTTGTCCATTTTGCTTAGTTCTTTAAAGAATCAGCTCTTAAATTTCATTGATTTTTAAAATTTTTTTCTTCCAGTTTTATTGAAATATAATTGACATACAGCACTATATAAGTTTAAGGTGTGCAGAATAATGATTTTACATACATCATGAAATGATTACAACAATAAGTTTAGTGAGCATCCATATAGATACAGAATTAATGAAATAGAAAAAATATTTTCCTTGTGATGAAAAACTCTTAGGGTTTACTCTATTAACAACTTTCATATATAACATATAGTGGTGTTAATTATATTTATCATGTTGTACATTACATCCATAGTACTTATTGATCTTATAACTGAAAGTTTGTATTTTTTAACTGCCTTCATCCAGTCACCCCTCCTCTCACCTCTGGTAACCACAAAACTGATATTTTTTTTATGAGTTTGTTTGTTTTTGTTTTTGAAGTATAATTGACCTACAATACTATGTTCATTCCTGTTTCACAACAGAGTGATTTGATATTTCTATATATTTTTAAATGATCACCATGATAAGTCTAGTTATGATTTGTCACCATACAAAGATATTATATATTTATTGACTGTATTGCCCACACTGTACATTTCAAACTTGTGACTCAATTATTTTGCCACTGGAAATTTGTACCTCTTAATTTTCCTCACTTATTTCTTTCCTCCCCCTACCTCCCTCCTCTATGGCAACCATCTGTTTGTTCTCTGTATCTATGACTCTGTTTCTGTTTAGTTCTGGCTGTTCATTTATTTGTTGCTTAGATTCCATGTATAAGTAAAATCATTCAGTATTTGTCTTTTTCTGTCTAACTTATTTCACTTAACATAATAACCTCTAGGTCCATCCATGTTGTCACAAATGGCAATATTTCATTCTTTTTAATGACTAATATTCCATTTTACATATATACCACATCTTCTTTATCCAGTCATCTATTGATGACCACTTAAGTTTGGGTCATATGGTAGCTCTATTCCTAATTTTTTGAGAATTGTCCATACTGTTTTCCATAGTGGCTGCACCAGTTTATTGCCCACCAACAGTGAATGAGGCTTCCCTTTTCTCCACTTCCTTGCCAACACTTGTTACTTTTTGTCCTTTTTGGCAATAGCCAGTCTGACAGGTGTGAGGCAAAAATATCTTTGTGGTTTTGATTTGCATTTCCCTGATGATTAGTGATGTTGAGCATCTTTTCATGTCTATTCACCATCTATATGTCTTCTTTGGAAAAATGTCTACTCAGATCCTCTGTCCATTTTAAAATCATGTTGGTTTTTTTTTTGATATTGAGTTGTATGAGTGTTTTGCATATTTTGTATATTAACTCCCTATCTGATACTTCCTTTGCAAATATCTTCTCCCATTCAGTAGATGGTCTTTTCATTTGTTGATAGTGTCTTTCCGTCACTGTGCAAAATCTCTCTTTTGATGTAGTCTCATTGATCTTTTCCATTTTGTTTAATCTTTATTTCATTTATTTCCACTCCTAACATCATCATTTTTTTCCCTTCTACTAACTTAGGGCTTTATTTGTTTTTTTTCTAGCTTCTTTGGGTGTATAGTTAAATTGTTTATTTGAAACTTTTCTTGTTTCTTGAGGTAGGCTTGTATCAGTATGAACTTCCCCCTTAGAATTGTTTTTCCTGCATCCCATAGATTTTGGTATGTTGTATTTCCATTTTCATTTGCCTCAATGTATTTTTTTTAAGCCTCAATGTATTTTTAATTTATTTAAAAAATTTCTTTGTTGACCCATATGTTGTTCAATAGCACATTGTTTAATCTCCAAATAAGTGTGCTATTTTAATTTTCTTTTTGTGATTGATTTCCAGCTTCATACCATTATGGTTGGGAGAGATGCTTGATATGATTTCATTCTTCTTAAAACTGAGACTTTTTTTTGTGACCTAACATGACTTATCCTGGAGAATGTTTCATGTTCACTTGAGAAGAAAGTGTATGCTGATGCTTTGGATGGAATATTCTGTATATATCTGTTAAGTTCATTAGTTTAACCACTCATTTAAGGCTAAAGTTTCCTTATTGATTTCTATCTGGATGACCTATTCATTGATGCAAGGAAATATTGAAGTCCACTACTATCTTTGTATCAACTTCTCCCTTTAGATCTGTTAATATTTGCTTTATATATTTAGGTACTACTCTGTTGGATGCATAAATATTTATAAATGTTATATCTTCTTGAATTGATCACTTTATCATTATTCGTGCACATCTCTGTCTTTATTAGAGTATTTTTTTAAATTTCAAATCTCTTTTAAAATTATTTTTTAAACTGGTGTATAGTTGCTTTACAAAGTAGTGTTAGTTTTACTATATACATATAGTGAATCAGCTATATGTATACATATATCCTGTCTTTTTTGGATTTCCTTCCCATTTAGGACACCAGAGAGCATTAGATTGAGTCCCCAGTGCTATACAGCAGGTTCTCATTAGTTATCTATTTTCTACATATTAGTGTATGTATGTCAATTCCAATTTCCCAATTCTTCCCAGCCTCCCCATCCCCCTTGGTGTCTATAGGTTTGTTGTCTACGTCTGTGTCTCTATTTCTGCCTTGAAAACAGGTTCATCTGGACCATTTTTCTAGATTCCACAAATATGCGTTAATATACGGTATTTGTTTTTCTCTTTCTGACTTACTGAACTCTGTATGACAGTTTCTAGGTCCATCTACATCTCTACAAATGACCCAGTTTCATTCCTTTATATGACTGAATAATATTCCATTGTATTTATGTACCACGTCTTCTTTATCCATTCATTTGTTGCTGGACATTTAGGTTGCTTCCATGACTTGGTTATTGTGAATAATGCTGCAATGAACATTGGGGTGCATGTATCTTTTTGAATTATGGTTTTCTCAGGGTATATGCATAGTAGTGGGATTGATGGGTCATATGGTAATTCTAGTTTTAGTTTTCTAAGGAACTTCTATACTGTTCTCCATATTGGTTGTATCAATTTACATTCCCACCAACAGTGCAGGAGAATTCACTTTTCTCTACACCCTCTCCAGTATTTATTGTTTGTAGATTTTTTGCTGATGGCCATTCTGACTGGTGTGAGGTGATAATACATTGTAGTTTTGATTTGCATTTCTCTAATAATTAGTGATGTTGAGCATCTTTTCATGTGCCTCTTGGCCATCTCTATGTCTTCTTTGGAGAAATGTCTGTTTAGGTCTTCTGCCCAGTTTTTGACTGGATTGTTTGTTTTTTCAGCTATTTAGCCAAATGAACTGTTTGTATATTTTGGAGATTAATCCCTTGTCGTTTCTTCATTTTGCAAATATTTTCTCTCATTCTGAGGGCTGTCTTTTCCTCTTGTTTATGGTTTCCTTTGCTGTGTGAAAGCTTTTAAGTTTGATTAGGTCCAATTTGTTAATTTTTGTTCTTATTTCATTACGCTAGGTGGTGGGTCAAAAAAGATATTGCTGTGAATTATGTCAAAGAGTGTTCTGCTCATGTTTTCCTCTAAGAGTTTTATAGTGTCTGGTCTTACATTTAAGTCTTTAATCCATTTTGAGTTTATTTTTATGTATGGTGTTAGGGAGTGTTATAATTTCTTTCTTTACAGGTAGCTGTTCAGTTTTCCCAGCACCACTTATTGAAGAGGCATTCTTTGCTCCGTTGTATATTCTTGCCTCCTTTGTCATAGATTAGGTAACCATAGGTGCATGCATTTATCTCTGGACTTTCTATCTTCTTCCATTGAAGTATATTTCAGTTTTTGTGCCAGTAACATACTGTCCTGATGACTGTAGGTTTCTAGTATAGTCTGAAGTCAGGGAGCCTGATTCCTCCAGCTCCATTTTTCTTTTTCAAGATTGTTTTGGCTATTCTAGGTCTTTTGTGTTTCCATACAAATTTTAAGATTTATTTTTCTAGTTCTGTGAAAAAATGTCAATGGTAAGTGGATAGGGATTGCATTGAATCTGTAGATTGCCTTGAGCAGTATAGTCATTTTCACAATACTGATTCTTCCAACCAAAAAGCATGGTATATCTCTCCATCTCTTTGTGTCATCTTTGATTTCTTTCATCACTTTCTTATAGTTTTCTGAGTAAAATTCTTTTACCTCTTTTGGTAAGTTTATTCCTAGGTATTTTATTCTTTTTGTTGCAATGGTAAATGGGATTGTTTCATTAATTCCTTTTTCTTATCTTTGCCGTTAGTATATAGAAATCGAAGAGATTTCTGTGCATTAATTTTGTATCCTGCAACTTTACCTGATTCATTGATTACCTCTAGTAGTTTTCTGGTGCCATCTTTAGGATTTTCTATGTATAGTGTCCTGTCATCTATGAACAGTAACAGCTTTACTTCTTCTTTTTCAATTTGTATTCCTTTTTTTTTTCTTCTCTGATTGCTGTGGTTAAGACTTCCAAAACTATGCTGAATAAGAGTGGTGAAAGTGGATATCCTCGTCTTGTTCCTGATCTTGGAGGAAAGGCTTTCAATTTTTCACCATTGAGAATGATGTTTGCTCTGGGTTTGTTCTATATGGTCTTTATCATGAGGTAGGCTCCCTGTATGTCCACTTTCTTGAAAGTTTTTATCATAAATGAGTGTTGCATTTTGTCAAAAGTTTTTTTCTGCATCTACTGCGATAATCATATGGTTTTTATTCTTCAGTTTCTTAACATGGCATATCACATTGATTGATTTGCATATATTGAAATATCTTTCCATCCCTGGGATAAAACATATTTTTCCTGGTGTATTTTTCCTTTGAATGTGTTGTTGGTTTGTTTGCTAGTATTTTGTTGAGTATATTTGTGTCTATATTCATCAGTGATAAGTCTGTAATTTTTTTTGCTTTTTGTCATATCTTTGTCTGGTTTTGGTATCAGGCTGATGATGGCAGCATCATAGAATGAGCTTGGGATTGTTTTTCCTCTGCATTTTCTCCTTTTTTTTGGAAGAGTTTAGAAGGATGGGCATTAGCTCTTCTCTAAATGTTTGATAGGATTCGCCTGTGAAGCCTGGATTTTTGTTTGCTGGAAGATTTTTAATCACAGTTTCAATTTCATTACATGTGATTGGTCTGTTCCTATTTTCTATTTATCCCTGGTTCAGTCTTGGAAGGTTATACCTTTCTAAGAATTTGTCCATTTCTTCCAGGTTGTCCAACTTTTTGGCATATTGTTGCTTGTAGTAGTTGTTTATGATCCTTTGTATTTCTGTGGTGTCCATTGTAACTTCTCCATTTTCATTTCTAATTTTACTGATTTGAATCCTCTCCCTCTTTTTCTTGTTGATTCTGGCTAATGGTTTTTCAATTTTATCTTCTAAAAGAACCAGCTTTGAGTATTATTGATCTTTGCTATTACTTTCTTTGTTTCTATTGCATGTATTTCTCTTCTGATTTTTATGATTTCTTTCCTTCTATGAAATTTGAGGTTTTTTCTTGTTGTTGTTATTGTTCATCTTCTTTCTCTAGTTCCTTTATGTGTAGGGTTAAATAGTTTATTTGAGATTTTTCTTGTTTCTTGAGGTAGGATTGGATTGTTATAAACGTCCCTCTTAGAACTGCTTTTGCTGCATCCAATAGTGTTTGGGTCATCGTGTTTTCATTGTCATTTGTATCTTGCTATTTTTTAATTTTCTCTGTGATTTCTTCTGTGATCTCTTGGTTTTTTAGTAGCATATTGTTTAGCCTCAATGTATGTGTTTTTTTATGTTTTTTCCCTGTAATTCATATCTAATCTCATAGTGTTTTGGTCAGAAAAGATGCTTGATATGGTTTCAATTTTCTTAAATTTACTGAGGCTTGATTTGTGACCCAAGATGTGATCTATCTTGGAGAATGTTCCATGTGCACTTGAGAAGAAAGTGTATTCTACAACTTTTGATTGGAATGTCCTATAAATATCAATTAAATCTATCTGGTCTGTTGTGTCATTTAAAGCTTGTGTTTCCTTATTAATTTTGTGTCTGGATGATCTGTCCATTGATGTAAGTAAGGTGTTAAGTCCCCCATTATTCTTGTATTACTATCATTTTTCCCTTTTATTGCTGTTAACATTTGCCTTATGCATTGAGGTGCTCCTATGTTTTATGTACATATATTTATAATTGTTATATCTTCTTGTATTGATCCCTTGATCATTATGTAGTGTCCTTCCTTGTCTCTTGTAACAGTCTTTTTTTTTAAGTTTATTTTATCTGATATTGTTACTCCAGCTTTCTTTTTATTTCCATTTGCATGGAATATATTTTTCCATACCCTTACTTTCACTCTGTATGTGTCCCTACGTCTGAAGTGGGTCTCTTGTAGACAGCATATATAAGGGTCTTGTTTCTGTATCCATTCAGCCAATCTGTGTCTTTTGGTTGGAGCATTTAATTCAATTACCTTTAAGGTAATTATCAATATGTATGCTCCTATTATCATTTTCTTAATTGTTTGGGGTTTGTTTTTGTAGGTCTTTTTCATCTCTGTGTTTCCTGCTTAGAGAAGTTTCTTTAGCATTTGTTGTAGAGCTTGTTTGGTGGTTTTGAATTCTATTAGCTTTTGCTTGTCTTTAAAACTTTTGATTTCTCCATCAAATTTGAATGAGATCCTTGCTGGATGGAATAATCTTGGTTGTAGATTTTTTCCCTTTCATCATTTTAAATATGTCCTGCCATTCCCTTCTGACCTACTGAGTTTCTGTTGAAAATGTCAGTTGTTAGCCTTATGGAGATTCCCTTTTATGTCATTTGTTGCTTTTCTTTCACTGATTTTAATATTTTTTCCTTGTATTTAATTTTTGTTAGTATGATTATTATGTCTCTCGGTATGTTTATCCTTGGGTTTATCTTGTATGGACTCTCTGTGTTTCCTGGACTTGATTGACTATTTCCTTTCCCATGTTAGAGAAGTTTTTGACTATAATGTCTTGAAATGTTTTCTCAGACCCATTGTCTTTCTCTTCTTATTCTGGAATCCCTATAATTTGAATGTTGGTACAGTCATGTTATCCCAGAAGTCTCTGAGCATGTCCTCAGTGTTTTAATACTTTCTTCTTTCTTCTGCTCCATGGCAGTTATTTCTACCATTCTATCTTCCAGTTCACTTATCTGTTCTTCTGACTCAGTTATTCTGCTATTGATTTCTTCTAGAGTATTTTTAGTTATTGTGTTGTTCATCACTGTTTGTTTTTCCTTTACTGCTTTTATATCCTTGTTAATAGTTTCTTGTATATTCTCCATTCTATTTCTGATATTATGGATCATCTTTACTGTCATTACTGTGAATTCTTTTTCAGGTAGATTTTCTAATTTATTTTCATTTATTTGGTCTTGTGTTTTTCCCTGATTCCTTTGTCTGTAATGCATTTCTTTGTCGTCTCACTTTGTTTAACTAACTGTGCTTGAGTTGTCCTTTCTGCAGTCTGCAGGGTCATAGTTCCTATTGCTTCTGCTGTCTGCCCCCCAGTGGGTGAGTTTGGTCCAGTGGCTTGTGTATGCTTCCTGGTAGGGGGGATTGGTGCCTGTATTCTGGAAGGGTGGAGCTTGATCTTGTCCCTCTGATGGGCAGAGCCATGTCAGGTGATGTGTTTTGGGATGTCGGTGAGCTTAGTATGACTTTAGGCAGCCTGTCTGATAATGGGTGAGGTTGTGTTCTATCTTGCTGGTTGTTTGGTGTAAGGTGTCCAGTAGGGGAGCTTGCTGGCCATTGGGTGGAACAAGGTCTTGGTGTTGAGATGGAGACCTCTGGGTGAGGTCTTACTGATTAATATTCCCTTGGTCCAGGAGTTCTATAGCAATCCATTGGTCTGGTCTCGGCTCTCCCACCTCAGAGGCTTAGGCCCAATCCCTGAACAGAGAAGCAAAACTCTGTAAGCTGCACAGTGTGGAAGAAAAAAAAAGAGAGATAATGAACAGACAAACTAAACCCCCAAGACAAAAGGTAAAAGCAAAACCAAACTGAGAAAAACACACAAAGAAACACACACACACACACACACACACACACACACAAATAGAAAAAAAAAAAAAAAAACGAGAAAACAAAAAAGAAGAGAGCATCCAAATAAATGAACCCCCAAACCAAAACAAACAATAAAACTAAATTAACAAAAACCAAAAAATAAGTCAAAAGCAGAAAGCAAACTAAAAATGAAAGGCAAAGAAAGCATAAAACAAACACACAAAAATGATCAAAAAAATAAAAACAAAGAGGAAAAGAAAAAAACACAAAACACCAAAAGATAAAGTAAAAATAGGCAAATAAAAAATATAGTTAAAAAGATATTGAAGGGGGGAGCGAGAAGATGGTGGAAGGGTAAGATGTGGGGATCACCTTCCTCCTCACAGATACATCAGAAATATATCTCATCTACACGTGGAACTTCTCCTATAGAACACCCACTGAATGCTCGCAGAAGACCTCAGACCTCCCCAAAGGCAAGAAACTCCCCACGTACGTGGGTAGGGCCAAAGAAAAAAGAACAAACAGAGACAAAAGAATAAGGATGGGACCTGCACCAGTGGGAGGGAGCCGTGAAGGAGGAAATGTTCCCACACACTAGGAGCCCCTTCGCGGGTGGAGACCGTGGGTGGCAGAGGGGGGAAGCTTCGGAGCCATGGAGGAGAGTGCAGCAACAGGGTGCGGAGGGCAAAGTGGAGAGATTCCGCAGAGGATCGGTGCCAACCAGCATTCACCAACCCGAGAGGCTTGTCTGCTCACCCACCAGGACAGCTGGGGCTGGGACCTGAGCCTTGGGCGGATCCCAGGAAAAGGTCTGGAGTTGGCAAAGTGAAAACAACCTGAAGGGGTTAATGTACCATGGCTAGCCGGGAGGAAGTCCAATTGAAGTCTGGAGCTGCGGAAGAGGCAAGAGACCTGTTCTTCCCTCTTTGCCTCCTGGTGCGCAAGGAGAGGGGTTTAAGCACGCCACTAAGTGAGCATGCCACTAAGGAGCTCCAGAAATGGCCGTGGACCTACGAAGAGACAAGAGACTTTTTGTTGCCTTTTCGCTTCCTAGGGCCCGAGGAGAGGGGATTAAGGGCACCGCATAAAGGAGCTCCAGAAACGGGCGCGAGCCACGGCTGTCGGCATGGAAAACAGAGACGGGTGTGGGATGCTAGGGTTGCTACTGCCACCACCAAGAGGCCTGTGTGCGAGCACAGGTCATTCTCCACACCGGCCCTCCCGGGAGCCTGTGCAGCCCGCCACTGCCGGCGTCCCGGGATCCAGGGACAGATTCTCCGGGAAAACGCACGGTGCACCTCGGGCTGGTGCAGCATCACGCCGGCCTGACGTCACAGGCTCGCCCGCATCCGTGCCCCTCCCTTCCCCCAGCCTGAGTGAGCCAGAGTCCCCGAATCAGCTGCTCCTTTAACCCCGTACTGTCTGAGCGAAGGACAAACATCCTCGGACGACCTACGCACAGAGGTGGGGCCAAGTCCAAAGCTGAACCCCAGGAGCTGTGTGAACAAAGAGAGGGGGAGGTCTCTCCCAGCAGCCTCAGAAGCAGCGAATTAAAGCCCCACACCGAACTTGAAGTGCCCTGCATCTGTGGAAAACCTGAATAAACAGCGAAATATCCCAAGTGGAGGAGGTGGACTTTGGGAGCAAGATATAGTATTATTTTCCACTTTTTCCTTTTTGTGAGTGTGTATGTGGGTGATGCTGTGTGAGATTTTGTCTGTATAGCTTTGTTTTCACCATTTGTCCTAGGGTTAGACCGACCCGTTTTTTTTTTTTTTTTTCTTTAATAGAAATTTTTCTGCTTAATAATTATTTTTTATTTTAATAACTATATTTTATCCTACTTTATTTTGTCTTCTCCCTTTCTTTCTTCCCTCCTTTCTTTCCTACTTCCCTCTTTGCTTCCCTCCTTCCTCCCTTCCTTCCTTTCTTCCCTCCTTCCTTTCTTCCATCCTCCCTTCCTTTCTTCCTCCCTCCCTTCCTCCTTCCTTCCTTTCTTTCCTTTCTATATTTTTCTCCCTTTTATTTTGAGCCATGTGGATTAAAGGCTCTTGGCACTCCAGCCAGGTGTCAAGGCTGTGTCTCTGAGGTGGGAGAACCAACAACAGGACCCTGGTCCACAAGAGACCTCCCAGCTCCATGTAATATCAAATGGCGAAAATCTCCCAGAGACCTCCATCTCAACACCAAGACCCAGCTTCACTCAAGGACCAGCAACAAACAGTGCTGGAGACCCTATGCCCAACAAATAGCAAGACAGGTCTACAGCCCCATCCATTAGCAGAGAGGCTGCCTAAAATCATAAAAAGGCTACCAACATCCCGAAACACACCACTAGATGTGGATCCGCCCAACAGGAAGACATGATCCAGCCTCATCCACCAGAACAGAGGCACGAGTCCCCACAACAAGGAAACCTGCTCAACCCACTGAACCAACCTCAGCCACTGGGGACAGCCACCAAAAACAGAGAGAACTACGAACCTGCAGCCTGCAAAAAGGAGACCCCAAACACAGTAAGATAAGCGAAATGAGAAGACAGAAAAACACACAACAGATGAAGGAACAAGATAAAAACACACCAGACCTAACAGATGAAGAGGTAATAGCCAATCTACCTGAAAGAGAATTTAGAATAATGATGGTGAAGATGATGCAAAATCTTGGAAATAGAATAGACAATTTGCAAGAAACAGTTAACAGGGACCTAGAAGAAATAAAGAGGAAGCAAGAAACGATGAGCAACACAATAAATGAAATGAAAAATACTCTAGATGGGATGAATAGCAGAATAACTGAGGCAGAAGGACGGATAAGTGACCTGGAAGATAAAATAGTGGAAATAACTACTGCAGAGCAGAAGAAAGAAAAAAGAATGAAAAGAACTGAGGACAGTCTCAGAGAACTCTGGGACAACATTAAACGCACCAACATTCGAATTATAGGGGTCCCAGAAGAAGAAGAGAAAAAGAAAGGGACTGAGAAAATATTTGAAGAGATTATAGTTGAAAACTTCCCTAATATAGGAAAGGAAATAGTCAATCAAGTCCAGGAAGCACAGAGAGTTCCATACAGGATAAACCCAAAGAGAAACACGCCAAGACACATAATAATCAAACTGTCAAAAATTAAATACAAAGAAAACATATTAAAAGCAGCAAGGGAAAAACAACAAATAACACACAAGGGAATCCCCATAAGATTAACATCTGATCTTTCAGCAGAAACTCTACAAGCCAGAAGGGAGTGGCAGGACATATTTAAAGTGATGAAGGAAAAAAACCTACAACCAAGATTACTCTACCCAGCAAGGATTTCATTCAGATTTGACGGAGAAATTAAAACTTTTACAGACAAGCAAAGGCTGAGAGAGTTCAGCACCACCAAACCAGCTTTACAACAAATACTAAAGGAACTTCTCTAAACAAGTAACACAAGAGAAGGAAAAGACCTACAAGAACAACCCGAAACAATTAAGTAAATGGTAATAGGAACATACATATCAATAATTTCCTTAAATATAAATGGATTAAATGCTCCCACCAAAATACACAGACTAGCTGAATGGATACAAAAACAGGACCCATATATATGCTGTCTAGAAGAGACCCACTTCAGACCTAGGGACACTTACAGACTGAAAGTGAGGGGATGGAAAAATATATTCCATGCAAATGGAAATCAGAAGAAAACTGGAGTAGCAATTCTCATATCAGACAAAATAGACTTTAAAATAAAAACTATTACAAGAGACAAAGAAGGACACTACATAATGATCAAGGGATTGATCCATGAAGAAGATATAAAAATTGTAAATATTTATGCACCCAATATAGGAGCACCTCAGTACATAAGGCAAATCCTAATAGCGATAAAAGAGGAAATCAACAGTAACACAATCATAGTAGGGGACTTTAACACCCCACTGTCACCAATGGACAGATCATGCAAAATGAAAATAAATAAGGAAACACAAGCTTTATATGTTACATTGCAAAAGATGGATTTACTTGATATTTATAGGACATTCCATCCAAAAACAACAGAATACACATTTTTCTCAAGTGCTCATGGAACATTCATATCTGCGGTCACAAATCTAGCCTTGGCAAATTTAAGAAAATTGAAATTGTATCAAGTATCTTTTCCGATCACAGCGCTATGAGACTATATATCAATTACAGGAAAAGATCTGTAAAAAATACAAACACATGGAGGCTGAACAATACACTACTTAATAATGAAGTGATCACTGAAGAAATCAAAGAGTAAATCAAAAAGTACTTAGAAACAAATGACAATGGAGACACGATGACACAAAACCTATGGGATATAGCAAAAGCAGTTCTAAGAGGGAAGTTTATAGCAATACAATCCTACCTTAAGAAACAGGAAACATCTCGAATAAACAACCTAACTTTGCACCTAAAGCAATTAGAGAAGGAAGAACAAAAAAAACCCCAAATTTAGCAGAAGGAAATAAATCATAAAGATCAGATCAGAAATAAATGAAAAAGAAGTGAAGGAAACAATAGCAAAGATCAAAAAAAGTAAACACTGGTTCTTTGAGAAGATAAATAAAATTGATAAACCATTAGCCAGACTCATTAAGAAAAAAAGGGAGAAGACTCAAATCAATAGAATTAGAAATGAAAAAGGATATGTAACAACTGACACTGCAGAAATACAAAAAACTATTAGGGATTGCTACAAGCAACTGTATGCCAATAAAATGGACAACCTGGAAGAAGTGGACAAATCTTTAGAAATGCACAACATGCCAAGACTGAACCAGGAAGAAATAGAAACTATGAACAGACCAATCACAAGTACTGAAAGTGAAACTGTGATTAAAAATCTTCCAACAAACAAAAGCCCAGGACCAGATGGCTTCACAGGTGAATTCTATCAGACATTTAGAGAAGAGCTAACACCTATCCTTCTCAAACTCTTCCAACAGATAGCAGAGGGAGGAACACTCCCAAACTCATTCTATGAGGCCACCATCACCCTGATACCAAAAGCAGACAAAGACATCACAAAGAACGAAAACTACAGGCAAATATTACTGATGAACATAGATGCAAAAATCCTCAACAAAATACTAGCAAACAGAATCCAACAGCACATTAAAAGGATCATACACCATGACCAATTGGGGATTATTCCAGGAATGCAAGGATTCTTCAATATACGCAAATCAATCAACGTGATACACCATATCAACAAACTGAAGGAGAAAAACCATATGATCATCTCAATAGATGCAGAGAAAGCTTTTGACAAAATTCAACACCCATTTATGAAAAAAACCCTGCAGAAAATAGGCATAGAGGGAAGTTTCCTCAACATAATAAAGACCATATATGACAAACCCACAGCCAGCATTGTTCTCAATGATGAAAAACTGAAACCATTTCCACTAAGATCAGGAACAAGACAAGGTTGCCCACTCTCACCACTCTTATTCAACCTAGTTTTGGAATTTCTAGCCACAGCAATCAGAGAAGAAAAAGAAATAAAAGGAATCCAAATAGGAAAAGAAGAAGTAAAGCTGTCACTGTTTGCAGATGACATGATACTATACATAGAGAACCCTAAAGATGCTACCAGAAAACTACTAGAACAAATCAATGAATTTGGTAAAGTAGCAGGATACAAAATTAATGCACAGAAATCTCTGGCATTCTTATACACTAATGATGAAAAATCTGAAAGAGAAATTAAAAAAACACTCCCATTTACCACTGCAACAGAAAGAATAAAATATCTAGGAATAAACCTACCTAAGGAGACAAAAGACTTGTATGGAAAAAAGTATAAGACACTGATGAAAGAAATTAAAGATGATACAAATAGGTGGAGAGATATACCATGTTCTTGGATTGGAAGAATCAATATTGTGAAAATGACTCTATTACCCAAAGCAGTCTGCAGATTCAATGCAATCCCTATCAAATTACCACTGGCACTTTTTACAGAACTAGAACAAAGAATTTCACAATTTGTATGGAAACACAAAAGACCCCGAATAGCCAAAGCAATCTTGAGAACGAAAAATGGAGCTGGAGGAATCAGGCTCCCTGACTTCAGATTATACTACAAGGCCACAGTAATCAAGACAGTATCGTACTGGCACAAAAACAGAAATATATATCAATGGAACAGGATAGAAAGCCCAGAGATAAACCCACACACATATGGTCACCTTATCTTTGATAAAGGCGGGAAGGATATACAGTGAAGAAAAGACTGCCTCTTCAATAAGTGGTGCTGAGAAAACTGGACAGGTACCTGTAAAAGTATGAAATTAGAACACTCCCTCACACCACACACAACAATAAACTCAAAATGGTTCAAAGACCTAAATGTAAGGTCAGACTCTATCAAACTCTTAGAGGAAAACATAGGCAGAATACTCTATGACATAAATCACAGCAAGATCCTTTTTGATCCATCTCCTTGAGAAATGGAAATAAAAACAAAAATAAACAAATGGGATCTAATGAAACTTAAAAGCTTTTGCACAGCAAAAGATACCGTAAACAAGACCAAAAGACAACCCTCAGAATGGGAGAAAATATTTGCAAATGAAGCAAATGACAAAGGATTAATCTCCAAAATTTATAAGCAACACATGCAGCTCAATAACAACAACAAAAAAACAACCCAATCCAAAAATGGGCAGAAGAACTAAATAGACATTTCTCCAAAGAAGATATACAGATTGCCAACAAACACATGAAAGAATGCTCAACATCATTAATCATTAGAGAAATGCAAATCAAAAGTACAATGAGATATCATCTCACACTGGTCACATTGGCCATCATCAAAAACTCTAGAAACAATAAATGCTGGAAAGGATGTGGAGAAAAGGGAACCCTATTGCACTCCTGGTGGGAATATAAATTGATACAGCCACTATGGAGAACAATATGGAGGTTCCTTAAAAAACTACAAATAGAACTACCATATGACCCCGCAATCCCACTACTAGGCATATACCCTGAGAAAACCATAATTCAAAAAGAGTCATGTACCAAAATATTTATTGCAGCTCTATTTACAATAGCCAGGACATGGAAGCAACCTAAATGTCCATCAACAGATGAATGGATAAAGAAGATGTGGCACATATATACAATGGAATATTACTCAGCCATAAAAAGAAATGAAACTGAGTTATTTGTAATGAGTTGGATGGACCTGGAGTTTGTCATACAGTGGGAAGTAAGTCCGAAGGAGAAAAGCAAATACCGTATGCTAACACATATATATGGAATCTAAGAAAAAAAAAAAATGTCATGAAGAGATTAGTGGTAGGACGGGAATAAAACACAGATCTATTAGCGCATGGACTTGAGGATATGGGGAGGGGGAAGGGTGGGCTGTGACTAAGTGAGAGAGTGGCAGGGACATATATACACTATCAAATGTAAATTAGATAGCTAGTGGGAAGCTGCCGCATAGCACAGGGAGTTCACCTCTGTGCTTTGTGACCACCTAGAGGGGTGGGATAGGGAGGGTGGGAGGGAGGGTGATGCAAGAGGGAAGAGATATGGGAACATATGTATATGTATAACTGATTCACTTTGTTGTAAAGGAGTTACTAACACACTGTTGTAAAACAGTTATACTCAAATAAAGATGTTAAAAAAAAAGATATTGAAAACAAAGCAAAACAAAAGAGAAAAGCAGAAATACAGAAAAAACACAATATAATGAAAAAGTAAAGTTAAAATAGAAATATATATTAAAAATAAAAGCATAAAATCAAAACGATTTCAAAAGTAAAGTAAAACTAAAATTTTTAAGAATAATAAAGAACAACAACATGACATAATGAAACAAAAAAATAGTAATGATAATATTTTCCTGGAGCCTCAGCTGTCAGTGTCCTTGCCCCACAGTGAGCCACAGCCAATCCCTGCCTCCCCAGGAAATCCTCTAATACCTCTCGGAAGGTCTCTGGCCTTGCTCTGGGCACTGAGGGCCCAGCTCAGACTCTGACCTGGCCCAATTCCCATGTGTACTTACCCCAGAAGTCCACAGTTGTTAAAGCTAGACCAGCCCTCAATTGGAACACTCATTATCTATTCAGATATTCCAGAGATTCAGGGTTTACCAAGCCAATTGCAGGGATTTAATCCACTGCTCTTGTGGCTGCATGGAGAGATTTCCATTTCTCTTCTTTGGTCACACCACCCCTGAGCTCAGCTTTGCTTTTGGCCCCACATCTGCATGTGGGCCATCCTCAGGCATCTGTTCCCTGCCTGGGTGAGAAGGTATGAAAGCAGTGACTGATTAGAGCACACTTACTCAGGCCGGAGAGTGGGATGGAAATGCCAGCCACTAGTGGGATGTGCAGGGAATGCCTGTAGCAGCAGAAACCTGCAGGAAGTTGCAACAGCCTGGGGCATGCCATACATTCTCTTGTGGAAGTTGGTCCAGGATCATGGGACTCTCAGCAGTGGTGGGTTCCAGAATGGTGTGGGCAGTGACGTGTGCTTGCTCACAGGACTCTTGGTGGAAGCAGCAACATCAGTAGCAGTCTGTGCCTGCCTCTGGGGTCCGAGATAGCAGGTGTGGCTTGTACCTGCCCCTGAAACTTAATGTAGCCAGTGCCCTGCTGTCTGTGAGTGCACAGAGAAAGAAGGTCCTATGGTGGGCCCACCCCTCTCCTTGCACATCCCCAACAATTGTCCCTTGCCTCTCTGGCAGGCCCAGGCTTCTTCCCATACTCCCTCAACTGTGATGCACTAGCCCCCTCAGGCTTCTTCATACAGTCAAACCCAGTCCTCTCCCTTGGGTCTGACTTACATCACCAGAGCCTCAGCACCCAGCCCCTACCCACCCCATCGGGAGAGCAGACAAGAGTCTAGGACTGGGAACTGTCATTTGGCACCAAACTTCTGTGTGGACTCTCTCTGCTTTGTCCTCTGCACACATGTTGCTGTATACTCCTCTGAGCCTCTGAAGTTCCTCCCTGCATCCCCACCCATGAGAGGGCTTCTTAGTGTGTGTAAAATTTTCCTCCTTCACAGCTCCATCCCAGAGGTGCATGTACTGTCCTGATTCCTTGGTCTTTTTCTTTTTCTTTTTTCTTTTGCCCTACCCAGTTACATGGAGATTTTCTTGCCTTTTTGGAAGTCTGAGGTCTTCTGCCTGTGTTCAGTAGATGTTCTGTGGGAGTTGTTCCACATGTAGATGTATTTTTGATGTATCTGTGGGGAGAAGGTAAGCTCCACATTTTTTTTTTTTTTTTTGCGGTACGCAGGTCTCTCACTGTTGTGGCCTCTCCCACTGCAGAGCACAGGCTCCGGATGCACAGGCTCAGTGGCCATGGCTCACGGGCCCAGTTGCTCTGCGTCATGTGGGATCCTCCCAGACCAGTGCATGAACCCACGTCCCTGCATCAGCAGGTGGACCCTCAAACACTGTGCCACCAGGGAAGCCCTAAGCTCCACATCTTAATCCTCTGCCATCTTGAAGGTTCTCTCTTTATTACAGTATTTGTTTTAAAGTCTAATTTTTTTCTGATATAAGTATTGCTACCCCAGTTTTTTTCTGGTTTCTATTTGGGGGACACATCTTTTTCAAGTCCTTCATTTTCGGTCTGCTTGTGTCCTTACATCTGAAGTGTGTTGCTTTTTGGCAGCATATAGATAGGTGTTGTTGTTGTTGTTGTTGTTTTTAATCCATTCAGTCACTCTGTGTCTTTTGATTGAACATTTTAGTCCATTTACATTTAAAATAATTATGGAAAGTTATGTACTTTATTGCCATTGTTTTCTGGCTGCTTTGTAGTTTCTCTCTGTTTCTCTTTTCTTCTCTTGTCCCCTTCCCTTGTGGTTTGATGACTTTTTTAGTGTTATGTTTAGATTCAATTCTCATTATTTTTGTGTATCTACTCTACGTTATTGCTTTGTGGTTACTATGAGGCTCACATATATCAGCCTATATATGTGTGTGTGTATATATATATATATATTGTTATCAAGTCTATTTTGTTATCAAGCTACATTTAAACACATTCTAAATCTCTATATTTTTACTCCTCCCTCCCACATTTTATGTTTCTGATTTCACAGTTTGCATATTTGTGTGTGTGTGTCACTTAACTAATTATTTTGGTTATAGTTATTTTTTCCTACTTTTGTCTTTTAACTTTCTCACTAGCTTTATAAGTGATTAATCTATCTACTATATATTTACCTTTACCAGTGAGAATTTTTCTTTCATATGTCCTTTTTTATTAAAGAAGTCCCTATAACATTTCTTGTAAAGGCAATTTAGTGGTAGTGAACTCAGGGGTTTTTTTGTTTTTTTTTTTCACTTTATTTTTTTGTTTGTTTTTTGCAGTATGCAGGCCTTTCATTGTTGTTGCCTCTCCTGTTGCAGAGCACAAGCTCCAGACACACAGGCTCAGCAGCCATGGCTCATGGGCCAGCCGCTCCATGGCATGTGGGATCTTCCCAGACTGGGCCACGAACCTGTGTACCTTGCATTGGCAGGCGGACTGTCAACCACTGCACCACCAGGGAAGACCCGTGAACTCAGTTTTTGCTTGTCTGAGAAACTCTTTACATATCCTTCAATTCTGAGTGATAACTTCACTGTATAGATTATTTGTGGATGGAAATTATTTCCTTTCAGTCTTTGAATAAATCATGTCCTTCCCTTCTGGCCTGAAATGTTTCTGTTGAAAAATCTGCTTGTAGTCCTCTGAGGATTCCTTTGTAAGTTGTTTTTCTCTTGCTGTATTTAACCTTCTCTCTTTATCTTTACTCTTGACATTTTAGTTAAAATATGTCTTGGTGAAGATCTATTTGGGTTTATCTTATTCAGAACTCTATCAGCTTTCTGAATCTATATGTATGTTTCCTTTTCCAGGTTAGAAAAGTTTTCAGTCATTATTTCTTCAAATAGTTTTTCTATTCCCTTTTCTGTCTTCTTTTTCTGAAACCCCTATAATGTGAATATTGTTCTGCTTGATGTTGTCCCATGGATCCCTTAAACAATCTTCACTTTAAATTATTATTTTTTTTTTCCTTTTGCTGCAATATTTGGTTGAGTTCCTCTGCTTGTCTTTCAGTTCACTAATCCTTTCTTCTGCTTTATCTAGTGTTGTTGAACCCCTGCAGTGTAATTTTCAGTTCAATTATTGTATTCTTCAGCCCTATAACTTTTGTTTGGTACTTTCTTATATATTGTATCCCTGTGTTGAAGTTCTCTCTGTGTTCCTCAATTCTTCTGAGATTGGTGAGCATCCTTATGACTCTTACTTTGAACTCTTTATCAAGAAATTAGTTATATTTTTTCATTAATTTTTTTTCCCCCTGAGGCTTTCTCTTATTATTATTTTTTGTTTGTTTTAGATATATTCCTTTGATTCCTAATTTTACTTGATTCTTGCTTTGTTTCTATGTTTTAGGTGAAACAGCTACCCCTCTCTATCTTGAAGCTGTTGTCACAGGAAGAGTGGACATGTGTTTCAATCTGCTATCTGAGCTGTGCCCTTGGGATGGTACCCTGCCAAGGATTGTCTCTATGATTATTTTAGTCCCATGGGGCCCCAAAACACAAGTTCCCTGACCACTAAAGCCAGGTTCAATGGGTATACCCTGTATGAACTGTGTGTTCTCACCAGCTTTGGTGAGGCAGGGTCATTGGGGAGCACCAAGCTGGGCTGAGTCAACTCACCAAGTTTGGTGGGACATGGCTGTGGGAGAGTCCAGGGGCAGGTCAAGCAGGTCTAAAAAGGTAAAAGGAGAGTGCAAATATGGCACGTGCAGGTGCTGCTGCTAGTAATGTAGACAGAGAATTCAAAAATGGCATCCACCAGTACCTCCATTCCCTGAGAGAGTTTCAACAGACTCCTGCCCCTATGGCAGATGCTTTAAAATTAACAAGTGAACTCCTTCACAAAAGGTTTAGGCACTTTTCAAATTGCTGTTATTGTGCTGGGTCCCAGGCTGAATGAGGCTATGCCTAGACCCTTTATGAGCAGTATCTCAGTTTTATACAGCTCTTTTGGTATCCTGAATATATACCCCATTAGTTTTCAAAGCCAGTTGTTTGGGGAGCTTGTCTCTTTGGTCCATGTCTCATAGTTTGGGGCACCTGATGTGGGGCTCAAACCCTTTGCTCCTGAGGGAGAAGTTCTGTTTCTATGATCCTCATCCCAATTGTGGGTCACCACACCAGGAGTGGAGTTTTGAGAGAGACCATTTCTCTACCTCTCCTACCATTTTGATGTGGCCTCATTATCTTTTCTTGTGAAGTGACTGTTCTGCTATTTCTCAGGTCTTTTTCAAATAGAGTTGTTCCTTATGTAGCTATAGATCTGGCATGACCATGGGAGGAAGTGAGTTCAGGATCTTCCTGTGGCTCCATCTTGAACCACCTCCCATGGTGTTTCGCTTTCACTGGGGATGAAGATGGGGACCTAGGGTTTCATGAGTTCAGTTTTTACTGGTGAATTTAATCCATAATATTATGAAAATTTAAAGTGTAGGGTAAGAAAAACAAGCAGGCCAAGTGATCAGTTATCTAAAATAAAGGAGCCTGAGCTGGGGGTGTGGGGGAGGGATAGCTTGGCTCTTTATTTAGTCATGTGGCTGGAAATTTGTGTTTTCAAGATAGCTCTCTTTGAAGTAGATGTCTCTTTGAAGTAGATGTCTCTTTGAAGTGGATGCCTCAACAAAGTTGAAGTCAGGCACTAGCATTACAAAAAGAAAAAAAAACTTTTCAGGGTTTATGCTACAGTTTTTCTTTAATTGATAAGTAGTATTTCATGGTTTAGATAAACTGCCCTTTACATAATCACTCACCCATAGAAGGACACCAGGATTGTTTCCAGTTTTCAGCTATTACCTACAGAAACATTTGTGTACAAGTTCTCATAAACATAAGTTTCATTTCTCTGGGATGAATGCCCAAGAGTGCAATTACTGGGTCTTAACTTAAGATTATTATTTTTTTTAAGAAATGCATGAGCTACTTTTCAGAGGGGCTGTATCATTTTACATTCTCAACAGCAATGCATAAGTGATCAATTTCTCTACTGTGACAGTTTTTGAAGTTATCATAAGCTTTTATTTTAGTCATTCTGGTAAGTATATATTGATGCTTCATTTTGGTTTTCATTTACATTTCCCTCATGGTTAATGACATGTGACACCTTTTCTCCCCAGTTTTATTGAGATGTTATTGACATATATGCAATTTTAAGGTATACAACATGACGATTTGATACATGTATATATTGTGAAATGATTATGACAATATGGTTAGCTAACTCCTCCATCCCCTCACATAATTAATATTTGTTAGTGTGTGTGGTCATAACATTTAAGATCCACTCTCTTAATAACTTTCAAGTATATAATATAGCATTGTTAATTATAGTCACCATGCTGTATATTGGATCCCAAGAATTGATTTATCTTATGGTTGAAAGCTTTTACTCTTTGACTGACATCTCTTCATTTTCCTACCACCCATCCCACGTCAATCAACAGTTTTGTGTCTATTTCTATACCTCTATTATCTATAGAGATGGCAGATGAGCATATGAACAATGCTCCATGTCATATGTCATCAGGGAAATAAAAATTAAAGCAACAATGAAATACTACTACACACCTATTAGAATGGCCAAAATCTAGAACACTGACAACAACAAATGATGGCAAAAATGGGGAACAACAGGAACTGTCATTCATTTATAATGGGAATGCAAAATGATACAGATACTTTGGAAGATAGTTTGGTGGTTTCTTATAAAACTAAACATGTTCTTGCCATACAATCCAATAATCATACTCCTTGATATTTACTCAGAGGAGTTAAAAACTTTTCCACACAAAAAACTCCATATGATGTTTATAGCAGTTTTTTTTCCTAATTGCCAAAACTGGGAAGCAACCAAGATGTCTTTCAATAGGTGAGTGGATAAATAAATTGTGATACCTCCAGGCAATGGAATGTTATTCAGTGCTAAAAGCAAAGAGCTTTTAAACCATGAAAATATATGGAGGAAATTTCAATAAATTTACTAAGTGAAAGAAGCCAATCTCAAAAGGCTACATAATGTATAATTCTAACTATATGACATTCTGAAAAGACAAAAGTATGGAGACAGTAAGAAGATCAGTAGTTGCCAGAGGTTGAGTGTAGGTCAGCGATAAGTAGCAGGATCACAGAAGGTTTTTAGGGCAGTGAAAATGGTCTATGTGAAACATTAATGGTCAATAAATGTCATTAGATTTGTCCAAACTTATTGAATGTACAACAACAAGAGTGAACCATCTTGTAAACTGTAAACATTGGTTGTTTATGATGTGTCCATGTATGTTCTTTAATTGTGACTAATGCACCACTTTGGTTGGGGACATTAATAATGGTAGAGGCTGTGCACGTGCATGTGTTATAGGAGTTATATGGGAAATCTCTGTACCTTCTTTTTAATTTTGCTGCAAACTTAAGACTGCTCTGAAAAAATAGGTCAATAAAAGTTGTTTAAGTGGACTGTATAAAACTTAAATATTTACTAAAAATGAGAATTAAGAAGATTCAAAAAGACCAAAAATAAAAGAGATCTCAATAGAAAGATATACTATCAACAAGAACACTGCCACTTTGCACAGTTCATTTGGGCATTCATTAAGCTGAAACTATGTAATATGGTAGTCCTAATAAAAAGCTTTCAGAACTTGAGAAAATAATGTAGTTGAGGGTATAATTTTTACTACAAGAATATAATTAAATAATTCTAGGGAAAATAAATTGCTAGCTATATATAAAGTAACAAAAGAAAACATACAATGTTTAGAAAAGAAAGTTGTCCACATACTAGTTTGGAAATCTCAAAAAAGAATTGACATGGATGGACCTAGAGAATGTCATACTGAGTGAAATAAGTCAGACAGAGAATGATAAATATCATATGATATCGCTTATATGTGGGATTTTTTAAAAGGGCACAAATGAATTTATCTACGAAACAGAAATAGAGTTACAGAAGTAGGAAAGAAAGAAAACTTACATTTACCAGGGGTAAGCTGGGGAGGGATAAATTGGGAGATTGGGGTTGACATATACACACTACTATATATAAAATAGATAATGAATAAGAATATATTGTATAGCACAGGGAACTCTACTCAATACTATACAATGACCTATATGGGAAAATAGTTTAAAAAAGAGTTGAGATATGTATATGTATAACTGATTCACTTTGCTGTACAACAGAAACTAGCATAACATTGTAAATCAACTATACTCCAATAAAAATCAATTTAAACAAAAAGAATATTAATGAAACTACATATTGTGGAATATTGCAGAAAGATCCAAATGTAAATGTGGAGTTAAAATAGGAGATCATAATAATAGAAATGGGAAAGATGAGTGTGGATAGCAATGTTAAATGAACTTAGATGAATTGTTCAATAAATGTTTGTTAAAAGACTGAATTGAATCATGTGAGGTGATGCAAGTGGAATATGGTTTGTTCAAATACAGGGTGAATGAAGACTGTTAACTAATTTTGCCCACATTTCCTTGTAGAAAATTAATGACATTTCAAACAGAGTGGAGGCTTAAGAAAAATAATTGGCCACAAAGTTCTAGAGATTGTCATACTGAGTGAAGTAAGTCAGACACAGAAAGACAAATATCATATGATGTCGCTTATATATGGAATCTAAAAAAAAGGGTACAAATGAACTTATTTATAAAGCATAAGTAGAGTCACTGATGTAGAAAACAAACTTATGGTTACCAGGGGATAAAGGGGGGGAGGGATAAATTGGGAGATTGGGACTGGCATATACACACTACTATATATAAAATTGACAAATAATAAGAACCTGCTGTATAGCACAGGGAACTCTATACTCTGTAACAGCATATATGGGAAGAAAATCTAAAAAAAATTTTAAAAACAGTGGATATATATATATATATATATATATATATATATATATATATAACTGATTCACTTTGCTGGACAACTGAAACTAACACAACATTGTAAATCAACTATACTCCAATACATTTTTTTTTAAAGTTCTAGATATAGAAGCTAAAAGCACCAACTAGTGAATAAAATGATTAAGTAGAAAGATTATTCTTTATTTCAGGAAACTAGATGATTAAAAAATGATGTACTTGTGACCCACAGAAGAAAATCAAACCAAATCAATATGAAATATTCTGTCTTATGTGACTTTCTGTATTTGGCCTATGGTCCTTCATTTTTAAAATTTCCCTTAAGCTTTTATATGAAGGCGTTGGCTCAATAAAGTGTTTGAACTAGAGCTGCTTGGAATCATAAACTATAATTTTGTCAATCTGCTCTGACATATTTTTAAGAATCTCTCTAGGGCTTCCCTGGTGGCGCAGTGGTTGAGGGTCCGCCTGCCGATGCAGGGGACGCGGGTTCGTGTCCCAGTCTGGGAGGATCCCACGTGCCGCGGAGCGGCTGGGCCCGTGAGCCATGGCCAATGAGCTTGTGCATCCAGAGCCTGTGCTCCACAATGGGAGAGGCCACAACAGTGAGAGGCCCACATAACACACACACACACAAAGGTCATGCATGCCTCAACTAAGACCCAGCACAGCCTAAGTAAATAAATATTAAAAAAAAAAAAGAATCTCTCTATATGAGAATAAATATTTTCAACTTATCCAGGACACTATTCTTCTAGTGTTGGGCAGTAAAACAAGGAGTGTAGCAATGAGGCTCTGTAAAGGTTAAAACAAAATATCACTAACAGTTGGTAAGAGCAAACCTGCTATGAAAGGTGACAAAACTTCTTGAGTTCCCCTCTACTAATCCTTTAAGATCAGATACCCTGTGTATTTTCCATTGTGTTAGACTTAAAATCATATCTTTTTCTCCAACTTGCCCAGAGTCCTTAGAGTAAATAATTATTCTTTATTTATCTCTACATATCCAAAACCTATAAAATGGCATTGAAAAAGTATCAGAGTTAAGCTGATTTAATGGGATGATTCTGAGGGAGATTGGGGTACACATGTTCTAGGCAGACTTTACTCTGAAAATGACAACAGTTAAGCTGGGTCTGGCAATGAGATAGATGAATCTGTTCTACTGTTTCAGAAATAGTGTTACCCAGAGAGTCTTCTGTGACTTGGGGCAACTAATTTTAATGGTTGTCATTTAAACAAGGGTAAAGTAGAAAATTATAAATAATGTATGATACAAATTTATAGCATTGTGCAAAGGGTGTGTAACAATTAGAGGGATAATCAGGTTACCATACTTTAAGAACAGTTGTAGTGGTTAGTTTAATTATTTACATGAGCACAGCATAAGAAATGGTATTTAATTAATTCACATTAATTCACAATTCTATCTCCCTGTATTTCAAAATGTCCTATACAGATGAAGTACAGTGACCGTCAAGTCCTCAGGAAGTCTTAGTTATGCAGATATTCTCTATTAAGATTGCAGTTACTATTATAGAAACCTATGTATTTTAAAGGTTACCTTTATTTACAACATGGTTGTAAATAGGCTGCAAAAATTCTACCAAAGGGAGAGTATTATATATGCAGAAAAATATGAATGTAAGGATGAGAATGTAATTGTCATTTTAAGACATATATGTAGGTAGAAGAAATCCATTATGGTAAAAAGGCATTCTTGCTTGCTACCACACTGATATAAACATAAAATATTTTTAAATTATTGTACAAGTTGCTGACAAGCATTTTGGATATAAACAACAAGAGAAAAAATAATGTGTCAAAACTTTAAATTACATTTCTAAAAAATAAGAAAACATATTTAGATCTTTTGTGCTTTTGCAGCATCATCCATGGCTAACAATCTTAATATAAAATAAAGCTTCTTTATAGTACAGAGAAGTAAATATTTCCAGAACACAGTTATGTTATTGTATCAGTGGTTGGGAAATCACCAATCTTGTAAACTTCATAAAATCAAAAACATTCTCAGTATGCCATTTTCTACCAGCACCACTATTGTAGTCAATAAAATGATGGGAGCTAGGTTTGCTAGAGGCTATATTAAAATCAATTATAAACTAGGTAGTAAACAACAGTAAGAAATGTCAGTGTTCAAGAGGTTTCAGGGTTGTGTTTTGATGGCTTCATATGTCTCTCCAAAAATAGCTAGGAACAACTTTGTTGTAATTCCTTATTATATGCCATACCGTTTGTTTAGCATTTTATTAGCCAAATGTAATTTAATGAACATAACAACTTTATGGAGTAGGTGCTATTATTATTTCCATCTTATAGATGAGAAAAATGAAGTTTACTTTGAACCCAGGTCCGGCTAATCACAAAGTTATGGTGTTAACCACAACATTACACTGTTTTATGGCCCCATGTCAGCTATCAGGTCTGACTAATATGCTTGTAACACTACAAAATTAGTTTTATTCAAACAAGTAAACAAAACCTCTGGTTGTTAGGTGTTTCCTTACACTAGTCTGATACCTAAACCATGAGTCTTCTGAGAGACCTTAGTATCCTTAGTAAGCTCATAAACATGATGTGCTATTTTATGTTAACCCATATAAGGTGTACTATTATTATCCTAATTTTGCAAATAATCAAAATACAGCTTAGGAAGGTTAAATGCATTATATAAGGTCACAAAGCAAGTAAATTTGGGGGCCAGCATTCATAAACACTTTGCCTGATGTCATGGTATGCAGCCTATACCCCAATTTTCTAGAATTTGGATAATTTGGAATCAAAGCAGGCTAACAATGACACTAAATATGAGCCTAAATATGACATAAAGCACCAATATTTTGACAAAAATGTGTTTTTAATATTCATATGAATATAATTTTTCCAATTACCTGGGAACTTTCAATACTCTCCCTAGACAGGACGTACAGATATCATGTTGCTGGTTCGTATTAAAATCCCCATGATTCCTACAAAGCTAGATCTTTCTACTGAGGTTTATAACATTTGGGTCCCAGTAGAAACTTGTGCCATAAACTCATTAGCCCACATATAATTTCTCTGGACCTGTTCAGATAAAATTGCAGCTCCTCCTATATCTTATCATATAGACTTTTATTTTTTTAAATGTCCCTTTGAAAATTTGGAATATTATCTTAGAGATTATTTTGTGTTTTAAAATTAACCTATTCTAATAAACATGATGGTTTTATTTGTTATTGTTTAAGGGACAAAATGAGTTTGTAAGCCTTTAAAATACAGTGATTAACTTTTCTATGGACCACACTATCATAAAATAATTTTTTTTTGATGAATAGAATTGGTTTTCATTTTAGTTCACAAGCTACAGTCCTTGAGAACTAATCAGGTAGTATAGTACAAATGTATCCTTTCTCTCTTGTGAATTCTTAAAGCTGACTTTTTTCTCTCCTGCTACCAGTCATGTTATTTGACCCTTTTGATGATGAAATGATCATCAATTGTCCATGCCTTATTGAGGATCACTTTTGTCTTTTTTTCCTTCAAGTTTTCTTTACTTTAATCATGATTCTTTTCATTTTTCTTGATTTTTGGCTTCTTATAATCAATATTGTAGATAATGTAATTAAGAAAGAGAAAAAGAGAGTAACACCTTATTTTTTTAATGACTTGTAGTTATAATCAGTGGTCTTCAAGCCATATAATGCTAGGATAATTAATAGAAAGTAACAAGAACAATGATAAAAGTACAGTACTTTGACTTCCAGTTAAATTTTTCTAGAGAATTCTGGAAAATCTATATGGTTTTATATGTGTTTCATGATGTAATTCTTTTCTTTGTCTAGTTTATTGTGATATAATTGACATTGACAAACTTAAACATATACCATATAAGTTTAAGGTGTATGGCATAATGATTTGATTTATACATACAGTGGAGTGATTACCAAAATAAGTTTAGTGAACATCCATCTTCTCATGTAGAAACAAAATAAAATTTTAAGTAATATTTTCTTACCAATTTACATATATATTATACAGCAGTGTTAACTCTGGTCATCATGCTATACATTACATCTCTAGTGCTTATTTATCTTATTTATTTATTTATTTTTTTGGTGGTACACGGGCCTCTCACTGTTGTGGCCTCTCCCGTTGCGGAGCACAGGCTCCAGACGCGCAGGCTCAGCTGCCGTGGCTCACGGGCCCAGCCGCTCTGCGGCATGTGGGATCTTCCCGGACCGGGGCACGAACCCGTGTCCCCTGCATCGGCAGGCGGATTCTCAACCACTGCGCCACTAGGGAAGCCCACTTATTTATCTTATAACTAGACGTTTATATATTGTGACCACCTCCATGCAACTCTGCCCTCCCCCATGCCCTGCCTATGGTAACCACAAATCTGATCTCTTTTCTTATGAGTGTTTTTAATTTTTTTTAAGATTCCATTTATAAATGAGATCATACAGTGTTGTCTCTCTATGTCTGACATTTCATTTAGCATAATGCTTTTAGGTCCATCCAAATTGTCAAAAATGGCAAGATTTCCTAGTATTTTATGGCTGAATAATATTCAATAATATGTATCACAACTGCTTTAACCATTCGTTTGTCTCTAGACACTTAGGTTATTTCCACACTAGTTATTGTAAACAACACTGCTGTGAACATGGGGATACAGATATCTTTTTGACTCAGTGGTTTTGTTTCCTATGGATATGTTCCCAGAAGTAGGATCAGTATCATGTGGTAGTTCTAAGTTTAAACTTTTGAAGAACCTCCCTACACTTTTCCATAGTTGTTGTTCCAGTAGTGCAAAACAACGCAGCTTTTCTCCAGATCCTCACTAGTATTTGTTATCTCTTGTCTTTTTGATGCTAACCATTTAAAAGGCACAATCTGATATCTCATTATGGTTTTCATTTGCATTTTCCTAATGATTAATGATGTTGAACATGTTTTCATGTACTATTGGCCATTCATATATCTTTGGACAAATATCTAGTCAGGTCTTTGCCCACTTTTAAATTGGATTTTTTTGGTTTTTTGTTTGTTGGTTTGTTGTTGTTTTTTTTTTTTTTTGCTATTGAGTTGTATGATTTTCCTGCATATTTTGCATATTAACCCCTTATCAGATATATGGTTTGCAAATATTTTTCCCATTCTGTGGGCTAGCTTTTTATTTTGTTAACTGTTTCTTTTGCTATCTAGAAGCTTCTTAGTTTAATATGGTCTCATTTATTTATTTATTTATTTACTTATATTTTGTTGCTTTTGTTTTAGGTGTCATATACAAAAAAATCACCACCAACACCTTTGTCAGGGAAAACAAAAAATTCTTTTTGTTTTCTCCTAGGAGTTTTATGGTTTCAGGTCTTACATTTAGTCTTTAATCCATTTTGAATTAATTTTTGTGTGTGTAAGAATGAGACCTAGTTTCTCTTTTTACATGTGAATATCCAATTTTCTCAGCATTATTTGTTGAAGAAACTGCCTTTTCCATTCAGTGTTCTTGGTTCTCTTGTCAAATATTCACTGCCTGTATATGTTTGGATTTATTTCTGAGCTCTAGATTCTGTTCTGGTGGTCTATATGTCTGTTTTTTTATGCCAATAACATACTGCTTGATTGCTAGAGCTTTGTAATAAAGTCTGAAATCAGGAAATGTTATGCTTTCCACTTTGTTCTTTCTCAGGATTGCTTTAGCTATTCAGGGTCTTCAGTGGTTCCATATACATTTTAGCATTTTTTTTCTGCTTCTGTAAAAAATACTATTGGAATCCTGATAGGGATTGCATTGAATCTATAGATGGCTTTTGGTATTATTAAATTTTAACAATATTAATTTTTCCAATCCATGAACATGAGATACCATTCAATTTATTTATACCTCTTTTAATTTCTCTCATCAATGTCTTGCCACTTTCAGTGTACAGATATTTCATCTCCTTGGTTAAATTTATTCCTATGTATTTTATTATTTTTGATACTATCTTAAAGGGGGTTTTTCCTCTATTTCTTTTTCAGATAATTTCTTGTTAGTATATAGAAAAGCTACAGATTTTTGTGTGTTAAATTTGTACCCTACTACTACTGAATTTATTGGTTAAATATAAGAATTTTGTTGGACTTTAGGATCTTCTATATATAAAATCAGGTCATCAGCCAGTTGAGACATTTTTACATCTTTTTTCTCCCAATTCTGATACCTTTTATTTTTTCTCACCTGATTGCCCTTGCTAGGACTCCCAGTATTATGTTGAACTGAAGTGGTGAGAGTCAGCACACTTGTCTGGTTTCTGAACTTAGAGGTAAAACTTTCAAACTTTCACCATTGAGTACATTAGCTGTGAGTCTGTCATATATGGTTTCTGTCATATTGAGGTATGTTTTTTTATATAGTTAATTTCTTTTTTTTAACATCTTTATTGGAGTATAATTGCTTTACAATGGTGTGTTAGTTTCTGTTTTATAACACAGTGAATCAGATATACATATACATATATCACCATATCTCTTCTGTTTTGTGTCTCCCTCCCACCCTCCATATCCCACCTCTCTAGGTGGTCGCAAAGCACTAGTTGATCTCCCTGTGTTATGTGGCTTTTTCCCACTAGCTATCTATTTTACATTTGGTAGTGTATATATGTCCATGCCACTCTCTCACTTCATCCCAGCTTCCCATTCCCCCTCCCCATGTCCTCAAGTCCATTGTCTACGTCTGCATCTTTATTCCTGTCCTGCCCCTACGTTTTTCAGAACCTTTTTTTTTTTTTTAGATTCCATATATATGTGTTAGCATATGGTATTTGTTTTTCTCTTTCTGACTTACTTCACTCTGTATGATAGTCTGTAGATCCATCCACATCTCTACAAATGACCCAATTTCGTTTCTTTTGATGGCTGAGTAAAATTTCATTGTATATATGTGCCACATCTTCTTTATCCATTCATCTGTTGATGGACACTTAGGTGGCTTCCATGTCCTTGTTATTGTAAATAGAGCTACAATGAACATTTTGGTACATGACTCTTTTTGAATTATGGTTTTCTCAGGGTATATGCCCAATAGTGGGAATGCTGGGTCGTATGGTATTGTATTTTTAGTTTTTAAAGGAACCTCCATACTGTTCTCCATAGTGGCTGTATCAATTTACATTCCCACCAACAGTGCAAGGGGGTTCTCTTTTCTCCACACCCTCTCTAGTATACTTAATTTCTTAAGAATTTTGATCATGAACAGATGTTGAATTTTGTCAAATGCTTTTTCTGCATCTATTGAGATGCTCATATATTATTTTTCTTTTATTCTATTAATGTGATATATCTCATTGATTGATTTGTATATGTTGAACAATCTTTGCATCCCAGAGATAAATTCCACTTGATCATAGAGAATAGTCCTTTTAATATCCTACTAAATTCAGCTTGATAGTATTTTACTGAGAATTTTTTCATCTATATTTATCAGGAATATTGGCTTGTTGTTGTAGTATCATTTTCTGGTTTTGGTACCAGAGTAATTAATGCTGGCCTTATAAAATGAGTGTGGGAGTGCTCCCTCCTCAGCAGTTTTTTTGAAGACTTAGAGAAAGATTGTCATTGATTCTTCTTTAAATGTTGAGTAAAATTTACCAGTGAAGACATCTGATCCTGGGCTTTTCTTCATTTGGAAAATTTTGATTATGGATTCAATCTCCTTACTAGAATTAATCTGTTCAGATTTTCTATTTCTTCCTGATTCAGTCACTATTAATTAGTTTTCCTGCCCTGGTAAGTCAGTAGAATGCACCAGGGGCTGCTCACCTGTTGTTTTATAACCAGAATTAAGCAAGACTCTACACTCAATTCCCTGGTCTGATGGGGCCACTACTTTTGCTCTGTAGATGGAGAGAGTCACAGGCTGTGTTCTCTGTTCAAATTACACTGTATGCAGGACTTTTGGATGAGTTTTTTTTTTTTAATCTTTTTTTAAAAATTTATTTATTTATTTTTATTTTAAGCTGTGTAGACCTTAGTTACATCACATGGGATCTTTCCTTGTGGAACACGGGCTCTTCACTGTGGTGCATGGGCTTCTCTCTAGTTGTGGCATGCAGGCTTTCTCTCTCTAGTTGTGGCACACAGGGCGCATGGGCTATGTAGTTTGCAACACGCAGGCTCTAGTTGAAGCATGCAAGCTCAGTAGTAGTGGCACATGGGCTTAGTTGCCCCACAGCATGTGGGATCTTAGTTCCCTGACCAGTGATCAAAACACAATCCCCTGCATTGTAAGGTGGACTCTTCATCGCTGGACCACTAGGAAAGTCACTTGGATGGGCTTTGCAGTTTCATGTGCTCTGGTTAGGTATCCTGGTTGGGTGGGATGAAGGCTTTATTCACCAATGGGCAGGGCTATACATTAGTTTCCCTACCAAGGTAGAGCATGAGACCTGGCTCCAAGGATAGCAAGACTTTTTGTTTATGGCCTTGACTCAGGCTAACCAGCACCCCAAGTTTCCTAACCAAAGAGGGCCCCTGACTTTGCTCTATAGACAATCAATTCTGACTGTCATTCTCTTTACTCAAGTATAATTGGGCTATGCAGCTTTGAGGTGTTCTGGCCAGATGGGGCTGGGTGCTGCACTCAGCAAAAACCAGGCTATGACTCAACTCTCCTTTTTGAGTGGGGTTAAGCCAGGTTGTGAGGTTGACAAATCTCTTTGTTTGAGGGCCCAAATCAGGCAGACCTGTACCCTGCTGAGCTCCCTCGTCAGACTACACTACTGCCTTGGCTCTGCAGATGAGCAACGTCCCTGGTTGGGACTGCTACTTGGGTGGTGCAGGTAGAAACAGTCTGCCAAGGTCCAAGTGCTCATTGTTTCAATCCCTTCTCCCCTTTTTAGACATAATCATATTCTCAGTGGTTAAGCCCCACAGATTCCCCTGCAATCTGTGTGGGGCAAGACTGGAATGGAGACTCCCAAGAAGGGACCAACAATGCTGGGGGAGCTGGATACCCACCCTGGGCTCCCCTTTCCCAAGTAGAAACTATAGGCTCAGAGGAGGTTGCTTCACATGGTGCTGTACTGACCTTGGGGTGATGCAGTGTGGTCAGCATGTAACCACTCTGCTTACCATTTTAATAGGGTCTGTCTTGGTCTCTGTGTTGTAGGAGGTTACTTCAGCCTCTCCCCCATTTTCTATGATTCTCTCAGTGCTGTCTTGTTCATCAATAGTTTTAGTTATTCTCCATGAGAGTGTTAGTAAAGTTAGGGATGACCTATTTCGCCATCTTGGTGATGTCACTAGCCTCTCATGATATAATTCTAATGAATATCTCTTGATAGTTTCTATTTCCTATTGGTATTTAAGAAGCATACTCACACTGAATTGTGTCAAACTATATTCACTAAGCCTAAATGGCAGGATTTATTAGAACATATTCCTCTTCCTTTGGTGTCTTTGGAAGATCTGAAAAATCTAAGTTTTTATTTATTTGTATTTTATCATAATAGATCAGACCCACATCCAGTGATTTTTACATCCCACATTCTATTTTATGATTCAAAACTGAGCCACGATTTTCAATACTGAGATTTTTACTTTTTATTTGACATGTAGTAATTGTGTAATTATGGAATTTTTCTTATTTATTGATGTTGTTCTTAAGATATATAATTTATTCCAAGATTTCATTCATGTCTAGTTCCAACCAAGTGCTTTTCCAAGGGTGAGTGTTTTGTGTCATGATTGTAAAACCCACAAGTAAATGAGAGTACCAAATATGATCTTACAAGGGACCAACATCTCTACTCTGAAGGTAACTTTTGCATTTTTCTACTTATTTTTCCTGCCTCCTCTAATAATATACAACTTAATAAAAATGGACTCTGTGCAGATTGGAAAGAGAAGTTGAATGTTGGATGCATAAGGCAAATGGAAGAAAGATATCACTCACATAAAATATTATGAAAATTTGCTCTTTTTCATTGAATTTGAGATGTTACAATGTCTGTTCCTATGATAAAGGTCAGTAAATTTTTCTCACGACATCACTAGAGACATAGCAGTCTCTGTATTCTCTTCATTAGCTCAGGATTCTAGTAAGAATAGGTCTCCTAAGTAAATGAGGTAATAGGAATAAGGGAGTTGGGTAGAAATGATTTTGGTAGTGGCAGCATGTTTTCTTCTACTTCTTTGGCTTTCTTTAGTAATGTCTCTTTCCCCCACCAGAACAACAACAACAAAATATTATCATACTTCCTGAAAATCCTCCTGGTTCTCATGAGAAGCAATAACTTTTCTACTGCAACTCAGGGGTGCCACTATTCTGTTACTAATTGCCAGAAGCAGTGACAATTAAACTGATGCCTACTTATGTCAAAGAGAAGTTTGCCAAGGCATCATGTTAAAACTCTTAGTAGGTTTGCACAAGTGCTGACTTATGCCATTACTGAAACCATTAAAACTAAAACTTCCTCTCTTTTTGTTTTCATAGGAAGAAATTGAAGCTTAGAAAATTTTAATAGTTTGCCACAAATCACACATCTGTTCGTTAGCTCTACTTTGGACTAAATCTAGGCTCCTAAATGCCATAAACTCCATATTCTTTCTATACTTTTAAGAATCACCTATGTTTTGGTTTTGCCTTAGTTTCCCAGTATCCCTCTCCTCCACACCTTAATAGTGATTGAGTTGCAGACAGAACTAGATCAATGGCTTCTGGAAACTATAACCTCCACCTACCCATGTTAACGAGTTCTTTCCCTCTCATCCACAACTGCAGGCAGTGATAACTGCGTTCAATTGACTCTTTTCATATGCTGGGCTTAAATTCATAATAAAACTCTCGGTCAATTAAACAGTATTTGGTGGTCACATTTCAAATGAAAAAAATCTTTCCTGATTCTCTGTCAATATACTACAAAAGATAAAGTTTTAAACTCCTGAATTTTGGTATACACTTCTGATTATATCCGATTAGTAACCCAAGTCATTAGCCAAGCTGTGAAGGAAATCACTTCCAGTAATTAGGGTGGGTACTCCTTTAAAATGCTTATGATTTCTCAGAAAGTATGAAAGGTAGTGAATGAAGAAAAGAGGTTTTAAATACTTAGCCCAGGAAAAGTATCAGTTCTGAAAATCATTTACAAGTGTAGGAAGAAATAAAATTGAACTGAGAATGATATTAACTTATTTTCCTATGTTCTTAAGTGTAATGGGAAGAGACTCAACAGTCTCCAAAGACACACAAAAGAATTGTATCTGGCTTGCTTTGTCCACTGGTACATTGCACATTTTGCATTCCAATTTAAAATTTTAATTATGAAATTTTAACTGTTGTAAGCATGCTCAACAACTAACATATTTGTATGAGTTCTAAATAAAGTCTTTAGTAAGAGATAATGAACAGGAATATTAACAAGATTCTGATCAAAAGATATGGAAATATATTTAAATTGAAATTATGTTGACATTATGTTAATGTAAAATTGTAACTCTCACCTAATTTGAAGCTGTTTTAATTAGTATATTACAATGTATTTTAACATTTGATTACTCTAAATCCACATAAATAGGAGGGATTCTGAGCTTTGATAATATTTTAAATATTTTCATACATAAAATTATAAAAATAACTTGTGATCTTCTTTATCATTCATAATACCTTGAGAAAAGATTCACTGGGTGTAAGATATGTGTTTTAATGTTACATTTTAATGCATTTTTCTTCTGACCAAGATGTTTCATATCTTTCCAGTAGCCTAAACTTTCTACCTGGTAACTTTATTTCATCTCTTCTCTAATTCATTCATTCATTCATTCATTCATCAATTATTAATTGCCATCACTTGAAGAATTCAGAGTTTGGTTCAGAAGGTGAAAAAAATAAAATACTGCATTTAAATAAATGGACAAATAAAATACTGAATTTGCCTTCTGAAGAATTGCCCATTCCATGGCTTCCTTCTCTGTGAACTGACCACATGCTGTGGCAAGCCTGGCTCCTGAAGACAGACTTTATTAGATAAACAAGCACTTACTGTATACTCCTAATGACAAGTGTCTCCTGATGTTGCAAAAGACAACTTTAAGCATAATATTTGTGCTGCATAAATAGAATCTTGATTTTATTTTCAGGTTATTAATTAGTCATAATTTTATTTCAAAACCAAAAAGAGTAAAAAAAAATAATAACAGAGTGAATTATATCACAGTATTCATGTATTTATCAGCTATGTGAAGCTTACTGAAACAGAGTTGCAGAAAAAAAAATTGCAATTTGAATCATTTTAAAAAACATGTTACCAGTCCCTCCCATCAGGAAACTTAAACAAGCCTTTTAGAAAGCCTCATCCATCAGGCAGCAGACAGCAGAAGCAAGAAGAACTACAATCCTGCAGGCTGTGAAACAAAAACCACCTTCACAGACAGACAGACAAGATGAAAATGCAGAGGGCTATGTACCAGATGAAGAAACAAGATAAAACCCCAGAAAAACAACTAAATGAAGTAGACATAGGAAATCTTCCAGAAAAAGAATTCAGAATAATGATAGTGAAGATGATCCAGGACCTCAGAAAAGAATGGAGGCAAAGATCGAGAAGATGCAAGAAATGTTTAACAAAGACCTAGAAGAATTAAAGAACAAACAAACAGAGGTGAACAATACAATAACTAAAATGAAACCACACTAGAAGGAAGCAATAGCAGAATAGCTGAGGCAGAAGAATGGATAAGTGACCTGGAGACAGAATGGTGGAATTCACTACTGTGGGACAGAATAAAGAAAAAAAGAATGAAAAGAAATGAAGAGAGCTCTGGGATAACATTAAACACAACAAAATTCTCATTATAAGGGTCCAGAAGGAGGAGAGAGAGAAAGGACCAGAGAAAATATGTGAAGAGATTATAGTTGAAAACTTCCCTAATATGGGAAAGGAAATAGCCACCCAAGTCAGTAAGCACAGTGAGTCCCATACAGGATAAACCCAAGGAGATACATGCCGAGACACACAGTAATCAAATTGGCAAAAATTAAAGAAAAAGAAAAAATATTGAAGCAGCAAGAGAAAAGTGACAAATAACATACAAGGGAACTCCCATAAGGTTAAAAGCTGATTTCCCAGCAAACTCACAATCCGGAAGGGAGTGGCATGATATATTAAAGTGTTGAAAGGGAAGAAACAACAACCAAGATTATTCTACCCAGCAAGGATCTCATTCAGATTTGATGGAGAATTCAAAACTTTTATAGAAAGTAAAAGCTAAGAGAATTCAGCACCACCAAACGACCTCCACAACAAATGCTAAAGGAACTTCTCTAAGTGGGAAACACAAGAGAAGAAAAGAACCTACAAAAACAGACACAAAACAATTAAGAAAATAGTCATAGGAACAAACATATTGATAATAACCTTAAACATGAATGGATTAAATGTTCCAACCAAAAGGCACAGGCTTTTTGAATGGATACAAAAACAAGACCCATATATATGCTGTCTACAAGAGACCCATTTCAGACCTAGGGACACATACAGACTGAAAGTGAAGGGATGGAAAATGATACTCCACACAAATGGAAATCAAAAGAAAACTAGAGTAGCAATACTCATATAAGATAAAATAGACTTTAAAATACATAATGTTACAAGAGACAAGGAAGGGCACTACATAATAATCAAGGGATTAATCAAAGAAGAAGATATAACAATTATAAGTATATATGCACCAACATAGGAGCACCTGAATACATAAGGTAACTACTAACAGCTATAACAGAGGAAATTGATGGTAACACAATAATAGTTGGGAACTTTAACACCTACTTACACCAATGGATCATCCAAAGTGAAAATAAATAAGGAAACAGAAGCTTTAAATGACACAATAGACCAGATAGATTTAATTGATATTTATAAGACATTCTATGCAAAAACAAAAGATTACACTTTTTTTCTCAAGTGCACATGGAACATTCTCCAGGATAAAGAAACATCTTGGGTCACAAATCAACCTTCAGTAAATTTAGGGAAATTGAAATCATATCCAGCATCTTTTCTGACCACCATGCAATGAGATTAGAAATGAATTACAGGGAAAAAAACGTAAAAAACACAAACACATGGAGGTAAACAATACATTACTAAATAAACAAGAGATCACTGAAGAAATCAAACAGGAAATCAAAAAATACCTAGAGACAAATGATAATGAAAACACAATGATCCAAAACCTATGGAATGGGCTTCCCTGGTGGCGCAGTTGTTGAGAATCTGCCTGCCGATGCAGGGGACATGGGTTCGTGTCCCAGTCTGGGAAGATCCCACATGCTGTGGAGCGGCCGGACCTGTGAGCCATGGCTGCTGAGCCTGCCCATCTGGAGCCTGTGCTCTGCAACAGGAGAGGCCACAACAGTGAGAGGCCCATGTACTGCAAAAAAAACAAAAACAAAAACAAAACCTATGGGATGCAGCAAAAGCAGTTCTAGGAGGGAAGTTTATAGCTATACAAGCCTACCACAAGAAACAAGAAAAATCTCAAATAAACAGTCTAACCTTACACCTAAAGGAAGTAGAGAAAGAAGAATAAACAAAACCCAAAGTTAGCCAAAGGAAAGAAATCATAAAGATCAGAGCAGAAAAAAATGAAATAGAAACAAAGAAAACAATAGCAAAGATCAATAAAACTAAAAGCTGGTTCTTTCAGAAGATAAACACAAATGATAAACCATTAGCCAAACTCATCAAGAAAAAGAGGGAGAGGACTCAAAGTAATAAAATTAGAAAGGAAAAAGGAGAAGTTAAAACAGACACTGCAGAAATACAAAGCATCCTAAGAGACTACTACAAGCAACTCTATGCAAATAAAATGGACAACCTGGAAGAAATGGACAAATTATTAGAATGGTATAACCTTCCAAGACTGAAAGAGGAAGAAATAGAAAATATGAACAGACCAATCACAAATAATGAAATTGAAACTGTGATTAAAAATCTTCCAACAAACAAAAGTCCAGGACCAGATGGCTTCAGAGGTGAATTCTATCAAACATTTAGAGAAGAGCTAACACCCATCCTTGTCAAACTCTTCTAAAAAATTGCAGAGAAAGGAACGCTCCCAAACTTATTCTATGATGTCACTATCACCCTGATACCAAAACCAGACAAAGATACTAAAAAAAAAAGAAAATTACACACCAATATCACTGATGAATATAGATGCAAAAATCCTCAACAAAATACTAGCAAACAGAATCCAACAACACATTAAAAGGATCATACACCATGATCAAGTGGGATTTATCACAATGATGCAAGGATTCTTCAATATATGCAAATCAATCAATGTGATACATCATATTAACCAGTTGAAGAATAGAAACCCTATGATTATCACAATAGATGCAGAAAAAGCTTTTGACAAAATTCAACACACATTTATGATAAAAACTCTACAGAAAGTGGGCATAGAGGGAACCTACCTCAACAAAATAAAGATCATATATGACAAACCCAGAGCAAACATCATTCTCAATGGTAAAAACTGAAAGCGTTTTCTCTAAGATCAGGAAGAAGACAAGGATGTCCATTCTCACCACTATTATTCTGCATAGTTTTGGAAGTCCTGGACACAGCAATCAGAGAAGAAAAAGAAATAAAAGGAATACAAATTGGAAAAGAAGAAGTAAAACTGTCACTGTCTGCAGATGACATGATACTATAGGATTCTTTTAGGATTCTTTAGGATTCTTTAATCCTAAAAATGCCACCAGAAAACTACTAGAGCTAATCAATGAATTTGGTAAAGTTGCAGGATACAAAATTAATGCACAGAAATCTCTTGCACTCCTATACACTAATGATGAAATATCTGAAAGAGAAATTAAGGAAACACTCCCATTTACCATTGCAACAAAAAGAATAACATACCTAGGAATAAACCTACCTGGCTAGAAAAAATACCTGTATGCAGAAAAGTATAAGACACTGATGAAAGAAATTAAAGATGATACCAACAGATGGAGAGATATACCATGTTCTTGGATTGGAAGAATCAATATTCTGAAAATGACTCTACTACCCAAAACAATCTACAGATTCAATGCAATCTCTATCAACTTACCAATGGCATATTTTACAGAACTAGAACAAAATATTTTAAAATTTGTATGGAGACACAAAGGATCCTGAATAGCCAAAGCAGTCTTGAGGGAAAAAAATGGAGCTGGAGGAATCAGACTCCCTGACTTCAGACTATACTACAAAGCTACAGTAATCAAGACAATATGGTACCAACACAAAAACAGAAACATTGATCAAGATAGAAAGCCCCGAGGTAAACCCATGCAGCTATGGTCAACTAATCTATGACAAAGTAGGCAAGGATATACAATGGAGAAAAGACAGTCTCTTCAATAAGTGGTGCTGGGAAAACTGGCCAGCTACATGTAAAAGAATGAAATTAGAACACTTCCTAACACCATACACAAAAATAAACTCAAAATGGGTTCAAGACCTAAAGGTAAGTCCAGACAATATAAAACTCTTAGAGGAAAACATAGGAAGAACACTCTTTGACATAAATCACAGCAAGATCTTTTTTGATCCACCTCCTAGAGTAATGGAAATAAAAACAAAAGTAAACAAATGGGACCTAATGAAACTTTAAAGCTTATGCACAGCAAAGGAAACCATAAACAAGACGAAAAGGCAACCCTCAGAATGGGAGAAAATATTTGCAAATGAATAAACAGGCAAAGGATTAATCTCCAAAATATATAAACTGCTCATGTGGCTCAATATTAAAGAAACAAACAACCCAATCCAAAAATGGGCAGAAGACATAAATAGACATTTCTCCAAAGAAGACATGCAGATGGCCAAGAAGCACATGAAGAACTGCTCAATATCACTAATTATTAGAGAAATGCAAATCAAAACTACAATGAGGTATCACCTCACACCAGTTAGAATGGGCATCATCAGAAAATCTACAAACAACAAATGCTGGAGAGGGTGTGCAGAAAAGGAAACCCTCTTGCACTGTTGGTGGGAATATCAATTGATACAGCCACTATGGAGAACAGTATGGAGGTTCCTGAAAATAGTAAAAAGAGATTTACCATATGATCCAGCAATCCCACTACTGGACATATACCCAGAGAAAATCATAATTCAAAGAGACACATGCTCCCCAATGTTCAATGCAGCACTGTTTACAATAGCCAGGTCATGGAAGCAATCTAAATGCACATCAACACATGAATGGATAAAGAAGATGTAGTACATATATACAATGGAATATTACTCAGCCATAAAAAGGAACAAAATTGGGTCATTTGTTGAGACGTGGATGGATCAAGAGACTGTCATACCAAGTGAAGTAAATCAGAAAGAGAAAAACAAATATCGTATATTAACACATGTATGTGGAACCTAGAAAAATGGTACAGATGAACTGATGTGCAGGGCAGAAGTTGAGACACAGATGTAGAGAACAAACGTAGTGACACCAAGGCGGGTAAGCCGTAGGGTGGTGGGGATGGTGTTGTGATATACTGGGCCATTGGTATTGACATGCATACATTGATGTGTATAAAATTGATTACTAGTAAGAACCTGCTGTATACAAAAATAAATAAAATAAAATTTTAAAATTAAAAAAAATCACACAGAAAAAAAGTGACCAGGAAAAACTAACCAACAAACAAACAAACAAAACCATGTTTCCATCTCTGACCTAACATTTACCTTAAATACTGTTCCTGTTGTCCACCTGTTTAACTCAAAATATTAATGAATACTAATTCTCTTACTTAGAGATTTTTTTTAATGGAGACTATATTATTTCTCAGATAAATAACATTTTTTCCTTTTAAAAAGTTTTGTTGGGCTTCCCTGGTGGCGCAGTGGTTGAGAATCCGCCTGCCGATGCAGGGGACGCGGGTTCGTGCCCTGGTCCGGGAAGATCCCACATGCCGCAGAGCGGCTGGGCCTGTGAGCCATGGCCACTGAGCCTGTGCGTCCAGAGCCTGTGCTTCGCAATGGGAGAGGCCACAACAGTGAGAGGCCCACGTACCACAAAAAAAAAAAAAAAAAAAAAAAAAAAAAAACCTTTTGTATGTTCTGTAAGATAATATAACCCCCAATTGCTGTGTATTTATTGACAAAGTATGCTATTTGAATTCAGACAGAAGTGAGTTTAGAGTTCAAACATCTCTTATACCTACTAGCAAATTGAGACACTTAGAGTCCTCCCCAGTAGAAATAAAATGCTTACCTTACTGGTTTCTTGTGAGTAATAAACTAGGTTATATGTATATTTTTACCTACCTGTTGCTCAGTGTATGATATAATCTCAATAAATGGAAATATATTTTCTCCTTCCATTTGTGAGTCTACTTACTTCTAGTCTCTAGTTCCTAGTACATTTATTGAATACATTATTCTCTATATTCTCTTAGATACAGTAATTGACCTCTTTGCACTCTGTTTCCTCACTTACTGAATAAGAAATTGAATCAAATATGTCCTATTTTTTCTTCTATCTCAAAAACACCTTTAAAAATAGGGATATAAAGAAGATGGACATTAGAAAAAGGAATATAACTAAAGTCCTAGAATAATACAGCTCTGGATTTGTATATAAAATCTATGACTAACTGTGAGACTTTGGATCAAAAAATAGTTTCACTATGCATCAGGTCTTCTTAATAAAACAGGGAAAATATTGTTAATCTTATAAGTTTCACTTGAAAATTATATGACATAATGCCAGGAATCAAGGGCTTTTTAATAATAGTAATTACTGTAACATTATACTAATATTACAATAATTATAATTCACCATTACCTCATCATCATTATTGCTATTTCACTACATTAATTTTATAATAGAGAAGCTTGAAAAATAATTAAGTTCACTGTAGGTTTAACAAAATGATTGTCAACAATATGTTTATTCAAATATCTCAGGAACTGTGAACAATAAGTGAAACAAGTGTTTCCTCCTTTTATTTAATTCAAAACACCATATATCTAAAAATATATTTAACATCTTTATGTATTCAAGAAGACATTATTAAAAATGTAATTTTTTCTGTACTCTAGGGCAACAGAAGTTGTGAAGAAAACCAGTTCACATAGAATTTGTAGTCTAGTATCTGATTAACTGATAATCCTTATCAGTTAGAGTTTACCATATAAGAAACCACTCCATAATTAGTATTTTAAGACCATCAATGGTTATTAGTTCTCAGGGATTTTGTGGGTTGGCTAGGAGATTTTTCTGGTCTATATTTTCTTGGTTGGTGTTAGTTGATCTAAGATGAACTCAATCATATGTCTAGAAGTCATATGGAGGCACGTGGGCAATGGGGATGACTTGACCAAGGGTCTTTTCTTATACAACATGATTGCCTTAGACTCCAACACATACTGGTGGTTTCAGGGTTCTCATAAACATCAAGCTAGGGCAAGTCCCATGTACAAGACATTTGCAAGTTTCTGCTTGCATTATATTTACAATTGTCCTATTGGCTACAGCAAATCACTTGGGAAAATACAGAACCTCTGTAGGGTAGACTACCCAATCTACTTCATAATATGTTGACATAAGATTCAAAGGTGGAGGTTCTTGGGGAGGTCAAGCACTATGGTCTAAAAAGGGCAATGTGAACACAGAGAACACCTAGAAGCCCAATGATCTGAGGTTGTGTGAGAGAAAAAACAGCTACTTTCTAACAAGGTCACAGCAATATGGAGTCATCAGGAGAAAGTGAGGTTTTAGTCTGAGCAAGAATAAAATTGGGAGTTTCCAAAACTAGTGGACAAGAAGAAGTTGAGGAAATATGAAGTTCTGATAAGGACTGACAATTTACTGAGGGATTTGGGAGTTGAGAATGAGATCAAATTACATTAAAGACCAAGTGACAAGGGGTAATCTGAGAGTTTGGGGTTTATTCTGGAGACCAAATAGGCGGGATAAATGTGTAAATTGAAATTTTTTCTCTTAGAATAATCTTGCTGAGTAAATATCAAAATGGAATATAGTGTTTTTCATAACTGGTTCTACCCAAATAAAATTATTAAAGGACCAGACAAATTGAGTCATTTCAAATTTGCTACAGTCTTAGTGTTGATAAACTTTGCTGTGTGTAGATCTGTAACATCCTTTTCCGTCTAGAGTACTAGTTTTTACTCCTTAATAAGCACAGCCACCATGGCTCACATTTCACCATCAGTAAACTACTCTGTACATTTATTTTTCTAGCATGTGTTCACGTGATTAATAAGTAAATAAACTTAGCTTTGTCATTTTTAAAAATAGCTCTGAGAGTCTTGTTCATTTTTTTACATTTAATTTTATTTAATGTTTTCAATTTTCATTTTATATTGAATTATAGTCAATTTAGAATGTTGTGTTAGTTTCAGGTATACAGAAAAGTGATTCAGTTATACCTATACATATATCTATTCTTTTTCAGAATCTTTTCCATATGGGTTATTACAGAATATTGAGTAGAGTTCCCTGTGTTATACAGTAGATTCTCATTAATTATCTATCTTATAAGTAATAGTGTGTATATGTTAATCCCAACATCTTAATTTATTCTCCCTCTCCCCACCTTTCCCCTTTGGTAACCACTAGTTTGTTTTCTAACTCTGTGAGTCTGTTTCTCCTTTGTAAATAAGTTCGTTTGTATCAGTATTTTAGATTCCACATATAAGTGATATCACATTTGTCTTTCTCTGACTTACTTCACTTAGTATGATAATCTCTAGGTCCATCTATGCTGCCGCAGATGGCATTATATCATTCTTTCTATGGATGAGTAATATCCCATTGTATATATGTACCACATATTTTTAAAAAAATATTTATGTATTTATTTGGCTGCATTCTGTCTTAGTTGTGGCACATGGGATCTTCATTGCCGAGTGAGATATATTCAGTTGCATCATGCGAGATCTTTTAGTTGTGGCATGCAAACTCTTAGTTGCTGCATGTGGGATCTAGTTCCCTGACCAGGGATCAAACCTGAGCCCCCTGCATTGGGAGCATGGAGTCTTAGCCACTGGACCACCAGGGAAGTCCCTGTACCACATCTTCTTTATCCATCCATCTGTTGTTGGTCATTTAGGTTAGAGTCTAAAAAGGTTAATCTGGGTGGTCACAAGAGAAAATGCTGATGGTGAATTGGTGTTGCATATGAGGGTGGAAAAGAGATTATGGGAACGGGGGGGGGGGAAGGGGAATCTCTTGCCAGAAGCATGCACAGTTCCCCAGGGGATATGTGATGGCCAGATGAGAATTTCTAGGTCATTGAGACCTCTAAGTCTCTTTCCTAACATCCAGGGTGCAAAAATAATTATTTTAAAATATGTTTTATAAAATATGTGCTGCTAGGATTAATGACTTTAGCATCAGATATTTGATGGGTAGACAAAGTGCAAATTCCCCTAATTTAGTAATCTCTATATTGAGACATATATTTCTAAATACTTTTACTTTATTTGAAAAATATAGATTAATAATCTATAAATATATCTAAAATGATTTGAATTTATTTACATATGTGAACTAATATTTCTTCTTCATATTAATAGACAATTTTCTATTTAATAGTTCTAATGTTATTTTTAAATAATTCTCAAGAATTTCCTCTGATTTTAGTACACTAAAATTTTGGGAATGAGTTCATGTCTATCCTATCCATAAATTCCATGATTTTAAAAGTCTATTTCTTACTTCTCAGCTTTCATCTTTCAAGTTAAAGGAGTCCTCATTTGTAGTCTGTTACTTTCAAGAAGGTTCCTAATACCCTTGATCAACAGTAGAAAGGTTAAGCTTCACTTTCTAAATCAGGACCTAAAGGAAGTTGATAAAGGACAGCCAAAGTCAGGGATCATTAATCATAATCATGCAAGAAAAAATTTGAAAAGTATCAAGGAATACAGCATTGTAATTTGAGACTTTTTTTCCTTTCTTTTTTCTTCTTTTTTTTTTCAGAATTTGAAAAACTTAGGTTAAGAAAATTAAATTTTAAAAATCTTGAGTTACTAAATATGGTTTATAATAAAAATTTGTCTTTGAAACAATACAGTTTTTCAAAATAGTACAGGCTTATTTTACAATGCATTATTAGTAGGATTTGTGTTAAAATATTTCTTTTCAGGCATATAAGACTCACACAAAAACTTAAAAATCTGGAGTTTTCTTACATTCCTCCTTGCCTTTTTATAACCTTTCATGTTGTTCCTTATCTCCATGTCCCAACTTCCCAAAAGCAGATTCTTAACCATCAAAATATATCTAGTGTCTGTGTAATATTTTTCATACTTGTTTATGATCTGAGGGAGAAAACTCTTACAAATTCACTTTCATAAATATTTTGCTTGAAGTAAATGATGGATTATAAGGGGATCTGAAAACTGACTAGGATGAGATTGTGTTTGGGTAAAGAGGAAAGAAAGGTATAGATGTAGTTGTGTGTGTTTGTGTGCTTAAGTGTGTGTGAGAGAAAGAGATGGCATTTAAGAGGGCATGTATGTGTGTGTATATGTTAGAGAAACAGCAAATGAGAGTAAAGAAAAATTTAAAAGATTTTTCAAAGGAAATATCACCTATGTTTCATATATGATTCTGGAGAAATTAGACAACTGGGAAATTGTGCATGGGAGAAAGCTAGTAGAGGACTGAAAGACAAACATTGTAAAATAAATTATCACTACAATCATCAGTAAGGGAGTAAACATGAAAATACAACATATGACATCAAAAATACAAAATGTGGGGAAGGGGAGTAAAAAATATAGATCTTTTAGAATGTGTTTGAACTTAAAGGAAGATCTGTTTAAGACACGTAGATATAGTTATTGGTCCACACACATGAACCACATGGTAACCACAAATCAAAGACCTACAAAAGAGACACAACAACTAGAGAAATGTATACCATTAAAAATTATTAAACCACAAGGGAAAAAACTGAAAGAAGAAAAGGACATAGAAGAATTACAAATAAAAAAATAGCAATATATAAACCTATCAATAATCACTTTAAAAGTCAATGAATTAAATTCTTTTATCAAAACACATAGGGTGGATAGTTGTATAAAATAAAGATTCATCTATATGCTCATACAAGAGACTCACTTCAGATCTAAAGACTCAGAGACTGAAAGTGAGGGGATGAAAAATATTTCATAAAGAACAAAAATCATTTGACCATATTAATAGAGGAAGAAAAAACTTTTGACAAAATTAAACATTCATTTATGATAAAAAGTCTCCAGAAAGTGGACCTAGATGGAAACTACCTCAACATAATAAAGGGCATATATGACAAACCTGCAGCAAACATCATTCTCAATGAGGAAAAATTGAAAGCATTTCCTCTAAGGTCAGGAAAAAGACAAAGATGTCCACTCTCACCACTATTATTCAACATAGTTTTGGAAGTCCTAGCCACAGCAATCAGAGAAGAAAAATAAATAAAAGGAATCCAAATTGGAAAAGAGAAGTAAAATAGTCACTGTTTGCAGACGACATGATACTATATGCAGAAAATCCTGAAGATGCTACCAGAAAACTACTAAAGTCCATCAATGAATTTGGTAAAGAAATTTCAGGTTACAAAATTAATACACAGAAATCTCTTGCATCCCTATACACTAACAAGAAAAGGTCAGAAAGAGAAATTGAAAAAACAATCCCATTTACCATCACAATAAAAAGAATAAAATACCTAGGGATATACCTTAGATAAAATTAAGGAGGCAAAATACTTGTACTCGAAAACTATAAGATGCTGATGAAAGAAACCAAAAACAACACAAACAGATGGAGAGATATACTATGTTTTGGTTGGAAGAATCAATCTTGTGAAAATGACAGTATTATCCAAAACAATCTACAGATTCAATGCATTCCCTATCAAATTACCAAGGGCATTTTTCACAGAATTAAAACCAAAAAAAATTACAATTTGTATGGAAACACCAAAGGCCTTGAATAGCAAAAGCACTCTTGAGAAAGAAAAATGGAGCTGGAGGAATCAGGCTCCCTGACTTCAGACTATACTACAAAGCTACTGTAATCAACACATCATTTTACTGGCACAAAAACAGAAATATAGATCAATGGAACAGGATAGAAAGACCAGAGATAAACCCACAGACATATGGTTACCTAATCTATGACAAAGGAGGCAAGAATATACAATGGAGAAAAGACAGCCTCTTCAATAAGTGGTGCTGGGAAAACTGGACAGCTCCAGGTAAAAGAATGAAATTAGAATACTCCCTAACACCATAAACAAAAATAAATTTAAAATGGATTAAAGACCTAAATGTAAGGCCAGACACTATAAAATTCTTAGAGGAAAACAGGCAAGAACACTCTATGACATAAATCACAGCAAGATCCTTTTTGACCCACCTCCTAGAGAAATAGAAATAAAAACAAAAATAAACAAATGGGACCTAATGAAACTTAAAATCTTTCCCACAGCAAAGGAAACCATAAACAAGACAAAAAGACAGCCCTCAGTACGGGAGAAAATATTTGCAAATGAAGCAACTGACAAAGAATTAATCTCTAAAATACACGAAGCTCATGCAGCTCAGTATCAAAAAAACAAATAACTCAATCCAAAAATGGACAGAAGACCTAAATAAACATTTCTCCAAAGAAGATATACAGATTGCCAACAAACACATGAAAGGATTCTCAACATCACTAATCATTAGATAAATGCAAATCAAAACCACACTATGGTATCACCTCACACCAGTCAGAATGTCCATCATCAAAAAAATCTACAAACAATAACTGCTGGAGAGGGTGTGGATAAAAGGGAACCCTCTTGCACTGTTGGTGGAAATGTAAGTTGATACAGCCACTATGGAGAACAATGTGGAGGTTCCTTGAAAAACTAAATTAGGACTACCATGTGACCAAGCAATCCCACTACTGGGCATATACCCCGAGAAAACCATATTTCAAAAAGAGACATGTACTACAATATTCATTGCAGCACTATTTATAATAGCCAGGACATGGAAGCAACCTAAGTGTCCATCAACAGATGAATGGATAAAGAAGATGTGGCACATATATACAATGGAATATTACTCAGCCATAAAAAGAAACAAAATTGAGTTATTTGTAGTGGGGTGGATGGACCTAGAGTCTGAATACAGAGTGAAGTAAGTCAAAAAGAGAAAAACAAATACTGTATGCTAACACATATATATGGAATCTAAGGGGAAAAAAAAGGTCATGAAGTACCTAGGGGTAAGACGGGAATAAAGACACTGACCTATTAGAGCATGGATTTGAGGATATGAGGAGGGGGAAGGGTAAGCTGGGACAAATTGAGAGAGTGGCATGGACAGATATACACTACCAAACATAGGATGGATAGCTAGTGGGAAGTAGCCGCCTGGCACAGGGAGATCAGCTAGGTGGTTTGTGACCACCTAGAGGGGTGGGATAGAGAGGGTGGGAGGGAGGGAGACGCAAGAAGGTAGAGATATGGGAACATATGTATATGTATAACTGATTCATTTTGTTGTAAAGCAGAAATTAACACACCATTGTAAAGCAATTATACTCCAATAAAGATGTAAAAAAAATACTTGAAATATGTACTATCCTTTTAAAAGACTTCAACAGATGAGTTTATTGACCTAGATTGAACATTTTAGAAAAACATTTTCTAAATGTTTACTATATTGTATATTTAATTTTCCAAATTATAGTTAACCCAGGATTTTACCACTAAGCCTATACTTTTGTTACCAAATGGAAAAAAAAAGCTTTTAAAACCCTTTAACAATCAAACAGGAAAAATAAAGAGAAAAACAAATACTGTATGCTAACACATATATATAGAATCTAAAAAATAATAATAAAAATGGTTCTGAAGGACCTAGGGGAAGGAGAGGAATAAAGATGCAGGTATAGAGAATCAACTTGAGGACACGGGGAGGGGGAAGGGTAAGATGGGAAGGAGTGAGAGAGTGGCATGAACATATTTACATTACCAAATATAAAATAGATAGCTAGTGGGAAGCAGCCGCATAGCACAGGGAGATCAGCTCAGTGCTTTGTGACCACCTAGAGGGGTGAGATAGGAAGTGTGGGATGGAGATACAAGATGGAGGAGATATGAGGATATATGTATATGTATAGCTGATTCACTTTGTTGTAAAGCAGAAACTAACACACCATTGTAAAGAAATTATACTCCAAAAAAGATGTTAAAAAAAAGAATACATTTGGTAAGAAAAAAGGATATCAGTATCTGAACTTATTTTATATTAATTCTTATGGATTCTATGCTTCTATAATTTGTTCATCACCCAAGGACTCAGTAGGCTCCAAGGACACAAAGTTGAGCAAGCTTTAAAGCTGCTCTCAAAAGCATATCCTACCATAGTAAAGTGAAATATGGTCAAGTTCAAAGTTTACTTTTAAAAATCCCAATACAGATCAATAAAATGTTAAATATGCCTTTTATATGTCATGTTTATTCTCAAACACATTATAGTGCAGTTAAACTAATACAGATGGTTATTAGTAAAATTATTTGCTCTAAGCTTCTTTTTCTTCTCCATTAGGACGTTTGCTTGCAAAAAAGAAGATGTGTCAAAATACTTTTGCTGTGTTTCACATTAAACTGTTCTTCATAGCCATCCTCTAGTGTCCAGATGTCTGAGGGCAGTAAACCTATATATTATGAAACAAATCGGAGCACTTGGAGAGTCTTCAACTGAGACTATCACCGAAGGAGATGAATGTGTGGATACCCTTTCTCAGTCCTATCAGGGCACGAGCCATTTCACAATTGACAGTTACAGTAGGATGTGATTCCTGTGGTGTATTCTACAAAGCCCTGGGACTGCTTACAATATGTATATGTGTGCTCAAGTCAGAAATCATGCAGACTAACAATCAAACTCTGAGGTACCTGCAAGGAAAAAGTAGACAATTGAATTGATGTCATTTTTCTTCAAAATAGGATTAATTTTAGATGACAAGGACAACTGCTTTTGAAATGACTGCCTCCACTCCACTCCTGACAGTTCAAGGGAGAAGAAAAATTAAACATCCTGAATATTTACTATGTATCATATAATATCCTGGACAGATTTATGAGGATCAACTCATTTTATATCCAACTTGAGAAATAGGTATAATTATCTCTATTATATATATATATATATATATATATATATAAATCAAGCTCAATTAAACTGATAAGTAGAATTTTGGCTCAAACCCAAGTATATTTCAATGTAAAGTCTTCACACTTATTCATGATATAGCCAAAGTTTGAACTGTGGTGAGGAATAATGAATGGAAAGTACATAATCACCAGTTAATCCAACATGTTAAAAAGATTATTTATTTCCACAAGCAGGTAATATTGTTTAAAAATATCCCAGATCTGCAATTAGTACAGGTCAATGAATCTTCTTTTGGGGAGCCAATATCATGAATTATTTGCTCACTTCACAAGTAGAAATTTTTATTCAATTTTTGGGGGGTAGCACAGCAAAGTTATAAAAGAATACTTGTAGGTTAGAGTTAGGAATAATAAAATAATTCAGACAGAAAAGTGAAGTATATACTAGAAAACACTACTAAAGGTATTTATGAAGTCTCCTTGCCAAAAGAGTATTCAGGATTTCCCAGAGATACCGGAAGATTACTTTATTCTTCTCTGAAGCATTTTTCATCCTGTTTTCTTTCTTTATGTTTAAATTTTTGGCTGTGATGTGCAGCTTCTGGTATCTTAGTTCCCCAACCAGGGATTGAATCTGGGCCATGGCTGTGAAAGTGCTCAGTCCTAACCATTGGACAATCAAGGAGCTCCCTTCATCCTATTCTCTTTAGAATCTCTAGTATTATAAGATTCTTAGTAAAGATTTTTGTGTGCTGTATCATGTTCTTAGATTCAAAATTAAAATTTATATACATTAATCTGAATTATTATTGTAACTATTTTGTTATAAATATTAAAAGATACCTCATTTAAGAATTATTAAAATTATTACAGGGGTAACTGTGGCAAGCTCCCATTTTTGCATTATTTTTTCCAGGTTTATTGAAATAAGTTGACATATAGCATTATATAAGTTTAGGGAATACAGCTTAACAATTTAACTTACAGATATCATGAAATATTTGTCACAATAAGTTTAGTTAGCATCCATCATCTCATATAGATACAAAAATATATTAATATTTACATATTTTTTGCTTGTAGTGAGAAGTCTTAGGATTTACTCTCTTAACAACTTTCATGTTTATCATATAGCAGTATTAACTATAGTTATTATGTTGTACATTGCATTCCTAGTACTTATGTATCTTATAATTGGAAGATAGTGACTTTTGACCACCTTCATCCAATTACACCACCCTGTACACCCTGCCTCTGCTAATCCCAAATCTGAACTCTTTATGAGTTTTCTTGTTTGTTTGTTTTAGAGTCCACATATAAGTGAGGTCATATAGTATTTATCTTTCTCTATATGAGTTTTTTCACTTAACTTAATACCCTCAAGATTCATCCATGCTGTCACAAGTGGTAGAATTTCCCTTTTTTGTGGCTTAATAATATTCCATTGTATATATATTCTTAAGAAGAACATATATACTGCTGTTCTCAGATAGAATATTCTGTATATGTCTGTTAGATGCAGTTGATCTACAGTGATGTTCAAATCCATTGTTTCTTTAATTGATTTTCTGTCTGGATAATCAATCTGTTGTTGAGAATGAGGTATTCAAGTCCCCAACTATTATTATATTGCTGTATATTTCCTCTTTTAGCTGTTAGTTTTTACTTTTTATATTATATGTTCTGATGTTGGGTGAATAAATATTTACAATTGTTATATTTTCTTGATGTGTTGACCACTTTTTAGTTATACAATGACCTTATTGTCTATTTTTAACATTTTTATTTTAAAGTCTATTTTGTTTGATATACTCATAGTTACCTCTCTCTTTTTTGTTGTTAATGCAGTTTGGTTGAAATACCTTTTGTCAACCCTTTACTCTCAGTCTATATGTGTCTTTTAGGCTAAAGTGAGTCTCTTGTAGACAGCATATATTGGGTCTTCGTTTCTTAATTCATTCAGGCATTCTATGTCTTTTGATTGGAGACTTTAATCCATTTGCAGTTTAGGTAATTATTGATAAGTAAGGACTTACTAATGCCACTTTATTGTCAATTATTTTCTGGCTGTTTTGTAGATCCATTGTGCCTTGTTTGTTATCCTGTTTGGTTTTATCATGTGTTTTGAAGTCTTTTATTTTTGATGGTTTTTGATGTTTTGATTTCTTTGTTGTGTTCTTCTGTGTACTTACTACATATTTTTCCCTTGTGGTTACCATGAGGTTATATAAAATATTTAAAAATGACAACACTTTGTTTTAAACTGGTAACAACTCAAATTTATTAGAATTCCTGAACTTTAAACTATTTTTTAATAAAACTGGTTGCTATAATTTTTTTCAATTTAATTTTATTTATATTTTTATACAGCAGGTTCTTATTAGTTAGCCATTTTATACATATTAGTATATATATGTCAATCACAATCTCCCAATTCATCACACTACCACCACACCACCACCCCACCACTTTCCCCCATTGGTGTCCATACGTTTGTTCTCTACATCTGGGTCTCTATTTCTGTCCTGCAAACCAGTTAATCTGTGCCATTTTTCTCGGTTTCATGTATATGCATTAGTATATAATATTTGTTTTTCTCTTTCTGACTTACTTTACTCTGTATGAGAGACTCTATGTCCATCCACATCTCAACAAATGACCCAATTTCGTTCTTTTTATGGCTGAGTAATATTCCATTGTATATATGTACCACATCTTCTTTATCCATTCATCTGTCAATGGACATTTAGGTTGCTTCCATGTCCTGGCTATTATAAATAGTGCTGCAATGAACATTGGAGTGCATGTGTATTTTGAATTATGGTTTTTCTCTGGGTATATGCCTAGTAATGTGATTGCTGGGTCATATGGTAATTCTATTTTTGGTTTTGAAGGAACCTCCATACTGTTCCCATAGTGGCTCTATCAATTTACATTCCCACCAACAGTGCAAGAGGGTTCCCTTTTCTGCACACACTCTCCAGCATTTGTTGTTTGTAGATTTTCCAATAAGAGCCATTCTAACTGGTGTGAGGTGATACCTCATTGTAGTTTTGATTTGCATTTCTCTAATAATTAGTGATGTTGAGCAGATTTCCAAGTGCTTCTTGGCCATCTGTATATCTTCTTTGGAGAACTGTCCATTAAGGTCTTCTGCTCATTTTTGGATTGGGTTGTTCATTTTTTAAATATTGAGCTGCATGAGCTGTTTATATATTTTGGAGATTAATCCTTTGTCCATTGATCAATTTGCAAATATTTTCTCCGATTCTGATGGTGGATTTTTCAGGTTGTTTATGGTTTCCTTTGCTGTGCAAAACCTTTGAAATTTCATTAGGCCCCATTTGTTTCTTTTGGTTTTTATTTCCATTACTCTAGGAGGTGGATCAAAAAAGATCTTGCTGTGATTTATGTCAAAGAGTGTTCTTCCTATGTTTTCCTCTAAGAGTTTTACAGTGTCCAGTCTTAAATTTAGGTCTTGAATCCATTTTGAGTTTATTTTTGTGTATGGCATTAGGGAATGTTCTAATTTCATCCCTTTACATGTAGCTGTACAGTTTTCCCAGCACCACTTACTGAAGAGACTGACTTTTCTCATTATATATCCTTGCCTCCTTTGTCATAGATTAGTTGACCATAGGCACGTGGGTTTATCTCTGGGCTTTCTATCCTGTTCCATTGATCTATGTTTCTGTTTTTGTGCCAGTACCATATTGTCTTGATTACTGTAGCTTTATAGTATAGTCTGAAGTCAGGGAGTCTGATTCCTCCACCACCGTTTCTTTCCTTCAAGACTGCTTGGCCTATTTAGGGCCTTTGTGTCTCTATACAAATTTTAAGATATTTTTTTCTAGTTCTGTAAAAAATACCATTGGTAAGTTGATAGGGATTGCATTGAATCTGTAGATTACTTTTGGTAGTGTAGTCATTTTCACAATATTGATTCTTCCAATCCAAGAACATGGTATATCTCTCCATCTATTGGTATCATCTTTAATTTCTTTCATCAGTGTCTTACAGTTTTCTGCATACAGGTATTTTGTCTCCCTATATAGGTTTATTCCTAGGTATTTTATTCTTTTTGTTGCAACGGTAAATGGGAGTGTTTCTTTAATTTCTCTTTCAGATTTTTCATCATTAGTGTATAGGAATGCAAGAGATTTCTGTGCATTAATTTTGTATCTTGCAACTTTACCAAATTCATTGATAAGCTGTAGTAGTTTTCTGGTGGCATCTTTAGGACTCTCTATGTATAGTATAATGTCTTCTGCACACAGTGACAGTTTTACTTCTTCTATTCCAATTCATATTACTTTTATTTCTTTTTCTTCTGTGACTGCCATAGGTAAAGCTCTTAAAACTGTGTTGAATATTAGTGGCAAGAGTTGACATCCTTGTCTTGTTCCTGATGTTAGAGGAAATGCTTTCAGTTTTTCAACATTGAGAATGATGTTTGCTCTGGTTTTGTCATATATTGCTTTTATTATGTTGAGGTAGGTTCTCTCTGTGCTCACTTTCTGTACAGTTTTTATCATAAATGGGTGTTGAATTTTGTCAAAAGCTTTTTCTGCGTCTCTTGACATGATCGTATGGTTTTTATTCTTCAATTTGTTAATATGTTGTATCACATTGGTTGATTTACATATATTGAAGAATCCTTGCATCCCTGTGATAAATTCCACTTGATCATGGTGTATGATCTTTTTAATGTGTTGCTGGATTCAGTTTGTTAGTATTTTGTTGAGGATTTTTGCATCTATATTCATCAGTGATATTGGTGTGTAATTTTCTTTTTTTGTACTATCTTTGTCTGGTTTTGGTATCATGGTGATGGTAACCTCATAGAATGAGTTTGGGAGTGTTCCTCCTTTGGCAATTTTTTGGAAGAGTTTGAGAAGGATGGGTTTTAGCACTTCTCTAAATGTTTGATAGAATTCACCTGTCAAGGTATCTGGTTCTGGACTTTTGTTTGTTGGAAGATTTTTAATCACAGTTTCAATTTCATTACTTGTGATTGGTCTGTTCATATTTTCTATTTCTTTCTGGTTCAGTCTTGGAAGTTTATACCTTTCTAAGAATTTGTCCATTTCTTCTAGGTTGTCCATGTTATTGTTCTAGAGTTGCTTGTACTTGTCTCTTAGGATGCTTTGTGTTTCTCCAGTGTCTGTTGTAACTTCTCCTTTTTCATTTCTAATTTTATTGCTTTGAGTTCTCTCCCTCTTTTGCTCGATGAGTCTGGCTAATGGTTCATCAATTTTGTATATCTTCTCAAAGAACAAGCTTTTAGTTTTATTGATATTCTCTATTGTTTTCTTTGTTTCTATTTCATTTATTTCTGCTCTGATCTTTATGATTTCTTTAGTTCTGCTAACTTTGGGTTTTTTTTTTTTTTTTTTTTTTTTAACTTTGGGTTTTGTTTGTTCTTCTTTCTCTAGTTCCTTTAGATTGTTTATTTGAGACTTTTCTTGTTTCTTGAGGTAGGCTTGTATAGCTATAAACTTCCATCTTAGAACTGCTTTTGCTGCATCCCATAGGTTTTGGATAATCGTATTTTCATTGTCATTTGTCTCTCTATATTTTTTTATTTCCTCTTTGACTTCTTCAGTAATCTCATGCTTATTTAGTAAACGTATTGTTTAGCCTCCATTTGTTTGTATTTTTTACATTTTTTCCCTGTAATTCATTTTTAATCTCATAGTGTTATGGTCAGAAAAGATGCTTGATATGATTTCAATATTCTTAAATTTACTGAGTGTTGATTTTTGACCCAAGATGTGATCTATCCTGGAGAATGTTCCATGTGCAGTTGAGAAGAAAGTGTAATCTGCTGTTTTTAGATGGAGTGTCCTATAAATATCAATTAAATCTGTCTGTTCTATTGTGTCATTTAGAGCTTCTGTTTTCTTATTTATTTTCATTTTGGATGATCTGTCCATTGGTGTAAGTGAGGTGTTAAAGTTCCCCACTTTTATTGTGTTACTGTTGATTTTCTGTTTTAGAGCTGTTAGCAGTTGCCTTATGTATTAAGGTGCTCCTATCTTGGGTTCATATATATTTATAATTGTTTTATCTTCTTTGATTGATTCCCTGATCATTATGTAGTATCCTTCCTTGTCTGTTGTAACATTCTTTATTTTATAGTCTATTTTACTTAATATGAGTATTGCTATTCCAGGTTTCTTTTGATTTCCATTTGCTTGGAATATCTTTTTCCATCCCCTCACTTTCAGTCTGAATGTGTCCCTAAGTCTGAAGTGGGTCTCTTGTAGACAGCATATATAGGGGTCATGTTGTTGTTTCCATTCAGCAAGCCTGTTTCTTTTGGTTGGAGCATTTAATCCATTCCAAATTAGGGTAATTTTTGATATGTATGTTCTTATTACCATTTTCTTAATTGTCTTGAGTTTGTTTTTCTAGGTCATTTTCTTATATTATTTTTCCCACTTAAAGAAGTTCCTTTAGCATTTGTTGTAGAGCTGCTTTGGTGGTGCTGAATTCTCTTAGTTTTTGCTTGTCTGTAAAGCTTTAGACTTCTCCATCAAATCTGAATGAGATCATTGCCAGGTAGAGTAATCTTGGTTGTAGGTTCTTCATTTTCATCACTTTTTGTATATCATGCCACTCCATTCTGGCTTGTATTGTTTCTGCTAGGTAATTAGCTGTTAACCTTATGGAAGTTCCCTTGTATGTTATTTGTTATTTTTCCCTTGCTGCTTTCAATAATTTTCCTTTTTCTTTAATTTTTGCCTATTTGATTAGTGTGTGTCTCAGTGTGTTTCTCCTTGGTTTTATCCTGTATGGGACTCTTTGTGCTTCCTGTACTTAGGTGGCTATTTCCTTTCCCTTGCTAGGTAAGTTTTCGACTATAATCTCTTCAAATATTTTTCTGGTCCTTTCTCTCTCTCTCTTCTCCTTCTGGGACCCTTATAATGTGAATGTTGTTGCATTTAATGTTGTCCCAGAGTTCTCTTATGCTGTCTTCATTTCTTTTCATTCTTTTTTCTTTATTCTGTTCCACAGCAGTGAATTCCACCATTCTGTCTTCCAGGTCACTTATCCGTTCTTCTTTCTCAGTTATTCTGCTATTGATTACTTCTAATGTAGTTTTCATTACAGTTATTGTATTTTTAATCTCTGTTTGTTTGTTCTTTAATTCTTCTAGTTCTTTGTTAATTATTTCTTACATCTTCTCGATCTTTGCCTCCATTCTTTTTCTGAAGTCCTGGATTATCTTCACTATCATTATTCTGATATCTTTTTTCTGGAAGGTTGCCTATCTCCTAGTTCATTTAGTTGTTTTTCTTGGCTTTTATCTTGTTCCTTCATCTGGTACATAGCTGCCTGCCTTTTCATCTTGTCTATCTTTCTGTGAATGTGGTTTTTGTTCCACAGGCTGCAGGATTGTAGTTCTTCTGCACCATCCTTTTATTTAAAGTGGAACTTCTTTTAGTATTTCTAGTAAGGGATGTGTAGTGGTGATGAACTTCTTCAGCTTTTATTTTTTGGGAAAAGTCTTTATCTCTCCTTCGTTCTTGAAAAACAAATTGCTGATTGTAGTATTTTGGTTTGTAGTTTAACTTTCAGCACTTTGAATATATCATCCCTCTCTTTATAGCCTACAGGATTTCTGTTAAGAAATCTGTTGATAGTCTTTTGAGGGCTGCTTTGTGTGTAATGAGTCAATTATCTCTTGATGCTTTCAAAATGTCCCCTTTGTCTATGGGAAAAATGTGATTATCTTATCTCTTGGCATAATCTTCTTTGGGTTTATCTAATTTGGAATTTTTGAGTTTCATTAATCCAGATATCCATTTCTATCTCAGGATTTGTTATGTTTCTGCCATTTTTTCTTTAAATAAGCTTTCTGCCCCTTTCTGTCTTCTTCTGCACTTAGTGAGAAATATCTTATCCTTCTGTGACTTTCATATATTGGTTCTCTTAATGATGTCCCAGAATTCCCTTAGGCTTTCTAAATATTTTTTTAAATTCTTTTTTGTTTCTCTTTTCACCATATAATTTCAAATGACCTACCTTCATGTTCGTTGATTTTTTTTTCCCTCTACTTTATCAAGCCTGACATCAAACTCCTCCTAGTGACTTTGTTTAGTTCAGGTATTATATTGTTCACCTCCAGGATTTCTTTTTCATTCTTCTTTATTTTTAGTAATTATTTTGGTGAAATTATGTTAGTGTTTGTGCGGTTTGCAGAAAGTACTTGAAGTTTGCCTGAGAATTTTCCCAGATATTGTTTGCATTCTAACTTCTATCCCAAGCAAGTGTGAACTTGAGTTAAGAAATTTACAAAGAGAAATATTTGGTAGAAATTCTACTTATAGATATCTGTAGCCCCACACATCTCAGTGCTTTAGGTCTCCAGCTCTAACAGCAGACCAAAACTTTTTTTGGTTTGTTCACAATGATTTATGGCTTCTGAGAATGTCTTTATTTTCCCATGAATCCAGATAAAAACTAAAATATATTTATAAAATTATCCAGTATTGAGATGGAGTTTTCTCAACATTGACTCTGCCATAGTACAGGTAATGGATTGATAAATATATATTTTATTTCTGATAATTTTATTTTCCTTTTTACCTTTTCCTATTTAAACTAATATATATTTTTTTAAATCTATGACTTAGAGAATGGAAGAAACAATAGATTATAAAGGACAAAAGAAAATGATTATCTATTTTTGAACCTCCAAAACTGAGATCCTGGGATAAACAAAAGGTTGAACAGTTACTTGTGGATCTAGTTCCTTCCACCCAATTCACCTTTCACTTAAGGGGAGATTAGACTTCCTAGTTAGGAGGAATTCTGAGAGCACTAAGTAAGTCAGAAAAGGCACTGCAACTTGCCCATTTACCTTTCTAAATAATTTATTTAAAAGGGGATCAAACTTTCTTAGAGTAGATATTTTCTGGAGTCCCTTGGGCAGAGTGGACTTTCAGAATAATCAAAGGAAACATAATGTGAGAAAAGTGGATTAAGAATGGCTACTCAGCCTTTGTAAGCATATAAAATTTTTTTCCACAGTCTGAGAAAACTTTTCTTTTATCCTTCTGAGATATGGAACCAGCTGAATTAGGCTTGTACTTAGAGTGAGGAGTACATAAAGTTCATGCTATTACCAACCATAGTAATACAAAAATTTGTCTTTAGAGTCTATCTACTTACAGCATGATACCCACCAAGATCAGGAGCAACCTCAGCAGCTTATTTGGAGAGCTTATTAGAAAAGCAGAATTTTAGGCCCCAGTTCAGGTTTATTCAACCTGAATCTATATTTTAACAAGATCCCTAAGAAGATGACAGGTTGAAGCAATGAAGACATCTGAAAGAACAGGAGAAAACATAATACATTCCAAAAAGTGATGTCAGATGACTTCAAAATACTAGACACCTCTTCTTTCTCTATGATTACTGATTGGCACTATATAAGCTCTGAGCAACTGAGGAAAATATAGAGGGTAACTGTGATTAACAGAGAGAACCACCATTTCCTGGTTTATCATAAGTTGAAGTGTCTACCTTCAGATAAATTTGGTCTTAAAATAAAGATAAAATATCAAAGAGAATTAGAAAAAGTTTTCTTTTTTGACAGATGTAAATTTCATGGCCTTAAATATGTTTCTGCCATGTAAGCTTTATTTCTCTAACTAATGTGTCACTTAAATCTTTGAGGGCAAAGATTATGTTTCAGAATTTTCAAATTACACCATCATTTTGCCCTGCATGTTTCAAAAAGTATGCACTCAACAAATGTTTATAAATAAATAATAATAGTAAATATAAATAACAGCAAATAATAGTATAATTTCTAAACTCTGTTTTAGAATTTTTCCTTACATTTAATATTTCTAGAGGCTAATTGGACAATTTTCTTCAATCTAATTGGAAATAGAAGTCCAATTTTAAAGAAAACACCTTATACCAAAAGAGTAACTTCTCATTTGCATTCACTAATTACTGAACATCTAATTTGTATTAGTGTATGAATCATGCTTGCTTTTTCATAATTTTTTTCTCAATATTTGTAATTTTAATGAGAAGAATAATCATCTGCTATGAAAAACAGTGAAGACATTCTGAGCTGGTTATGTGTCACCACTATATTTTCACTTTCATTAGCTAAGTTTTAATGCTAAATACTATAGATCACATAATTGTTCAGAATCAGTGTGTTGAGTAGCTACTTTCAATATCAAGTGAGGAGAAGAGCACTTCACTGATTTCTGGTAAAATAAAAATTTATGCTACTTTCAAAGAGAAGCAAGAAAGTTTGTTAAATAGCAATTTCCAAATGAGGAAGTAAAACTTGTCACAGCTTCACAGGCATTTACACATGACATTTCTTTCTGAAGGGAGGGAAATTATTTCTTTAGCAGTAACTACCATTCCATCCTTCCTGTGTTTTTTACAGAATTGATTTAAATGTCTTAGGTTTTGTTCACCATAATAACTGTAAATGTACAAGTGTAGACTTCCATGTGTTGATTTGTCATGGAGTCAAAAGAAAGTTATGGTCTATTTTATAGAATTTTATAAAATTTTGTTTTCAAAATTTAGCCGCATTACTCAGCAGGGCAAAATACATAATGCTCCAGAGTGAATGATGACTAGTGTACATCTGTACTGATTAAATAGAGTAAGATGGTTTATTAACAATTTTGGCTCTTTAAAATTTTATATATGTATAGATTATTTGGTGGGGGGAGGAAGGTGCTATAAAAACAAAAGCTTTGACATTTATGAGAATTTATTTGGGACATGGAATAATTCCATGGTAAATTATTACACCTTTGCCATAGTGTTGGTAACAGTAGTTTAATTTCTAATTTTGCAAAGAACACATAACATTCCCTGAAATATGATTACAAATATACTATATACATATATGTCCCAACATGAACTCAATATAGCATAAAATATGTTCCCGGAAATAATTAAGAATTGCACATGATATGTCTAAGGGTGAATTTAGTTCATTGTACTCTACTATGACATCATTTCATATCATAGTGAAATATTTATTGTACTATGCCAACTTTAAATGTATTTTATTTTCCCCAAATAACTTTATCAAATATGTGGCTAAATTAAAGACAAAACTCTACAGATTAACACATTTCTATTCTCTCTGAGGTGGAATTATGAATACTTTAGTCAGTTAAGTAAGAAGGTGCCTGGTGTTACCAAAGTGATTTCTGTAAGGTTAGGAATATGATAATACATTTCAGCTACTGCTTCAAATAGTTTTTTTATTTCTCTTTATGTGGCATATATATTAGTGTGATATAACTTAAAATACTTTCCCCTACCCTGTCCCATTCTAACTTTATTCAACCAGAGAAGCACATTTCTTTTTAATAGTCTGCATTTCTGAATGACATTTTAATCTTTTGAAAAAGCCACTTTATTGAAATATAATTGACATGCAAACAACTGTATACACTTAGTAAACAACTTGATGAGTTTGGAAATAAGTATACAGCTGTGACACCATACCACAATCTATGCCATAAACATCATTTCCAAAAGTTTCCTCCTACTGTCTTTTATTATTATTATTATTAGTGATAATAATACAACATAAAATCTGCCTTTTTAGCAAAATTTTAAGTATACAATTCAGTATTATTTAATGATAGGCACTATTCTGTACAGTAGATCTTCAGGACTTATTCATCTACATGACTGAAACTTTTCATTCTTTGGCAAATATCCCTTCCTTTTTTTCCCTCCTCCTAGCTCCTGGCAACCACCATTTTACTCTCTATTTCTATTAGTTTGACTATTTTGTTCATACAAGTGGTATCATGTAATATTTGTCCTTCTGTGTTCATTTTTATTAATTCAGCATAATTTCCACTAGGTTAATCCATGTTGTTGCAAATGGAACCATTTCTTTCTTTTCTAATGTTGAGTAATATTCCATTGTATGTATAAACCATATTTTATTTATCCATTCATCTATCAATGAATATTTAAGTTGCTTCATTGTCTTGGCTATTGTAAACAATGTTACAATGAACATGGCATGCAAATATACTTTCAAGATCCTGATTTCACTTATTTCAGATAAATACTCAAAGGTAGAATTGCTGGATCATTTGGTAGTTCAATTTTAAATTTTTGAGGAAACTCCATAATATTTTCTATAGTAGTTACACCAGTTTACCTTAACAATGACAGAGTTCAACAGTTCCTTTATCTCCACATCCTTGCCAATACTTGTTATATTTTTATTTTTTGATAATAACCATCTAATACGTATGAGGTGATATCTCATGGTTATATTGCTTTGCATTTTCCTGATGATTAATAATATTGAGCACATTTTTCTATACTTGTTGGTCATTTGTGTGTCTTCCTTGGAGAAATGTCTATCCAGTTTATTTTTCCATTTTTAATTGGGTTATTTTTTTTCTTGTCATTGAGTTGTAGGATTTCTCTACATATTTTGAATGATAATCCTTTATCAGATATATGGTTTGCAAATATTTTCTCCCATTCTGGAAGTTGCATTTTTATAATTGTTTCTTTTGCTGCACAACAACTTTTTAGTTTGATGTAGTCCAGCTTATTTGTTTTTACTTTTGTTATCTGTGTTTTTGTTGTTATAGTCAGGAAAACATTGCACACATTTCAAGAATTTCAATAAGATTTCACTTATGTTTTCTTTTAGGGCTAAATCTGTTAGATATAATAAATGAATTCAGTTAAGTTATGGGATACAAAATTAACATACAAAAATCAGCTCCACTTCTACACACCAACAATGAACTAGCTACAAACGAAATTAAGAAACAATCACATTTTCAATAGTCTAAAAAAGATAAAATACATAGAAATAAGCCTAAAAAAGGAGGCAAAAAAACTCATACACTAGAAACTATAGAGCCCTTATGAAAGAATATGAATTCTTCCAAATCAAGAGCATGAGATATCTTTCCATTTCTTTATATCATCCTCAATTTCCTTCATCAATGTGTTATAGTTTTCAAAGTATAGCACTTTCACCTCCCTGGTTAATTTTATTCCTATGTGCTTTATTCTTTTGACATGATTTTAGAAGGGATATTTTTAGTTTCTCTTTCTGGGAGTTCATTATTAATGATTAGAAAAGCAACAGATTTCTGTATATAAACATTGTATCCTGAAACTTTGTAGAATTAATTCATTAGTTTTAATAGTTTGGGGATGGAGACTTTAGGGTTTTCTATATAAAGTATCATTCCATCTGAAGATAGTGACAGTTTTAATTCTTCCCTTCCATTTGGTATGTTTTTTATTTCTTTTTCTTCTCCAATTGCTGTGGCTAGGACTTTCAATATGATGTTAAATAGAAATGGCTAGAGTGGGCATCCTTGTTTTCTTCCTGAATTTAGAAGAAAGGATTTCAGCTTTTCATTGTTGAGTATAATGTTGGCTGTGGCCTTTATTAATATTGTAAAAACATCAATATTACTTAAAGCAATCTGCAGATTTAATGTAATACTTATCAATATACCCATGACATTTTTCACAGAGCTGGAACAGATTGTTCTAAAAGTCATATGGAATCACAAAAGACACTTAGTAGCAAAGCAATCTTGATAAAGAAAAACGTAGCTGGAGGAATCAGGCTCCCAGACTTCAGACTATACTACAAAGCCACAGTAGTCAAAGCAGCATGGTCCTGGCACAAAAACAGACACATAGATCAATTAAACAGAATATAGAGCTCAGAAATAAACCCACACAACTGTGGTCAATTAATTTATGACAAAGAAGGCAAGAAGATACAATGGAGAAGAGATAGTCTCTTTGATAAGTGGTGCTGGGAGAAATGGGCAGCTACATGTGAAACCATGAGATTAGGACATTCCCTTTTACCATATACAAAAGTAAATTCAAAATGGGTTAAAAATCTAAATGTAAGACCCTAAACCATAGAAATCCTAGAAGATAGCATAGGTAGAATTCTCTGACATAAATTATAGCAATACTTTTTTGACTCTGTCTCCTAAGACAAGAGATATAAGAGCAAAATTAAAAAAATAAATGAGACACCTAATTAAACTTAAAAGCTTTTGCAAAGCAAAGGAAGCCATCGAAAAAATGAAAAGATGACTTAGAGAAAATATTTACCAATGATATGACCAACAAATGGATTAATATCCAAAATTTATAAACAGCTCATGCAACTCAATAACAACAGCAACAACATCAAAGTCAAAAATTTGTAGAAGACCAAAATAAACACTTTTCCAAAGAAGACATACAGATGGCCGAGACACCTGAAAATATTTTAAACATTGCTAATTGTTAGAGAAATGCAAATAAAAACAACAATGAGATATCACCTCACAGTGTCAGAATGGCTATCATCATAAAGTCTACAAAGAACAAATAATTAGTGAGGATGTAGAGAAAAGGGAACCCTTGTAACTGTTGGTAGGAATGTAATTTGGTGAGGCCACTATGGAAAACAGTATGGAGGGTCCTTAAAAAACTAAAAATAGAACTACCATATGATCAACCAATTCCAATTCCACTCCTAGGTATATATCAAGAAAAACAGAAACTCTAGTTAGAAAAGATACATGTACTCCAATATTCAGAGCAGCGGTATTTACAATAGCCAAGGCATGGAAGCAACCCATGTGTCCATCAACAGATGAATCGATAAAGAAGATGTGGTATATATATGGCTTTAAGAGACACAATGTATAAAATAGATAAGCAACAAGAAATATTGTATAGTACAAGGAAATATAGGCATTATCTTGTAAAAATTTTTAATGGAGTATAAACTATAAAAATACTGAATCAGTATACTGTACATATGAAACTAATATAGTATTGTAAATCAACTATACTTCAATTTTTTAAATTTTATTTAAAAAACTGATGAAAGAAATTTAAGTAGACTCAATAGAACACCCATAATTAAACTCATGCATCTATGGTCAACTGATCTTTGACAAATGTGCCAAAAATACACACCATGTAAAAGATAGTCTCAAATGCATCTTTTTGGGTACATTGGCTCTTCACTCGTTTTGAAAAGAATAAAATTGGACCCCTATCTTACACCATACACTAAAAATAAACTTAAAATGGATTATATGTTTAAAAGTAAGCTCTGAAACTCCAAAACATTTAGAGGAAATCATAGAAGAAATTTATGCCATTAGTCTTGAGAATAATTTCTTAAATAAAACATCAAAAGCACAGTCAACACAATAAAAAATGGACAAGGGGGACTACATCAACTAAAAAGCGTTTGCATAACAAAAAAAGGAAATCAACAAAATGAAAAGCAAACTAAAAAATCAGAAAATAGTTGCAAACCATATATCTGATAAGTGGTTAACATTAAAAATATATAAGAAACTGCTGCAATTCAATAGCAAAAATAAAAACCAAATTATATGATTAATAATTGGTCAAAGAACTTAGACATGCTGCATGAAGAATGACAGATTTTGACTGAGGAGTCCTCCATTTCCACTCAGTGAGTGATGCACATTGTTCATGGTAGATAGATAGAAAGCCACACAACTGTGATATATTTTATACATTTAAATAGAGGGAACATAAATTTTCCAGCACTCCTTTCAGTGTGAATAGAAAGGAGATCATTTTAACTTTAATTGTCCAATTCCTCTGACATGGAACTCTCTCTTTAGGTAAGACTTTAACCTCCTGCAGAGTACTTAAAATTATTTCTCAGTCTCCATGGCTAGGAACCTAAACAATTTTTATTGCATGGTTCAATACTGATTTCCTTCTAGGTCCTACATCACTGTGTCTACTGAGAAATAAGGTCCCAACTGATAATTCAGTACTGTTCTTATGGGTGCAGAAAGCCTATTAACATAATATTTCTATTTGTGAAGGGCTACTTGGTCAGAAGTGCTTTAAAATTTAAGGAATATTAAAAGTACCATTTTCTTTTCATAATGTCATACTGGGGCAAAACCTCATGCTATTATTGTTATTTCCTGTCATTTTGTTTATGTTTTCTTAATCTGTATTCCTTATGGTATTTTACAAATGTTCTTTTAACAGGTTTTATCAACTACCTGAAAATCCCCATGCCTGAATCTTGACTACTAAAGACCTGGGACTGCCTATACACAACTTTTTGGACATAATCAAACTCTGAATGTCAGTTTATGCTCAGTTGGGACTCCTATCAAAGAAGTAATCTGGGCCTTGAAAAAAAAAAAAAGGATTGCTGAAATAAACCTTCATAGTTGATGTAGTGCGTTAACCAGTATACACAACACATATAAACAACAATCATAGGTATCAAATAATTATCTAAGCTTTTGTTAAAATATTCCTGACATCCTGGATGTTAAAACTCTGGAATATGGGACAAAGTCTATCTTCAAATAAATATTTCAAAAATAAAAACAAATAAAGCATATATTTGGAATATTAGAATATGCCTTTATCTTCTTTTATTTGAATGTTTTAAACATTTAAACTGAAAGCAAAATAGACGTTATGAATTTTCTATCAAATGTGTGACAAGAAGACAAATTTATTCTATAATCTTTATTTGAAGAGGAAGATTTTTGCTTAATCTATCAACTTTTCACATCTCTAGCTATCTCACATCTCTAGAGAAGGAATGAATGAGAGAATGCTGTGAATAACCAGTTATGTTTTTGTAAACATATTTTCTCTATACCTTGCTTCCTCTATACAAAAAAAGAAAGAAGTGATCAAACAGGTAAAATGTGCTCTCTCACGAAAACTTCTGGGAGAGTGTTTTGTGAACACTGGCTTTATGCTGTTAAAACAGCAGTGAGGGAGCTTCCCAAGTGGCACAGTGGTTGAGAATCTGCCTGCTAATGCAGGGGACATGGGTTTGAGCCCTGGTCTGGGAGGATCCCACATGCCACAGAGCAACTAGACCCGTGAGCCACAACTACTGAGCCTGCGCATCTGGAGCCTGTGCTCCACAACAAGAGAGGCCACGATAGTGAGAGGCCCGTGCACCACGATGAAGAGTGACCCTTGCTTGCCACAACTAGAGAAAGCCCTTTCACAGAAACAAAGATCCAACACAGCCAAAATTAATTAATTAATTAATAAACTCCTACCCCCAACATCTTCTTTAAAAAAAAAAAAAAATTCAGGAGGAGACTTAAAAAAAAACAAAAACAAAACAAAACAAAAAAACAACCAAAAAAACCCAGCAGTGAGTTCTGTGAACTTTCTTGTTTCTCATTATTTCTCCTCTATTCCACTTACTGAACTAAAGGATTTTAGTCCCAGGTCAAACTGTGGTTGGTGGTTCAGAGTTCTGTTAGAATCTTTGGAAAACCAGTTATCAGTCTTCTGTGTGTGTGTGTGTGTGTGTGCCATTAGTCAAGGATAAAATGGAAGAACCATTTTATTTTGTTCCTCCAAAATAAATATTTCCCAATTCTTTTATTATCCTCTATTCAGCTGCCATCAATTTTCAGTAATTTATAGATGTTCTATCCTAGTTTTCATTATGAGATCAAAACATAAATTATTATCAGAAAAAAAGAGCTTTCTAAAATAAAATTAATTTAAGTAGAAATATTTGGGAACATTCTGATAAAGGTAAACATATTTATACATAATGTTTTTTGCAGAAATTATAGCTCTGTGGGGACTTTATCTAAACAATCTGAGTTATTAAGAGAATTGCTGTCCATTCTTAATTAAACAATTTAGATAGAAGCCATGTACCCATGTAATTGATAATGTGGACTAGAAGATAAACACAAATATCTATATCTTTGTCCCAGTCAGATTTCATGATTAATAAATATTGCTCCAGCCATATTGATTGTACAGGGATCCACATCAGTCAGTAAAGTTACAGGTGTAAACTAAATGCATAGAACAAAGCAGAGGAAACACTCAGTAGATAGTGATTTGTTAATCCTAAACTTCATGGCTTTCTTTGACTCATAAGATACATAAATGCCATAGATAATTGGCCTAGAGCTTTTTTGACAGCTGTGTATCAATGGTCTTTCTTCAGAATCTCCACTATTTATTAATCTAGACAGAAATATCATGGCATTTTTAGTGAGGCTGTTAGAACAACTGACTATGAACATGGATTCCAGTATAACAAATTTTATTGCATTTCTGTCTGTTTCTTTCCAAATCCAGAGATGGCAGAAAGCCCAAATGAAATTTCTAAAATGAAATTTTACATACTAATACAGAAAAAAAATAAGGCAGAATCCAAAGTAAATTAATGTTAACCATTTTCACTTAAAAATCCTCATGTTTGATCTCCTGAAAATAAAAGATAAGGTTTCTCTGTTGTTTGATTGCACAAAATAGTTGCATATAATGTAAAGAGAAAAGGTCACAAACTAAGCAACTGTAAAAGGTCTAGGAAAGGCATTAAAAATGTGAGCTAGATGCAAGATAATAAAGAATGTTGGTAAATAGGTTGACATGGAGAGTGCATACCTCAACTAAAAGTGTTCAGATAACTAATAAAAGACAAAAGGACTAACAAATAACAAAAAACAACATAATGGACAACATGATAGAAAGCTGTTGGGTCGTCTTCTGCCTACTAGCAGTCAGATTGAAATCATTTGGTTTCAATTGCTAAGATGTTGCCTTATCAATGTTTAACTGTGTTATAAATATCCCACTAATCAAAATTTTGTATCTTTGAAGAAATCTAGTGCAGTTCATTTATTAGTGTATCTCTACAGCTGAGTAGCAATACATCATTTCCTCATTAATTGTCCATTCCATGAAACAATTATTAAATGTAACATTAGTCTTAGTTCCATAGTTGGTTTTTAGATCTTCAGTTTTGGGGGCAAATTAATCACATCCCCTATTGTTGAATTAAAATGGATTCTCCACAACCTAAAAAGAATATACACTGAGGTGACAAATGGTTCTGAAGTTTTCAAGGTAGTGGGACACTCAGCTGGAGTAATCTTCTGAGAGGAGAGAGAGACTTTACTGTCTCTTAGAATATAAGAGTGACGTCACTGACAATGGTGAGGTAGGGAATTCTAAAGATCCATCCCACCACTGAATTAGCCATGAATCTGGAAAAAAAATTGTCAAAATCAACATTTCAGAACTTCAGAATCATATCAAAAAATTAACAACAACCAAGGAAGTGTTTAGTGAAGAAAGAGGCTCCTGAATTTTAACATTGAAGGAAACTCTCTCAGGTCACTGCCTGACCATTTAGATAATCGAATGGAAGCATCTATAATAACATGAAACAAGAGAAATAGTCTTTGCTAAAATAATTTGGAAAAGTCAATAAACAAACAGGTGACTGTAGCACTAACAAACAAAAGCAAACCATGGGGAAGGGGGAGAATTTCATTTCCAGAGTTACCACATTATAATAATCTAAATGTTTACTTTTCTATAAAAACATTATATGACAAACAAATAAATAGAAAAGCATGACCAATTCACAAGACTAAATAAAAACTGACAGAAATATCACTGAGGAGGAACAAACACTGAACATACTAGAACAAGACTTTAAATCAACTGTCTTACATATCCTCAAACAGCTAAATGGGATTATGACCATAAAATATATGGAAGCAGGAAAGTCCAAAGAAATAGAGAATATTTTAAAAAGAGAAATTACAAAAGGCAATTAAATAGAAATTCTGGAGTTAAAATGCAAGAGCTGAATGAAAAATTCACTAGAAAAGTTCAAAAGCAAATCTGAGCTGGCAGAAGAGTCAGCTACTTGAAGATGTATAAATTGAAATCATTCAGTCTGAGAGGCAGAAGGTAAAATAAATGAAGAAAAATTGACACAGACTAAGCAACCATTGGAGCACCACCACACATACCAACAAATACATTATGGGAGTCCCATAAGCAGAGGAGGGAGAGAAAGGGGCAGAAGAAACATTTGAAGAACTAATAATTGACTACTTGCCAAATTTAATGAAATACATGAATCTACACATCTAAGTAACTCTATATCCTTCAAATAGAATAAACTCAAGAGACACATAGATATTGATACATATTGTGATCAAACTGTCAAAAGCCAAAGAAAAAGAGAATGAAATTGTCACAAACACAGGATCCTCTATAAGGTTAACATCTTTTATTTTTTCTCATGAGAAAACCTGGTGGTCAGAAGGCAATGAGATGACATATTTAAAGTGCTGTAAGAAAAAAACAAAACAAAACAAAACAAAACCTGTCAATGATCAGGGACCTACAGGAAGTCAGGACCCCTATATATTTTTGCCACTTTATCCCTAATATATAGGTCAACATTTGTTCCATAATAAATGCCCAGATATTTGTTGAATAAATAAATGAAAGTCTATTAAAGTATGAGCTTCCAAAAAGTTCATTTTCCACTTTTTTTGTCTTTCCTTTCTCGTCAGACTTAGAACAGGTAGAATTACTCCTTTCTTCTTTCACTTGTGCTTTAAACTCATCACTGCTATTTTGTTGTTGTTTCATAAATCTTCTCCACTCTTTTTCATATTCCCCATTATTAACTATATTGGTTTCTTTCTTGTTATTAAAAAAGTACAATTTCCTGAATTCAAGAAAAAAGTCCTTTTCCCACTCAAATATGTTGCATCATTTTTGTTTTTTTCATTAACATTATGTTAGCATAACATTCCTCAGTTACAAAACTTTCCTATATGTTATATTTCATATCAATTTAATGAGATAACTTCTCTATTTATAGATACACCTAATTCCATGAAACAAACAAATCATCTGATAAAAATCAAGCAATAATACCCCTAAGAGGTATTATAAATGTCACATATGCATTTAATATATAACATTTGAAGACAAAATAGTGACTTACCTAATTCAAGGAGTTTATAGTTTGCAGCTGGTTGACCATAGATATTTATCTGTCTTTAAATTCAGGATCCCAGTGATCCCCTCCTGCTTTTATTTTGTAATTTTTTACCCCATTAATGCCATGAAATTTAATGCCATGTATTGTTTTCTACCACCTCTACTTTTGTTCCTTGCTAATCTACTGTGACCAATCTCCTTAGATAATGACTTCTCAGTGTTCAAACATTATGGTGTTACTCAGTTAACATGGGTATTTATCTCTTTAGCCCTTGAGTTTCTCTGATTTTGCCATCTTGTATTCACTTTATTTAATCATACATCCTCTCCTTGCTTTCCTTTACTTCCCTACTCCTACTATTTTGTTGTATATTTCTTCATCCACTTCATTAACTCCTTTATTTTTTTAATTTTTATTGAAGTATAGTTGATTTACAGTGCTGTGTTAATGTACAGCAAAGTGATTCAGTTATACATATATATATATACATATTCACATTCCTTTCCTTTATAGGTTATTACTAAATTTTGAGTATAGTTCCCTGTGCTATACAGTAGGTCCTTGTTGGTTATCTATTTTATATATAGTAGTGTGTATATGTTAATCCCAAACTCCTAATTAATCCCTACTCCCTTTCCCCTTTGGTAACCATCAGTTTGTGTTCTGGGTCTGTGGGTGTATTTCTGTTTTGTATATAAGTTCATTTGTATCATTTTTTTTAGATTCCATATATAAGTGATATCATACGATATTTGTCTTTGTCTGGATTACTTCACTTAGTATGATAATCTCTAGGTCCATCTATGTGCTGCAAATGGCGTTATTTCATTCTTTTTTATGACTAATAGTCCATTGTATAAATATACCACATTTTCTTTCTCCATTCATCTGTCAATGGACATTTAGGTTCCTTCCATATCTTGGCTATAGTAAATAGTTCTGCAATGAACACTGAGTGCACATATCTTTTCAAATTATAATTTTCTCCAAATATATGTCCAGGAATGGGACTGCAGGAACATATGGTAGCTCAAACAGCTCAAATACCAAATACCAAAGAAACCTAAACAATCCAATCAAAAAATGGACAGAAAATCTAAGTAGACATTTCACCAAAGAAGACATACATGTGGTCAAAAGGTACATGAAAACTCAACATCACTAATTATTAGAGGAATGTAAATCAAAACTATGATTAGGTATCACCTCACATGAGTCAGAATGGCCATTATCAAAAAGTCTACAAATAATATATGCTGGAGAGGTTGTGGAGAAAAAGGAACACTCCTACACTATTGGTGGGAATGTAAATTGGTACAGACACTCTGGAGAACAGTATGGAGGTTCCTTAAAAAACACATTTCCTGAACTCTTGATGCAATCTTCTGACTGTTATGTTCCAGTAATGGTTTCACTGACATTTATACATGGATATCCAGGAAAGTGTCAAAATTGACTTTGACAAAACTGGAATAATCAGATCTATTTTCCAATGTATTCCTCTTCCTGATTTTTTAAACATTTCTGTTAATAGTTTCTCTATTCTCCCCCAATGGCAAACACTAAAATTTAAAGTCATTTCTGTTTTGTTTCACTCCACAGCTGTCTCAATATCTCAATTTGTTTCTTCCACTTTCCTAAAGCTATTACAAATATCTTCATTGCTAATTTAACTATGTTTTGTTTGGTTTTGTTTTGTTTTGTTTGTGGTATGCGGGTCTCTCACTGTTGTGGCCTCTCCCGTTGCAGAGCACAGGCTCCAGACATGCAGGCTCAGCGGCCATGGCTCACGGGCCTAGCTGCTCCATGGCATGTGGGATCTTCTGGGACCAGGGCATGAACCCATGTCCCCTGCATCGGCAGGTGGACTCTCAACCACTGCACCACCAGGGAAGCCCTTAACTATGTTTTATTTTATTCATTAGCCTTTGATTTCACACTTAAAATATCATAGTAGTATATGTGTTTAATAACTCTTGTTTAATATCACAAATCAAACTATTTTTTGAATAAACTTTTTATTTTGAAAGAATTATAGCCTTACAGAAAAGTTGCAAACATGCTCCAGAGAGTTCCCATATACTTTTGACCCAGTTTCCCATTTAAGGAAATTGATGGTATATTTGTCAAAACTAAGAAACTAACATTTGTAAAATGTTATTAATCAAAGCACAGAACTTACTAGAATTTCAGGAGTCTGTTCCAGGATGCCACATGACAGTTTGTTGACGTGTGTACTTAGTCTTCTCTGTTGTGTGACAGTTTATCAGTTTTCCCTTGTTGATCATAGTATTGACTATTTTAAGAGTATTTTGAAAAATGTCCTTCAATTATGTTTGTCTAATATTATCTCCATGTGGCTAAGAGGTAGTTTTTTTTAAAAAGAAAAATACCACAGATAATTATTATGTCAATTATCTTCTCATTACCTCTTATCAAGATGTACATGATATAAAGTGAGATTAACATGACTTATCAAAGGTGTTTTCTGTATTTCCCAGCTTTATTGAGTTATAATTGACAATTAAAAATAGAAGATATTTAGCATATACAACCATAGTGATGATCATGATTCAATATAAGTATATATTACAGAATAATCACCACAGTCAAGGTGACTAACATGACCATTACCTCCCATATTTATCATTTTCATTTTTCCTTCTTTTTTTTTCCTCATGTGATGAGAACACATAAGATCTACTGTCTGAGGAAATTTAAAGTAATACAGTACTTTTAACTAGAATCACATTGTTTTACATGAGAACTCTAGAACTTATGTATCTTGAATAATTGAGACTTTGTATCCCTTGACAAACATCTCCCTGTTTCCACCTACTACAAAACCCTGGGAAAAAAACGTTCTACTCTCTATTTCTACAGGTTTGACTATTTCAAATTCCTCATATAAATGGTACCATGTATTATTTATCTTTCTGCATCTGGCTTATTTTACTTAGGAAAATGACCTCCAGGTTTATGTGTATTGCCAAAATGGCAGTATTTTACTCCTTTTTAGGGCTAAATAATATTCCGTGTGTGTGTGTGTGTGTGTGTGTGTGTGTGTGTGTGTGTGTGTATTTATACATATCTATCACATTTTCATACAAATCCATTCACCCAGTGATAGACCTTTAGGTTATTTCCATTTTAGATACTGTACAATACCTTGAAATAAACATAGGAATGAAAATATCTTTTCAAGATACTGTTTTGTTTTGCTTTTTTTCTTTCAAATATATACCCCCAACTGAGATTGTAGGGTGGTTGTATTTTTAGTTTTTGGAGAAAACTCCATATGGCTTTCCATAATAACTGTACCAATTAACACTCACACCAACAGTATATAAGAATCCAATTACTTCCAACCTTTACAACAGTTGTTATTTTTTTGTCTCTTTGATAATAGTCATTCTAAGAGCTCTGGACAATATTTCACATGGTATTGATTTGCATTTCCTTCATGGTTAGTAATGTTGGGCACCTTTTCTTATACTTGCTGGCCATTTGTATTTTTTTTAATTTAATTTTTACTGAAGTATGGTTGATTTATAAGGTTGTATTAGTTTCAGATGTAGAGAAAAGAGATTCAGATATATGTGTGTGTGTGTGTGTGTATACACACACACACACACACACACACACATATATATATATATTCTTTTTCAGATTCTTTTCCCTTATACGTTATTACAAAGTACTGACTATAGTTCCCTGTGTTTTACAGTAGGTCCTCATTTGTTATCTATTTTTTATATAGTAGTGTGTATATGTTAATCCCAAACTTCTAATTTATCCCTCCCCCTCTTTCCCCTTTGGTAACCATAAGTTTATTTTCTATGTCTGTGGGTCTATTTCTGTTTTGTATATGAGTTAATTTGTATCAATTTTTTAGATTCCACATACAAGTGATATCATATGATATTTATCTTTCTCTGTCTGGCTTACTTCATGTAGTATGATAATCTTTAGGTCCATCCATGTTGCTGCAAATGACATTATTTCATTATTTTTTATGACAAATATTCCATTGTTTATATATACCACATCTTCTTTATCCACTCATCTGTTGATGGACATTTAGGTTGCTTCCATGTCTTAGCTATTGCAAATAATGCTGCAATTAATATTGGGGTGCATGTATCATTTCAAATTATGGTTTTCTCTGGATATATGCCCACGTTTGGGATTTTAGAATTATATGGTGCTTCTGTTTGTTTTTATAAGGAACTTCCGTACTGTTCCCCATAATGGATGTATGAATTTACATTCCTACCAAGTCTTTTTCCACACTGTCTCCTGCATTTATTATTGGTAAACATATTGATGATGACCATTCTGATTGGTGTGAGGCAATACCTTATAATAGTTTTGATTTGCATTTCTCTAATAATTCTCTAATAATTTCCCTAATAATTAGTGATGTTGAGCATCTTTTCATGTGCCTTTTGTCCATGTGTATGTCTTCTTTGAAGAAATGTCCATTTAGGTCTTTTGTCCATTTAGATCTTCTGCCCATTTTTATTGGGTTTTTTGGTTTTTTTGATATTGAACTGGATGAGCAGTTTTTATATTTTGGAGATTAATTCCTTGTCTGTAGTATCATTTGCAAATATTTTCTACCATTCTGGGGGTGTTTTGTTTGTTTGTTTGTTTATAGTTTTATTTGCTGTGCAAAAGATTTTAATTTAATTAAGTTCCATTTGTTTATTTCTGTTTTTATTTCCAGTACTCTAGGAGATGGATCCAAAGAGATATTGCTGCAATTTATGTCAAAGACTTTTCTACCTAGGTTTTGTAGAGTTTTATAGTATATAGTCTTACATTTAGGACTAAATCCATTTTAAGTTTATTTTTTTAGATGGTGTTAAAGAATTTTTGAATTTCATTGTTTTATATGTAGCTGTCCTGTTTTCTCTGTATCACTTATTGAAGAAACTGTCTTTTCTCCATTGTGTATTCTTGACTCCTTTTTCGTAGATTAGGTGACCATAGGTGCATTGGTTTGTCTCTGAACTTTCTAGACTGGTCCATTGATCTATATATATATATGTCAGTTTTTGTGCCAGTAACATAGTTTTGATGACTGTAGCTTTGTAGTACAGTCTGAAGTCAGGGAGACTGATACCTCCATGATACTATGTATAGTATAATGTCATATGCAGTGACATTTTAAATTCTTCTTTTTCAATTTAAAGTCCTTTTATTTCTTTTTCTACTCTGATTGCCATGGCTAGGACTTCCAAAACTATATTGAATAAAAGTAGTAAGAGTGGACATCCTTGCCTTGTTCCTGATCTAGAGGAAATGTTTTCAGCTTTTCACTGTTGAGTATGATGATAACTGTGGGCTTATCATTTATAGCCTTTATTATGTTGAAGTATGTTCACTCTAGGCAGAACTTTCTAAGGAGTTTTTATCATACATGGATATTGAATTTTATCAAAAGCTTTTTCTGGATCTATTGAGATGATAATATGGGATTTATTCTTCAATTTATAATGTGGTGTATCTCACTGATTTGTGGATAGTGAGAAATCCTTGCATCACTGGGATAAATCCCACTTGATCATGGACTACAATTCCTATAATGTATTGCTGGATTTGGTTTACTAGTCTTTTGTTGAGGATTTTTATGTCCATGTTCATCAGTGATATTGGCCTGTAATTTTTTGTGTGTGGTATCTTTGTGTTTGTTATCAGGATGATTGTGGCCTTATAGAATGAGTTTCCCTAGGGAAGTCTGGTGAGTTTAAAAAAAAAAACGATTCAAATTCAGTACTTGTAATTGGTCTGTTCATATTTTCTTTTCCTCCTGATTCAATCTTGCGATATTGTACTTTTCTAAGAATTTGTCCATTTCTACTAGGTTGTCCATTTTACTGGCATAGAGTTGCTTGTAGTTGCCTTTTATGATCCTTTGTACTTCTGCGATATCCATTGTAGCTTCTTTTCCATTAATAATTTTATCAATTTGGGCCCACTCACATCTTTTGTTGATGAGTCTGCTAAAGGTTTATCAGTATCTTTTTAAAGAGCCACATTTTAGTTTCATTGATCTTTTCTATTGTTTTCTTCATCTCTATTTCATTTATTCCTGCTCTGATTTCATTATTTCTTTCCTTCTACTAACTTTGAGTCTTGTTTATTCTTCTTTACTAGTTGCTTTAGGGGTAGGGTAAGATTGTTTATTTATATTTTTTCTTGTTTCCTGAGGTAAGTTAGCATTGCTATAAACTTTCCTCTTAGAACTGCTTTTGCTGCATCCCATATGTTTTGGATCGTTGTCCTTTCATTGTCATTTGTCTCTAGGCTTATTTGATTTCATCTTTGATTCTTCCATGATCCATTAGTTGTTTAGTAGTATGTTGTTTAGCCTCCACGTGTTTGGGTTTTTTTTTTTTTTTTCTTTCATTGATTTCTAATCTCATAGTGTTGTGGTCAGAAAAGTTGCTTAATATGATTTCGATTTGCTTAAAATACCAGGACTTCTTTTGTTGCCCAACATGTGGTCTATCCTGGAGAATATTCCATGTGCCCTTGTAAAGAATGTGTATTCGGCTTCTTTTGGATGGAATACTCTATAAATATCAATTAATGTGTTATTTAAGTTCTGTGTTTGCTTATTGATTTTCTGTTTCAATAATTTGTCCATTGATGAAAATGAGGTGTTAAAGTCCCCCACTATTATTGTGTTACTGTCAACTTCTCCTTTTATGGTTGTTAGTATTTGTCTTATATATTGAGTTGCTCCTATGTTGGGTGCATATATTTACAACTGTTATATGTTCTTGGATTGATCCCTTGATCATTATATAATGTCCTTCTTTGTCTCTTGTAACAGTCTTTATTTTAAAGTCTATTTTTTTCTGATATTAGTATTGGTTACTGCAGCTTTCTTTTGATTTCCATTTGTATGGAATATATTTTTCCATCCCCTCACTTTCAGTCTGTATGTGTCTTTAGATCTGAAGTGGGTCTCTTATAGACAACATATATATTGGTCTTATTTTTGTATACATTCAGCCAGTCTATGTCTTTTGGTTGGAGCATTTAATCCATTTACGTTTAAGGTATTATCAGTATGTATGTCCTTATCGCCATTTTGGATTCGTTTTTTAGGTCTTTTTTTCTTCCTTTTCTCTTTTGTTTTCTTCTCTTAAGAGTTGATGACTAACTTTAGTGCTATATATCTCTCTTCCCTTTGTACTCTCCTCATCTCACAGTTACTAGTTTAGATATTATATTTGTGTGTGGATGACTTCTTATTTTATGTTTTTTATGTTTGCCTTTACTGGTGAGATTTCCCATTTCCTAATTTTCTTGTTTTTAGTTGTGACCTTTTCTTTTTGTCCTACAGAAGTTACTTTAGCATTTGTTGTAAAGATGGTCTGTGGTGCTGAATTCATTTACCTTTTGCTTGTCTGTAAAACTTTTGATTTCTCTGTCAAATCTGAGCAAGAGTCTTGCTTGGTAGAGTATTCTTTGTTGTAGGGTTTTCCTTTTCATCAATTTAAATATATCATGCCACTCTCTTCTGGCCTGCAGAGTTTCTGCTGAAAAATCAGCTGATGACCTTATGCAGATTCCCTTGTATGGAACTTGTTGCTTTTCCTTTACTGCTTGTAATAATATATCTTTATCTTTAATTTTTGTCAATTTGATTTCTATATGTCTCAGTGTATTTCTCCTTGGGTTTATCCTGCCTGGGTCTCTCTGCATTTCCTGGACTTGGGTGATTCTTTCCTCTTCTATGTTAGGAACATTTTCAACTGTTATCACTTCAAATACTTTCTCAGGTCCTTTTTCTCTCCCTTCTCCATCTGGGACCCCTATAATGTGAATATTTGTGGATTTGATGTTGTCCCAGAGGTCTCTTAAACTGTCCTCATTTCTTTTCATTCTTTTTTCTTTATTCTGCTCCATGGTAGTTATTTCCACCACGCTGCCTTCCAGCTCACTTATCCATTCTTCTGTCTCATTTATTCTGCTGCTGACTCCTTCTAGTGTAGTTTTCATTTCAGTTATTATAATCTTCTACTGTGCTTCATTGTTTTTTATACTTTCTAACTCTATTAAAAACTTCTTGTAACATCTTGCTGTGCATACATTCTTTTCCCAAGTTCTTGGGTCATCTTTACAATCATTACTCTGAACTCTTTCTCAGGTAGATTGCCTATCTCCACATCCCTTTGTCATACTTCTGACATTTTATCTTGTTTGTCTGGAACATATTTCTCTGCTATCTCATTTTGTCTAAATTTCTATTTGTGTTTTTATGTATGTGGAAGGTTATATATGTTTCTAAATCTTGGAGAAATGGCCCTCTCTAGGGGATGTCCTATGTGTCCTATTACTAGAATTCCCTCTCATCACCCAAGGGCCATAAACCAACTGGTCTCAGGATAGGCTGTGGCCTGCATTTGCATGCTTGGTTCCACAGCCTGCCAGACCATATTTTTCTTCCTTCTGGTGTCTGCCCCTGGTGGGTGAGGATGGCCTAGAGCTGTGTGGGAGGGCCCAGTGCTATCCCAGTGGCGGTTGGAGCTGAGTCTAGGCCTTCTGGTAGGTAGGGCTGTGTCAAGAGATGTGCCCACCTGTGGCTGTGGTCTGAGAAGTCTTTAGGCAACCTGTCTGCTGATGGGTGGTTTTGTGTTCCTACCTTATTTGTTGTTTGGCCTGAGGCGTCCCAATACTGGAATCTATAGGCTTTTGGGTGGGGCCAGATCTTGGTGCTAATTACCCAGGCTAGATGTCTGCCTTGCATAAGAGTTCAAGAAGATGAACACTCACTTATTACTCCAGAGAGAGTCACAACCATCACCCCTCCCACCACAATTCCCCAGAAGACCCTCCAACACCAGTAATTAGGTCTGGCCCAGATTCCTATGAAGTCACTGCTTTTGCCCTGGGTCTCATTGCACATGAGACCTTGTGTGAGCACTCCAAGAGTGGAGTCTCTATTTTCCCCAGTCCTGTGCATCTCCTGCAATTAAGTCCTGCTGGCCTTAAAGCCAAATGCTCTGGGGAGCCCCTTCTCCTGATGCCTGATAGCCAGTTGGGGAGTCTGACATGGAGCTCAGAACTCTCACTCCTGTGGGAGAACTTCTGTAGTATAATTATTCTCCACTTTGTGGGTCACCTACCCAGGGGGTATGGGATTTGATGATATTGTGAGTGTGCCCCTCCTACCATCTCATTGGGTTTCTTCTTTATGTCTTTGGATGTAGAATACATTTTTTTGGTAGGTTCCAGTCTTTATTATTGATGGTTGTTCAGCAGTTAGTTGTGATTTTGGTGTTCTTGTGAGAGGAGGTGAGCTCAAGGTCCTTCTACTCCACCATCTTGTCTCCTCTCCCATTGTATGTCTTCTTTTAAGAAGTGACTCTTCAGATTTTTAAATCAAATTTTTTTTTTGCTATTGAGTTGTATGAGTTCCTTATATATTTTTGATATTAATTTTTATCAGATATATGATTTGCAAATATTTTTCCCATTCTGTAGATGGACTTTACACTCTATTGATTGTTTCCTTCAGAAACTTTTTAGTTTGATGTAGTCTAATTTATCTATTTTTACTTTTGTTGCCTGAACTTTTGTTGTCATATACAACAAACCATTGCCCACACCAATGTCAAAGAGATTTCCCCTGTATCTTCTACTAATTGTATGGTTTGAAATATTATGATTTCAGGACTATGGTTTCATTTAAGTCTTTACTAGATTTTGTGTTAATTTTTTATGAGTGGAGTAAGATAGAAGGCTTGGTTCATTCTTTTGCATGTGGATATCTGGTTTTCCAACTTGATTCATTGAAGAGGTGCTATCCTTTCCCCATTACGTGTTCTTGGCACTGTTGTGAAAGATAAGATGATGGTTGATATGTTGATTTATTTATGAGATCCATATGCTGTTCCATTTTTCTATGTGTCTGTTTTTATATCAGTAAAATACTCCTTTGATTACTACAGGTTTGTAACATATTTTGAAATCAGGAAGTGTTATTCCTCTAGCTTTGGTCTTCATGCTCAAAATTCCTTTGGCTACTCAGGGTTTATTGTGGTTTCATAAAAATTTTAGGATTAAAAATATTTCTGTTAGGATTGCCTTTGGAATTTTGGAATTTTGCATAGAACCTCTAGATTACTCTTAGTATTATGGCTATTTAAATATATTCATGCAATTCATGAACATGAAATGTCTTTCCATTTATCTGTGTCTTTAATGTTTTTATCAATAGTTTCTAATTTTAGTGTACAAGTCTTTCATCTCTTTGGTTAAGTTTACTTCTAAGAATTTTATTCTAATTTTTGCTATTGTGAATGAGATTTTTTTTTAACTTTCTTTTTATATATTTTATTGTTTGTACATAAAAACACAACAAATTTTTATATGTTGATTTTTTTCTGGAAATTTATTGAATTTATTAGTTCTAACCATTTGGGTTTTTTTTTTTTGAGAAGTCTTTATGTAATTCTACATGTATGATCATATATATGCCAAGAGAAATCATTTTACTTCTTCCTTTCAGATTTCTTTTCTTGTATAATTGTTCTAAGTCTTTTCAGTACTGTATTGAAAAGATGAGGCAAGAGTGGGTATGCTTACCATAGAAGGAGAAATTTCCGGTTTTTTTTCCCATTGATTATTTTAGCTGTGGGTTTTGTTTATTGTGTTGAGGTCAAGTTCCTTGTATATATATTTTGTTGAGAGTTTTAATTTTTCATGAATGTTAACTTTCTCAGATGGTTTTTCTTCATCCATTGAGATGATCATGTTTTTTTTTCCTTCAGTTTGTTAATGTATTTTTTCATACCAATTGATTTGTATATGCTGTACCATCCTTGCATCTTAGGCATAAATCTCACTTTGTCATGATGTATGATCCTTTTAATGTGTTGTTGAGTTTGGTTTGTCCATATTTTATTGAGGATTTTTGCATTTATATTCATCAGAGATATTAGTTGTAGGTTTCTTTTCTTGTAACATTCTTGTCTGATATTGGTATTAAAATGATGCTGGCCTCATAAAAGTGAGTTTTAAAGTGTTTCTTTTACTTAAATTTTGAGGAAGAGTTTAAGAAGTTTTTGTAATTCTTCTCTTTTGATTGTTTGGTAGAATTCAGCCATGAAGTCCTCTGGTAGAATTCACTTGTGAAGACTTTTTTAAAAAAATTTAATCTTCTTATTTGTTATTGGTCATTCAGGCTTTGTATTTCTTATTGATTCACTTTTGTTAGATTTTTATGAATTTAACATTTTTCCAGTTTATTCAGTTTGTGGGAATATATTTGCTCATAATAGTCTTATGATATTTTTATTTATGTTATATTGATCTATCTTTATCTCTATCTATCTAATTCTCCATTTGATTTATTTCTGTTTTAATGTATGTTATTTCCTTCTTTTGTGAGCTAGGTTTTTATTTTTCTAGTCCCTTTATTTGTAAAGTTAGGTTGCCTATATGACACCTTTCTTCTTTCATAATGCAGACATTTTTCACTATAAATTTCCCTCTTAGTTAATACTTAATAGTTTGCTGTGACCCATAATTTTTGGTATGCTGTGTTTTTTATTTCATTTTTCTCAAGATACTTTTTTTTTTTTTAACAGCAACTCAGTTTTACATGCAGATTCTTCTGCATTGATGCTAACATTTCACAGGTCCAAAATTACAAAAATACTTAAAAATCTATACATTGCTTTCTTCTTTGACCAAATGGGTTCTCAATGATGGGTTGTCTAGTTTCCACTCACTTATAAAAATTTTCCATAATTTTTTGAGGATATTGATTTCTGGTTTTATTCCACTGTGGTTAGAAATGATAACTGGAATGATTTGAACTTTTTACATTATTTAAAACATGTTTTGTGACATAACATATGGTCTGTCCTGGAGAATGTTTCATGTGCGCTTTAGAAGAATGTGTATTCTTCTACTGTTGTGTGAAGATTCTACAAATAACTTCTAGGTCTATTTGGTCTATAGTGTTGTTGTAGTCAGCTCTTTTTTATTACTTTCTGTCTGGAAATTCTATCATTACTGTAAGCAGGGTATTGAAGTTCCTTACTTTTGTATTGTTTTGCTGTCAATTTCTGCCATCAATTCTGTTAATATATATATTTAGTCTTTGATATTGGGGATATATATATTTAATATTGTTATATCTTCCTGTTTAATTGATTCTTATCATTATATAATAATCTTCTTTTTCTTTAGAGACAGTTTTGGACTTAAAATCTGTTTTGTCTGATGTAAGTATAGCCCACCCTGTTTTTTTTCTATTGGTTGTCATTTGTATGAAATATCTTTTTTCATCCCTTCATTTTCAGCTATGTGTTCCTTTAAATCTAAACTGAGTTTGTTATAGACAGCACATCACTTATCTTGTTTGTTTGTCTGTTTTTATCCTTCAGGCACTCTTTGCCTTTTGATTGGTGAGTTTAATCCACTTATTTAAAGTAATTATTGATAGATATGATCTTACTTTTTCCACCTTCTTAATTATTTTTTGGCTTGCAGTATTTTTCTCCTGCTCTTCCTTCTTGCTGTTTTTCTTTGCTTTTTGATATATATATAAATATATATATATATATATATATATATATATATTTATATAGTAGTGCTATACTTTGATTCATTTTTCTTGATCTTTTGTGTATCTAACATAAAATTTGTCTTTGTGATTAGCTTGAGGTTACCATCTATTTTGAGGTGATGCCACTTAACTTCAATCACGTACAAATCTCTATACTTTTACTGCCATTAACCATTTTTAATCCTTTAACGTTTATACTAGGTTTAAAAGTAATTTTTGCACCACGATTACAGAGTTACATTGATCTGTATTTGGTTATATATTTACTTTTAGCAGTGATATTTATGCTTTCTTATAATTTTTCATTGCTGTTCTGTGTGTTTTTATTTAAAATTAAAGAACTCCCATAAATCTTCTTCTAAGGCAGACTTAGTGGTAATGAATGCCCTCAGTTTTGTCTGAGAGAGAGTTTATCTCACTTTCATTTTCAAATGATAATTCTACTAAGTATAATATTCTTGCGTAGCAGTTTTGTTTCTTCCAGTGGGATGATTAAAATATCATCCCATTCTCTTCTGGGCTTCATGATTTGCTGAGAAATCCACTGATAATCTTATGGAAATTTTATGTGTGGCAAATCAGTTTTCTCTTGCTGCTTTCAAAATTTTCTTTGTTTTTGACATTAGTCAATTTGATTATATTATTTCTTGGTGTTGTCTTCTTTAGGTTCATTTTGTTTGGAAATATTTGCACTTCATGAATGTAGAAGTCCATTTTCCTCCCAAGATTTAGGAAATTTTCAGCTATTATTTCTTTAAGTAAACTTTCTGCACCTTTCTCTCTCTTCTCCTTCTGGGACTCTTTTAATGCACACATTGATTTGTTTGATGTTATTTCACAAATCCTGAAAGTTTTCTTGACTGTTTTTCATTATTTTTGTCTTTTTTCTTCTCTGACAAGGTAATTTCAAATGACCTGTCTTCAAATTTGCATATTTTTACTTCCGCTTGATTAGTTCCACTATTGAAACTCTTTATTGCACCTTTCATTTCATTTATTGTATTATTCAGCTCCAGAATTTCTCTTTGCCACTTTTTTATGATATCTATTTCTTTGTCAAAATTGTCATTTTGTTCACACATTATTTTCCTGATTTCATCAGGACACAAAGGCATAAACTCCAGGCAGCTCTATCAGTTTAGATCAATGTCTTTGAATATTGCAGAAATCTTCCATAGTCAAGGCTGTGTGTGTCCATGGCAGTGGTGAGGGCTACTTGGATCCTCTGTGGAAAAGGCTATTCTGATCCTCCTCCTTTCCTTTCCCCATGGATGAAAGTCATGGCCAAGGAAAACCTTCTTGGCACTGGGTTCCAGAATGTGGGCACATATGTGGTGGCAATGGCAGCATTTTCCAGGGTACAGGCACTGAAGGAGTGGCTGTGAAACCAAGTTCTGGCCATGTGCATTGTGTTACCAGGACAGGGGTAGAGAGTGGGGGCTCTAGCTTCAGAGAAGCACATCCTTCTCTACAGGTCTGCAGGGACATGGACTTCAGAGAATTCTGTCAGCTGGGGTCAGCCTTAGCAAGGTTTTTATGTGTCCTTTGTGGTGAAAGCTGTGGGTGTCCACATTGATGGCAAAGGCTGCTGAAGTTCTCCTGCTCTCTTTTCCCTCAATGGGGATAGATCATGGACTAGAGTATCCCTCCTTAAATTGAACTGTGTCAGATGGATCAACACATGTAAAATGCTTTCTATGCTTTTTCTAGCTCTGGTTTCTGTGTTCCATTGAGCTGCTGCGGTTTCTTGTACTCCAGAACTCTCCTAGTGTTATTTTCATTGGTAAGTTGTTGATTATTTTTATTTTATTTTATTTTATTTATTTTTTGGTGTGAGGGGATGACTATTTGGAGCTCCTAGTCTTCCATCTTGCTGATGTTGCTCTTGGAGTTTTCTCAATGTTGAGCTTTTAAAGTTTTCTATCAATTTTGTAATTTACAAATATTTGATTGTAGTCTGAGTCTTCTCTTTTCTTTGTCTTAACATAATGTTTTAATGAGCAAAATATTGTAATTTTAATGAAGCCTAATTTATCTTTTTTTTTTATGGTTGTGCATTTCACATTGTATCAGAAAAACAGTTTCTTAAACAAGTGGTGTTGGGAAAGCTGAACAGCTATATGTAAAACAATGAAAGTAGAACACTCCCTCACACCATATACAAAAATAAATTCAAAATAGTTTAAAGACGTGGAAAAGAAATGGAAGACATGCCACCATAATACTCCTGGAAGAGAACATAGGCAAAATATTATTTGACATAAATCATAACAATATTTTCTGTGATCGGTCTCCCTAGGCAAAAGAAATAAAAGCAAAAATAAAGAAATGGGACCTAATAAAACTTAAAAGCTTTTGTGCAGCAAAGGAAATAACCAACAGAATGAAAAGACAACCTTCACAATGGGAGAAAATATTTGTAAATGATGCAACCAACAAGGGATTAATATCCAAAATATAAAAGAGGCTCATACAACTCAATATCAAAGAGACAACAATCAAAAATGGGTAGAGACATTTACATTTTTCCAAATAATTCATGATGTTGAACAATTTCAATGTGCCTCTTGGGAGTCTGGATATCTTCTTTGGAAAAATGTCTATTCAGGTCTTTTGCCCACCTCTCCAAAGAAGGCATACAGCTGCCCAACAGGCACATGAAATGATGCTCAACATCACTAATGATTTGAGATATGCAAATCAAAACCACAATGAGGTATCACCTAACAGCAGTCAGAATGGCTATCATCAAAAAGTTTTCAAATAATAAATGCTGGAGAGGGTGTGGAGGAAAGGAAACCCTCCTACTCTGTTGGTGGGAATGGTACAGCCACTATGGAGAACAGTATGGAGGTTCCTTTAAAAAACTGAAAAGAGAGCTATCATGTGATCCAGAAATCCCACTCCTGGCATATACCTGGAGAGAACCATAATTCAAAAAGATACATGCACCCCAATGTCCATAGCATAGCAGTATTACTTACAACATCCAAGATGTGGAATCAATCTAAGTAAGTGTCTATCACAGATGAATAGAAAAAGAAGCTGTGGTATATATACACAGTGAAATATTACTCAGCCTGAAAAAGAATGAGATATTACCATTTGCAGCAACATAGATGGACCTAGAGAATATTATGCTTAGTGAAATAAGTCAGACAGAGAATGACAGATATTGTATGATATCACTTATATGTTGAATCTAAAAAATAATACAAATGAATCTATATACAAAACAGAAACACATTCGGAGACATAGAAAACAAGTTTATGGTTACTAAAGGAGGGGAGTAGGGACAAATTAGGAACAAGCTACTATACATAAAATAGATAAGCAACAAAGATTTACTATATAGCACAGGGAACTTTACCCAATATCTTGTAATAACCTATAACGGATTATAATCGGCAAAAAAAAAAAAAATGTCTGAATCACTATGCTGTACACCTGAAGCTAAGACAATATTGTAAATCAACTATACTGAAATAAAATTTTTTAGCAACAAATTTAAAAACTCACCACAAAATCCAAAGTGTTGTAGATTTTTTTCCTAGAAATTTTTCTAAAATTGTTTAATTTGATATTTTACATTTAGATCTTTGGTTTCCACTTAATTTTTTAAAAGATGTGATATACGTTTCAAGGTTTTTGTTTTTCCTTATGGACATTCAATTGTTGGAGAAATTTTTATTGAAAAGGCTATAATTTCCTCATTGAATTTCCTTTGCATCTTTGTCAAAAAACAGTTGATTATATATGTGAAATCTAATTCTCTTTCTTTTTATTTTTAACTTATTTAAGTCATACAGTGAGTTTCTTATAAATAGCATATAGTTAGCTTTTTTTAAATCAAATCTCAAATTTTCTGTCTTTTAGTATGTTTAAATATTCACATTTAAAGTATTAATTGAAATAATTGGATTAAAATCAGTTGTCTTCCAAGGTGTTCTACTTTTGTTGCACTTGTTCATTTTCCTGCCTTCTCTAGATTTAATTGAGAATATTTTATAATTAAATTTTGTCTCTTCTATTGACTTCTATTTGTCTTTAAAAAAACATTTTTAGTCAATTTCCTTAGGTTTAAATTATACATTTTTAGTAATCTCCAAATAACAGTATAAAATTTCACATGCATTATAAGGACTTTATAAGAGTATGTTCCCAATTCATCTCTCCCATGCCTTGTGTCATTCTTCTCATATATTTTATTTTTAAACATGCTCTAAGTACATAGAAAATTGCTGTTATTATTGCTTCAAACCTTCTAGTATCTCTTCAAGTATTTATATCAAATAGTTCATCTTCATTTATTCCATTTACAATACTGTTTTTCTCTGAAGGTCCAAGTTTCTGACCTATATTACATTCTTTTTGGTTTGAAGAACTTCTTTTAATATTTCTGGTAAAATAGAGGTGTGTTGGCTAAGAATCATCTTGCTTTTGTTTGAGAATCTTTATATCCTCAGTGTTTGAAGGATCATCTATCTGGATATAGAATCCTCAGTTGGTTCTTTTTCTGTCAAAATTACTTTTTCTTGTTTGAATATATTTTGATAAGAAATATACTATAATTTTAATCATCGTTCTGCTGTGTCTTTCTCCTCATGGATGCTTTCAAGATTTTTCTTTATTTCTTTAATATTTAGCTGTTTCTTGCTTATTACTCTCTGTCTGAGCTTATTATATTTTCAATTTGGTATCTACCACTACATTAGGAAAATCCGTAGTCATTATTTCTTAAAATATTTTCTTTTTTCCATTCTTTCATTCTGTAGCATCAGGAATTTCAATTTTGAATCTGTTACAAAGGTTTACATTGTCCCTCAGTTCTTTGATGTGTTTTCTGAATCCCTTTTAAACATTTGTATTTAGGTTTGCATAATTTCCATTGCCCTATTTTCAAGTCCTCTGATTATTTCTATGGCTATGTTGAGTGTATTGTTGCACCCACTGACAGTCATTTCTAATGTGCTGTCTTTTGTTTTTAGCATTTTCATTTGATTCTTTCTTATAGTTTCCATTTTTCTAAAGAAATGGCCTATCTCATCTTGCATATTGTTTAATTTTTCAATAGAATCTTTAACATATTAATCATAGTTATTTTAAATTTCCTGTCTGATTATCCCAACATATGTGTCATATCTGATCTAGTTGTATGATTATTTTTTTTCTTCAGATTTTTGGTGTGCCTTGGTATACTTTGCATCTTTTATTGAAAATGAGACAGGAATGGAAGTAGACAGGCATTTAGTATAAAGATTTATATTACTAAGGTTAGAAGTTGGGCTATGTTTAATGTTTCCTGTAGCTGTGTCAAAGACTTCAAATTCCTTTGGTGACCTTGTTTATTCTTTCACTCTTAACTTTAGGCTTCCTGAAGCACTTCTCAAGAGTTTCTATCTTGAAGCTCTTTCAGATGCAGTCACTGGTATTATTCTGGATTCATGTTGGTGTGGTGGTAAGGTGTGATGAATGGGAAGTATTCTATAATATTCCCATTAAATTTTAGTGTTTTTGTGGCCTGTTTATTGGAACTGTGGTTTCACGAATATATTTCCAATAGTATAGGTACTCCTCTTACCCTGTGCTTCCTAGAGACTTCCCCGGTTACAGTGTTCCCAATCAATTTCCTTGAAGGCCTGACACCCACTGACTCTACTTTTTCTATCCTTAAGTGAGACAGAAAGTCTAGAGGGTCTGGAGTGGGATAAATGCCATTCCTCCAGCTGGTAGGACAAGGCTTTTAAAAAAACTTCACCTACTCCTCAGAGTAGAGACTCTGAGCATATTTCACAATAGTTACTCTTCCCTTCCCCCTATCACTGGAAGCAGGAGTTGATTACTTTGGCCCTTCTACTTTTTTCCACAACTACTGTTTATGAATACAGTTGAGAGTCAGCGAGTCTAATTTTGACATTAAAACACTATCTTCTGGGCTTCCCTGGTGGCACAGTGGTTGAGAATCCGCCTGCCAATTCAGGAGACCCAGGTTCATGCTCTGGTCCAGGAAGATCCCACATGTCATGGAGCAGCTGGGCCCATGAGCCATGGCCACTGAGCCTGTGCATCCGGAGCCTGTGCTCCACAATGGGAGAGACCACAACAGTGAGAGGCCCACGTACCACAAGAAAAAACAAAAAACAAAAACAAACAACACTATCTTCACAAAGATTTTTTAAATTCTCTCTCACTCACGAGACAAGAGTATATTCTCCAAACCTTCTGAAATGGTGTTGACTAACTTGGTTTAAACAAAGTTTCCTTCTGTTTACATATGTACTTGTATAACTTCTGTGAAGGCATGGATTTGAACTTGCTGCTATGTAATTGGAAAAAAGAATCAGTGAGTAGAATATGAGAGAGAGGAAACTCCATTTATTATATTAAGGTTTTACATAACTTACAAGTTTGATACCTCAAGGTTAAGGAAGGCAAAATGATTACTTGATCATTTTCAGAAATCCTAAAAAATTCCAGTGACTGGAAGAAAGCAATACATTTGAATTTCTAAATAATGACCCAACAAGTAGACAGGTATAAAAGTTGGTTACATTTCTGAACTAATAGCTATTATCATGGGTGTTAACATAGTTCATAATGGTGTTATAAGAATAATCAGTGTGTTTCTAGGACTAACTTAATTTTAAAAGTATGTCAGATCATGTTTAAAATTTTCTAAAAATAAAAGTATGACTGAACTATTGGAACTTTATGAAATGGTAGAAGAGTTCTAGTGAAACTTTACTGTAATTAAATAGAAGAGGCAGAAAGAAACTTCTCTGCAATGAAGACAGACATAAGAGAAGAGGAAAACTTGAAAATAAGTGAAAATACCACAGGACAAGTTCCATATTAATACTGGTTGTGAATCAGCAACAAGCTATAGTCAATGTGGAAAAGCATAACATTAGATAGGCCCTACAAGAGATGCTAGGTATGAGTTAAACACATTGAATAAATGCAACTGGATTGTTAACTTATATAAATTTAAATATGTAAATTTAAAATATTAAAAAATATTAATAAGTATTAGGTCCTGTTAAAATGACATATTCTATGTTGTCTTTAAACCAAAGAAATGTATAAAAAGCTGCAATTAATCTTGTTATTCCTTGTTAACATAAAGTAATTGAATGTGAAACTACAGATGAATAAAACATACCTGAATACTGACTAAACAAATTAGGAAATTAAGAAAAAAATAGGAAATCTATCAGATTGAGAGGCTTGTACAGAACACATAATGAAGATATCACCGGTCCATGTCTTCTGTTACAAAGAGAAAAAGAAATTTTACTTTTAGAAATTGTTTTTTATTGGTTTTTTAAAGGCTAAACAGTATGTGATTTAAACTGCCTAATATTTAGAATGATGTGGATGTTTATAAAGGCAGTTCTTCAACAATACAGACCATATCTGTATTTACTCTAAATTCCAATGTAAAACTATGTATATTATTTAAGTATTTTGCCTTCAGAAACTATGTTCACTTTCAGGACTCAAGGGAAACATGAGTCTGAGATGTCAACATCACATATACTATTTTTTTTCCCCATTGGACTATCTGCCAACTTCACTACACACATGCTAACATGTAGCTTACCCTAGCTTACACAATTTTTGTGCCAAAACATTTATGAGTTCCAGCAAGTAATAAGAGGTTTTACTTAGATCACTGTACAGAGCTAAATAAAAGCTGACAAGATTACTTTTCCTTATAGGAGACATCTTTCATTTTTAGTGTTTTTCAGTTTGCCCCTGACATTGAATTATAAAACTTAGTTATGCCACAATAATTTACTAAGCTGAAACAGAAGACTTCTGTAATATGGGGAAGAAATAGTGATTTGCATTATATTGAAGTACATCTGTTCTTGTTGGGTTATTGATCTTGACAATGGCAGAAGGGATGGTTATAAAATAATAAGAAACAAGAAGAAACACACGGCCAGAGAAAGAGCACAGATAATATGTATTGCTTTTGAAGACAACTCCTAGTACTTTCTTAGGCTTATTATTTAATATGGAGGAGTATATTATGACAGTTCATGTTTGTCTAAACAATGCATTTACTCAAAGGAGCAACAAAGTCAACTGAAAGAGTTCTCAAAGCAAAAGCTAGAATGGTATAAGCAACAAAATATGCAGTGTTAATTTATAATCTACCAAATAAAATACATATCCATGTCATAAAATATAAATGAATGAATAATTTAGTAAATAGGGGAAGAAAGATAAATGTTCTTTGTAGAAGAATTTGAAATAATTTATGTAGATACTCTGCCCTCCAGTAGGGAGAGCATAACTCTCCACTTCTTAACTGTAGATGGCACAAAGTGACTTGGCTCAAAGATTACAGAATGGAAATGGGGGAAAGGCAGACTAACTTTATGTTGAGGAAACCTGACACACACTATCTCAGCCAGGTGATTAAGATCAACATTAACTGTCATGAATAATATTGATAGAGTGTATCCTTGGCATGATGGAATAAAAATGGTAATTTACCTCTGTGATCTTCCTCCTCTGAATCCATAACACCAGTTTTATCATGAGGAAAACGTGAGACAAATTCCAATAGTGGGGCATTCTGCAAAATGACTGGCCAGTATTCCTCAAAACAGTAAAGGTCATCAAATGCAAGGAAAGTCTGAGAAACTGTCGGTCAAGAGGACCTTAAGGAAACTTAACTATTTGTAATGTGGTATACTGGATGGGATCCTAGAATAGAATAAAGACTTTAGGTAAAACAAAAGAAAATTTGAATAGAGAGGGGTCTAAGATGGCAGCATAGGAAGATTTTAAGATCACCCATTTCCATGAACACACCAAATCTACACCTACACGTAGAGAAATTCCTTTTGAAGGGGACATGAGGTTTGATTGAACAGCTACTGAATGTAGATAGATCATACAGAAATGAGTAGGAAAGACAGAGAAACCCCAACAAGGCAGCCTCAGGCAAGGTGCTCTCCAGAGATGGCTTCTGGCCTGGGCCACTCTAGCCTAAGAGAAGTAACAATGTGATTTTAGGTGGGGGCAGACCACACCAGAAAAACCAATGATATGATTTAGTATGGAGGCTTTAAGTCATGCAGTATCAGTTGACTTGGAAACTAAGATCAGCTACATGGGCAATCAATGAATCAATCATTCTTATGTAACTGGTGTCCCAATAAAAGCTCTGAACACCATGGCTTGATTGAGCTTCCCTAGTTGACAATACTCCATAGACCTTGTTGATTGATACCAAGAAAGAAATGTCTCCTGACTTCACAGGGCGAGGACTAGAAAACTCTGTATTTGGTATTTTCCTGGACCCCTATGTACTTCTCTGGGTTGATTTTATGAATCCGTTCCTTGTAATAACCATAACCATGAATAAAATAGCTTTTAATATGTTCTGTGAGTCCTTCTAGAAAATTATCAATATTGAGGGTGGCTTTGAGAACCCCTTGAACTTGTAGTTGGTGTCAATTGGGGTGGTCTCTTGTGGGGAGTGCTCCTCTAACTTAAAGCTGATTAACTCCTGGCAGGGGGACTATCACAAAATATTGGGTTGGCCATAAAGGTCAGTCAGGTTTTTCCATAAACTCTTATGAAAACCCAGAACGAACTTTTTGGCCAACCTAATAGAATGATTAGGTGTTTAGCAATCTGGATGCCTTGATTTATGTAGCAGTCTATTTACAAATTCTTCTTGTAAAATGATTAGAATTTCAAAAAAACAAACAAAATACCTCTCCAATGATATCATTATGCCATTCCTAGAAGTAGGTGAGATGCATAGTTCTCAATACTATTAGTAAATACTACAGCAACCCAAACGCAATAGTAGTCCACACTTCTTTTCCCCTGGATCATACTAATGTTAGGAAAACAGTAGTAGTTAGTCATGAAGTTTCTGTAGATAAGAAAGATTAAATATATCTTCAGCTCTTAAATGCTATGTCACCTTTTAACCTGAATGTTAAAAAGTTTTTGTTTTATCTGATGAAGAATGTTTTTTACTGTTCCTATAAAAACAGTAAGTGGCATAGACAGACTTTTGCTATTGATCCATTTTCAGAGTTTTGGACTGGACTTTAAGATTAAGATTCTCAAAGTTCATATTTTTGTAAATATGAACTGTTTTGTAAATAAGTTCATTTGTATCATGTTTTAGATTCCAAATATAAGTGATATCATATGATATTTGTCTTTCTCTTTCTGACCTACTTCCCCAGTAAGATAATCTCTACGTCTATCCATGTTGCTGCAAATGGCATTATTTCATTCTTTTTTTATGACTGAGTAGTATTCCATTGTGTGTGTGTGAGCACACGTGTGTGTGTGTGTATATATATAAGTATATATATATATATATATATATATATATATATATATATAAAATCTCACATCTTCTTTATCCATTCACCTGTCAATGGACATTGGACATTTAGATGGTTTCCATATCTTGGACATAGTTCTTGTTAATAGTCCTGCTATGAACATTGAAGTGAATGTATCTTTTCAATTTAGAGTTTTCTAGGATATATGCCCAGGAATGGGATTAATGGATCATATGGTAACACTTGTTTTTTGGTTTTTTGGTAACCTCCATACTCTTTTCCATAGTGTCTGCACCAATTTACATTCCCACAAATAGTGTAGGAGGGCTCCCTTTTCTCCACACCCTCTCTAGTATTTGTTAGTTGTAGACATTTTGATGGCTATTCTAACTGGTGTGAGGTGCTATCTCACTGTAGTTTTGATGTGCATTTCTCTAATAATTAGTAATGTTGAGCATCTTTCATGTGCTTATTGGCCATCTGCATGTCTTCTTTGGAGAAATGGCTATTTAGATCTTCTGCCCATTTTTTGATTGGATTGTTTGTTTTTTTGATATTGAGCTGTTTGAGCTGTTTGTATATTTTGGAAATTAAGTCCTTGTTGTTCATATTATTTGCAAATAATTTCTCCTAGTCTGTAGGTTGTTTTTTCAATTTCTTTACAGTTTCCTTTGCTGTGAAAAAGCTTTTATGTTTGATTAGGTCCAATTTTTAAATTTTTGCTTTTATTTCTATTGTCTTGGGAGACTGACCTAATAAAACATTGCTAAAATATATGTCAGAGAATATTTTGCTTATGTTCTCCTCTATGAGTTTTATGGTGTCATGTCTTATTTTTAAGTCTTTAAGCCATTTTGAGTTTATTTTTGTGTACAGTATGAGAGAGTGTTCTAACTTCATTTACTTACATGCAGCTGTCCAGCTTTCCTAAGAAAACTTGCTGAAGAGACTGTCTTTTCTCCATTGTATATTCTTGCCTCCTATGTCAAAGATTAATTGACCACAGGTGTGTGGTTTTATTTCTGGGCTCTATATTTTGTTCCACTGATCCATATGTCTGTTTTTGTGTCAGTACAACATTGTTTTGATTACTGTAGCATTGTAGTATTGTCTGAGGTCTGTGAGGTCTCTAGCTTTGTTCTTTTTCCTCAGGATTCCTTTGGGAATTCTGGATCATTATGATTTCATACACATTTTAGGATTATTTGCTCTAGTTTTGTGAAAAATGTCATGGATATAGTTTGAAAGGTATCACATTAAATTTGTAAATTACTTTGGGTAGTATGGCCATTTTAAATAATATTAAGTCTTCCAATCCAAAAGCATGGGATATCTTTCTATTTCTTTGAATCATCTTCACTTTACTTTAGCAATGTTTTATAGTTCTCAGCACTATGTCTTTCACCTCCTTGGTGAGGTTTATTCCTAAATATGTTACTTTTTTGGATGCAATTTTAAAATCCAAAATATTTCACATGCACTTGAAAAGGCCATGTATTCTGTTTTCTTTATTTCCCCCTTTGGATGGAATATCCTGAAAATATCAATTAAGTCTAACTGTTCTATTGTGTCACTTAGGATCTCTGTTACCTTATTGATTCTGTGTATGGAAGATCTGTCCATTGATGACACTGGGGTGTTAAAATCTACTTTATTGCATTAATGTCAATTTCTCCTTTTATGTCCTTTAGTATTTGTTTTATGTATTTAGGTGTTCCTAAATTGAGTGTGTATATGTCAACAGATGTAATACCCTCTTTTTGCATTGATCATTTTATAATTTTTTTTTTTTTTTGTGTGTGTGTGTGTGATATGCAGGCCTTTCACTGTTGTGGCCTCTCCCGTTGCGAAGCACAGGCTCTGGACGAACAGGCTCAGCGGCCATGGCTCATGGGCCCACCCTCTCCACGGCATGTGGGATCTTCCCGGACCAGGGCACGAACCCGTGTCCCCTGCATCGGCAGGCTAATTCTCAACCACTGCGCCACCAGGGAAGCCCCAATCATTTTATAATTATATAGCATTCTTCTTTATTTTGGTTTATGGTCTTTATTTTAAAGTCTGTTTTGTTTGATATGAGTATTGCTACCCCCATTTTGTATCATTTCCATTTGTATGAAATATCTTTTTCCATCCCCTCATTTTCAATCTGTGTGTGTCCTTGTCCCTAAAGTGGGTCTGTTGTAGGCAGCACATTGTAGGCTCTTGTTTTATTATTCAATCTGCCACTCTGTGTCTTTTTACTGAAATATTTAGTCCATTGCCATTTAAGGTAATTATTGATAGGTATGTATTTATTGCAATTTTAAACCTTGTTTTCCAGTTGATTCTGTATTCTTTGGTTTGTTCTGTATTTTTCTATTTTGGTTTGAAAGTTTTATTTTGTGTTATGCTTGTATTCTCTTCTTTTTGGTTTTTGTGAATCTATAGCATAGTTTTGGTTTGTGGTTACCCTGTTTTTCAAGTTTGTAAACTCATTACTATATCTACTTGCTTTAGACTGGTAGTTATATAGGCTAAAACACATTCTAAAATGAAATGTGTATTTTATTATTGCTCTCCCCCACATTTTATGATTTTGATGTTCTCTTTTACATATTCACATTTATCCCTTTGTGTCCATTGTAGTTATAATTGCTTTCACAAAATAAAAAAAAAGTTACTCTGCATACTGGCTTATCTAAGTGATTTACTATCTAATTTAATTTTGTTTCTTCCTCTATATTCTTGCTTTTCTATTTAGAGAAAACCTTTCAATAATTTTTAGGATAGATTTAGTATTGCTGTATTCTTTTACTTTTTGCTTATCTGAGAAACTTTTTGCCTCTCCTTTTATTCTAAGTGATAATCTTGTTAGGTAGAACATCCTAAGTTGCAGTTTTTTCCCTTTCAGGACTTGAATATATCTTGCCACTCCCTTCTAGCCTGCAATGTATCTGTAGATAAATTGGCTGATAGCCTTTTGTGGGTTCCCTTGTAATTAACTCTTTGTTTTTCCGCTTGCTGCCTTTAGAATCCTCTCTTTAACTTTTGTCATTTTAATTATGTCTTAGTGTAGGTCTGTTTTGATTCATCCTGTTTGGGACCCTCTGTCCTTCCTGTACCTGGATATCTGTTTCCTTCTTTAGGTTTGGGAAGTTTTCAGCCATAATTTCTTTAAATACATTTTTGATCCTCTTTTCTCTTTCTTCTCCTTCTGGGATTCCTATTATTCATAGATTGATGCATTTTATATTATCCTGTAGGTCTCATATATTGCTTTCATTCTTTTTTTATTTGTCTTTCTGTCTGCTGTTCTGATTTGGTGATTTCCATTATTCTATCTTCAAAATCACTTATTTGTTCTTCTACATTACTTATTTGCTATATGTTGCCTTTAGCTCAGCTTTCATCTCAGCAAATGAGTTTTCTAATTTTTCTTTTCTAGTTCCCTTTTACAGTAATCTGAATTCCTGTTGGTAGCTTTTCTTAAGTCCTTCAGCATATTTATTACCTCCTTTCTGAATGCAGCATCCAGTAGACTGGATGAGTTTGTTTCATTGTTTGTTCTTTCAGGGGAATTCTCTTGATTACTGATTCTAGGAGAAACAGTTATCTACTGTGATTTTGATGGGATGTTTTTCATGTTGAAGCACCCCTGTGCAAGTCTAATATTTTTGGTGTGAGGGCTGTTTTTAGTGTGAATGCTTGCCATATCTTTCCTTCATGTGTGCTGTCCTTTATTCCCTTGATAGAGGGTGTGACTGGTGTCATGGTGACCAGTGACTGCACTGGATGTTGAGTGGGGCCTCCTCTTTCCTCTGTGGTTGTCACAGCACTGTTGGATGCAGGGTCTGCTCCCCAGTTATTGGAGGAGAATCCTCCATAACCATTTCTGAGCTGCAGTGTGAAGTAGGCAGGTCTGGAGCAATCCTGCTGGGAGAGGAGCTACTGAGTATTCATCTGCAGGAGGTGTCCGCCAGGAAGTGTGCTCTGTGGTGTTACCCATTACCCATTGTGCAGACTCACAAGGTACACTGTTGTTGACACTGCCTTTGGTCCTGCGTCAACAGTGGGAAGTCAGGCAATCAGGCTGTGTGTCCCTCAGGCTCTGTGCGCCTAAAGCCACCAGTGCAGATCTGCCAGTGCAGATCTGCCAAAGTCAGGCACTGGGACTGGTGTAGTCATACACCTGTGCCCACTTTGGGAGCTATTGAATCAGTGCAGACCCCAGCCCTGTCATCATGTGAGCAATCAAAGAACCCACAGCTGCTAACAACCAACATGTCCGGCCACAGGAGCACTATTAATCTACTCAGGTGTCCTGCAGGTTCTAGGTTTACAAAGCCACCAGCAGTGGAGTAAATCAGTGGATGGCACAGCCACTGGGACAAGGATCAGATTTCAGCACAACCTCCACATGTGGGAAACCTATGGTGTTTGCACATTCCCAGTTCTCATAGAGGTGGAGCTGCACTTGCTGTGAGCACCCCAAGAATGAGGCTACTATGGCAGGTCCATGGCCCTCCCTTTGTGTGGGCATTAACAATGGGACTTCTATGTCAGACTTGGGCTCCATGCTGCATACACCCTTTAGTTGTAATTTGGACCACACACTAATCCCTTCAGGCTGCCTCTGTCTAGCCAAGCTCAGTCCTCTCTTCAGGTCTGTCTGCTGAAGCCTGACATGAGGTGGCCATGACTATCTGTGCTGGTATCTATCTGTTCTGCCTGCTGTAATACAACTGCAGCACTCTCCTCTGAACCTCTGAAACACCCTATCACTCTCAGTAATTTCCCAAATGGTGAATAACGTTCCCAGTGTGAGGAAATCTTTCCTCTTTCACAGCTACCACCCAAGGCATAGGTATCATTTTGAAATTTTTTTTTTTCACCCTACTCAGTTACAAGGTGATCTTTCTGGCAGCTTTGGATGTATGAGATCTTTTGCATTCAGTAGGTGTTCTGTAAGAATTGTTCCACATGTAAATGTATTTGTCAAAGGAGGTGAGCGCCACATCCTTCTATTCCACCATCTTGATTTCCCTTTTTGTTTTTGTTTTAAGAAGATGTGAACTATGCAAAATTGAAGAAATTTGCAAGGTAGTCTGAATATTTTGGTTCTTTTCATTTGTTTCCTCCTATATCACTAGAACATCAATTTTTATGTCTATTCTTTTTTTTTTTTTTTTTTTTTTTTTGCGGTATGCGGGCCTCTCACTGTTGTGGCCTCTCCCGTTGCGGAGCACAGGCTCCGGACGCGCAGGCCTAGCGGCCATGGCTCACGGGCTTAGTTGCTCCGCGGCACGTGGGATCTTTCCAGACCAGGGCACGAACCCATGTCTCCTGCATTGGCAGGCGGACTCTCAACCACTGCGCCACCAGGGAAGCCCCTATGTCTATTCTTAATTACTTAAAATTAAGTCACTATTCTTGGGTTGAAAAAAGTAGACAAGAAATATAAAATCACACCACAATCACCATCACTGAATTTGAAATTATGAGCATTGTTATTAATAGCTGGACTGGTTTTCCTTTTCCAAATTATTTCCAGTTGAGATGAAAAAGAAGGTAGATTCATTCATATTATATGGAAGACAAACTCTAGGACCTGACAGTTTCATGTCATTATGTTAATATTTCTTTCCTTTTTTTTTTTCTTTTGCTTGTGCTTTGTTTTTCTTCTTTCATTTTAATAAAGCATCTTACAGTATTAAATGTTCTCTATTATCATAACATATCAATTGTACTTTCTTTTTAAAAATTTAGTCATTGCCTTTGATTTTGCAGTATACATTTACAACTAATCTAAGTCAAATTTCAAATAGCAGTATATTGCATCACGAGTAGTACATGTAGCTTATAATAGAGTCATCCAAATCCCTCCATCCCATCTCATTCCTTAAAATATTGCTTTCCAATTAAACATATACTTTAGTTACCCAATACAGTGTTATTAGTATTATTTAAACCATTATCTGTTTGATAAATTAAGAAAAAAATATTTTATTTTACCTCTATTTATTTCTTCTTTAACATGCTTCTTTCTTTTTGTAGATATGAGTGTCTGACTTGTATTATTTTCCTCTCCCTGAAGAACTTATTTTTAACACTTCTTTCAAGAGTCAGGCCTATTGTCAATGAATCACCCCAGTTTTTGTATGTCTAAGAAAGTCCTCATTTTTTATTCACTTTTTAAGGATGATTTCACTGCATATAGAATTCTGGGTTGGTTTTCTTTCATCACTTTAACTATTTTACTCCATTGTCTCCACTCCATGCTTGTGCACATGATTTATGATTAAAAAAACACTGTAGCACTTACTCTTTTTCCTCTATACATAAAGTGATTCAAGATTTTCTCTTTGTTTTTTTCTACAGTTTGAGTACAATATGCATAGGTGTAGATTTTTCAGTACTTTTATTTATTTTTTGTCCTTTGAGCTTTGTGGATTTGTGGCTTGGTGTCTGTCATTAATTTTGAAAAATTCTCAGCCATTACTACTTCAAATATTTCTTTTACTCCCTTCTCTATTCTTCTCATTCTGATCCTATTTATAAATATGTTATATCTTTTGAAATGGTACCACAGTTCATTGATATTCGGTTCTGTTTTTCACATTCTTTTTTCTCTTCACGTTTCAAGTTGAGAAGTTTCCTTTCACATATCTTCAAGCTTGCTCATTGTTTCCTCAGCTGTGTCCACTCTACTACGGAGCTCATCAAAGCCATTGTTCATTACTGTTTTAGTTCTTAGAGTGTAGCATTTCCTTTTGATTCTTCCTTAGAATGTTCATCTGCTTACATTATGAATTTCTTCTTGAACATTGTCTACTTTTTACATTAGAACTCAATATTTAATCATAGTTATTTTAAACTCTGACAATTCCAAAGTCTCTGCCATATCTGTGTCTAGTTCTGATACTTTGTCTTTTCAGACTATTTTTATTCTTGCCTTTCATCATGCTTTGTAATCTTTTGTTGAAAGCTGGGTATGATATATAGGGTAACAGAAAATGTGTTAAATAGACTTTTAGCATATTTAGTTTAAGTATTATCTTAAGCTGACTGGGAGCTGGGTTGTGTTTAATGTTTGTTATAGCTATGGGTGTCAATTTTCTCTAGTGTCCTTATATTTTCCTCCCTTATTTTATTTGAGTTTCCCTAAGAAGCTCCTTATTAAATGGAATCTTCACCTTGTAGCTCTTTCAGCTATAATCCACTGATAATATACTGTACCCCTTTTGATGTTGTAGTCAGTAAAATAAATTCATAATCCTATAATTAAAATTGTCTTTTAGTGGGCCTGTGTTCCTGGACTGTGACATTCACAAGAGATTCTCAGCATTTATTCCTCCTTTAGGTGAGACAGGAAGGCTACAAGGAAATGGAATTGGATAGTTTCCCTTCCCTATTTTGGATGAGACTATGTTTATGTTAAGATCTTTTCCTCTGAGCCAGCCCTTTATTTTAGAGAACATTAATTCTAAGATTAATTTCTAAATAATTACTTTTCCCTTTCCTCTGCCAAAATAGGAGGATTTTTCTTGACATTCCACATCAAGAACCTGGTGGACATTCCTGGAGGTAAAACTCATGAAAGCTTGGGGGACCCACTAAAACCGCAGCCCCCAGGAGTTTCTGTCATGCTAGTCCACACTCTATGTACAGCAATTACTTAGTTACTGTTTACATGAGCCTTATCATTTAAAGGCTCCAGCAATTCTCCTCCAGGTAAGTTGATGGCTATGATTCACTGTATTCACCTGTCTCTACAGATACCAAGGTAGTTATTTGCCTTGAAACCACAATTCTCTGATAGGTCCAAGAAAGGTCACTATTTATAAGTTTGTTCAGCTTTTTTCTTCTTAGATTGTAAGTAATAACATCTAAATTTTTTATATCTCAGAGTTGAAACTGGAAGTCATATGTTGCTTTTTTTGAATTCTTTATTTTTAAATCTCTTTTAGATGGTTGAAATTTGTTATCAAGTGTGTGTGTGTGTGTGTGTGTGTGTGTGTGTGTGTGTGTTTTAATCAGGGCTTATTATTACTATGACTATAAATGTTATTATCCAAATCAAGATGTTTAATTGTGAAAAATGAAACTTTTTTTTGTAGCTTAATACAACTTTATTCGGCAGAGCAATTAATAACATGTCAATTGGCAAAATATTTACTGACAATCTACTAAAACTCTAAAAGTTCAGAATCTTTGATCTAGCAATGCCACATGTACTAATTTAGAGTACAGAAAGAATAGTGAGAGAATGAGAATGGGGGGATATGGGGAAGAGGAATAAGGAGAGTAGAATGAAGGGAAGAGGAAGAAGAGAAGGAAAAGGGAAGGAAGGCAGAGGAAGGGGAAGAGGAGGAGGAGGAGAGAGAGTCCTATAAAAAATAAAAAATAAACTCTGGAAGAATATAAAGAATATACATAAACTGTTAGTGAAAGTTACTTCTGGAGGATGAGGCAATTTCACCTTAATATTATTATTATTATTTTTAACATCTTTATTTGAGTATAACTGTTTTACAATAGTGTGTTAGTTTCTCCTTTACACAAAGTGAATCAGTTATACATATACATATGTTCCCATATCTCTTCCCTCTTGCATCACCGTCTCTCCCACCCTCCCTATCCCACCCCTCTAGGTGGTCACAAAGCACACAGGTGAACTCCCTGTGCTATGCGGCAGCTTCCCACTAGCTATCTAATTTACATTTGGTAGTGTGTATATGTCCCTGCCACTCTCTCACATCGTCACAGCTTACCCTTCCCCCTCCCCATATCCTCAAGTCCATGCTCTAGTAGGTCTGTGTTTTATTCCCATCCTATCACTAATCTCTTCATGACATTTTTTTTTTCCTTAGAGTCCATATATATGTGTTAGCATACGGTATTTGTTTTTGTCCTTCTGACTTACTTCACTCTGTATGACAGACTCCAGGTCTATCCACCTCATTACAAGTAACTCAGTTTCATTTCTTTTTATGGCTGAGTAATACCAACATAGAACTACAGGCATAGATGGGTCTTCTCACACTGTGACATAGGGTAACCTCATATTTTATCTGAGTTTTGCATATTTGAAATAATTTGTCTGTTTTTTATTTGTTTTGGTTTTTAATTTATGTTTTTAAAAATATATATAAATGATGAGTTTTCAAAAAAATCATATATAATGATATTGAGGGATTTCTGGACAAAGATTGATTTTATTTTGCCACTGAAATTTGGATATTGAAAATTCTGAGCTTGGATTGATTTTTTTCTCTAAGTGACTTACTTTTCCATAGGATGCTTTAATTAACAATATATGTTTATTGGTGAATCAGTTTGTATCAATTATTTGTGGGACACAGTTTCTTTTAATTTGTAGTATCAGTTATTTCTTTAATATGTACAGTTGACCCTAAAATGACACAGGTTTGAACTGCATGGTTCCACTGACACTTGGACTTCTTTCAATAAATATGCAATTGGCCCTCAGGATTTATGGTTGTCACATTCTCAGATTCAAAAGACCAATGTATTCCTTGTACAATGTCATTTTATATAAGAGACTTGAGCATCTGCAGATTTAGGTATATGACTCAGTGCCCCTGGAAGCAATCCCCTGTGGATATCAAGGGATAACTCTTTATGTATAAGTATATGTGTGATTATATATGTGTGTGTGTGTGTGTGCACATGCCCATGTGTGTGTATAAATTATGTTTTTAATCTTTCTCTTTACTTCCAATTCTATTTGGTTTTATTTCTCAGGAATATAAATTATGTTTACTTGGATTTCCTTTTGCTTTCACATCTAGTATCATTTTTCTGATCCCTTTTGTCAATCTTTTCCTTAAATTCTATTCAGATTTGTAGAGCTTTTTAAAGATTATCTGCATGCTTTTAATTATATTGCTTTGATGTTGGATTTACCATTAATTTTATTTTTCTTTTTAGATATTTTGCCTATCAGGTCATATCTAGTCTTCTTATTCTACTTATCATTTCCTCTTTAATATCCTGCACTTTGTCTTTGAGATTTTTCTTTTTCCACAGAGCTGATCTGTCATCATTAATTTATTTGAAAGTATGGAGAACTATATGTCTGAAAATTTGGGGGAAATTAATTTATCTACTGATATTTATAATTCAGTTAAAAACGTATTTTTGGATTGGTCTAATGGAACATCTTTTCAGGTTATTATTTGTCTTTAAAGAGGCCAGACCCATCCAAGCCAACATATTGCAAAAGAATTAAGAAGGGGATGCAGGGAGAGGCTTCAGTTGGAAACTTTAGTTTTATATTCTCTGAGAACAGTTCCACAAATTTATGATATTTTCATCCTTGTAGCATATCTTCCTTCATTTTTCAGAATCACCTCCATTTGGGTAATAAGAGACTGATGTGGCTGATGGTGAAACCTTATATAACCGGCATATATGTAATGATTTATTATCTATACTTGCTTAATTGTCTCTGGTCAGCACTGATAATGCATATTACATGCTTCTTTCCCTCCTTAAGCTTCCCTTTATTTCTTTCTGCATTGAATTGAGGCCATGAAAAGATATTCCTACTTGACTTCTTCCATAATGCACTATCACATTTATATCAAAGGTATATTTGATGAGACTTTAAAGATTATGCTTAGAAATATCTGCATCCGGCCCGAGGCCAAGAAGGCATGTATCAGTCTATGTAAACTTCTTGATTTTGGCATAAATTCCATTTTGTTTGGCAGATATTTTTTTTAACATCTTTATTTGAGTATAACTGTTTTACAATAGTGTGTTAGTTTCTCCTTTACAACAAAGTGAATCAGTTATACATATACATATGTTCCCATAACTCTTCCCTCTTGTGTCACCCTCCTTCCCACCCTCCCAATCCCACCCCTCTAGGTGGTCACAAAGCACAGAGGTGATCTCCCTGTGCTATGCGGCAGCTTCCCACTAGCTATCTAATTTACATTTGTTAGTGTGTATATGTCCCTGCCACTTTCTCACATCGTTACAGCTTACCCTTCCCCCTCCCCATATCCTCAAGTACATGCTCTAGTAGGTCTGTGTTTTATTCCCATACTACCACCAATCTCTTCATGACATTTTTTTTTTTTTTAGATTCCATATATATGTGTTAGCATATGGTATTTGTTTTTCTCCTTCTGACTTACTTCACTCTGTATGACAGACTCCAGGTCTATCCACCTCGTTACAAATAACTCAGTTTCATTTCTTTTTATGGCTGAGTAATATTCCATTGTATATATGTGCCACATCTTCCTTATCCATTTATCTGTTGATGGACACTTAGGTTGCTTCCATGTCCTGGCTATCGTAAATAGAGCTGCTATAAACATTTTGATACATGACTCTTTGAATTATGGTTTTCTCAGGGTATATGCCCAGTAGTGGGATTGCTGGGTCATATGGTAGTTCTATTTGTAGTTTTTTTAAGGAACCTCCATACTGTTCTCCATAGTTGCTGTATCATTTTACATTCCCACCAACAGTGCAAGAGTGTTCCCTTTTCTCCACACCCTCTCCAGCATTTATTGTTTCTAGAGTTTTTGATGATGGCCAATCTGACCATTGTGAGATGATATCTCATTGCAGTTTTGATTTGCATTTCTCTAATGATTAATGACGTTGAGCATTCTTTCATGTGTTTGTTGGCAATCTGTATATCTTCTTTGGAGAAATGTCTATTTAGTTCTTCTGCCCATTTTTGGAATGGGTTGTTTGTTTTTTTGTTATTGAGCTGCATGAGTTGCTTATAAATATTGGAGATTAATCCATTGTCAGTTGCTTCATTTGCAAATATTTTCTCCCATTCTGAGGGTTGTCTTTTGTTCTTGTTTATGGTATCCTTTGCTGTGCAAAAGCTTTTAAGTTTCATTAGATCCCATTTGTTTATTTTTGTTTTTATTTCCATTTCTCTAGGAGATGGGTCAAAAAGGATCTTGCTGTGATTGATGTCATAGAGTGTTCTGCCTATGTTTTCCTCTAAGAGTTTGATAGTGTCTGGCCTTACATTTAGTTCTTTAACCCATCTTGAGTTTATTTTTGTGTATGGTGTTAGGGAGTGTTCTAATTTCATACTTCTACAGGTAGCTGTCCAGTTTTCCCAGCACCACTTGTTGAAGAGGCTGTCTTTTCTCCACTGTATATCCTTCCCTCCTTTATCAAAGATAAGGTGACCATATGTGTGTGGGTTTATCTCTGGGCTTTCTATCCTGTTCCATTGATCTATATTTCTGTTTTAGTGCCAGTACCATACTGTCTTGATTACTGTAGCTTTGTAGTATAGTCTGAAGTCAGGGAGCCTGATTCCTCCAGCTCCATTTTTCGTTCTCAAGATTGCTTTGGCTATTCGGGGTCTTATGTGTTTCCATACAAATTGTGAAATTCTTTGTTGTAGTTCTGTAAAAAGTGCCAGTGGTAGTTTGATAGGGATTGCATTGAATCTGTAGATTGCTTTGGGTAATAGAGTCATTTTCACAATGTTTATTCTTCCAATCCAAGAACATGGTATATTTCTCCACCTATTTGTATCATCTTTAATTTCTTTCATCAGTGTCTTATAGTTTTCTGTATACAGGTCTTTTGTCTCCTTAGGTAGGTTTATTCCTAGATATTTTATTCTTTTTGTTGCAATGGTAAATGGGAGTGTTTTCTTAATTTCCCTCTCAGATTTTTCATCATTAGTGTATAAGAATGCCAGAGATTTCTGTGCATTAATTTTGTATCCTGCTACTTTACCAAATTCATTGATTAGCTCTAGTAGTTTTCTGATAGCATCCTTAGAATTCCCTATGTATAGTATCATGTCATCCACAAAGAGTGACAGCTTTACTTCTTCTTTTCCTATTTGGATTCCTATTATTTCTTTTTTTTCTCTGATTGCTTTGGCTAGAACTTCCAAAACTAGGTTGAATAAGAGTGGTGAGAGTGGGCAACCTTGTCTTGTTCCTGATCTTAGTGGAAATGGTTTCAGTTTTTCACCATTGAGAATAATGCTGGCTGTGGCTTTGTCATATATGAGATATGTTTTATTAATTGTGACTTTCTATTGCAGTCATTTTTTGTTTCTCTTTTTATTTTATTTGGTTATCATCAGTGAGTTTTAAGGGATAAGAGTAAAATAAAAATACTCTATCACATTTGTGTCATCAAAGGAAAGCTTGGGGAAGGACTTTTAAAGTCCCATTATATCCCTCAGTCCACTCCCTGAATTAATAAATAATTAAGTAAAAATAATGCATTATGCAAATTCCATAGCCTTCCTGTTCAGGACAACTATATTGTCCTGATATTTGTTCAAAATCACTCAATGCTTCTTCAAAGAGGCAAACTAACTATAAGGTCCTACGTATCCTATGAGACTTTCATTCTATTCATAAGCATATAATATTATGAACATGCTAACAAATTAGTAGGTAAAATAACATAGCTAGAAATAACATTAAGTGCAAAATTATCGTACAAAGAATATGTCTAGGTATATGGGTAAAAAGAATAAATGAAATCAAAAAATATATGGATAAAAATACATAGAGGGATATAGTTAATATCCTTATACTGGTGTACCTAGATGTTCTTTTGTACTACTATATTTTCTGTAATGAATATTTTTGAGAGCATTTCACAGCAATATGTTACTTTTATCTGCTCTATAATACTCCATTAAATAGATACACATTAATTTAGTGAACCCATGCTCTATTGGTATAAATTTCTCTTGTTTGTAATATTCTGATATTATCAATACACTTTTTAAAATACTCTTGTCTACAAGTAATTTTGCGTGCAAGTGTTCCTGCAGGTTAAATTTCATATGCTGACCACAAAGTTTTTGTCAAATTTTTACTTTTAAAAAGTAAAAATTTTTTAAGTTTTATTTTAAGGTATTTATATATAAATACCTTAACTATAAAAACTATTTTAGAACTTTCTAATTTGTACACTTGTGGGGCAAAACCTTTAGGAGTTAGGGAAAAAAGAAAGAGCAATGAGAAGAAATAATCCACTGAAGTGGCCTACTTCACACTTAAAGTATGAAAATAAAAGTTATATCTAATTCTACAGTCATTAAAAGAAGTTATTAAAGGCTACTTTCAAGACACTTTTGAGTCATGGTTTGTTGTCATTTGCAACAAACTCAAAAATGCCATGTGTAATTAAGACACAATCTAGGGAGTCACTTAAATTCATTTAGTAAGTGAAAAAATAGCTCAAGGCTTTCTGCATTAGTTCCCAGATGAACTGAGGTAGTTAATCAAGTCTCCACAAATGTCAGACAGGTGATAGACAGCTCCCATCAGAGGTCTCAATTGTTATAACTATTCATTTTTTTAAACCGTTACTCATTTATGACAGTCACAGGAAAGTCTGAGCTAAAGTTATATGAAAGTTTTACTGACTAAAATTATTCCCCTGCAAAAAAAAATAATGTAAAATTGTTGAAGAAAAGTAACAGATATAATAGTCTTTTGGAAATATTCAAATGTAGGTAACAATGTATTAGAAGGCACACCTTATAAGTTTTATATTTTTCTTTTCATAATAGTTGGGGATTTGAAGTAAAATTTAGACTGGAAATTCTTACCTGCAGCTACCAACCAGTAGTTTGTGGGAAATTGCAATAAAAGGTAATGTAAGCAATTTGCTATCTAAAGAAGTAACACCAAAGCACAGAGGTGTGACACTGGTGGTGTTAGTTGTGATGGTGGCTATTGGAAAGCTGGTGGTATGTACATTCAGAACGCTGGAATAGGAGTCTACAATTCTCCCAATGCCTTAAATTTAACTTTTAAATTCAAAACAAAAATAAAATAAATTTTGATACCTACAGAAGTATTACTCATACATTAACAGAGAGGAAAAAATATGTGAAAGACAAAGTTTTAGTAACTTTGGGGGGGGGCTATCTAGATAACTCTTTAAAAAAAAAGATTTGTGAGACAATTATTATTATCCCCATTATATAGATTATGAAAGTAAGGTTTCCTTCTTCAAGTTAAACTGTAATAAATCCAAGTTCAAACCCAGAGTATGGACTCTAGCTGTTGTAAGCTGAATTCGTTCAGTGAGGAATAAATGTATCTCACTTATAAATAATGAGGAAAGCACATTCTCTTTCCTAAAGAGCAGTAGGCAAACACACAATTCATTTATATTGACATATAATTGTCATATAACATTATTTTTGTTTCAAAGATACAATATAATGATTCGATATTTGTGTGTATTGTGAATTATCATCACAGTAAGTCTAGTTACCATCCATCACAATACATAGTTTCAAAATTTTTTCTTGTGGTGAGAACTTTTAAAATCTATTCCCTTATCAACTTTCAAATATACAATATAGTATTGTTAACTATAGTCACCATATAGTATATTACACCCCCATAACATTTATTTTATAGCTGGAAGCTTATACTTTTTAACCCTCGTCACTCATTTCCATCCCACACTCCCAATCTCTGGCAACCCTCAATCTGTTATCTGTAACTATGAGATTATTTGGAGTTTTTGTTGTTGTTGTCATTTGTTTGTTTGTTTTTAGATTCCATATATAAGTGAGATCATAAAGTATCTGTTGTTCTCTGAATTATTTCACTTAAGCATAATGCCATAAAGTCCCATCCATGTTGTTGCAAATAGCAAGATTTTCTTCTCTTTATGGCTGAATTTACTATTCCCTTATTTATTTATACTTAATATAAAGAATATAAATAAATTTAATGTGAAATTGTCCATTGATGGACATTTAGGTTTCTTCCATGTCTTGGCTATTGTAAATAATGCTGCAACAAACATGGGAGTGCATATATCTTTTTGAGTTGGTATTTTCATTTTATTCAGATAAATACCCAGAAGAGGAATTGCTGATAATATAGAAGTTCCATTATTAATATTTTGAGGAACCTCCATACTGTTTCCATAGTGGTTTCAACAATCACATCCCCACCATACAGCACCAAGGTTCCCTTTTCTTTACATCCTTACCAACACTTGTTTCCTGTCTTTTTGATAATAGCTATTCTGATAGGCGTGAGGTGATATCTCATTGTGGTTTTGATTTACATTTTCCTGATGATTAGTGGTGTTGAGCATCTTTTCATGTGTCTATTGGCCATCTGTACATCTTCTTTGGAAAAACATCTATCCATGTAGCCCTGTAGTAAATCCTACTGATCATGCTGTATCATTATTTTAATGTGTTACTGGATTTAATTTGCTAATATTTTATTGAGGATTTTTGCCACTATGATCATCAGAGATATTGGCCTGTAATTTTCTTTTCTATTGGTATCTTTCTCTGGTTTTGATACCAAGGTCACACTGGCTTTGTAAAATGTGTTTGGAGTATTCCTTCTTCTTCTATTTTTGGAAGAATTTGAGGAAGATTGTTATTAATTATTCTTTAAATGTTTGGTTCAATTTACTAGTGAAGCCGTCTGGTCTTGGACTTTGGTTTGTTAAGTTCCTTATTCAGTCTAGTGATTGGTCTGTTCAGATTTTTTTAATTTTTTCATGATTCAGTCTTAGTAAATTTTCTAAGAATTTATTCATTTCTTTTAGGTTGTCTAATTTGTTGGTGTACACTTTCATGTAGTAGTGTCTTATGACCTGTTATATTCCTGTGATATCAATTGTAAAGTCTCTTCTTTCATTTCTGATTTTATTTATTTGAGTCTTCTTTTTTTTTTTTTTCATGTTGAGTCTAGCTAAAGGCTTTTCAGTATTTATCTTTTCAAAAAATAGCTCTTAATTTTACTGTTTTCTGTTTTGTCTTTATTTTATTTATTTTCAATCTGATCTTTGTAATTTCCTTTCTTCTAACTTTGAGCTTAATTTGTTTTTGTTTTTAATAGTTCCTTGAGGTGTAAAGTTAGTTTTTTTTTTAATTTATGATTTTCATTGTTTCTCAAAGTAGGCATCGATTGCCTTTTCCTTTTATGTAGACAACTAGATATAAAATTTGAAATCTGAAGTTTTCTTATTCCCCAGTGACCTTAGGGACTCATATGACTGAGTCTAAAATGATGCAACAGAATCACTTATGACTAATGTTAACAAGTCATGTAGTAATATATATAAATCTGTTTTAACTGGTCCATAAGGGTTTCCTGTGACTAAGAAGTGGCAGATAGCAGAATTAGGTGTATTGGGAGTGTGAGACACCAGCATTAGCAATGTAATTGAGCCTTCAGTGCCTACTCTAATCCAACTTATATATATTCTTCCACTAGATGCTGAAATTCAGCTGAGTATACCAAAATATGAACATGTATCTATTAGCATTTATTTTTGAATAGGAGCTCAGGTATTTTGGTCACCTGGATTACTGGGTCAGTTTTTCAGATCTATCACAACCCAGTAGCAAACCTGGAATTGATGCTTAACAAGAGACAAGAATTTGCCAAAATGACATTTTTTTTCTTTGAAAAAGTAAGGTTGGGATTCTTCTTTAGGCTTTTAAACAGTCTCCATGGAGAATCCTGATTTTGCACAGACTCAACAAGTATCAGTGAATCATCTGGGTCATAAAAACAGAGAGACAGATTTCCTTCAAAGAAGACTGAATCAGGTAGAAAATCTTCTGAGGCTCTGGATCAAACTCAAAGATGATAACTTTATGAGTTCCTTGACAAATCAGTATACCTCAACAACACACTAAGTATACAACAAGGCCTGCTGAACACTGACTGTGTTTCAACTGAAGGGGATATGAGTAATAAAAACTTGTCTTTCTATTTGAAAAGAATATCACAACGTAATCCAGACACCTGGAATCCCTGAACACTTCAGTGAGGTAATACCCCTGGTTTTGAGATGCTTATGTCAAATGCTCTGGTATGCATGTTTTGAGCAATGTAGGGTATCTATTGTTTCCTGCTGTATAAAACGTATCTGTATATTGTCATCAGTATAACAGTTCAGTGTGATACTGTGTGGAATGACAATATAAATATTTTGACACAGAGCTGAAAAGCTTACAATTTCCAATTCAAGGTGGTTAGATGAAAAAATATAATCAGTCAGTTTTTACTGTATTTGTAAAAGAGCAAACAAATAAACAAAGAGAGTAGTTGCCAGATTCTTAGACATATACCAGGTACCAGAAGTGGTACAGTAAAGAGGCTATATAAAGAATAGCAGTTACAATTGTGCAAGTTGGTTGAACTTATATTTGAAACATTTAATTATTAACATAAAATCAAGTATTTATTAAAATAATTAAAGATGATCTAGTGCACAAGCAGCAATTTAAGTTGTTCTCATTGAAATAGATACCATTTAAATCAACAAGGTAAAGTGGCTCATGCATATATTTTGTTTGATATATTGGGTAGTCTCACTTGGCAATTCAAATATTTTTTTTTAACATCTTTATTGGAGTACAACTGTTTTACAATGGTGTGTTAGTTTTTGCTTTACAACAAAGTGAATCAGTTATACATATACATATGTTCGCATATTTCTTCCCTCTTGAGTCTCCCTCCCTTGCACCCTCCCTATCCCACCCCTCTAGGTGGTCACAAAGCACAGATGTGAACTCCCTGTGCTATGCGGCAGCTTCCCACTAGCTATCTAATTTACATTTGGTAGTGTATATATGTCCGTGCCACTATATCACTTCATCACAGCTTACCCTTCTCCCTCCCCATATCCTCAGGTCCATGCTCTAGTAGGTCTGTGTTTTATTCCCGTCCTACCACTAATCTCTTCATGACACTTTTTTTTTTTTTTCTGAGAGTCCATATATATGTGTAAGCATACAGTATTTGTTTTTCTCCTTTTGACTTACTTCACTCTGTATGACAGACTCCAGGTCCATCCACCTCATTATAAATAACTCAGTTTCATTTCTTTTTACAGCTGAGTAATATGCCATTGTACATATGTGCCACATCTTCTTTATCCATTCATCTGTCGATGGACACTTAGGTTGCTTCCATGTCCTGGCTATCATAAATAGAGCTGCAATGAACATTTTGGTACATGACTCTTTTTTTTTTTTTTTTTTTTTTTTTTTTTTTTTTTTTTTTTTTTTTTTTTTTTTTTTTTTTTTTTTTTTTTTTTTGCGGTATGCGGGCCTCTCACTGTTGTGGCCTCTCCCATTGCGGAGCACAGGCTCCGGACGCACAGGCTCAGCGGCCATGGCTCACGGGCTTAGTTGCTCCGCGGCATGTGGGATCTTCCCGGACCAGGGCACGAACCCGTGTCTCCTGCATCGGCAGGCGGATTCTCAACCACTGCGCCACCAGGGAAGCCCAACATGACTCTTTTTGAATTATGGTTTTCTCAGGGTATATGCCCAGTAGTGGGATTGCTGGGTTGTATGGTAGATCTATTTGTAATTTTTTAAGGAACCTCCATAGTGACTGTATCAGTTTATATTCCCACCAGTAGTGCAAGAGTGTTCCCTTTTCTCCACACCCACTGCAGCATTTATTATTTCTAGAGTTTTTGATGATGGTCATTCTGACAGGTGTGAGATGATATCTCATTGTAGTTTTGATTTGCATTTCTCTAATGATTAATGATGTTGAGCATTCTTTCATGTGTTTGTTGGCAATCTGTATATCTTCTTTGGAGAAATGTCTATTTAGTTCTTCGGCCCATTTTTGGAATGGGTTGTTTGTTTTTTTGTTATTGAGCTGCATGAGTTGCTTATAAATATTGGAGATTAATCCATTGTCAGTTGCTTCATTTGCAAATATTTTCTCCCATTCTGAGGGTTGTCTTTTGTTCTTGTTTATGGTATCCTTTGCTGTGCAAAAGCTTTTAAGTTTCATTAGATCCCATTTGTTTATTTTTGTTTTTATTTCCATTTCTCTAGGAGATGGGTCAAAAAGGATCTTGCTGTGATTGATGTCATAGAGTGTTCTGCCTATGTTTTCCTCTAAGAGTTTGATAGTGTCTGGCCTTACATTTAGTTCTTTAACCCATCTTGAGTTTATTTTTGTGTATGGTGTTAGGGAGTGTTCTAATTTCATACTTCTACAGGTAGCTGTCCAGTTTTCCCAGCACCACTTGTTGAAGAGGCTGTCTTTTCTCCACTGTATATCCTTCCCTCCTTTATCAAAGATAAGGTGACCATATGTGTGTGGGTTTATCTCTGGGCTTTCTATCCTGTTCCATTGATCTATATTTCTGTTTTAGTGCCAGTACCATACTGTCTTGATTACTGTAGCTTTGTAGTATAGTCTGAAGTCAGGGAGCCTGATTCCTCCAGCTCCATTTTTCGTTCTCAAGATTGCTTTGGCTATTTGGGGTCTTATGTGTTTCCATACAAATTGTGAAATTTTTGGTTCTAGTTCTGTAAAAATTGGGAGTGGTAGTTTGATAGAGATTGCATTGAATCTGTAGATTGCTTTGGGTAGTAGAGTCATTTTCACAATGTTTATTCTTCCAATCCAAGAACATGGTATATTTCTCCACCTATTTGTATCATCTTTAATTTCTTTCATCAGTGTCTTATAGTTTTCTGTATACAGGTCTTTTGTCTCCTTAGGTAGGTTTATTCCTAGATATTTTATTCTTTTTGTTGCAATGGTAAATGGGAGTGTTTTCTTAATTTCACTCTCAGATTTTTCATCATTTGTGTATAAGAATGCCAGAGATTTCTGTGCATTAATTTTGTATCCTGCTACTTTACCAAATTCATTGATTAGCTCTAGTAGTTTTCTGATAGCATCCTTAGAATTCTCTATGTATAGTATCATGTCATCCACAAAGAGTGACAGATATAGTACTTCTTTTCCTATTTGGATTGCTTTTATTTCTTTTTCTTCTCTGATTGCTGTGGCTAGAACTTCCAAAACTATGTTGAATAAGAGTGATGAGAGTTGGCAACCTTGTCTTGTTCCTGATCTTAGTGGAAGTGGTTTCAGTTTTTCATCATTGAGAACAATGCTGGCTGTGGGTTTGTCATATATCGCCTTTATTATGTTGAGGAAAATTCCCTCTATGCCTACTTTCTGCAAGGTTTTTATCATAAATTGGTGTTGAATTTTGTCACAAGCTTTCTCTGCATCTATTGAGATGATCATATGTTTTTTCTTCTTCAGTTTGTTGATATGGTGTATCACATTGATTAATTTGCATATATTGAAGAATCCTTGCATTCCTGGAATAAACCGCAGTTGATCATGGTGTATGATCCTTTTAGTGTGTTGTTGGATTCTGTTTGCTAGTATTTTGTTGAGGATTTTTGCATCTATATTCATCAGTGATATTGGCCTGTAGTTTTCTTTCTTTGTGATGTCTTGTCTGGTTTTGGTATCAGGGTTATGGTGGCCTCATAGAATGCTTTTGGGAGTGTTCCTCCCTCTGCTATCTTTTGGAAGAGTTTGAGAAGGATAGGTGTTAGCTCTTCTCTAAATGTTTGATATAATTCGCCTGTGAATCCATCTGGTCCTGGGCTTTTGTTTCTTGGAAGATTTTTAATCACAGTTTCAATTTCAGTGCTTGTTATTGGTCTATTCATATTTTCTGTTTCTTCCTGGTTCAGTCTCAGAATGTTGTGCATTTCTAAGAATTTGTCCATTATTTTCAGGTTGTCCATTTTATTGGCATAGAGTTGCTTGTAGTAATCTCTAATAATCTTTTGTATTTCTGCAGTGTCAGTTGTTACCTCTCTTTTTTCATTTCTAATTCTATTGATTTGAGTATTCTCCCTTTTTTTCTTGAAAGTCTGGCTAATGCTTTATCAATATTGTTTATCTTCTCAAAGAACCAGCTTTAATTTTATTGATCTTTGCTATCATTTCCTTCATTTCTTTTTCATTTATTTCTGATCTGATCTTTATGGTTTCTTTCCTTCTGCTAAATTTGGGAGGTTTTTTTTTTCTTCTTTCTCTAATTGTTTTAGGTGCAAAGTTAGGTTTTTTATTCGGGATGTTTCCTGTTCCTTAAGGTAGGATTGTATTGTTATAAACTTCCCTCTTAGAACTGCTTTTGCTGCATCCCATTGGTTTCGGGTCGTCGTGTCTCCATTGTCATTTGTTTCTAAGTATTTTTTGATTTCCTCTTTGATTTCTTCAGTGATCACTTCGTTATTAAGTAGTGTATTGTTTAGCCTCCATGTGTTTGTAGTTTTTACAGATCTTTTCCTGTAATTGATATCTAGTCTCATAGCATTGTGGTCGGAAAAGATACTTGATATGATTTCAATTTTCTTAAATTTACCAAGGCTAGATTTGTGACCCAATATATGATCTATACTGGAGAATGTTCCATGAGCACTTGAGAAAAAAGTGTATTCTGTTGTTTTTGGATGGAATGTCCTATAAATATCAATTAAGTCCATCTTGTGTAATGTATCATTTAAAGTTTGTGTTTCCTTACTTATTTTCATTTTGGATGATCTGTCCATTGGTGAAAGTGGTGTGTTAAAGTCCCCTACTATGATTGTGTTACTGTTGATTTCCTCTTTTATGGCTGTTAGTATTTGCCTTATGTATTTAGGTGCTCCTATGTTAGGGGCATAAATATTTACAATTGTTATATCTTCTTCACGGATCGATCCCTTGATCATTATGTAGTGTCCTTCTTTGTCTCTTGTAATAGTTTTTATTTTAAAGTCTATTTTGTCTGATATGAGAAATGCTACTCCAGCTTTCTTCTTATTTCCATTTGCATGGAATATCTTTTTCCATCCCCTCACTTTCAGTCTGTAAGTGTCCCTAGGTCTGAAGTGGGTCCGTGTAGACAGCCTATATATGGGTCTTGTTTTTGTATCCATTCAGCCAGTCTGTGTCTTTTGGTGGGAGCATTTTATCCATTTACATTTAAGGTAATTATCGGTATGTATGTTCCTATTACCATTTACTTAATTGTTTTGCGTTTGTTCTTGTAATTCTTTTCCTTCTCTTGTGTTTCTTGCCTAAAGAAGTTCCTTTAGCATTTGTTGTAAAGCTGGTTTGGTGGTGCTGAACTCTCTCAGCTTTTGCTTGTCTGTAAAGGTTTTAATTTCTCCGTCAAATCTGAATGAGATCCTTGCTGGGTAGAGTAATCTTGGTTGTAGGTTTTTTTCCTTCATCACTTTAAATATGTCCTGCCACTCCCTTCTGGCTTGTAGAGTTTCTGCTGAAAGATCAGATGTTAATCTTATGGGGATTCCCTTGTGTGTTATTTGTTGTTTTTCCCTTGCTGCTTTTAATATGTTTTCTTTGTATTTAATTTTTGACAGTTTGATTATTATGTGTCTTGGCATGTTTCTCTTTGGGTTTATCCTGTATGGAACTCTCTGTGCTTCCTGGACTTGATTGACTATTTCCTTTCCTATATTAGGGAAGTTTTCAACTGTAATCTCTTCAAATATTATCTCAGTCCTTTTCTTTTTCTCTTCTTCTGAGACCCCTATAATTCTAATATTGGTGCATTTAATGTTGTCCCAGAGGTCTCTGAGACTGTCCTCAGTTCTTTTCATTCTTTTTTCTTTATTCTGCTCTGCAGTAGTTATTTCCACTATTTTATCTTCTAGGTCACTTCTCCATTCTTCTGCCTCAGTTATTCTGCTATTGATCCCATCTAGAGTATCTTTAATTTCATTTATTGTGTTGCTCATTGTTGCTTGCTTCCTCTTTATATCTTCTAGCTTCTTGTTAACTGTTTCTTGCAATTTGTCTATTCTATTTCCAAGATTTTGGATCATCTTTACTATCATGATTCTGAATTCTTTTTCAGGTAGACTTCCTATTTCCTCTTCATTTGTTTGGTGTGGTGTGTGTTTATCTTGCTCTTTCATCTGCTGTGTGTTTTTCTGTCTTCTCATTTTGCTTATCTTACTGTGTTTGGGGTCTCCTTTTAGCAGGCTGCAGGTTTGTAGTTCCCATTGTTTTTTGTGACTGTCCCCTGTGGCTAAGGTTGGTTCAGTGGGTTGAGTAGGTTTCCTGGTTGTGGGGACTACTGCCTATGTTCTGGTGGATGAGGCTGGTTCTTGTCTTTCTGGTGGGCCGGTCCACGCCTGGTAGTGTGTTTTGGGATGTTGGTAGCCGTATTATTGTTTTCGGCAGCCTCTCTGATAATGGATGGGACTGTAGTCCTGTCTTGGTATTCATTGGGCATAGGGTGTCCAGCACTGTACATTGCCGGTCCTTGAATGAAGCTGGGTCTTGGTGTTGAGATGGAGATCTCTGGGAGATTTTTGCCATTTGATATTGTGTGGAGTTGGGAGGTCTCTTGTGGACCTGTGTCCTGAGGTAGTTTCTCCCACCTCAGAGACACAGCCCTGGTGCCTGGTTGGAGGGCCAAGAGCCTTTAATCCACACGGTTCAAAATAAAATGGAGAAAAAATAGAAAGGAAAGAAAGGAAGGAAGGAAGGAAGGAAGGAAGAAAGGAAGAGAGGAAGGAAGGGAGGAAGAAAGGGAGGAAAGAAGGGAGGAAGAAAGGAAGGAAGGAAGAGAGCAAGAAAAGAAGGAAGGAAGGGAGGAAGAAAGGGAGGAAAGAAGGGAGGAAGAAAGGAAGGAAGGATGGGAGGAAATAAGGGAGGAAGGAAGGAGAAAGGAAGAAAGGAAGGTAGGGAGGAAGAAAGGGAGGAAGGAAGGAAGGAAGGGAGGAAGGAAGAGAGGAAGGAAGGGAGGAAGGAAGGAAGAAAGGAAGAAGGAAAGGAAGAAGACAAAATGAAGTAGGATAAAATATAGTTATTAAAATATAAAATAGAGGAGACGGCTTAAAGATGGCAGAAGAGTAAGACGTGGAGATCTCCTTCCTCCTCACAGAGACATCAGAAATACATCTACACGTGGAACTTCTCCTATAGAACACCCACCCGAACGCTGGCAGAAGACCTCAGACCTCCAAAAAGGCAAGAAACTCCCCACATATCTGGGTAGGGCAAAAGAAAAAAGAATAAACAGGGACAAAAGAATAGGGATGGGACCTACGCCAGTGGGAGGGAGCCGTGAAGGAGGAAAGACTCCCACACACTAGAGGCCCCTTCGCGGGCAGAGACTGCGGGCGCCGGAGGGGGAAGCTCCAGAGCCGCGGAGGACAGCTCAGCCACAGGGGTGCGGAGGGCAAAGCGGAGAGATTCCCGCAGAGGATCGGTGCCGACCGGCACTCACCAGCCCGAGAGGCTTGTCTGATCGCCCGCCGGGGCGGGCGGGGCTGGGAGCTGAGGCTCGGGCTTCAGTCAGATCCCAGGGAAAGGTCTGGAGTTGGCAGAGTGAAGACAGCTTGAAGGGGGCTGGTGCGCCACGGCAGGCCAGGAGGGAGTTCCGGAGAAGTCTGGGGCTGCCGAAGAGGCAAGAGACCTTTTCCTCCCTCTTTGCTGCCTGGGCGTGAGGAGAGGGGATTAAGTGCGCCGCTTGAAGGAGCCCCAGGGGCGGGCGCGGAGCTGCCGAAGAGACAAGAGACTTTTTCTTGCCTCTTTGCTTCCTCGGCTGTGAGGTGAGGGGATTAAGAGCACCACGTAGAGGAACTCCAGATATGGGCGCGAGCCGTGGCTGTCGGCACGGACAGTAGAGACGGGTGTCGGACGCTAAGGTTGCTGCTGCCACCACCAAGAGGCCTGTGTGTGAGCACAGGTCACTCTCCATACCGGCCCTCCCGGGAGCCCGTTCAGTCCGCCACTGCCAGGGTCCCGGGATCCAGGGACAGCTTCCCCGGGAGAACGCACGGTGCGCCTTGGGCCTGTGCAGCGTCACGTCGGCCTCTGCTGCCGCGGACTCGTCCCGCCCCCGTGCCACTCCCTCCCCCCAGCCTGAGTGAGCTGGAGCCCCCGAATCAACTGCTCCTTTAACATCGTCCTGTCTGAGCGAAGGGCAGTCGCCCTCGGACAACCTACACGCAGAGGCGGGACCAAGTCCAAAGCTGAACCCCAGGAGCTGTGCGAACAGAGAGGAGAGGGGGAGGTCTCTCCCAGCAGCCTCAGAAGCAGCGGATTAAAGCTCCACAATCAACTTTAAGTGCCCTGCATCTGTTGAAAACCTGAATAGACAATGAATCATCCCAAGTTGAGGAGGTGGACTTTGGGAGCAAGATATACTATTATTTTCCACTTTTTTTTTCTATTTGTGAGTGTGTATGTGTGTGCTGCTGTGTGAGATTTTGTCTGTATAGATTTGCTTTCACCATTTGTCCTAGGGTTACACCGACCCATTTTTCTGTTTTTTTTTTTTTTAAAGGAAATTTTTCTTCTTAATAATTATTTTTTATTTTAATAACTATACTTTATACTACTCTGTCTACTCCCTTCCTTTCTTCCTTCCTTATTTCCCTCCTTCCCTCCTTTCTTTCTTCCTTCCCCCCTTCTTTCCTCCCTTCCTCTCTTCCTTCCTCCCTTTCTTCCTCTGCACCTTCCTTCCTTCCTTTCTTGCTTCCTTCCTTCATTTCTTCCTTCCTTTCTTCCTTCCTTCCTTCCCTCCCTCCTTCCTTCCTTTTCTTTCCTCTCTATTTATTCTACATTTTATTTTGAGCCGTGTGGATTAAAGGTTCTTGGCGCCCCAGCCAGGCACCAGGGTGGTGTCCCTGAGGGGGGAGAACCAACCTCAAGACACTAGTCCACAAGAGACCTCAAAGCTCCACGTAATATCAGACGGCAAAAATCTCCCAGAGATCTCCATCTCAACACCAAGACCCAGCTTCAATCAAGGACCAGCAAAGAACAGTGCTGGACACCCTATCCCCAACAAAGAGCAAGACAGGTCTACAGCCCCATCCATTAGCAGAGAGGCTGCCTAAAATCATAATAAGGTTACCAACATCCCCAAACACACCACCAGACGAGGACCTGCCCACCAGAAAGACAAGATCCAGCCTCATCCACCAGAACAGAGGCACGAGTCCCCCCAACCAGGGAATCTACTCAACCCACTGAACCAACCTTAGCCACTGGGGACAGCAACCAAAAACAACAGGAACTACGAACCTGCAGCCTGCAAAAAGGAGACCCCAAACACAGTAAGATAAGCGAAATGAGAAGACAGAAAAACACACAACAGATGAAGGAACAAGATAAAAACACACCAGACCTAACAGATGAAGAGGTAATAGCCAATCTACCTGAAAGAGAATTTAGAATAATGATGGTGAAGATGATGCAAAATCTTGGAAATAGAATAGACAATTTGCAAGAAACAGTTAACAGGGACCTAGAAGAAATAAAGAGGAAGCAAGAAACGATGAGCAACACAATAAATGAAATGAAAAATACTCTAGATGGGATGAATAGCAGAATAACTGAGGCAGAAGGACGGATAAGTGACCTGGAAGATAAAATAGTGGAAATAACTACTGCAGAGCAGAAGAAAGAAAAAAGAATGAAAAGAACTGAGGACAGTCTCAGAGAACTCTGGGACAACATTAAACGCACCAACATTCGAATTATAGGGGTCCCAGAAGAAGAAGAGAAAAAGAAAGGGACTGAGAAAATATTTGAAGAGATTATAGTTGAAAACTTCCCTAATATAGGAAAGGAAATAGTCAATCAAGTCCAGGAAGCACAGAGAGTTCCATACAGGATAAACCCAAAGAGAAACACGCCAAGACACATAATAATCAAACTGTCAAAAATTAAATACAAAGAAAAGATATTAAAAGCAGCAAGGGAAAAACAACAAATAACACACAAGGGAATCCCCATAAGATTAACATCTGATCTTTCAGCAGAAACTCTACAAGCCAGAAGGGAGTGGCAGGACATATTTAAAGTGATGAAGGAAAAAAACCTACAACCAAGATTACTCTACCCAGCAAGGATCTCATTCAGATTTGATGGAGAAATTAAAACCTTTACAGACAAGCAAAAGCTGAGAGAGTTCAGCACCACCAAACCAGCTCTACAACAAATCCTAAAGGAACTTCTCTAGGCAAGAAACACAAGAGAAGGAAAACACCTTCAAGAACAACCCGAAACAATTAAGTAAATGGTAATAGGAACATACATACCGATAATTACCTTAAAAGTAAATGGATTAAATGCTCCCACCAAAAGACACAGACTGGCTGAATGGATACAAAAACAAGACCCATATATATGCTGTCTACAAGAGACCCACTTCAGACCTAGGGACACATACAGACTGAAAGTAAGGGGATGGAAAAAGATATTCCATGCAAATGGAAATCAGAAGAAAGCTGGAGTAGCAATTCTCATATCAGACAAAATAGACTTTAAAATAAAGACTATTACAAGAGACAAAGAAGGACACTACATAATGATCAAGGGATCGATCCATGAAGAAGATATAACAATTGTAAATATTTATGCACCCAACATAGGAGCACCTCAATACATAAGGCAAATACTAACAGCCTTAAAAGGGGAAATCTACAGTAACACCATTATAATGGGGGACTTTAACACCCCACTTTCACCAATGGACAGATCATCCAAAATGAAAATAAATAAGGAAACACAAGCTTTAAATGATACATTACACAAGATGGACTTAATTGATATTTATAGGACATTCCATCCAAAAACAACAGAATACACATTTTTCTCAAGTGCTCATGGAACATTCTCCAGGATTGATCATATATTGGGTCACAAATCTAGCCTTGGCAAATTTAAGAAAATTGAAATCGTATCAATTATCTTTTCCGACCACAACACTATGAGACTAGATATCAATTATAGGAAAAGATCTGTAAAAAATACAAACACATGGAGGCTAAACAATACACTACTTAATAACGAAGTGATCACTGAAGAAATCAAAGAGGAAATCAAAAAATACTTAGAAACAAATGACAATGGAGACACAACGACCGAAAACCTATGGGATACAGCAAAAGCAGTTCTAAGAGGCAAGTTTATAGCAATACAATCATACCTTAAGAAACAGGAAACATCTCGAATAAACAACCTAACTTTGCACTAAAAGCAATTAGAGAAGGAAGATCAAAAAAACCCCAAATTTAGCAGAAGGAAAGAAATCATAAAGATCAGATCAGAAATAAATGAAAAAGAAGTGAAGGAAACAATAGCAAAGATCAATAAAACTAAAAGCTGGTTCTTTGAGAAGATAAATAAAATTGATAAACTATTAGCCAGACTCATCAAGAATAAAAGGGAGAAGACTCAAATCAATAGAATTAGAAATGAAAAAGGAGATGTAACAACTGACACTGCAGAAATACAAAAGATTATTAGAGATTACTACAAGCAACTCTATGCCAATAAAATGGACAACCTGAAAATAATGGACAAATTCTTAGAAATGCACAACCTGCCGAGACTGAACCAGGAAGAAATAGAAAATATGAATAGACCAATCACAAGCACTGAAATTGAAACTGTGATTAAAAATCTTCCAGCAAACAAAAGCCCAGGACCAGATGGATTCACAGGCGAATTCTATCAAACATTTAGAGAAGAGCTAACACCTATCCTTCTCAAACTCTTCCAACAGATAGCAGAGGGAGGAACACTCCCAAACTCATTCTATGAGGCCAACATCATCCTGATACCAAAACCAGACAAAGACGTCACAAAGAAAGAAAACTACAGGCCAATATCACTGATGAACATAGATGCAAAAATCCTCAACAAAATATTAGCAAACAGAATCCAACAGCACATTAAAAGGATCATACACCATGATCAAGTGGGGTTTATCCCAGGAATGCAAGGATTCTTCAATATACGCAAATCAATCAACGTGATACACCATATCAACAAACTGAAGGAGAAAAACCATATGATCATCTCAATAGATGCAGAGAAAGCTTTTGACAAAATTCAACACTCATTTATGATAAAAACCTTGCAGAAAGTAGGCATACAGGGAACTTTCCTCAACATAATAAAGGCCATATATGACAAACCCACAGCTAGCATCGTTCTCAATGGTGAAAAACTGAAGCCATTTCCACTAAGATCAGGAACAAGACAAGGTTGCCCACTCTCACCACTCTTATTCAACATAGTTTTGGAAGTTCTAGCCACAGCAATCAGAGAAGAAAAAGAAATAAAAGGAATCCAAATAGGAAAAGAAGAAGTAAAGCTGTCACTGTTTGCAGATGACATGATACTATACATAGAGAATCCTAAGGATGCTACCAGAAAACTACTAGAGCTAATCAATGAATTTGGTAAAGTTGCAGGATACAAAATGAATGCACAGAAATCTCTGGCATTCTTATACACTAATGATGAAAAATCTGAGAGTGAAATTAAGAAAACACTCCCATTTACTATTGCAACAAAAAGAATAAAATATCTTTGAATAAACCTACCTAAGGAGACAAAAGACTTGTATGCAGAAAACTATAAGACACTGATGAAAGAAATTAAAGATGATACAAATAGGTGGAGAAATATACCATGTTCTTGGATTGGAAGAATAAACATTGTGAAAATGACTATACTACCCAAAGCAATCTACCGATTCAATGCAATCCCTATCAAATTACCACTGGCATTTTTTACAGAACTAGAACAAAAATTTTCACAATTTGTATGGAAACACAAAAGACCCCGAATAGCCAAAGCAATCTTGAGAACGAGAAATGGAGCTGGAGGAATTAGGCTCCCTGACTTCAGACTCTACTACAAGGCTACAGTAATCAAGACAATATGGTACTGGCACAAAAACAGAAATATAGATCAATGGAACAGGATAGAGAGCCCAGAGATAAACCCACACACATATGGTCACCTTATCTTTGATAAAGGAGGGAAGGATATACAGTGGAGAAAAGACAGCCTCTTCAATAAGTGGTGCTGGGAAAACTGGACAGCTACATGTAAAAGTATGAAATTAGAACAATCCCTAACACCACACACAAAAATAAACTCAAAATGGGTTAAAGACCTAAATGTAAGGCCAGACACTATCAAACTCTTAGAGGAAAACATAGGCAGAACACTATACGACATAAATCACAGCAAGATCCTTTTTGACCCATCTCCTAGAGAAATGGAAATAAAAACAAAAATAAACAAATGGGACCTAATCAAACTTAAAAGCTTTTGCACAGCAAAGGATACCACAAACAAGACCAAAAGACAACCCTCAGAATGGGAGAAAATATTTGCAAATGAAGCAACTGACAAAGGATTAATTTCCAAAATTTATAAGCAACTCATGCAGCTCAATAACAAAAAAACAAACAACCCAATCCAAAAATGGGCAGAAGAACTAAATAGACATTTCTCCAAAGAAGATATACAGATTGCTAACAAACACATGAAAGAATGCTCAACCTCATTAATCATTAGAGAAATGCAAATCAAAACTACAATGAGATATCATCTCACACCGGTCAGATTGGCCATCATCAAAAACTCTAGAAACAATAAATGCTGGAGAGGGTGTGGAGAAAAGGGAACCCTCTTGCACTGCTGGTGGGAATGTAAATTGATACAGCCGCTATGGAGAACAGTATGGAGGTTCCTTAAAAAACTACAAATAGAACTACCATACGACCTAGCAATCCCACTACTGGGCATATACCCTGAGAAAACCATAATTCAGAAAGACTCATGTACCAAAATGTTCATTGCAGCTCTATTTACAATAGCCAGGACATGGAAGCAACCTAAGTGTCCATCAACAGATGAATGGATAAAGAAGATGTGGCACATATATACAATGGAATATTACTCAGCCATAAAAATAAATGAAACTGAGTTATTTATAATGAGTTGGATGGACCTGGAGTCTGTCATACAGAGTGAAGTAAGTCAGAAGGAGAAAAACAAATACCGTATGCTAACACAAATATATGGACTCTAAGGGAAAAAAATGTCATGAAGAGATTAGTGGTAGGACGGGAATAAAACACAGACTTACTCGAGCATGGACTTGAGGATATGGGGAGGGGGAAGGGTGGGCTGTGACTAAGTGAGAGAGTGGCAGGGACATATATACACTATCAAATGTAAATTAGATAGCTAGTGGGAAGCTGCCGCATAGCACAGGGAGATCACCTCTGTGCTTTGTGACCACCTAGAGGGGTGGGATAGAGGGTGGGAGAGAGGGTGATGCAAGAGGGAAGAGATATGGGAACATATGTATATGTATAACTGATTCAGTTTGTTGTAAAGGAAAAACTAACACACTATTGTAAAACAATTATACTCCAATAAAGATGTAAAAAAAATAAATAAATAAATAAAAATAAAATATAAAATAATTATCAAGAAGAAAAATTTTTTTAAAAAAACGGGTCAGTCAGAACCCTAGGACAAATGGTTAAAGAAAGCTGTACAGACAAAATCTCACACAGCAGCACACACATACACACTCACAAAAAGAAAAAAAGGGGAAAATAGTAATATATCTTGCTCCCAAAGTCCACCTTTTCAACCTGGGATATTTCATTGTCTATTCAAGTTTTCCACAGATGCAGGGCACTTTAATTTGATTGTGGAGCTTTAATCTGCTGCTTTTGAGGCTGCTGGGAGAGACCTCCCCCTCTCCTCTTTGTTCGCACAGCTCCTGGGGTTCAGCTTTGGACTTGGCCCCGCCTCTGCGGGTAGGTCGTCCGAGGGCATCTGCTCTTCGCTCAGACAGGACGGGGTTAAAGGAGCAGTTGATTCAGGGGCTCTGGCTCACTGAGGCTGGGGGGAAGGAGGAGCATGGATGCGGGGCGAGCCTGCAACGTCAGAGACCGGCGTGAAGCTGCACCGGCCCGAAACGCACCACGCTTTCTCCCGGGGAAGCTGTCCCTGGATCCCGGGACCCTGGCAGTTGTGGGTTGCACAGGCTCCCTGGAGGGAAGGTGTGGTGTGTGACCTGTGCTTGCACACAGGCCTCTTGGTGGCAGCAGCAGCAACCCTAGCGTCCCACACCCGTCTCTGGTGTCTGCACCAACAGCAGCGGCTCACGCCTGTTTCTGGAGCTCCTTTACACAGTGCGCTTAATCCCCTGTCCTCTGGCACCAGGAAACAAAGAGACAAGAAAAAGTCTCTTGTCTCTTCAGCAGCTCCGCGCCCGTTTCTCCAAAATTTAAATTTGCATCGTTAGCTGATAAATTTACACTTAGTGACAAATGTAATCATAAAACTAAGGTTGTGAAATTGACAAAGCAGTGTTTTTTATATGAATCCTCTGTCAGGTATTTCAGGTTGCCTCAATCAGTACAATTCCAATTCATTTATTTCAGAGATTACTACATTTTAGAGGTTACGAGTCTAACATTCCTAGAATTCTTTACAGTTTATGTTCTGTCCTAGCTCCTGCCATGCATAGCATCTTGAGATGTAAAAAGTAGACATGATTCAGAGATATCATTGTTTTTATTTGCAATCATTGTTATGGCTGCAAGAGGCATTTCAGTAACAATGGTAACAGGGGATCCAGTGTTCACTCCACAGCTTAGTGGTCATTAGAAATAAATTTTGTTTGCCATGCCACAACTGAGAAATTTTAATCTTGCTGGTTATAGTTGGATTTCCTGATCCCTGGATCCTGCTAGAGTTGAAGTGAATAGTTGAGGTTGCAGCTTTTGTATTCCAGGCTTTTGGATTAAAGAAAAGATAGGATTTTCCTTGGAAGGCTGTTCTGTGCTGTTATTCTGGTAATCAATCCAGGAAGCTCAAGCTGGAGCCTTCATTCCTAGCCATTCCAAAGTGTTTGTAAGTATCTAATTACCTTATTAAATCTCTTTCTTTATCTTAGGTTTAATCGTTTAAAATATAGATAAGTTCTGACATAGCTATTTAGATTATCAACTACTACAGGATATGGTGTGTCATGATTTTAAATGCCTGTCTTCTCATTGCTGTTAATCAAGTAACTAATCTTATTCAATTTTTATCTTTATTCCTTTTAAAGGAAATTGTCACCATAATAGCTTCCTTGCACTTTAGTTTTAAACAATTTCATCCACTAGTAATACACATGAAAATGTTTTTATGCATAGAAATAAGAAATAATATAAAGAATATTATGCATTTGAAAATGTGTACAGTCTTCTACCTGATAAACATTTTACAAATGTTTTCAAACAGGCAACGAGTAGAGACAAAATACCTGGTGAAGAAAGTTTACATAGGAGTGTAGTAGCAGCTGGCCTAAGGAACATTTGCAGGAACATTTGTGCATTTAGCCTGGGCCAAAAACAAACATTTGTTTCAACATAATGATTGAAATAAGCATTTTAATATAGGTAGAGTTTGGAACCACAACATGTGTCTCCAAACAAAATAATATTTAGGAAAGGAAGGCTCCTGCAAATATGTTTCTTTGCAAAGCAAATTTTTTTTTTTTTAGGATTTTTTTTTGCCAGTGCAGGTGTTAATATATATGTTAAATAAGGTGTGGGTGTCATTCTTCATGGTAGAATAAGGGATACAATGTTTTCTTTTTCTGTAGTTATCTTCATTACATAGTAGGAAAAGATTGTTCAACATAAAATTACAAATAAGATAGATAATATTTACTATTACCCTTCATTAAAATATCTTTGTTAAATATAGTAAAGAAATCTAAACTTGCTCCAGTCATAATATTGTTCTGTAAATGTTGTGTGATAATAGACTTTCAATTATATGGAATATAACATTTACAACTGTGTTAATATCTTATTTGCTTATTTTTCAAAATACATATATATGGTTTTATGAAGTATATCTGCCTATTATATCTATGTTAATTCATTACATCTGAGGACATTTAACATATTAGAGCTAATGGAAACTGCCTTCTTGGAAGATGGCTCTTGGGTCTGAATGCATAATTGACTTCCTTGGTATGGGAACTGTGGATGACAGCCTTACCAATTAACTAAAATTGGTTTAGGAGAGCACATGTATGTATATAGCTCCTTTCTATTTTTAGTACCATTCCTGACTCTGTCACACTGGGTAAAATGCCATAATTAGGGGAGGAAAATTGGGAAGATAATTTATTTTCTACTGGTCCAGAGTAGATCCATTAAGAAATGAAGTAACCAGGATGTCAGTGCATTCCTGAGACAGAGGAGCCTGAAAACCTTTGGAAGAATGTCAATTCAATAAACTTCCACATGGTCATCCTGTATGCTATCTTTGAAGCTGACTTTCAAAGATCACTTTGAGTCAAGAAGGCACTATGTATTCATGCTCCAAACTCCCTTCTCAGTTTAAAGATAATACTAAAAAACAAAAACAAACAGAAAAAAACCCATAAAAATATAAAGCTCCTCTGAAAATAAAATAAATATTTCTATAAAATAGATACGCTGAAAGTGGGAACTTACAGTACTAAGCTGGGGCTCAAAATATGGTGTAAATTCAGAGATAGGTATTCAACTCCTTCTAATTAAGAATGTACAAAAAGTACTTAACATCATTGAAGAGTTTATGAGAAATAATTCTCATTTTAGACCTCTATATAGTTAGATTATCATCAAGACTGAGTATGAGGGAATGAAACAAATAAAAAAACAAGCAAAAATTAAAGATATTTACTACCTGAATGAAATAATTCCCCCCAAATAAACTCCTACCAGGAGAAAATAAATACAGGTGAAAAAGTAGATCATATAACAAACTAACAAAAAAGTGAGCAATAGTTTTGATGTCTCAAAAACTATGTACTATTAAATAATGATAAAATATATTTTTAAACCATGAAACTGAAATTGTAAACATCAATATTCAAAAATATATGATTGTGTTATTCAGTGAATGATTAAAGCATACAGTGATTCTTGCCATATTCAGAAGTAGAATATAAGTCCTAAATTAGTACACATTAGAAAAAAATATGTATGATTGTTTACAAATGGAAAAATTAGAAATGTAATTTGCTTAAGGTTATAATTAAAGAAGAGAATAAGGAAGGACTAAGAAGGAGAGATAGAAAATAATGAAGAGCTTAGAAAAAGCATGGTAAAAAGAAAACTAATATCAAACAAGATGGTAAACACATCTACTCTTGAGTGTGAGGGACTCAGACCTTAAAAATAACCATTAGGTCTGCAGAAAAAAAAACTATAAAATTGGAATAACATATAAATCAATTACTGAAGGTGTTAGGAAAATAGAAGAAGAAAGATTCTGGTGGGGAATACATTCTCTCTTGGAAGAAGGAGGACAAGTAAATTCTCATCTTGGCAGTTTTTAGCCAGGCTAATCATATTTGGCATTACATGATAGTGACAGCAGTGGCATTGATGAAATCATGTCAGTGATGGTGGGAGGAAAATGGTGATCTTTCAATTCTGAGAAACCATAAAACTGAAACCAGAGAAACCCTGATTGATGAAAAGTGTAGTGGAATTCCAGGAGGGAATAATGCAGAGATGGCATCTCAAAATCATTTCTATCTATATCTCTGACTCACCTCTGAAGCTTGAATGAGCTAAACATACCCAGAAAAACTCAGCTGAAGACTAGTTTTCCAGACAGTACCTATTGAAGAAGCTGGTTTTTTTCTCCATTGAATATTCTTAGTCTCTTTTGTCATAGATTAATTACCCATATAAGTATGGATTTATTTCTGGGATCTCCATACTGTTCCATTGATTTATAAGTCTATACAGCTGCTTTTATGTCAGAAACATATTGTTTTGATTACTTTAGCTTTGTATTATAGTTTGAAATTAGAAAGTGTGGTACCTCAAGCTTTGTTCTGCTTTCTTAAGATTAAAGCATAGAATAGTCTATTTGGGGTCTTTTGTTTCCACATAATTAGTGTTCTAGTTCTATAAAAAACACCCTTGGTATTTTGATAGATATTACATTGAATCTGAAGATTGTCTTTCATAGTATGATCATTTTAAGAATGTTAATTCTTCCAGTCCATATGCACAGCATGTCTTTCCATTTGTATTGTCTTCAATTTGTTTCATCAGTATTTTATAGTTTTCTGAGTATAGCTCTTTTACCTCTTATATTATTTGTAGGTATTTAATAGTTTTTGATGCAACAGTAAATGGGATTGTTTCCTTAATTTTTCTTTCCATAGTTCATTGTTATTGTATAGAAGTACAACAGATTTTTGTATATTAATTTTTTTTTGGCCTAACTGAAGCTTGCAGGATCTTAGTTCCCTGACCAGGATTTGAACCTGGGCCCACTGCAGTGAAAGTATGGAGTTCTAACCACTGAATCACCAGGGATTTCCCTGTATATTAATTTTGTATCTTGCAACTTTACTGAATTTATTAATGAGTTGTTATAGTTTTTAAGTGGTGGTGTTAGGATTTTCTGTGTATAATATCAAGTCATCTGAAACAGGGAAAGTTTTACTTCTTTTCTAATTTAGATTCCTTTTATTTCTTTTTCATCTCATTGCTGTGGCTAGGACTTCCAAAACTATGTTGAAATAAAACTAGCAAGAGTGGACATCCTTGTCTTCTTCCTGATCTTAGAGGAAATGCTTTCATCTTTTCATCAGTATGATGTTAGCTGTGGGTTTGATATATATGGCCTTTATTATGTTGAGGTAGGTTCCCTCTATGCCCACTTTCTGAAGAGTTTTTTATTATAAATGGATGTTGAATTTTATCAAAAGCTTTACTGCATCTATTGATATTATCATATGGTTTTTGTTCTTCAGTTTGATTATGTGGTGTGTTACACTAATTGATTCATGGATATTGAAATATTCTTGCATCCCTAGGATAAATCCCTCTTGATCATGTTGTATGATTTTTAATGTGTTGTTGGATTCTGTTTGCTAGTCTTCTGTTGTGGATTTTCATGTCCATGTTCATCAGTGATATTGGCCTGTAATTTTCTTTATTTGTGGTATCTTTGTCTGGTTTTGATATCAGGGTGATGGATGTCTCAGAATGAGTTTGGAAACATTTTTTCCTTTTCAAATTTTTGGAATGGTTTACTAGGGATAGGTGTTAACTCTTCTTTAAATGTTTCATAGAATTCACTTGTGAAGCTATCTGGTCCTTGACTTTTGTTTATTGGCAGTATTTTTTAAAATTACTGATTCAATTTCATTACTGGTAATTTTTCTATTCATATTGTCTACTGCTTCCTGATTCAATCTTGGTAGATTGTACATTTCTGGGAATTTATTCATTTATTCTAGGTAAATCATTGGCATATAGATTTTTGTTGTAATCTCTTATGATCCTCTGCATTTCTGTGGTGTTAGTTGTAACTTCTTTTTCACTTCTGGTTTTATTTATTTAGGTCCTCCCTCTGTTTTTTCTCAATAAGTCTGGCTATAGATTTATCAATTTTATTGATCTTTTTAAAGAACCAGCTTTTAGTTTCATTGATTTTTTTCTCTTGTTTATTAAAGGATCAATTTCATTTATTTCTGTTCTAATCTTTATTTTTCTTTTCTTCTACTAACTTTGGGTTTTGTTTGTTCTTCTGTTTTTAGATTTTTTTTTTTTTTTGGTGTAAGTTTAGTTTGTTTCAGATCTTCCTTGTTTTTGGAAGGAGACTTATATAACTTTAAACTTACTTCTTATGACAACCTTGGTTGTGTCCTATAGATTTTGTATCATTGTGTTTCCATTTTAATTGGTATCCAGGTATTTTTTCAATTTCCTCTTTGATTTCATTATTAACCCATTGATTATTTAATAGCATGTTGTTTAGTCTCCACATCTTTATGTTTTTTGCAGCTTTTTTTCCCTTGTAGTTGATTTCTAGTCTCACACTGCTGTGGGTAGAAAAGATGTTTGATATGATTTCAGTGTCCTTAAATTTATTGAGGCTTCTTTTCTGGCCTAGGATGTGATCTATCCTGGAGAATGTTCCATGTGTACTGACTAAGAATGTGTATTCCACTTCTTTTGTATGGAATGTTCTCTGAATATATATGAAGTCCATCTGGCCTAATGCATAATAAAAGGTCAGTGTTTCTTAATGATTTTTTCAATCTGGATGATCATTCCATTTATGTAAGTAGGGTATAAAATCCTCTATTAGTATTGTGCTACTGTCAGTTTCTTCCTTTATGCTTTATGTATTTAGGTGCATATATGTTTACAAGTTTTACATCTTCTTGTTGGAGGAATTCCTTTATCATTATATAAAGTCCCTTTTTGTCTTTGTTTTAAGTCAACTTTGTCTAATATAAATAGTGCTATCCCAGATTTCTTTTCATATTTATTTGCATGGAATACCTTTTTCCATTCCCTCATTTTCAGCCTGTATATTTCTTTAGCTCCAAAGTGAGTATATTGTAGGCAGCATATATATGGGTCTTGATTTTGTATCCATTCGGCCAATCTGTTTTTTGATTGGAGCATTTAGTTTATTTACATGTAAAGTAATTATTGATAGGTAAGTACTTATTGCCATTTTGTTCATTGCTTTGGGATTGTTTAAGTAATTGTTTTTTGCTGTTTTCTTCTTTTGCTTTGTTCCCTTGTGATTTCATGATTATTTTTTTTGAAAAATGTAGATTATCTATTACTGATTTTTGTTTTGCCGTTACTATGAAGTTCATATGTGACAACAATTATATATATTTTAAAATTTATTTATTTACTTGTTTATTTATTTTAAGTTGATGATCTCTTAAGTTTGAATGTATGCTAGCAACCCTCTATTTTTACTCCCAATTACCCAAAATGCTTAATTGTTTTGACATCATATTTACTTTTTGTTTTGTGTATCCCTTAACTGCCTACTGTGGATATAGATAATTTTACTACTTACTTTTAATCTTCTTACTAGCTTTATAAGTGGTTGAACCTTTAATATATGTTTGTCTTTATGAATGAGATTTTTTTCTTTTGTAATTTTCATATTTCTAGTTGTCATCTTTTCTGCTTAAAGAAGTCCCTTTAATATTTCCTGTAAAATGCATTTGGTGGCATTGAACTCTTTTAGATTTTGTTTGTCAATAAAACTCTTGACCTCTCCTTCAAATCTGAATTGATAGCTTTGCCAGGTAGAATATTCTTCATTATAAGTTTTTTTCCTTTCATCACTTTGATTATCTATGGCCCTCCCTTCTGGCCCAGAAAGTTTCTGTTGGAAAGTCAGCAGATTGTTGTATGTGATCTACCTTACACATAAGTAGTTGCTTATCTTTGATGCTTTTAAAATTCTTTCAGGGACTTCCCTGGCAGTCCAGTGATTAAGACTCTGCACTCCCAATGCAGGGGGTGCAGGTTTGATCCCTGGTTGGGGAGCTAGGCTCCTGCATGCCTCACAGTGCAGTCAAAAAATTTAAAAAAAAATTATCTCTTTATAATTTGTTGCCACTTTAATAACATTGTGCTTGATTTAGACCTCTTTGGATTCATCTTATTTGGGACTGTCTCCACTTCTGACCTGGATGTCTGTTTCCTTTCCCAGGTTATGAATGTTTTCAGCTATTATTTCTTCAAACAACTTTTCTTTCCTGTTCTCTATCTCTCTCCTTCTGGGAACCCCATACTGCAAATATTAGTATTCTTGATATTGTCCTACAGGTCTCTTAAACTATCCTCATTTTTAAAAATTCCTTTTTCTTATTTTCTGTTCAGCTTAGGTGGCTTTCACTATTCTGCCTTCCAGTTTGCTGATCCATTCCTCTATATTATTTAACCTACTGTTTATTTCTTCCAGTGTATTCTTCATTTTAGTTATTGTATGCTTCATCTCTGTTTGATTCTTCTTTATATTTTCTAACTCTTTGTTAAACTTCTGTCTGTGTTCATCCACTATTCTCCCAAGTTCATTGAGCATCTTTCTGATCATTACCTTGAATTCTTTATTGGATAAATTGCTCATCTTCACTTTGCTTAGTTCCTTTTCTGTGGTTTAGTCTTGTTCCTTCTCTTGGAATAACTATCTCTTTATTTTGCCTAAATCTCTGTGTTTATTTTTTATTTTTTTATTTTTTTTTTTTTTTTGCGGTATGCGGGCCTCTCACTGTTGTGGCCTCTCCCGTTGCGGAGCACAGGCTCCGGACGCACAGGCCCAGCGGCCATGGCTCACGGGCTCAGTCGCTCCGCGGCATGTGGGATCTTCCCGGACCAGGGCACGAACCCGTGTCTCCTGCATCGGCAGGCGGATTCTCAACCACTGCGCCACCAGGGAAGCCCCCTGTGTTTATTTTAATATGTTAGATAGGTTCATTTTGTTTCCCATTCTTGAAGAAGTAACCTTATGTTTAAAATGTCCTTTGGGACCCAGAGCTCACTTCCCTCTGGTCACCAGAGCTATATCATCTAGCAATGCCCCCTTTGTGGGCTCCATGGTTCCTTATATTTGTCAGGGTCTACTACTGTAGGTTTGCTGGTGGTGGGGCTGGCCTCCTGCCTGGTTGGCTGTCAGTCCCTACCCTATAAGGTGGCTAAGGTCATGTCTTGGCAGCTGGCTGTTCGGTCTGGGGGTGCCTGGGGCTAGTGCTGACCCATGTATAAATTCCTTAGTGCCCTTCAACTGTGGTTTAACTCCTTCCATTTAAAGAAAAGACTACCACATAACTAATAGACAAGGTCATTTCTCATTCTCAGGATATTTATGAAAATCAGGCTTCCTACTTTTTAATTCAAATAAGCATGTTTAATGTCACCAGGATAAATATTTCACTTCTGAAATCTAATTCTAACATATGTGCCTTGAGGATATATAGATAAAGATATAGATATTTAGATATAGATACATAGACAGATCTACAAGGAGACAAACAGATGGACTGTAAAGAAGAGAATTAGCTGTCAGTATAAAGCACACCTCAGGTGAATAAGGTGTTGCCCTTTTATAATTTCATAACAAAGCACTCCATATTTTTCAGTCTCTATTGCATCCTCTCAAGAGTAATATATTTTTTATCCATGCCTTATGTTGGTGTCACAGAATTGTACATACAAATAAAATAGTATATTATCATTAGTTTTGAGGAGAGTGAGAGGTTCATATTGTCTTTATAATGTGAGGTAAAGATAATAATGAATGCAAATGTGCAAAGTAAATAGCAGACTACAAGTGTATTTTTGGAGGGAATGATTTTAGGAAAGAATACCTATACACAGCAGGAACTTGGAAGATTACTTCTTTAAAACTACCATGACTGTATTCTCTGGAAAGTCAGCCTCCACAGACATGTGGGTAACCTAGTTCCTGAAGAATCAAGCTTATTTTAAGTGATGAATTGTTACTGACAATATCTACAGAAAGTAGATATAGAACACAAGAAAATAAAATATCTTGATTGACCTCCTTTCAAAATGTTGAAATTTCAGGTGAGGTAGACCAGACAAACAAACTACAGACACTAATTCCAATGTTCTTGGGTACTTTTATCTATTTATTTTAAATAGAAACCATTCCTTCATTGTGCACGGTGAAGAAACTATCAACAAAATGAAAGGGTCACCTAATGAATGGGAGAAGATATATGCAAATGCTATATCTAATAAGGGGTTAATATAAAATATATACAAAGAACAACTCAACATCAGAAAACCAAGCAACCTGGTTAAAAAATGGGCGGAGGCTTTAATAGACGTTTTTTCTAAAGCATTTTTTCTAAAGCAGATACACTGATGGCCAATATGTACATGAAAAGATGCTCAACATCATTTATCATTGGGGAAATACAAATCAAAACAGCAGTGAGATATCACCTCACACCTGCCAGAATGGCTATTATCAAAGAGACACAACATATAACAAGTGTTGACAAGAATGTGAAGAAAAGGAAACCTCATGGATTGTTGATGAGAATATAAATTGGTGAAGCCGCTATTGAAAACTGAGTATAAATTTGCTTCAAAAAATTAAAAATAGAACAACTCGTTGATCCAGCAATTTCACTTCCGGGTATTTATCTAAAGAAAACAAAAACACTAGAAAATATATATACACCACTATGTTTATTTGTTTATTGCAACATTATGTACAATAGCCAGGATATGGAAGCGACCCATGTGCCCATCAATAAATGAATGGTTAAAGAAGACTATATATATATATACTATATATACGTATATATATACATATATATATATATATATACACACACACACACATACCCACACATACATGCATACACACAATGGAATATTACTCATCCATAAAAGAGAGAGAATGGAATCTTGCCATTTGCAACAACGTGGATTGACCTAGAAGGTATTATGCTAAGTGAAATAAGTCAGACAGAGAAAAACAAATACTGTGTGATATCACTTATATGTGGAAGCTAAGAAACAAAACAAATGAACAAATATAACAAAGCAGAGTTACAGATACAGAGAACACACTGGTTTTTACCAAAGGAGTTGGGGGAAGTGAGAGAAAAGAAATAGGTGAGGGAGATTAAGAGGTACAAACTTCCAGTTACAAAATACATGAGTCAAGGGTATGAAATGTACAGTGTGGGTTACATAGTTGGTAACTAACTAGTATCTTTGTGGTGACATTCTATTACTAGAGTTATTGTGTACTAGAATTATTGTGATGATCATTTTGAAATGTATAGGGAAAAATATCACTATGTTGTGAACTAACATTGCATTGTAGGTAAATTATACTTCAAAAACAAACAAGTAAACAAACTCATAGAAGAAGAGATCAGGTTTCTGGTTACCAGAGGTTGGGTATGGGGTAAGAGGAATTAGATGAAGGAAGTCAAAACTGTTACTAACTTTCAGTTATAAGATAAGTTAGTACTAGGGATGTCATGTACAGCATGATAAATATAATTAGCACTGCTGTACGTTATATATGAAAGTTGCTAATAGAGTAAATCCTAAGAGTCTCATCACAAGGAAAAATATTTTTTTTCAATTCTTTAACTTTGTATCTATATGAGATGATGGATGTTCACAAAATGTATTGTTATACTATTTCATGATGTATATTAATCAAATCATTATGCTGTACACCTTAAACTCATACTGTGCTACATGCCTATTATAGCTCCATAATACTGGAAGAAAAAATATTAAAATAAATAAATAGATATTATTTTCTTCTGCAGAGGACTGTACATTTTTGCATGCATGCCAGGAAACAGTCAGTAATGCTCAGAAGGCAATGCACTGGGCTATCTGTCAAGTTACTTAACCTTTCTCTATCTCTGTATCCTGTTCTGAAGCTTTATGGTTTCCTTAAAATGTAAACTAAATAAACACATTCACTCTATTTCACTACTTAGGAAAAGAAAGAAAATTCATCCCAGCTAATACTGTGTCTTAGAAACAAGCAAAAAAGCAAGGAAAGAAACAAAAAACACTTCAAGTTATTTCAAAAATCAACAACACCACAAGTTTCATATGCATACAATGGAAAGAGAGACACTTGCTGTTCACACTTTTGGATCTTTTAACCATCATCACTTGTAAACTTTATAGTCATAGTCAATATCATCATCTTTAAAAGAAAGGGCATGCCAACACAATCTATATTTTTATGCTATAATTTTAATGGTTAATACGTCTTACGCTAGTATTCCTTTGAAATATTTTTGAGAACCAAAAAAAATTCTAACGTTGTAAATTCGTGTAAATAAAGAGATGAAATCTAATCAGTAAGTATAATACATAAGGGAGTGCAATAGTTGAATTAGGGATTTAAAGGTAAATAAGATATAATCCTCATAGAATAATGGCTATTATCTAGAAAGTCCATGTTATGTCCAAGATATTTTTCTAGCACTTTACATTTATCTCTCATACATAATCCTCTGACATAGTTCTTGGAAAGGTGATGTTATTTGCTCAAGCCACACAGCTAGTCATTGATAGAGACAGGATTTGAATCCTGAGTTTTCACTATTATGTAACATTACCTATATTTCTACATATAGGGAACTCAAAATCAATTATTTTTTTGATAAAAACTAAGCTTTCCAATACATTAGCAGAAATTGGTAGTAGGAATACCAAAAGATGTCACTGATTATAAATATTAACAAATATGAGCACATTTTAAAATAGTTTTACTACAAATGTCACAAAGTCAAATATAGAATTATAATTATTTGTACAGTATAATGGGGAAAAAGGCTGAATAAAAAAGGCCAAAACTTTTTGTTTCTTAAAGCATTTTTGTTCTTGAAACTATTCAATTATTTTATGTTTAATTTCCCATAGAGCCACCTGCTAGAAATATCAAATGCGATTCTGGCCTGCAAGCATTTCATAGACACAACTGTCACTGAAATCGCATTGACTCATTTACTTTAAATAGCAGTAGAATCATAATATTCAGTAGAATTATTTACTTTAAATGCCAACTCACACTGAGGACTACAATTGCTAATTCAAAAATGAAGATCATGAAGGAGGACAAAACTACTGAAATTTTCACTTCAATATTGGTTTTAATAAATATTGTAATTAAGGAAAGGTTAGTCTTTTTCCTAAAACCTTTTATGTTCTAAATAATAGTGACATGATTTTTTTTATAAGACATGAATTGGTTTGAGAAAAGGAGCCGAGGACTGAATTTCTAGTAAAGATGATGTAAGTGATAAACACATGCTTTGAGAAAATTCTAATTAAACCGTATAGCAAAGATAGATAAAATATTACAAAGAGAAAGTTAAAGAATAACTGACATAACCACACTTCAGAACTAGGTATCTTCATCAAAAGTCTGTGGAGTCTAATACAATCATGGAACTTAACTTCTGCAGAGGTAATGGGAATTAAAATTGACCTGTGCTGCACACACACACACACACACACACACACACACACAAACACACACACACACACACTCAGCCCAAAGCAGTGAGCTGGAACCAGATTTCATGCTATAATATGGGAGCTTTGTCGAGCCTAAAAGCTATTCCCAATTACCTAGGGTCATGGGGTGGAGGGAGCAAACATATGTTTGAAGACAGATCGGACTTAAGTCAGCTATGGACTTGGGGATCCATGACATCCTTAATAAAAGCGAGGAAAAGACATTATGAATCGTTGGTTTAAAGATAGATTTTACACCGAAGACACTGAAGTGGGGTGGGATGAGGTGTCAGTTAAAGTTTTCTACAAAAATGCTAAAGAGAGAAGGGTAAGACTTTGCAATGAAATTCTAAAACAAAGAATAATCTAATATGTTCTTCTATGTGCTTTTTTATTATACCCAAAATTTTGATTTTAGTATAGTCAATTTTTTCAATAATTTCTTTATAGTTTGTGCTTTTTGAGTTTTGTTTCAGAAAACTTTCCCCACCCTATTATAATATGTTTTACAGAGAGAAACAAACCAACCCAGTGTTCCATATAAACTCTCTAAAGGAAATAATGGCTAACAAGTCAAGCTATTAGTGGCGGCAAGGGCAATTTTTGTAGTTTTCACTGGTCTATCAATTAGTTTATCACTGCTGAAATAATTGAGAGCTGTCTGAACACTTAAAGAAGATTTTACATAACCTCTCTCTATAAAAGAGCTGGCTGGCTGGAAGAACACAAAGTGTAAGGTTTTATCAATCTTTTGTAGAATTTGCCTTATGCGATAATTTCAACTTCTATCCTATTTTTTAACATGAAAAGTCTCAAACAAACGGAAATTACTATTTATCCTTTATGAAAGGAGAAATTGGTCCAGTGTTGTGCAGAATTATCTTAAAAGAATTCTCTTTGTTGGAATTACAACTTTTGATAATGATACAAATGTTGGCTACAGATTGGAAGGTACACTTGTTTCACTTTCTTTATTTTTGGTTAATATTATTGAACAAATACAAAATGAACTTTGAAATCCTACAAATATTTTGTAACTGTTAGAAACAAGTCTTGAAGAAATGCTATTTGTATCAAGCAAACCTGGAATTTAAGAAAATAAAAAGATTGTTATAAACTTTGCCTGTTGAGGCAAACTGCTTGCAAACTTTAAGAAACAATTAACTTGCTAAAATCCTTGCCTTAATTACAGGAATATCAAGAGAGGTTTCAAAGTATTTTAAGGAAGTCATATTATCTAGCATCTGTACACTACATCATAGTTCCTAATCAGACTGCTACTTCCTTACTCCTTATGAGAAAATGCTCTATACTTTTACTCACATTCCCTTTTTCTTTTCATCCTTTTAAAAATTGCATACAATGGGATATTTTGTATGTACAGTGTTCTGTGAATAACAGTAAGAGATCATCACAAGAATAAACTAAAATGCATATTCATATGTGACCTGATCCTTCTACCAGGTTAAAAACTGATTGTGATATCCTTCTCATATAGTATGTTGTCAGTGTAACTTAGACAAAAGTATATACGTGTCCATTTTTCTAAATAAGATACAAATACAACATAGTGTTACAAAATTCAAAACCTTTTATTCAGGAATTACTCAAATTGAAATATACTGCATTCAGATGCAGGCATCAATTAGGATTATATTAACAGGTACACAAAGAAGGTAAAAATTAAATTCCAGGGTAACATTACTTCCAATAGAGGCATCTTCAAACAATGTGAAAGGTTAGAGAAAACATGGAAAACTTGCCTAAAAGCAAAGAGAAATGCCCTAGGAAGAAACTAACTGAAGGTGGTACAAATGAAGTAAAATGCCTAAGGTCACACCCATAACAGACTGTGGGACAAAACCTCTCATCTCTGGGTATAGTGTTATCTCTCACAGCCCAAATGGACCCTAGAACTTTTATTTTATTCATGAAATATTTTAAATATGCAGAAGAATAGCAAATATTTGAACAAGTATTCATGTTCCTAATTCCAAGTTTTGACAAATATTAGTTTCATATTTACTTTAAACATTTTTTTTGGTCAGAGTTCTGTAGTCTCTTGCCCAGTAATGGGTTCAGGAAAAGTTGAGCTTTTTGTAGATTTTTTGCGTTTTTTCTGTTAGGGTGAGAATAATGCTCTTTCCAGATTTGTATGTTCCAAGTGGAAAACCAGAAGTCCCACATAAGTTAATTTTTACTTTTTATTCTCTAATACTGATAAAATGCTACCTAGAGTCACATTCCCCATTAACATATATACCTTATCATCTTCAGTCACATCAATTATTTAAATATCAACAAGCAACATTAAGGATTCAAAAATATTTTCTCAGTCCACAAGTTACCCAAATCCAAAAGAACCTTGACTTTAAAATATAAGACTGAAAATGCCTAGTTTTGAATCTCTAGGGTACATGATAAAATTTAATTTGGCCTTTAGATATCACATGAAAAATTACATTTTGTTTCCTTAATTCAGTCTCCACAAAGGGAAGCTCAGATACATTCTCCAGCATGAAGCAAAGTTTGTTTTTGTTTTTATTTTGTGGTTTTATTTCCTTCCAAAATAACAGCTGATTGGTGTTCACCTTGAGTCTCAAGGAGAGTTTGTAGGATTGTATATGTTGTATAATTTCTCTATTATTTTATCACTCAGATTCACAAGTAGAACTTAAAGTTAAGAACAACTTTAAATCTTTATGATAATAAAAACAAAATACATTTTATAAATTAGTCATTAATTTCCCTTTTGTATGAAATTATATTAAGCATTCTAGTAATGAATATACATTTATTTTAGAGAATTATACTAATAATGAAAGTACATTTATTTTAGAGAATTAATCTTCTCTTTCTAGTCATAAAATTTTGCAACACCATATTTTACTAATGGATTTACTTCACACAGAGGAACATCCTCTACAAGAAACATCCTCTGAAACTCGTTTCAGCCAATCATTAAATATGAGGATTTAAAAACAAAACTCCAAGAGTCAGAAGACTTTATCATAATTTCAGTTTGCCACTTTCACTGAACACAAAATTTGGGAGACATAGGGATTATTTACAAATATTTGGAGTAAGAAAATTATGCTATAACTTTATGAGTCAATGGGCACTGGTGATACATTTCTGGAATCTGGTTTAAAAAGGCTGAGTATTCATAAATCTTACTTGTATGTACAGGCAGTAATAAGGAAAAAAAAACTATTATTCTTAAGTGAGCTGCTGGTGAATTCAGTATAGCTTTATGATATAAAATTTATCAATTAATTTGATTTTTCTTTAGCAGTCAGATATTCTTCAAATAAAAGATAAATGGAGAAAATGCATGGACATATTAAAAATGAGAATTTTGTTTTACAATATTATTACTACTCTTAGAAGTGTGAAAAATAATACATCCACATTAAACAACCTAATTTTACTTCTACATTTTTGTTTACCAAGTCATCATCAACTGGTATTACTTGCCTAATACTACATCAATAGCACTTTTCTAAAACCACCTACTTTGCCAAGAATATATATATATATATATATATATATATATCCTGCCTTAATTGATTATTTGATTAGTACATCCATTCATTAATACAACTAATGAAGGCAGAGACAATACTAATTTATGGTCCATTTTCTTTTTCATTTTTTTTTTAATTTTTAAATTTTATTTAATTAATTTTTTTATACAGCAGGTTCTTATTAGTCATCAAATTTATACACATCATTGTATACATGTCAACCCCAATCACCCAATTCATCACACCACCACCCCTACCACCCCACGACTTTCCCCCCTGGGTGTCCATATGTTTGCTCTCTACAACTGTGTCTCAACTTTTGACCTGCAAACTTGTACATCAGTACCATTTTTCTAAGTTCAACATGCATGCATTAATATATGATATTTGTTTTTCTTTTTCTGACTTACTTCACTCTGTATGACACTCTCTAGATCCATCCACATCTCAACAAATGACCCAGTTTCATTCCTGTTTATGGCTGAGTAATATTCCATTGTATATATGTACCTACCATATCTTCTTTATCCATTTGTCTGTTGATGGGCATTTAGCTTGCTTCAATGACCTGGCTATACTAAATAGTGCTGCAATGAACATTGGGGTGCATGTGTCTTTTTAAATTATGGTTTTCTCTGGGTATACGTCCAGTAGTGGGATTGCTGGATCATGTGGTAATTCTATTTTTAGTTTTTTTAAGGAACCTCCATACTGTTCTCCATAGTGGCTGTATCAATTTACATTCCCACCAACAGTGCGAGAGGGTTCTCTTTTCTCCACAGCCTATCCAACATTTGTTGTTTGTAGATTTTCTGATGATGCCCATTCTAACTTGTGTGAGGTGATACCTCATTGTAGTTTTGCTTTACATTTCCCTAATAATTAGTGATGTGGGGAGCTTTTTATGTGCTTCTTGGCCAACTGTATGTCTTCTTTGGAGAAATGTCTATTTAGGGCTTCAGCCCATTTTTGATTGGGTTGTTTGTTTTTTTTAATATTGATCACATGAGCAGTTTATATATTTTGGAGATAAATCCTTTGTCTGTTGATTTGTTTCCCAATATTTTCTCCCATTCTGAAGGTTGTCATTCGTCTTGTTTATGGTTTCCATTGCTGTGCAAAAGCTTTGAACTTTCATTAGGACCCATTTGTTTATTTTTGTTTTTACTTCCATTACTCTAGGAGGCAAATCAAAAAAAAAAATCTTGCTGTGATTTATGTCAAAGAGTGTTCTTCCTATGTTTTCCTCTAAGAGTTTTATAGTGTCCGGTCTTACATTTAGGTCTCTAATCTATTTTGAGTTTATTTTTGTGTATGGTGTTAGGGAGTGTTCTAATTTCATTCTCTTACATGTAACTGTCCAGTTTTCAGAGCACCACTTATTAAAGAGACTGTCTTTTCTCCATTGTATATCCTTGCCTCCTTTGTCATAGTTAGTTGAACATAGGTGCGTGGATTTATCTCTGGGCTTTCTATCTTTTCCCATTGATCTATGTTTCTGTTTCTGTGCCAGTACCATATTGTCTTGATTATTGTAGCTTTGTAGTGTAGTCTGAAGTCAGGGAGCCTGATTCTTCCAGCTCCATTTTATTCTCTCAAGACTGCTTTGGTAATTTGGGGTTTGTCTCCATACAAATTTTAAGATTTTTTGTTCTATTTCTGTAAAAAAGCCATTGGTAATTTGATAGAGACTGCATTGAATCTGTAGATTATTTGGGGTAGTATAGTCATTTTCACAATATTGATTCTTCCAATCCAAGAACATGGTATATCTCTCCATCTGTTGGTATCATCTTTAATTTCTTTCATCAGTATCTTATATAGCTTTCTGCGCACAGGTCGTTTGTCTCCTTAAGTAGGTTTATTCCTAGGTGTTTTATTCTTTTTGTTGCAATGGTAAATGGGAGTGTTTCCTGAATTTCTCTTTCAGAGTTTTTATCATTAATATATAGGAATGCAAGAGATTTCTGTGCATTAATTTTGTATCCTGCAACTTTACAAAATTCATTGATTAGCTCTAATAATTTTCTGGTGGCATTTTTAGAATTCTCTATGTATAGTATTATGTCATCTGAAAACAGTGACAGATTTACTTATTCTTTTCCAATTTATATTTTTTTAAATTTCTTTTTCTTCTCTGATTATCGTGGCTAGGACTTCCAACACTGTGTTGAATAATAGTGGAGAGAGTGGACATCCTTGCCTTGTTCTGGATTTTAGAGGAAATGCTTATAGTTTTTCACCATTGAGAATGATGTTGGCTGTGGGTTTCTCATATATGGGCTTTATTATATTAAGGTAGGTTCCCTGTATGCCCACTTTCTGAATATTTTTTATCATAACTTGGTTTTGAATTTTGCCAAAAGCTTTTACTGCATCTCTTGAGATGATCATATCTTTTTATTCTTCAATTTGTTAATTGGTGTATCACATTGATTGATTCTTGTATGAAGAATCCTTGCATCTCTGGAATAAATCCCACTTTGTCATGGTGTATGATCCTTTAAATGTGTTTTGGATTCTGTTTGCTAGTATTTTGTTCAAGACTTTTACATCTATATTCATAAGTGATATTGGTGTGTAGTTTTCTTTTTTTTGTAGTATCTTTATCTGATTTTGGCATCAGTGTGATTGTGGCCTCATAGAATGAGTTAGAGAGTATTCCTTCCTCTGCAAATTTTTGGAAGAGTTTGAGAAGGATTGGTGGTAACTCTTCTCTAAATGTTTGATAGAATTCACCTGTGAAGCCATCTGGTCCTGGAATTTTTTTGTTGGAAGTTTCTTAATCACAGTTTCAATTTTATTGCTTGTGATTGGTATGTTCATATTTTCTATTTCCTCCTGGTTCAGTCTTGGAAGGTTATACCTTTCTAAGAATTTGTCCATTTCTTCCAGATTGTCTGTGTTATTGGTCTAGATTTGATTGTAGTAGTCTCTTAGGATGCTTTGTATTTCTGCTTTGTCTGTTGTAACTTCTCCTTTTTCATTTCTAATTTTATTGATTTGAGTCCTCTCCCTCTTTTTCTTGATTAGTCTGTTTAATGGTTTTTCAATTTTGTTTATCTTCTCAAAGAAACAGCTTTTAGTTTTATTGATATTTGCTATTGTTTTCTTTGCTTCTATTTCATTTATTTCTGCTTTCATCTTTATTATTTCTTTCCTTCTACTAACTTTGGGTTTTCTTTGTTCTTCTTTCTCTAGTTCCTTTAGGTGTAAGTTTAGATCTTTTATTTGAGATTTTTCGTGTTTCATGAGGTAGGCTTCTATAGCTATAAACTTCCCTCTAAGAACTGCTCTTGCTGCATCCCATACGTTTTGGATCATTGTGTTTTTATTGTCATTTGTCCCTAGGTATTTTTTGATTTCCTCTTTGATTTCTTCAGTAATATTTTGGATATTAAGTAACTTATTGTTTAGCCTCCATGTGTTTGTGCTTTTTACATTTATTTCCCTTTAATTCATTTCTAATCTCATAGTATTGTGGTCAGAAAAGATGCTGGATATGATTTCAATTTTCTTAAATTTACTATGGCTTGATTTGTGACCCAAGATGTGATCTATCCTGGAGAATGTTCCGTGTGCAGTTGTGAAGTGTAATCTTCTGTTTAGGTATTGAATGCCCTATAAATATTAATTAAATCTATCTGGTCTATTGTGTCATTTAAAGCTCTGTTTCCCTATTTATTTTCATTTTGGATGATCTGTCCATTGGTGTAAGTGAGGTGTTAAAGTCCCCCACTATTATTGTGTTACTGTTGATTTTCTCTTTTATAGTTGTTAGCAGTTTCCTTATGTATTGAGGTGCTGCTATGTTGGGTGCATATATATTTATAATTGTTATATCTTCTCCTTGGATTGATCCCCTGATCATTATGTAGTGTCATTCCTTGTGTCTTGTAACATTCTTTGTTTTAAATTCTACTTTATCTTATATGAGTATTGCTACTCCAGCTTTCTTTTGATTTCCATTTACATGGAATATATTTTTCCATATCCTCACTTTCAGTCTATATGTGTCCCTATGTCTGAAGTGGGTCATTCATAGATAGCATATATAAGGTCTTATTTTTGTATCCATTCATCAAACCTGTGTCTTCTGTTTGGAGAATTTAATCCATTCACATTTTAGGTAATTATCGATATGTTTGTTCCTATGACCATTTTCTTAATTGTTTTGGGATTGTTTTTGTATGTCCTTTTCTTCTCTTGTGTTTCCCACTTAGAAAACTTCCTTTAGCATTTTTTCTAGACCTGGTTTGGTGGTGCTTAATTCTCTTAGCTTTTGCTTGTCTGTAAAGCTTTTGATTTCTCCATTGAATCTGAATAAGATCCTTCCTGGGTAGAGTAATCTTAGTTGTAGGTTCTTCCCTTTCATCACTTTAAATATATCATGCCACTCCCTTCAGCTTGTAGAGTTTCTTCTGAGAAATCAGCTTTTAACCTTATGGGATTCCCTTGTATGTTATTTGTCGTTTTTACCTTGTTGTGTTCAATAATTTTTCTTTGTCTTTAATTTTTGCCAATTTGATTACTATGTGTCTCGACGTGTTTCTCCTTGGGTTTATTCTGTATGGGGCTCACTGGTCTTCCAGGGCTTGGGTGGTTATTTCTTTTCTCATGTTAAGGAAGTTTTCGACTACAATCTTTTCAAATATTTTCTCAGGTCCTTTCTCTCTCTCTTCTCCTCCTCTAACCCCTGTCATGCAAATGTTGTTCCATTTAATGTGTCCCAGAGGTCTCTTAGGCTGTCTTCATTTCTTTTCATTCTTTATTCTTTATTCTGTTCTGCAGCAGTGAATTCTAATATTCTGTCTTCCAGGTCACTTATCCATTATTCTGCTTCAGTTATTCTGCTATTGATTCCTTCTAGTGTAGTTTTCATTTCAGTTATTTTATTGTTCATCTCTGTTTGCTTGTTTTTTAATTCTTCCAAGTCTTTGTTAAACATTTCTTGCATCTTCTTGATCTTTGTCTCCATTTTTTTCTGAGGTCTTGGATCATCTTCACTATCATTATTCTGAATTGTTTTTCTGGAAGGTTGCCTATCTTCACTTCATTTAGTTGTTTTTCTGGAGTTTTTAAAATCTTGTTCCTTCATCTGGTACATAGCCCTCTGCCTTTTCATCTTGTCTGTCTTTCTGTGAATGTGGTTTTTGTTCCACAGGCTGCAGGATTGTAGTTCTTGCTTCTGCTGTCTGCCCTCTGGTGGATGAGACTATCTAAGAGGCTTGTGAAAGTTTCCTGATGGGAGGGACTGCTGGTGGGTAAAGCTCTATGGTCCATTTTCTTAAGGAAATCACAGTCTTGATTAGGAAGCAGACCTTTAAGTAGCTAGTTGTCAGGAGTGTGAAGATGGTAAAATATGGTATGACTGCTCTTTCTCTCCTTCCTCATAATCTAGTTGAGGAAATAAAACTAACATGAAGAAAATTTTGAGACCACTTAAGGGTGAAACCAGATATTATTGAAGAAAAACATGCTAGGTAGTGATATGTGTGTGTGTGTGTGTGTGTGTGTGTGTTTCTGTGTATGTGTAAATAGAAAAGTTTTACAATCTGACAGACTACAAATTTAAATCCTGGCTCTAATATTTAGTTATACAATCTTGCAGTTTGTTCATGTATAAAATAATCATAATATTATATAAGGCTGTTTTTAAATTAAATAAGAGAACATGTAAATTTTATCACTGCTATTCATAAAAATTGGTCCCTCTCAGTTCTTCTCCCTGGCTATAACTGTAATTATACTTAAACAAAGAGGAGATGAGAGGTGCAGACCATGATAACAAACTATCAAAAATATCTTTATAAACAAGTAAGATTTGGATTTATTTTTCAATATAAGTAGTCTTTCTATTACTAAAAGAAAATATGGCTACTACAGTTCTGGGAGCAAAGCATTAAAAAAGTCTTAGACCCGAATGTAGAGATAAGTAAATTGTCTTCAGATGCAGTGGTAAGAGTCACATGAATGGAATAGAATTGCATGTTGAGAAAGAGTGGAAAATTAGTTTGAAAGCTAGAGGAGGACTCTGTGCCAGCAGCTGGGGCAATCAGAAGTTGTATTAGTCTCTTGGGAAGGGAATGATGAATTGAAGATAAAGCTATATGGTAAAGTATATTTGAACCGATACCTACTAGAAGACTGTGAGGGTGGTCTACCATAGAGATAAAGCAGAACTTGTCTGGTGTGAAGACAGTGGGAAAAAGAAAGCAGGGGGAAATCTGAGAGAAATATTAAATATATTGTTAATATTTATAAATATATATTATATATATATATATATATAGTCCACATATCTAGATTTGTGATATAGGATAACCTAACTATATAATATGAGAGATTGGAAAATCAGTTGTATTAGTGCCAGAAATAAATACTGGATCATGGGTGCCATGTTAAGGAATCAGATGATTAGTTCAAATTTGACAGCCTGAGTTTTAGTTTATAGAGCATGCAGGTAAGAATGTTATATATAAATTCCCTGGGTTTTTCTGTTTTATTTGTCACACTAAGGGATTCTTGAATTAATTCTGATGAGATGGTCAATGCAAAATTTCTTTTTTCTTCCTCCATTATTCAATACCATGTGTTTCTCTGACACCCAGATCTGGCCAATAAAACCAATAGGTGGTTTTCTATACGTTTCTGAGAAAGTGTGTGTTGCTAACTAATAATGGTGACATTCTATAACAATAAAGGGATCAAACCAGCGTTTGCATGAAGCCAAAACTGTGGATAGCAGAGAGGATAGACCTAAGGATTCCATGTGTTTAATAATTTCATTGAACTAACGTATAAACCAACACTAAGACATGCTTATAAGCTAATAATTTCACACTTTTAATTTTTTGTTTAAAACCCATAGTTGAACAAAAAGTTTAGCATGCTTTGTTTTATTTTTTTCATTACATTCTGTCTTCATATTATGTCATCCAAATGCTTTCCACATGCAATAGTATTCACCCTAGTGTAGTTAATATATTCTTCCAAAACTTATAATTTTAGACATATGTGTAAAAAAATCAAGTGTTATTTTAAATTTTCAAAATGATATTTTGAGGTGCCTTCTGCCTTCATCTTGAATATGTAAAGAGATTAGAGGTAATCAATCCCATCTTTACAGAAAGAAAACCTGGACAAACAGAAAAATCAATGTATTTTCTTGGGTGTGTCAGAGAACTGAGTTTGCAAGGCAAACGACCACCCCAAAATCTTCAGAGACAGATGAATACAGTCATAGCAAAGATCTGTTTGCTATGAGCAAACAAAGAGCAGAAACTGCTATAGCCATAAACTGGTAGGAACACATACATGATAATTTTAATGAATTATTGGTAAATTGGACTAGTGTAATAGTGAGAAACTCCTGCAGACTGCTGTAGTCTTATGTGAGGCAACGTTTCACATTGTTTACCTGAAGGACTAGATTCTTGAGAAGAAGATCTAGGAAGGAGTTCTTTATACTTTGCCACAGGGAAGGTAAGAGTAATCCTCATAAAATACACACAGAGCATTCTCCATGAAAGAAGACTACCACAGCTTTATCTTGGAGCTGTCAGGGAAGGACATTCCTCTTATTCCAACCCCTTTCTAGCCCTCCTGATTTACTTAAAGAAGGACTCTATATAAGAAGAAACACTTGTGAAACTCAGTGGCTAAAGAAATATGCCCACTAAAAGACTGACATTTAACTGGAAGATTATAGAGATGTTCCTTTTCCTTCACACCTTCTCACCACACCTACAGGGTTCCAGACAGTAAGAATGGATTGCAGCTGAAAGACACGGACTATCTCTGAAGAGGCGTACTTAGTAGGAAAGTGAAATTCAAGAGGGGTAACAAAAATGACACTAATGAAATTTTAAGACCCTTACATTAGAACATTAAGTACAATTCAGTTTCCAACCAAATTAACATATGTCCTCACACTAATATATTACCTTCAGTTCCTGTTACCCAATGGATCATGTCTAGCTTTCAATTAAAAAAAAATAACTACAAGGTAGGAAAAAAAAACAATCTGAAGAGACAAAGCAAGCATCAGAGCAAAATTCAGATATGACACAGATATAATTATTAAAGTTTTAAATAATTATGTTTACTATATTACAGATTCTAATGGAAAAAGTAGGCAGGATGTAAAATCAAGGGGATAATATAAAGAGAGAGATGAAAACTCTAAGAATGATCAAAAGAAAATGATGGAAATCAAATTCTCTGTAACAAAAATGCAGAATGCCACTGATGGGGTTATGTGTGGACTGAACATGGAACAGAAAATAATCAGTGAGCTTGAAGATCATTAATAAAAGCTTCCTTATGTGAAATACAAATAAATTCTAAAATAGTGTATTTTATATTTTGGTGGAAATACAAAAAAGTCAATAGGCAATTGATATATAATATAGTTATGGTTGATTAAACATGGCTACGATTATATTCTTCCCATAAAGAGGTGGGGGACTATGTCTCCTTCTTCTGAATCTTGGTGAGCTATGTAACTACCAGATGAACTGAATTAGATATGTCATGTTTTGCCAGTGTCTGGTCCCAGATATTTTAAGACACTAAATTTTTAAGGTGGTTTGTTACATAGAAATACATAGCCAGAAGAATGGTATATGTTATATTGTGTGAAATGCAGAATGTCATAGAAGCATACAAGAGGCATTCTGAAAGTCATTCTTAAGCTGAGACAAGAAAGATGACCAAGATTTATCCAGAATTGCTAGTGGAAGTGTGTTTCAGGCAGAAAGATCAGCACACTAAACTCAGAAGCATACAGAGAGAAATGAAATATCTCACTTTGATTGAAGAATAGAATATGACGAGGAAGGGGGAAAAGATAATTCTAGAGAGAGAACAGGGTATAACGTATCTTTTGTGTTTGTCTAATAAGAAGATATAAATTTATAATAAAGGCATCAAAAAGCAGTAAATCTTGTTTGGTGAAAAACCATATTGGGAAATAAAGATAAGTCAACTAAAGGAAATGATAACACAAATTATAATGGAACCTTTACTTAATTCAAATAAAAAATTATTATTGAGCATTTACAGTGAACAGGACATAGTTCTTTGTGCTAAAATAGAGATGAATGAGACTTCCTGATTTCAACTAAGGAAATCTATTACAGGAGATGTTCACATACACAAAGAAATTACTATGCAGTGCCCTAACAGAATTATGTATAAAGCAGTTAACAAGGAGTGATTAACTCTGTCACTGTAGAGTAGTAAGAGGTTTCCTCAACAGGGTGATGTATGAGCTGAATTTTGTAAAGTGAATAGGATATTTTAGGAGAATAAGGCAAAGAGTTAAGAGAGACAATGTCACCATTACTAGGATTTATTCCCCCAATGACCAATGCTCCTATAGGTCTTGCATAATTCCAAAGGGAACAAAGAAAGGGCTTTTGGTTCACAACATCTTAGATTTTTCATAAGCTACATAGCATCCACTATAGTCATTAGTCTATGGGGCCAGACAATGCTATAACTCAAGCCTGATCCAGAGAGGAAAATTTTCATAGAAAGCTTACATTATCTTTAATAAAACCCACCGAGTTCTCTCCCCTTCCTCTTACCCTAAGAATAACCCCTCAAAATGGACAAAAGGAAAGGTTCTCAATGAATAGCATTTTCAGTTACCATATTATTCCATGATTTTTTCATCACCATGTTCAAGATCATACTTTGAATATTAATATGCCTATGTTATATGCATCAGTGTTGTTAGGTTACTATAAAAAGTAACATGTTGGGGCTTCCCTGGTGGCGCAGTGGTTGAGAGTCCGCCTGCCGATGCAGGGGACTCGGGTTCGTGCCCCGGTCCGGGAGGATCCCGCGTGCCGCGGAGTGGCTGGGCCCGTGAGCCATGGCCGCTGAGCCTGCACGTCCGGAGCCTGTGCTCCGCAACGGGAGAGGCCACAGCAGTGAGAGGCCCGCGTAACAAAAAAAAAAAAAAAAAAAAAAGTAACATGTGACATTTGTCAAAAACTATAGAATATACAACAGCAAGAGTGAACCCTAATGTAAACTGTGGACTTTGGGTGATAATATCATGCTAATATAAGTTTATTGATTGTAACAAATGTACCACTCTGGTGTTGGGTATTGATAGTGGCAGAGGTTGTGCCTGCAGAGGTAGGGGACATACAGAAACTCTCCATATTTTCCATTCAATTTTGCTGTGAATTTAAAACTCTCTAAAAAATGAAATCTATCAAAAACAAACAAACAAACAAAAACATAGGACTTCCCTGGTGGCTCAGTGGTTAAGAATCCACCTGCCAATGCAGGGGACATGGATTCAATCCCTGGTCCAAGATCCCACTAGCCTCAGAGCAGCTAAGCCCATATACCACAACTACTGAGCCTGTGCTCTAGAGCCCATGTGTCATAACTACTGAGCCCATGTACCACAACTACTGAAGCCTGTGTGTCTAGAGCCTGTGCTCCACAACAAGAGAAACCACTGCAATGAGAAACCTGTGCACCCCAATGAAGAGTAGCCCCCTCTCGCTGCAACAAAAGAAAGGCTGTGCACAGCAATGAAGACCCAACACAGCCTAAAATAAATTAAATAATTAAATAAAAGACTGAATTGTTCCCACTTAAAAGAAAACAAAACCGAAAATGAGAAACTGGTAAGAAAAATAATATAGAAGAAAATAGCAGGATTGCTCAAAGCAATTAATTTAAGTAACCAAGAGAAAAAAAATTGTAGAAAAATAATTTGAATAATGAGCAATTCAATGCAGATAATGAAGCTATATCACCTGATCCACCTATCAGATCCAGGTAAGGAAAACACTACAGTGGGTTAGCTCCCAGAGATCTCAGACAGTATTTCCACACTGGGTTACATACAGATTGAAGAAGCAGCAAAGGAGACAAATCCAAAAATAGAGCTCTCCTGTCATAATCGGTCTTCAACTTTTAAAATCTCTACACTTAAAGCTCCACTCCTAGCTCTGCAGCCTTGTAGCATCCTTGGACTTAATCTTAATTATTTATCTTTGGAGTGAAAGATTTATAAAATTACTAAAAGAATAGCATTTGGGAGAATATTTGCTTCTAGAAGAATTGCAAGACTTTCATTCCCATCTACCCACAAAGCCCTATGTGAGCTCCTACTATGATGAATCTGTTTGAACCAAGCGAAGCTGGAGAATTTCTTTTGCCTTCTTCAATGTCTCTCCATTGGCCCTTAGCATTTCATAACTTCAGTGGCCAGAAAGAAAAAATACATCGCTGAAAATATGTTTCCTTCTCAACTTTAGAGCAACATAATAAAGATACCTCTCAAAGCTTCCTTTTCTCTTTGTTCTTTAGTTTTCCTGAGACAACGTGTCTAACCACATAAAAGCCTATCACAAGATCACTGTGCCACTAATCACATAAAAACTTCAATATGAAAACACAATCCATTGAGGCAAGCCTTGTGTAAGAACCACCCTATAAACACAATATATTTTGCTCTCTTTGTTCCTCACACATGATTCAGCCCAAGCCTTCTGATCAAATACTGACTTTAGCTTTGAATAATAGCTTTGAGCTAATGAAAGGTGAAAGAAATAAAGCCCGAAGCTCTCATTAGACCAATGCTTTGCAACTGAAAGAATAATCATACTGCTGGTTCCTCAAGAAGCATCCTTGTCATTTAAGCATATAGCTATATCATCACACATAAACTAAATGTATTTACTCTATTTAACTGGAAATTCAAAATGTTTCATTAAGCTATGAATTTGTCTAAATTTTACTTTGGCTCTTAGAAAAAAGCCAATATGTAAAACATACTGCCATATTATTTACAATTTTATTATACAGTTAACAAATTTTATTGAGTCTAGGTATAATTTTGCATAATCTTTTTTTGTGTGTTTTTTTATAACATCTTTATTGGAGTATAATTGCTTTACAATGGTGTGTTAGTTTCTGCTTTATAACAAAGTGAATCAGTTATACATATATATATGTTCCCATATCTCTTCCCTTTTGTGTATCCCTCCCTCCAACCCTTCCTTTCCCACCCCTCTAGGTGGTCACAAACCATGGAGTGGATCTCCCTGTGCTATGTGGCTTCTTCCCACTAGATATCTATTTTACATTTGGTAGTGTATATATGTCCATGTCACTCTCTCACTTTGTCACAGCTTACCCTTCCCCCTCCCCATAGCCTCCGGTCCATTCTCTAGTAGGTCTGTGTCTTTATTCCCATCTTACCCTTATGTTCTTCATGACCTTTGTTTTTGATTCCATATATATGTGTTAGCATACGGTATTTGTTTTTCTATTTTTAACTTACTTCACTCTGTATGACAGACTCTAGGTCCATCCACGTCATTACAAATAACTCAATTTCATTTCCTTTTAAGGTTGAGTAATATTCCATTGTATATATGTGCTACATCTTCTTTATCCATTCATCTGATTATGGACACTTAGGTTGCTTCCATCTCCTAGCTATTGTAAATAGAACTGCAATGAACATTTTGGTACATGACTCTTTTTGAATTATGGTTTTCTCAGGGTATATGTCTATCAATGAATTTGGTAAAGTAGCAGGATACAAAATTAATGCACAGAAATCTCTGGCATTCCTATACACTAATGATGAAAAATCTGAAAGTGAAATTAAGGAAACACTCCCATTTACCATTGCAACAAAAGAATAAAATATCTAGGAATAAACCTACCTAAGGAGACAAAAGACCTGTATGCAGAAATTTATAAGACACTGATGAAAGAAATTAAACATGATATAAATAGATGGAGAGATATACCATGTTCTTGGATTGTAAGAATCAACATTGTGAAAATGAGTCTACAAGCAATCTACAGATTCAATGCATAATCTTAATTTGCAGCATTGTTTCTTCACATTTTCTCCAGTAATTTTTCTGCATAAACCAAATAAATTCTAAAAATGACAAAATGTATTGCATAGGTAGGATAGACTCCTTTACTTTTTCATATGCATATGTCTCATATTTACTAAGATATAATTAACTTAGTAAACATGAGTGTCATAACATTTATTAATATTTTTGATGAGAGTGAAAATTTTAAATTATAGAGTATATATTCATATAGTGACAGATAAGAATTAGAAATTTCACATTAAAATTTCTGAGCATATATTCATTATTAAAGTTCAAGAATATTTCTCTCCAAATATTCATTTTGGAAAATGATGTGATCCTATAATATTTAATATCTCAAGCAAAGGAACATGTTGCTTCAGAAAAATCAGATTTGATTTGGGTTTCAACAGTCCTTAGAATGCATTGACTTGTATGTCAGCTATACTTCTAAATCAACCCATAGGCTTTATTCCTGTGTAGTTGACATCACTGTTGGCACACTCAACCTCTATGTTATTGTTCTTCCTGTACATAAAAATGAAAGGGGTTTGAATAAAGTGCTAAGGAGTAAATTGTTTTTAGGGGTAAGTGTGTAACATTTTTTAGCACTCTTTACGAGTTCAAAACAATAAATAATACAACTTAGTTTTTCATATTCTTTAATAAATGCATGGCTTTCAACATTTTTCAAAGAAATTTAATTCATAACTTAGAAGAAGGAAATTCTTTTCTTGAAATGTTTTCATATTTTATTATTTTTTATCTTAGAACATGGCATTAATCATTTTTTACAGAAGGTCAGTGCTCATCCAGTTTCCTGAGTTTATTGGTTCACATCACAGGTGTAAAGATGCAAGCGTTGGTTATTTTATCTTTCTAAAAATACAAACCACTATGGGTCAGAGTAATGGTATTTGGCTCATCTCTTAAGCACAAATATAACTTTGGGACCACTGATGAATTTAAGGGAAGAGGCTCCAATTCCTTCTGTGAAACCCTAACATTATTACTGTCCTCTTTCTATCACATTCCCTCTAAATGAAGTATTACCAAAAGTCACCAGAGTGCTATTATTAAATTAAAAAATACAGATATTACTTCTTATGATCCTCATCTTTAAAGATAAATTTATTTACAGAAAAAGATACTTATATTGATAAGTGCTTAAGATTGATTAATAAAACCATTCCAAATCATGTTTTATTAAATGCCAACTTATTTCACTGATAATGTACACATAATACACAGAAGGTTACAGTGTAATTGTTGAAAATTTGGTAGGCATACCACATTTGTACCAATAAATAAAACTTAATGTAATGATGATGTGTCTATCTTTATTAGACACTTAGTTTCTGCCATTTAATTAAATGGTTTACATTGCACACTGTGGTAGATTGTTTTGGTTGCTCACATTTATAAATTCCTCTTCTTTGTTGCTATGCTTTCCTGTAGGTGGAATATTCATCCTTATCCAACAGTTTAGGCTTGACCATGTGACGTACTCTGGCTAATCAAATGGAGCAGAAATGATAATATGTCATGTCTCAGCAGAATAATTAAATGTATTTGTGTTATTTTCCTCCAATTCTCTTCCACTTGCTCTTCACCATAAGAACATCCTGTCCTGGGTACTGACTACTCAGTAAGCCTTGTTTCTAAAGTAAGAAGATGAATGGAGCCCAGCTGAGCAATAGCCCTCATCTACACTGACCAAGAAATAAATATTTGTTATTTTAAGTCCCTGGTATTTGGATTTATTGTAGTTCCAACAAAACCTAAATAACACAGACACTTGTATGATTATATAAAATATGTATCACTAGATTTGGACTGTGCATTGAGGTAAATGTTGTACAAGGCTGATAAAACTGTAATAACTTGAAAGATAAAAAATATGCATAATAAAATTGCAGCCTTGGACTTAGAGATTTTTTTAAATGGTAGAATGAGTTTTTTCTCATTAACTGCATTTGATATGTTTCTACAAGAAAGAGATTAGAAAAAAAACAAAAAGAAGAATTGGCTTGTTTATAAGCAGGGTTAGAAGGACAAATGGAAAATTTAGAATTTATGAGATTTTCAGACTTAACATATGCATCTATTTTTTCTCCACAATTAGCAAAAATATTCAGTGACCTCGTTACAGAACAAAATCCAAACCATGGGCATGTTGGAAGATAAAGATGCAATCAAGGATGTGACCCAAATTCTTTATTAAAGTCTGTAAATGTGGCCCCAGAAAATACTTTAAGGCGGACAAAATGGCTAAGGGTAAAAAGAACAATGGTGTTGTCTCACGGAAGCTAAGTAAGTTTCAAAGACATGTACCTTAGTCCAGAAAGATAAACGTGCCCCAGAAACTATTGGTATGGCTATTGGCACATAGAGACAACTTAAATCAAGTAGATAAAAATCATGTAAGTACCTTAGTGCTGCCCGGTTGGATTTAAAAGAGATTGTGACTGAGCTTTAAAACAATCCTTGAACATCTAAATTTCTAAAAGCAAGAAACAGGCTGGAAAAGCCACTCAATGACTAAAGAGGGCATATTCTCCAAAGATCTCTTTAGAGGTAGACAAAGGCAATAGTAGAAAAGGAAGGACCTCCCAGAGGGAGGGATCATCCATAGAGAAAAGTGGGCTAAAAGTTACTGTCAGAGGTATAATCAAGGATCATTTTGCATCCCAGGGTAGAAAGTCATTGTAACCAGTGCTGTAGGATTTCAGAATTCTTAAGGACCAATTATTATTTCCCTTTCCAAATGAGAGTATTTGTTGTTTGATATGTAACTGTTCTACTACCACATAATGGGTGTATATGGCACATAAACTAAAAGGAACTGAATCTTATGGATATTATGTAGATCAAGATCCTATACTTTGAAGTTAAAACAGTGATTGGATAACACTTTTGAGGTGTTATGTGAAGAGGGTGAACATACTTTTTTGTGTGGATAGTAAATATTTGTAAACGAGTGTGTAGCCTATGGTAGAATCTATTATTTGTTAACAAATCCTTTCCTACTTTTGTCATGTTTCTGTGTAGGTGGACAACTCTTCCTTGCCCCATTAGACTTGTCTATGTAACTTGCTTTGGCCAATAAATGTGAGCAGTTAAGATGTATGCCAACTCCCAGCCGGAGTATATGTCATTGACTCCATTCCCCTTGCTTTTGCACTCACCATACCATAAGGGAAACATAACTCAGTCAGTGGCTACTCATTTAGTCTGGGGGAAGGATTGAGGAGATTTTTAATGAACATGAACTACTGCAATAACTGCCTGGAGCCCTAATGACTTTCCTTTAGTTGACAAAGTCAAGAATCAAACTTCGGTGAAACTGGAAAAGAGAAGAAACAGCAATGCATAGAGTCTAGAGTGGTTCAGAATGTTATTTCTTGTAAACCCTTCATTTTGAATAAAAGTAAATTGAGGAACAATGCACCATGTGTTGCTTGAAGGTTATAAAGTAGCAAGGGTATATGAAGTTACTCCTTAACATGTAGAGTTTTCAAAGATTAGAGGATTTGAATATGTTTACATGTCAAGTGGCTTTCTGAAGCTTTGGCTACTGAATTGGCTCTACATCAGCATGACACTGCCATATTGAATAAGAAAATCAAAAACAGATGACCAGCTTGCAAAATACACGTTTTTTGTAGTGAGACTTGGCAACTGGAAAAGATGAGTAGTGATTTTAAACATTGACCCTTTAATATCAGAGGTCACTGCATAATCATGAATGAGGAAAGTGATAAAATAATGTTGATGGCTTTTCTCACTTAGCATGCCTACCAAATATCAGATTTCTGGGTGGTGACATCATCTGTCTCTTTTAGGTAATCTTAACTGGGAATCACACCATTAATCTTGAAAGCATAGATAAAAGTTCAGTGAACATAAATGATAGCTAAAAATAGCTGACTTATTCACTGTGTCATAAATCTTCTATGACTTTGACTCATTGAATGTTTTGGGAAAGGTATGGTCACTGACAAAGAATAAGGAAACACAGCTAAGATGAATGACTAAAGCCATAGAGAAGAACAACTAGGCATTAATTAATTGTAGGGTTTACTTTTATATGCGGTCAAATGGCTAATCACTGACAGGGCCACAAAGGCTTTTTTGCAATATGACATCATATTCGTTTCTTCAGAAAAGTTCATCAGAGCCTCAGTAGATCATGAAAACTATTAACATAGGTGAATAATTTATGGAACAAATTATCATTTCAAATATAAATATATTTAAATTTATCTTGAGATGACATCCTAGAATATAGTTCACCTTCTTAGCCACTTAGTCCCTAACATGGCATTCTTCAGCATCCAAATCTCATTCCTTCCTGTGTGTCATTTATCAATACCATCATGCAATGACAATTCAATCCTTTCAAACTCTAATTTCTGTGATTTGCACATCCATGCCTTGATTTTCATTCACACACTTTGATAAATTGCTATAACATGCCTAGTCCAAAGGGGGTACATCTTTTGGTGTTTTGACTAAATGGGTAATGATAATGACAAAGATGATGATGAAAGGAGGAAAAGGAGAAGTATAATATATTCCTCAGATGCTTTAGAACAATCTAAATTTTTATTTTTAAAATAACTTCATGAATCATGAAAGTGAATCAAAATGATACTTTTGTAGAAAATTCTAGAAGAAAAGCAACTCTTCAAAATCTCTTAAAACAAATAGCTTGATATCACACATTGTTCTTTGTGGAATCTCTCTTAAAGGTTTTCTCTTAAAGTTCTTGAAATATTATATTTTATTTACTTCTGTCATTGTAGCCTACTCAAAGAAGACTGAAAGAGCTGTTATGCCTACATTAAAAAAGAAGAAATATCTTAAATCAATAACCTAACTTTACAACTTAAGGAACTAGAAAACGTAGAGCAGAAAAGAACCAAAGCTATCAGAAGGGAAAAAAATAATTTAAAAAATTAATAAAAATAAAATAATAAAAAAATAATAAAATAAAACAGAGAATAGAAAAAATAGAGAAAATCAATGAAACTAAAAGTCAGTTCTTTGAAAAAAATCAACAAATTTGACAAATTTTTAGTTAGACTGACAAAGACCATAAGATACAAATAACTAAAATCAAAATTAAAATGTACTACTGAATTTACAGAAATGGAAAAGATTATAGGAACAATTATATACCAACTATAGTTATTGAACGACCATATACAAACAAATTAGATAATATAGAAGAAATGGACAAACTACCTAAACTGTAAGAAGAAATAGAAAATCTCAACAGATCTATAACAAGCAAAGAAACTCCCCACAAATAAATGTTCTGGGTCAAATGTCCTCAGAAATAAATTCTCCCAAATTTTAAAGAAGAATTAACACAAATTTTTCTCAAACTCTTCCAAAAAATAGAAGGAAGCACTTTCTAACTCATTCTATGATTCCAGAGTCAGATAATAACATTATGAAAAAAGAAAATTACAGACCAATATCTCTTATGAATATAAGTGCAAAAATCTTCAGTAAAGTATTAGCAAATCAAATCCAATAGCATATTAAAAGGATTATTTAGTATGACCAAGTGGGATTTATACCAAGAATGCAGCAGTGGTTCAATATAAGAAAATCAATTCATGTAATACATCACAATAATAGAAAGAAGGGGGGAGAAAACAAATGAATGTCTTGCTTCACAAGAGGCATTTGATAAAATCAAACGTTTTTTATGATAAAAAAATTTAGAAAACTACAAATAGAGGGGAAAATCCTCAACATAATAAAGGGTATTTATTAAAAATAAACAAGCAAAATAAAACAAAACCAAAAAAACCCCAAAGCAAAAACCATTATACTCAATGGTAAAAGACTAAAAGATTTCCCCCTAAGATCAAAACCATGACAAGGATGCTCACTTTCAGCTTTGCTGCTATTCAGCAAGTTACTGAAAGCTTAAACCAGAGGTGAAAGAAAGAAAGAAGGAAAGAAAGGCAAGTTATTCACACTAGAAAGGTAAAACCATTTCTATTCACAGATGTTATGATCTTATACATAGAAAATCCCAGAGAATCCAGAAGAAAGCTATTAGAGCTAATAAACATATTCAGAAAAAATTACATAGTATAAAATCAACAAAAAATAAGTCATTTTTATACACCACCATACACAACCTGAAGAGAAAATTATGAAAGTAATTTCTTTTAAAATAGCATCTAAATTATTTAAATACTTATCAATAAATCTAACCAAATAAGTGAAAGGCATATGCTGAAAACTACAAATATTGCTGAAAGAAATTAAAGATTTAAGTAGATGGAAAGACATTTGTATTTATGATAGGAAGACTTTAACACTGTTAAGATGTCAATACTGTTGGATATGATCTTATTTACAAAGTAGAAATAGAGACACAAACATAGAGAACAAACATATGGGTATCAAGGGGGAACGGGGGGGTGGGGTGGGATGAATTGGGAGATTGGGATTGACATATATACACTACTGATACTATGTATAAAATAGATAACTAATGAGAATCTACTGTATAGCACAGGGGACTCTACTCACTGCTCTGTGGTGACCTAAATGAGAAGGAAATCCAAAAAAGAGGGGATATATGTATAGCATAGCTGATTCACTTTGCTGTAACAGAATACACTAACACAATATTGTAAAGCAACTATACTCCAATCTCTGTACTCGTGGGTTCTGCATCTGTGAATATGGAGAGCTGACTACTATTCAAAGTGAGCTACAGATGACAATTTCAACAGCTTTTTTTTCACAGAGATACAAAACAGATTCTAAAATTCATATGGAATTTCAAGGGGCCCCAAATTGCCGACAAATTTGAAAAAGAAGGGTAAAGCTGGAGGACTCAAATTTCCTGACTTTGCAACTTACTACAAAGCTGTGATACTTAAATCAGTATGATATGGCATAAGGACCAACATATAGATCAATGGGTAGAATAGAAAGCCCAGAAATAAACTCTCAAATATATGGTCAATTGTTTCTCTACAAGCTGGTTGAGACTATTCAGTGTAGGGAAGGACACTCTTTTCAGCAAATAGTGTGGGGAAAAATGGATATTCACATGCAAAAAAATGAAGCTGTACCCTTACTTTACACTATATATATAAATTAACTCAAAATTGATCAAAGACCTAAACTTAGATGCTAAAGCTATAAAAGTCTGAGAAGAAAACATTGGGGAAAATCTCCATGACATTGGATTTGACAAAGATTTCATGGACATAACACCAAAAGTACAGGCAAGGAAAGAAAAAACGTAGATAAATTGGACTTGAACAAAATTTTAAGAGGTTCTGTGCATCAAAGATCACTCTTAAGAAAGTGGAAAGGCAACCTACAGAATGGAAAAATATTTTAAAATCATATAACTGTTATGAGATTAATACATAAATTACATAAAGAATTTCTACAACTCAACAACAAAATTCAAAAATTAGTAAATAATTTGAATAAACATGTCTCCAAAGAAGATATACAAATTGCCAATAAACACATGAAAAGATGCTCAACATCATTAGTAATTAGGGAAATGCAAATCAAAACTACAGTGAGATTACACTTCACACCTCCTGGATCAATATTTTTAAAAGGGAAAGAACAAATATTCATGAGGATGCAGAGAAATTGGAATCTTTGTGCATTGACAGTAGAAATGTAAATGGTACAGCTACTGTGGAAAACAGTTTGATAGTTTCTCAAAAAGTTAAACATAGAATTATCATGTGACCCAGAAATTTCACTACTTAGGTATATATCCAAAAAGACTGAAATCAGGGAACAGATTCTGTACACCAATGTTCATAACAGTATTATTCACCATAGCAGAAATGTTGAAACAACTTGAATTCCTGTCAACAGATAACTGGATAAACAAAGTGATGTGTATATATACATTGGAATACTAATGAGCTATAAAACAGATGAAATTTTGATATATACTATAACATGGATGAACATTGAAAACATGTGAAATAAGCCAGACACAGATGATAAATATTGAATGATTCTATATATATGAGGTATCTAGAATAGGTAAATTCATAGAGACAGAAAACAGAATAGAGATTAGCAGGGACTAAATTGTGGGGGTTCCTGAGGAGGAATAGTAACTGTTTAATGGGTACAGAGTTTACTTTGTGGATGACTGAAAGGTTTGGGGTGTAGACAGTTGTGATGGGTACACAACATTGTCAACGTATTTAATGCCACCATTGTAAACTTACAAATGGTTAAAATTAAAAATATCATGTTATGTATAGTTTGTAACAGTAAAAAGGATTGATCACAGATGTATAAATATGTGTATAAGTATGAGAAAGCTCATATCTCATTGAATATTGCACTGTAGATATAGTCAATGTTTATTTCCACTTTATCTTTACCTTCAGGGAACTTACGGTCTAGTGGGGAAAACAGTCATATACAAGGAAAATTTGGGGTTGGGTTTCTTTACTGAACCCAATTAATTTCAGATTCACCTTTCCTACTGTCAAATTAGTCTCTGTATCTTTTCCTACTATGCCTTTCCTGCTTTAACTAGAAGATGCTCGGAAGTAGAAAATGAGATATGGAGTATTCATTTGTGTATCAGACCCTTATGCTCATCCTTACTTTGACTAATTTTCCCCACCAAATCTTCAGTTGGAGATTACAATTGATCTTGGATATATTGCCCTATAGGATCTTTGTCATGTCTGATCAAAATCTATGTTTATTGTCAGGCCACTCAAGATGGCTCTTCTCTTGCTCTCTGTACGTTCCTTGCTTGACCAGTGCCTGCTTCACCTATACCTTATGAACATAACTAATCTTCCTACATACTTGCTCCAGGCCTCAGCTATTGACAGTTTATCAAAGGGGTGGTGAGGGGCGTGCCCATCTGCAGGTTTCTCTGGTAATTAATGAGCCAGCCTGACTTCAATTTCACCTATAACTGGCAATCTCCTCATCCCCTCCGGAGCAAAGACTGCCACCATGTCCTGCCCACCATTCACTGCACATGGTGGGGTGTAGCTCCAAGACCTTGTTTCAGATGTGTAAGCTCCCTCTTCCATTAAACTATTGATGTCTCTGTTGCTGATTCTGGGCTCTTTCTTCAGTCTTAAAGCTTGGCAAGTAAACGGCTTGTAGTCCTGTGTGGTGCAGTCCAACACTATGACACTGAAAGAATTTAATGACATAGTGTATCAAAAGATAAATTTTCTTATGCTACCTGAAAAACAGTTTAAAAAAGGTCTTAGTCATACTTGAACTATTAATTTTTCTGTCAACTCTTCAGAGTCATCCTCATGTATTACTAACATTAGTGGGAAAGACTCAGAAAATAGTCTCATAGTAACACAATCTGTAATTCCATAGTAACACTTTCATTTTAGTCACATTAATTTTCTTAATACTTTAGGGACACTATTACAGACCTTAGAAATTCAACACAAGACTATATGTGTGCTAACATGAATGGCATAAAAATCATGCTAATAAATAGCTTATGAATACATAAGCTGTGCATATATACTGTGCCTTTATTATATGTGTATCTGTTTCCAAAATCTTTTCACTTAGAATGCCTTATTATCTTTTGGAGATCATCACAGACAATGTAAGAAGACATCATGTAGGCATTAGAAGCTTTAAAAATAAAAGAATTGAAATTTCATTACTTTAACAAAACATAACATTTTTCAATGTAAAATAAAGTATTTATTTTATAAGGCCTATGTTAAAAGTAAGAAAATACATGGAATATTTGGATAAGTAAATTAGAAGATATAAGAGCTACTGTTAAAAAGCATTCCATTTAAAATTTAATTTATTATACACTTAATTAAAAGTATATTTATGCTTTTATACATTAGTCATTTTTTTGCATTATGCCATATTTTGATGTTCATAATATAATCTTGAGGGAGTAGAAATATGCTAAATTGTCTATTGGATTGCTAAATGAAAATTAGATTTGTTTCAATGTAATGTTAATGATAATTATATACTTTTGAACTCTTGTATGAGCTCTTATTACATTTGTGTCTTAATTACTTACAGTCTTGTCTTAATAGCTGTGTTAAGTGCATGTATTTCTTGCCTGATTGTTAATGAGTCTACCAGCGTGGTTTTGTATACACAGTTCTGACTATACAATAGTTAATCAATAAACAGTTTTTGACTTGAATTTACCTCACTTTCTTGCCAAATATACAAGAAAAAATCAAGGCTATGTAAATTTGGAAAACACTAATCTGGAATTGACTTTTAGATAATGAGGAAATATTTTACTTCTCAAAGGTTTTTAAAGGAGTGGATGCTTTAATTTTGTTTAATCTAGATATTTGAAAAGAATTTTTTTTGTTTTATATGAATTTACATTATTGAATTTCCCCATTAGAAGTAAGCCACATCAAGACCAAGATTTCTTTCTATCATTTTCACTGCTATATACTAAGCATACAGAAAATATTAAACCTAGTAGGTGTTCAATATTTGTTTAATGAAAGACAAATATATATATATTATACTTAAGAGTAAAATGTCAAACTTCTTTTTTAAAAATAAATCAGAAATGTACTTCATGATAATAATCACATAAATCTTCTGAAGAACACAGACTATAAAAAAATCAGATACCCATACCCATACAGCTATACACATGTACATGCACACACACACAAACACACATGTACCATCTTGAAAGAAAAAATTTTGAGACAGTAAATATATAATTAATGGAAGCTTTAATCAAAATCCAATGCAACTTTTTTTGGATTTTAAATTGTTATAAAAATCAGGTAGAATTTTCTGGTTCAAGAAGATTGTTTAAAATCATTTATCTCTTTTTATCCCAAATCTCATTAAAATAAGACAATAAGTATTAAAAAATCAGCATAAAAATTTAAAACATTGGAAAAGTAAGTCAAAGTAAATAGAATACCATAGAATTTCTGTTCAATATGAATCACATGAATTGACAGTGAAATTCACCAGAACTGAAAAACTAATCTTATATAGGCAATAGAATAGATATCTAAAACAATTAAAAATTTCCAGTAGAACTTTGGAATTCCAAGATCAAGCCATCAAAATATTTTAAAAGATTAGGCTATGGTAGATTGGCATTGAGCCAACTATTGCTTGACAATGTGAGAGGATGACTCAGGTATTGATCAGCAAGTAAATAGGAATATAGTGTGATAGTAGTTAAGAACACTGACTCTGTAGCCAAAAAAAAAATGGGATTGAGTACCAAATCTTCCACTTGTTAACTATACAAACTTGAGCAAGTTTTATAAACTTTATAAATTTCAATTTCCTTTTTGTACATCAGGGATAATAGAGCTCTTATAGAGAGTTATTGTGAGGATTAAAGTGATACTCTATGTAAAATGCATAGAATGCTACTGCAGATATAGCAAGTACAGTGTTAGTGTTCTCATGTTATTTTAATGTGATCTTAAATTAAACCACAAATATGGTTTTCTGAAGTGACAATTCTGACATAGTATACACCCTGATTGGTCAGTTGGGAGAGAGACACATGATATAATATCAATAAATATAGGACTGCCAAGAGAGAAAGAAATCCCCATCACCCAGAATAACTATCTGCACACCTTTTCCCAGTTGTGCAATGCTTTTTCCCACTGTTGAAAACATACCTCTGTCCTGAATATCTGAACTTCATTGAATGGTGAGTAGGAATTCCCACTCATTCTGATTTTCATTTATGCATTCCCACCACAAATACTGTTCTGCCTATAAAATAATTTACATATATATCAGATAATTAAGAATGATCATTTTAGTATAGCCTTCATAAAGAAAGACACCAAACACAATAAACAGAAAATAAACCACTCAAAACAAAAACAGAAATGGAGAAAACAAAACTATTTTTAATATACTACCATAAAAAAGAAACACCATCAAATCCTAAATTAACAACAACAACCAAAAAAAAATTAAAGGAGTAAATAGCAGATTCGACCCAGCTAAATATAAAATTAGTGAGTTGAAAGAAAGGAGTTATTTTTTCTGATCACCAAAGAAAAATTAAATAGAAAAGAGAAAATTTATACAATATAATGGATAGCCTCAAGAATTTCAAGTATTCTTTAATAGAATAACAAAAGAATAGTTCATCAATGTAGTAAAAGAAAAAAAAAATTCTAGAATGAAATCTCAAGTCTTTATTTGAAAAATATCATTGAGTGACATTCTGGATTAGTGAAAAAAAAAAATATATATATATATATATTATTGTAGACCCATACTACTGTAACTGCAAACCTAAGGATTAAAACAAAACAAAACAAAATTTTAATTATTTCAGAAGGAATGAGAGTGTTCATTTTCTAAAGTCAAAGTTTAGAAAACTACAACTAAGGTCCACAGCCAACTTGTTTTTGTAAATAAAGTTCCCTTGGGACCCAGACACACTCATTCATTTACATACTGTCTATTGCTCCTTTCAAACTACAAAGGCAGAGTTGAGTAGCTGCAACAGAGATCATCCCACCCACAAAACCTAACATGTTTACTATTTGACTCTTTGTAGGAAAAGTTTATCTACCTTGCTCTAAGGAAAGAGCAATTATCAGCTGTGAGAGTAGATACTACAAGACAAGGAGGGCAGGCCTCAGAGTTCTACAGGAAGTTTTGAAACTAATGTAAGATAATTGCAATGTAACTTTGAAATACATGAGGAAAAACTGACAAATCCATAACCAATTTATAGAATATTCATACAGATCTTCCAGGTATTAAAAGAAATCACAGGGAAAATAGGTAAGGATATAAAGATGTAAACATTAATATTTTTTAACAACAACAAAAAAACCCCTCTAAACCAATTAATAAAACCAAACCTCTCTCTTAGAAAAGAGTATTTAGGTAGACAATCCTCTTAAAAGATCTAAGAATGAGGAAGAAATATCAAGTACTAAGTACCTAATTTTCAAACTCTGATCCAAGGTTTTATGTAGTAGTGTAGGAGACATTGTCGTATTTTGGCTGCATTCCGTCCAATACCCTTTGTAATGGTGCCTAAATTTCCCTTCTGGGAATGCTTTTTCTTTAATTCAATGAAAATTTGTTAGTGGTAGTGCAGGATTTCTTCTAAAGAAGCAGGAATTATCTGATCTTGTCCTCAGTTTCCCTATCACATTTAAGAGGATGAATTAATATTTTTATCTTATAGACTATTTGGGTGAGATATAACACAGAAGTTAGCTGACTCTTGTACAATCATTGTTCCTAAATCCTTCCTGCTCTTCAAATAGAAGATGCATCCAAAAAACTCTTAGTAAATGATTGAGATAAGTCACTCTGAATTCTCTGGTCAGACTTCAGAGTCTCTTAGATTCAGTTTGACATGGGTCCTTGGTACACTGGGATTAGTCTGATAAACATTTCCAAAGTATTTACATTGTGAGAATGCAGTATTTCTGTTGTAGGAAGGGGGATCCCTTCTAGGACCCAAGAGTGGGGTCTTGTCTAACACTTGGAAATGAATTGTCTGAGGAAACACACATGTTGACAAAGTGAGAGATTTTATTGGAAAGGGGTGCCCATGTAGAGAGCAGCAGGGTAAGGGAAACCAGAAGAACTGCTCTGTCAAGTGGTTCACAATCTTTAGTTTTATGGTAATGGGGTTAGTTTCTGGGTTGTCTCTGGCCAATCATTCTGACTCAGGGTCCTTCCTGGTAGTGTGTGCATTGCTCAGCCAAGATGGATTCCAGCAAGAAGGATTCTGAGAGGTTGGTAGGACATACAGACTGGCATCTCCTCTCTCCTTTTGACCTTTCCTTAATTTCTCTTATTGGTGGTAGCTTGTCAGTTCTGCATTCCTTACCAGGTCCTCCGGTTGTAAGATAACTCACTCAAATGGTTACTACCATGCCTGGCCAGGGTGGGAGGTTTTGTTCAGTGGTTCCCCTAACAAATCTCTCCCTGAAAGACTTCAAATTCAAGATACTTCTTGGGAACTGGGGCAGAGGTCTCTTTCTTCTGTAACTACTTCCTGCTGAGAATGGGTGTTGTCCTGCCTAGTAGAGTAGCAGTCCCTCTCACCTGATCTAAATTGAGGTATTCTGTGTCTGAAACCAGCTTCCACCCTCATAGTAACACAAATTTAGCCTGAAATTGTGGGACGCTGTTGGAGATAGGCATTGATAGCAGTTGAAACAGACAGGGGCCAAACATGATGGTTATCACTGGGCACAGAGAAGGAAGGCAAAATTTGGAGTGAGGGCTGCAGGATGTGTGACTTTCTTCTGATTGGTTGGTACTGAGGTAAAAAGACAGTGCTCCAGGAATCTTGTGCTCAGCCTGATGTTACCATCCTCCACCTGGATGGGGTCCCAGGCCTGCAGAACAACTCAAAGTTATTGTTATGCATACCCCTTGAGGAGGAACCAGGACACTGACCCAAGGCTGTACCACCACTTGACTGCTCCTCTCCTGTTTCTGCATCCCCTCCTTTCCCTGATTAACAGCAATTTGAATCTGCACTTTGGAACTCAGGGAAGGTCAAGGAACCTGAATGAAGCCTATATCCTACAAACGAGAAACAGGGAACACAGAAAGGATTTGTACTTAGGAGCCCCACAGAGTCCAGCTCAGTTACAATCCCCCCATTTCTTTGATACTCTTCAGTCTTTCAGGGAATGGAGCAATGACAACTCTGACCACTTCCTCCTGAAATGGGGCATAGTCCTGTCTCAATTTGGGTAATAGACACTGAATTGGAAATATTTATGAGTTCCAAGTAATGCATCTGAATCTTGTATGATTAAGATCTCAATCGCTTGGTCCCCCACCTTTGTGAAACAGACCCAATTAGAAGTAATAGGAAGAGTGACAAATGGAACTTTAATAGACAAAAAAAAAAAAAAAAAAAAAAAAAAAATCTCATTCCCTGAGAAATTCAGAATAAGCCTGTAACCCAGTCTGGACCTCATACCTTTGGAAGACTTGTAGCCAGTTGTCTAATTTTAACTAGGTAGCTTTTAACTTCTGATGTAGCATTAACATTTACATAACAGGAGCTATTGGCCACTATACATATGTATCCTCTTTTTGTTAATATCTGATCTAAAGCAATTTCAATGTTTAAGAGATTAATAATTACAAGGTGATACCTTGAAACAATAAGGTTGCTGCTACCAGCTGCCAGCAGATGTTGTTTTGAGAATGACTGGTGGCATCTCAAAACTGACACAGCTCAGAAAACTCAAGCTCTCAGCAACACAAGATCTTGTCTCAAATCACGTCCATAATGCCACCTAGTATTACATTGGATGTCTGAACCACAGCTACTCCATTTTGACTTTCAATTGCATTTCTCTCCTTAGCGACCAAAGTAGATGTCATGGTTAATGATCTTAGTTCTTTTCTAGATATGAGAAGATGCAACAATTTGAGTTCATAAAATATTCTCCTGAAAGTATCTAACTATCTGAAGGCCTGTTCTGCCAGTTTTTCAGAACACAGAGTGCCTCATTCCTGATCTCCACTCTGAACTCCTTTCAGGGAGTGTTGAAGGTCAGTGGTTCCAGTGGCCAGTGACCAAATATTTGCAGAGGTATATGGCAAGTGCCAATTTCACTTGGCAGGGCCCGTTCAGGGTTATAAACTCAACCATATTTTGGGGGGCTTTTCATGACCAATTCATTCCATGGTGCTAGGAATGCTCATTCTCAGGTCTGGTGAAGATTTCACTGATAGGCCACTCAATGTGCTATTACTGGACTAGACCTTATTAACGGTGGCAAAAAGTCTCTGGACCACCTCTTTTACTAGTCTATCATGGTTCAGGAAAATATTCCCTCTTGCTGCTTCTTCCCATATCTAGAGTTACACTATTAAATCACTGATCTCATATGAAACTATATATCATCATTTAATCAGAGCATCAGTCACACATTTGGTAGTGCAAGAAACAGCAATTTTGTAAAATAGGCAATATAAAAAATAATACAGTTAGCAGTATTAGTAAGGTTATAAGTAAGAATTTAAGTCAAGAACTTTCATTAGGCACAGCCCAGTATATCCCAGGTCATCTGGGATATTAGTCTATTCTGTACCAATCCTATTCTTTAAGGGAAATTATATATTGGCATTGTCCATAAAGCACCTAGCCCAATTTCCTAGTGTTACTAGATTGGTTATCCCTACTACAGTGTAGTTGTCCTCAACATAAGGGAGTCTTTAAATTTAAATGACCATAATCTGGTGTTAACCTCTGGGTTGCAGATCATGGGGCATCTGATCTTCATCCAAAGACAGATTACTGAGTTATGCTTCAGAAACAAACTTAGATGGTCCTTTTAATAATTCAATTAAACTTTGCAGCAATATAACAGAACAGCAAGGAATTATCTTAGAAGTGAGTCTCAGTGAATATAGACCTCAATAAACAGAATTAGAATTTGATATCCACTGAAACATCTCTTTTTTCTCTAAAATTATCCTCATTTTTATCAAATATAGCCAAATCAAGATTAATTTGTCCACAAATTAAGTCTGATTAATTGATGAAAAACCTCCCAAGACCAAGAAAGCCATGTCAAGGGCTTGTCACAGATTTTGCCTTATAGATTTAGGTGAATTCCTCCCTTTTTGAGATCCCCCAAATACCTTGAGATTCCTGCACCTGTCAGAGGTGGACTTCCTAATTTATCAGATAAAGCGGCTGGGAACCTAAGAGTTTCCAGTCTCTGGAGGGAGAAGATAAAAAAGATAAAGATTTAAATTCTGCTTACAAAGATATAATTTACCAAATTACTGTACATCATAATTAGTTTGAGGGGATAATTTTCCTTATATCTGGAAAACACAGATTTAGGGTGGTAATTTTTCAGGTAGAAACCGGAACATTATAACCATATTCACCAGTTTGCTCAGTTCTATGTAACTAATCCCTTTTGTTAACAGTTTATGAAGTCATCAGTTTTCCCACTGGAATTCTTCAATTTCTTACCAAGTTCAACGTTATGTTCTAAAAGTCAGAAGCCTGTACTCATCAAAAAATTTCTTTCTATAAATCACGAAGAGGTAGCATTTTTTGCAAAGGCATAATAAAACTTGATTATAATGCAATTGAAAAAGAAACTTGTTTACTGCTGTGACAGACAGCACTTTCAGATAATAGCTAGAATTATGACTGATAACATTTTACCAGGACATATCAGAGTTTTGGGAACTCCATATAATTTCTAGAATATCTATATTAATAATGTTTACCATACAATATATCTTAAGAAGATTTATTACTCATTAGACAATACTTCCCATGTAATACTTCCCAAATGAACATAATTAGTTTGATATCTCCCTTTGGGATGATTCAGGGGAACTTTGAAGCATCCCAAAGTAAGCTAGAGGTCAAAAGGACTTAATTAGAATCTGATTTAGGAAGTTTTGTCCAAAAAAATACCAAAAAAGATTTAAAACACTTGGTCAGATATATAGGTCACTGTGAAACAAGAGGTATTCACTTAGCAAAAGTGACAATAAAATATTTCAAAGGCAAATACAGAACAGATTGCTTAAAAGGTAAAGAAACTTATAATCTGTTATCAGAGGAAGCTTAACATTTTAAGAAAATGTAACTTCTTAACAGAGATAAAAGTCAAATTCAAGTTTTTCACCAGCTTACTTTTAAAGTGTATTTACTCAATTAACTTCAATCAAAACCTAGCCAACACTGACCATCCACAAACTCTCCATCACTTTCTGTATCCATATTAGCCTGTCCCCCATTCTCTTCTAAATCCAGAAACAACCAGCTCTATGACTGACTCACTTTCTTTTCCTTTATTAAAATGCAATTCCATTACTCATACCTTCTTACTACTTTCCTACTGTATACTGAAATGCTTCCTTTATTATTTTTATTATCCCTAATTAGATGTTTAAATTAGAGTCCTCAACTCTTAAAAACCTTAATTTCTAGTGAAAACTGTGAAGTAAGCAATTATAAACTCTCTTTTACATTAGCATTCTGTAGATTGGTGAACATAAATGCCAGTGATAATTTCTAAAAATATTTGCTTTCTTATAGAGAACATTTCAGGGTGGCACCAAACATATTCATTAATAGTCCTAAATATCTTTAGTTTTTCTGTTTAGTAATTGATGTCTCAGTATCTTATTTTATTTGGGAATGACCTAGGTATTCAATATTCTTCCATCACTTAATTTAGAACAACTCCAAATTTCAAGTAAATTTCCAAGTATCTGGAGGGATTATTCTTAAGTAGACATTCCTAAAATATGATTATTTCTAAAAAGTTTATCCAAAAGCTCTTATCTCACTTTCACTTACAAAAATTTCATCATACCAGGTTATTTGTCTTGCTGACAAATTTGCAACAGATATAATAATGTCTTATTTGACTTTATTAAACTGAGGTACAATAAAGGTATTATACTTAATGTTGATGATTCTAAAGACATGCCTATATTAATTAAACAAACTTAAACTAAGTTTAATACCAGATATTAATTTAATAGTGAATATTTCCCAGTTCACATGAACCTGAAATTAATTTTGGCCAGTTACCTTTTATATTTTTGAGAATTTACATAAGCCCTTAACTTCCTTTAAGCCAATTAAGTAGGGCTCATTGATGAATTAATTTTGATAATACCATCCTAAGGACATATATACAATGCACACAGACATATAGGCAAACACAACCAGAGATCTCATAGCTTCATTTTCTAAACTAAGTCATGAATTAGGTATACAATATAAAACTCACTAGCTTATAAATAACAGTTGGAATAGGTTAAATTTTAAAAGGCTTCCTATACCTTTTTTTCCCCCTCAGTTTCAGGAATTAGGTATGATCTAGATAAAATAAGTGATCCTGAGAGCCCTGGTATCAAGGCACTGGGAGAGAAAAGAAAGTTCTCCTAGAAGGAATTTTTCTCTCAAGTTCAGAATTCTGAAAAGATGTTTTATCAAGCTTGCTTTTACTAACTGTATATACAAAAAGAATCAACTTTAGAATTTTCCAGAGTTTTACCTAAACCAACTTTCTCTGGAGTCTACAGAATATTGTGGCCACACAATGTTATAATAAAATAATCATCTTTTTCTTAGGCATAGGTTCCCAGCTAAAATCTTTCCAGTCAGACAGAATTTGTCCCAGAGGACTCCTCAGTGGAACAGAACCAGAATTTCCCATTTCACAAGGCAGAATGGTCATCACAAATCACAACACAGAACACAAACTATAAAACACACACAGGTCCAGCCATCCTAATCAGACATTCCCTTAAATACAAGATGGCAGACTCTCAGAAAACCTCCTACAAAGACACAATACTTCAGATCCAAGTACTGACTAACAGAGTAAATGGAATATCTCAGGTCTTCAAAGATTTCAAAGAGAGGAAAGGAGGTCAGGTTGAAAGAAGAGTTGAAGGGGAAGGGACAAAATGGTGGCCTTACAGATGTCTCCTGTCACCTGCAGATGTCCAGGTGTTACATGACTTCTCCCTGGGCTTACAGAAAAGTAGGATGGGAACTCAGCCCTACTATAAACCAGAAACCACACACAATATTGAAGTAGGAAATGTTTCAAACAATGTAAATGAAAAGAAGAGATAGGTGACTTGAATTGTGAAGCAAAATGGGTAAAATCAAGAAATTGAAAAAATTAGGTAAAAGGCCATAAACTTTTGTTTCAAGAAGAATATAAAAGTGAGCACTACTGAAAAGCATGGAATTGCATAGAGCTTACAGATAGATGTGTGATGTGATCTACATTTTTTATTATAATTAGACTAATAAGCTTATATTTATTGTATTTGGATTGACATGGTGCTACATTTTAAAATATGCTTTATCTATTCTTTATAGCAACCCTACATGAAATATATTTTAACTTCTATTTTACTCATAAAGTCAAATGACTATTAAAAGATGGAGTTTTGAATTTGAATTCTGATGGTCTGAATACAGAGTCCCCACATTCACCCACCATTTACATTCTTTCAATGATCTAGTAGACACTTTATATGAATCATGACTAATCTTTCAATGGAGGTAAATCCGAGTTCACATCTGATGTTCTCCAACTGGTTATAGTGTACAGCAAAATGCTATAACCTCTCTACCCTCAGGCAAACTTGAAGGGACCTAGATTTGCTAGAACTCCTGGACCTGCCTTCTGTCAATGAGTAATTCATGGAAAGCAGACACAGTGCAGGCAGAGGGACACTCCATAATCTTCACAGGCAGTGAGCAGGATAAGTACTTTCTGGCCATCCTTAAGCCAAGAAGATGCCCTATTATGTGGACATCTACTCAACAATAGAATGGAACAGAAATGATCTCCAGTGTTTGAGCAGAGGAAATAAAAGTCTAAACTTCCATTTCCTGTCTCTTGGAAAGCTACCTCTTGGAATCCAGTAACCATGCTATAGGAAACCTATAAAGAAGTCCACTTGGAACTAAACCAATGCCCTTGGCTGACAGGACAAGGATGAGCTCCCAGCTAGAAACCAGAAGCAAATTGTCAGCCACATAAATGATCCTTCTTGAAAAGGGATCCTCTAGCTCGCATGAAGCTATCCCAGTTGATAGTATTTGGAGACAAAATGAGCCATTCCTGCTGAGTCCTTCCTAAATTTCAGATTTGTGAGAATACTAAACAAATATTGTTGCTTTAAGTCATAAGATTTAAAGGTGACTTTTTATGTAGTGAAGATAACTAGAACTAATAGTGCCATCTAAACTTGCTCCAGAATAACTAATTGCTTAGAAAATGCACAAAGTTCTGCAAATAAAAGCTTCATCTTACTTTGGAATTATTTACATGAAAAGTTCAGTTATAGTCAAAATATATCTCATTTTAACAATAAATTTAGTAATCAATAAAAGGAAATAAGACAACTCTTTAAATTTAATTCAATTGTACATTTTTAAATGGTTCTAAAGGGGTTTACACTTTTCACCTATTTGTGCAAAATTTCACATTGATGACAACTTACTATATTTTGAAGAGATTATCATGAAAATTTAATTAAGCTTAAGAATTGGGAAAAAAAACCCTCATGTTAATAGATCACATTCAAGTTGTTTATGAAACTATTTGGAAGTGTTATACAAGCTAATATTAGTATTGGGCCTAATACATTTCTATTATTCTAATGAATATATAGTATAAAGATAATTTTTTCCCAAGCCCCTTATAAACACCTATAAATTGCCTCCAGTTTAATCCCATATACCATACATGGAAAAATTATCAAAGCACTAATATAAAAAATATTGTCCTCATTTTAAGGCTTAGGAAATAAACGTAGAAAATCAAAGTACTCTGCTTCAGATCACATAAATGGTAAACTATAGAAAGAATTTGAAGTCAAGCCTGTTTAACTTCCAAGCCAGTGCCCTTTTTAGTACTTTTTCCCTCTTGAATAATTTAGCTTTGAGAAATTCTTTAGAGCTTTATGTTATAATAGTATTTAATAATATCTACAATTAGATTTGAGCAACTCATGCATTGAAATTAAAAATGGTAATAACAGGAGCATCTTATCTTGTTAAGCCTGGATTTAGTCAAGACTTTGTAGATTTAGCAACATCCTGCTCTAGATTGATTTGATACTAATTATGCAGGAGAGGACTTGCCTCTAGTTCAGTTTTGATCAAAGCCAGTTGCAAACATATTCAACTCAGGGGTGTAAGGTAGATCCAGAAGGTAATGCCTCCGAGTTTATACTGTTAAAACCTGTATTGAAAGAGTTTTGTGTGATTTTTGTTAACCTTAACAAATAGTAATTATTCTAAGTATACCAGATTAAACATAACAAACAAACAGAAATGTGGTTCCTGTTTCTAATAATTCTCTATTAACAAAGTGATTATTAAATATGATCATACATAGCAACAAAAAATCAGATCTTCTCTTTTCTTTGTCTTAAAAGTTTCAACAAATTATGAGAGTCAGTGTTACTGTTGGTAGCTACATTAAGAAAGAGAAATTAAATTCTCAAATATCTAATAATTTTTATACAGTTTTGGAAATGCCATGTCTTTCTTAATTTATGTTCTTCTTATGCCAATTTGAAGTTGTTGACAGTGGTAGTGTTTGTGGTGATAGTATAGTTCTCTGTGTGTGTGTATTTGGTTTTTTAATTTAATTTATTTGACCTTTCTCTTATCTATATTCTTAACAAATCCAAAAAACAATAATGAATAATCAACAAATACAGTTTTCTATTTAATAATACAGTATGTAAATTATTGTTGAAGAATGATTTGTGGATCAACAGGGTGATGGGTAGGGAGTGTACTACAGATTGAAGCTTCAGCTTTCAAGGGTTCAGCAGAATCTAGCGGTCAAACTTACTACATCTACTGGAATTTCTCTTGAGAAGAGCCAAGATCAGAGAATCTTTCACTGGGAAGTAAAAATTTGAATGGGAGAGACCTCCTCTCACTCTGGTACAACCATAACCTCCTTACATAGCAGGAAATCACTCAACCTACTTTATCAAAATCCCCTCCTACTGTCTCTCTCTGCTGAGATCAACTCTAGATTGACTTCAAATATGATTATTAGGTAGAACAATATCTTCATTATTTATTGGAAGAGGTAACAATTTTTATTGATTTAAAAATTGTATGTATTGAACTGTAGTCAAATTTTATGAAGATATGCATTGAGTTGTCATTAAACTGACCACATTTGGAGAAAGAACATTGGCAACTTCACTAAAGTTCTTAGGCTTATGGCAAGGAATTTTATGACATTTTTGAAACAAAACTCTTTTAAGGATTGGAAACATTCTCTAGGTTTAGACCACCTCAAATAGTCTTAACAAGACTAGCAGAAATGGAAGGAATTTCATGATTACAATTGACGTAGGAGTCAAGTATGTAGAAAGACAAGAGGTGTTGATGAAGGAAAAGTAAAAGCTGGACAGGGTATAATTGGTAGGTAGATACCAAAAAATATGTCAGCCCAGAGAGATATGACGGCTTTTAGGGGAAAAGGATAATTTTACGATCTCAATAATGTAAACCACAAATCTTTTGCCCAGACAATAACTGGCTTGAAGTTGGGTACTGACAAAGAAGGCAGTCAAATATCATTGATAACACCAGGTAAAACAAGAGACATCTAAGATCAGAAAGTGATACAACTAGTAGACAATTCAAAATATTTCTAAAGATGGTCACAGAATTGTTTGGTCATTCATAATGGAAGCCAGAAACAAATGGAGCTGAAATGTGTTATAAAAACTATCAGACAGACTTTCCAGAAAAATATCATAATGAGCACCAAGATATCCATCTAAGCCATTACCAACATGGCAACTGAGGCAACAATTATTGTATTTACAGAAAGAAGCATTATTTTAAAAAATACTTATACAAACAGTTAAAAAGTAAAATGAACATTCATGAATGTGTTACTTGGTTTAAAAATAAAACATTGCCTTACATTGAATGGTCTTGGATTTTACTTTCTTTCTCAGAGTAACTTTTATCTTATATTTTCGTCTCTTTTGCACTACATGCAAATTGAGTAATATAATGTGTATTTTCATTAACTTATTTGTTAAATACTATTTTAGAATGTATCCTTGATGATTTTGTGCAACTGTATTTCATTTATTTTCACTACTCTATATTTGATTCAATTCATATACTACAATTTATCTACCTATTTTACTGGTAACACATTTTCCTAGATTAAAAAAAAATGATAATACAAGCTTTGTTACTTTGAGTTTTTTTGTACGTGTCTCCTGGTACACAAATATAAGCTTTCTTCAGAGTATGTACCTTAGAATGGAATTTTTGGATCATAGAGTCTATGCATGGGAGGCTTTACTACAGATTGCCAAAATATTTTCAGAAATTACTCACTAAGTCATAGTCTAACAAGCAGTATAAGATAGTCATAATGCATGTACATATAACACTTGATATTGTCACACATTTTAATTTTTGCCTTTCAGGAAAATATAACTTTTTCTTATCATGTATTCTCTTTATTGATCTGCTTAATAATGATAGCATTTTTGCTGTTATTTGTTTTCTCTTAATTAATTGTTTTTTTTTCCCTCTTTTTTTATGATATTGATAACACTATTCTTACTGATTGTAGGACTCACTTGTTTAGGTAACTCAGTATTGATCCATTATCAGTTATTTGGGTTTTGTTCATTTTGTGGTTTGTCTTTTTGCTCTCAGTTTTGTGTCTTCAGATAAACAAGTGTTTACTTTGTCTTCCTGAAGAAATACTGCCTACCACAAAATCAGAGATAATCTCCTTTATTGGAGATTATTCGTTTCTAAAGGATTTGTAGCATTGTGGGTTTTTGTTTTTGCTTTTGTTTTTTTGTGGTATGCGGGCCTCTCACTGTTGTGGCCTCTCCCATTGTGAAGCACAGTCTCCGGACACGTAGGCTCAGCGACCATGGCTCATAGGCCAAGTCGCTCTGCGGCATGTGGGATCTTCCCAGACCAGGGCACGAACCCGTGTCCCCTGCACCGGCAGACGGACTCCCAACCATTGCGCCACCAGGGGAGCCCTGTAGCATTGTGTTTAATGCTTAAGTGTTCATTCTACCTGAAATTTTTTTCTTTTTTTTTTTGTATTGTGTGAAGTAGGCATCAATTTTTGTTTTCTATAGGAATAATCAAGTGTATCAGCACTACTGGTTGAATAATCAGTACTTTCTCAAAAAGCTCTAATGCCCACTCAGTATGAGTCAAGTTTTCATATATACATGGGTATGTTTCTTAGCTACTTATTTGGCTCCATTGATCTACTTGTTTATTCAAGCACCAATGCTAAACTTACTGTGGTATTGTAGTAAGTATTAATATCTAATATTGAAATTCTTCCCACTAATTATTTTTCATTAGGAGTATATTGCTTATTGTTGGGCTAATTATGTCTATATCAATTTGAGTCATTTGTCCAGTTCTATGGAAAATCTTGCTAAGATTTTATATATATATATAGAATTGAAATAAGAGCTAAATTTAACAGAATTACTTCCCAGCAATAAATTAGTGTCAATGGACAAGAATATATTTGGGCAAAAAATATATGAGTAAATAGTCAGAAATACTGCTTTGGTTATTCATCGTGAAGGCCAAGCAACAAAAATAAACAGATTTGAAATTTTGTGCCTGAGGCAAGTGTCTCACTTGTCACACCACAGTCTTGGGCCTGTGAATGAGTCAATTAAATGAATCTTCTATATTTTTAAAATTATTTTTTACTGGAGTATAGTTGCAATACAATGTTGTGTTAGTTTCTACTGTACAGCAAAATGAATCAGCCATACATATACATATATCCCCTCTCTTTTGCACTTCCTTCCCATTCAGGTCATCACAGTGCATTAAGTAGAGTTCCCTGTGCTATACCGTATGTTCTCATTAGTTATCTATTTTATACATAATATCAGCAGTGTATATGTGTCAATCTCAATCTCCCAATTCAGATTACTCATCCTTTGTTCTAATCTCGTTAGATGGATTTACAATTGATGCCAAAACGATGGAATTATCTAAGGTTCTTATCTTCTCCTTAGCTCCTCTCTATCATTCCATGAACTAATATGTAAATTTAATTAATACAGCCAACTAAATATCTCTTCAATCTATCACCTTCTTCAGACCTACTTATTCTTCCTGACTTAATTTATGTCCTTGTTTCCTCTGGGTTCACCCTATGAAATAGCATGTTTATACAAATCCCTCCCTCAGGTTTCTTTGCCCTGTAATCACTACCTTCCAACTTTACTACCGGAGTTATCTCTTTGACCCACATAGAATATCTAATAATGTAAACCCCTGCTTAAAACATTAACTTCTGCCAACTTTAAAAAAATAAAGACCCAAATCTTTAGAAATTGGTATAAATTATTTTTAGAATTATCACCCAGATTATTTTATTAGTGACAGGCCTCCTACTGGTCTAGAAATATTGAGCTACTTTTATATGTTAGAACATGTCAAACCTTTCTACATTTTCTTGTCCTTGACTCATCCTACTCCTCCTTGGAAAGGAAACCCATTATTTTTCTGTTTTTTTCATTTTTTGGTGAATTGCTCTTAATCATCTTCTACTATCACAGTCTTAGAAAGAACATCATCTTCACTTAGAGGCTACTTCTTATAGAAATCTCTATCATTGCAATTAATATTACAATATCTTATTTACTCATCTTTTCCCCAAATGCAATGTGAGACCCTTAAGAACAAGAATCTTGTTTTATTCTTCTGCTTTTTATTCTCATTACCTAGGATAGTGCTTGGTCTATGGTGCACTTATTAAATGAAAACACGAAGTAAAATAGTATTCACCATAACAATAATAGTTGGAATGTTTAGTTTCATCTCCAGATCTCAGAAAAATATTTCATGGCAAAAAATTTATTCTGTGATGAAGGGGAAGCCATATACATTCATTTGATCAGAGCAGAAGGCAACTCTAAGTTAACTATCACATTAAATGACATTCAGTAATATAATTCACTCATAGATATATTAACATCAAGTTGATAGATATGATGAAAGTGACCTTAGAAGAAGAGGTATGGGGATGAATCAGACTAAGTGATGAAACATGTTAAGCAAGGAAAAATTCAGTTTAGCTAAATAAGAAGACAAATTACATCTGTATTATGGTTGACAGATTTAGCAAATAAAACACAAAACACCCAGTTAAATCTGAATTTCAGATAAACAATGAATACTTTTTTTCAGTATAAGTATGCTCTGTGTATTTTGGGGGACATACTTAGATTTTAAAAGTCAATTTTTTAATCTGAAATTTAAATGTAAGCAGTATTTCTGTATTTTATCTGAAGAAATTAATTTGTATGCCAAATCAAGCTTGAATGCTAAATTAGAACCTAAGGAGGACCTGGGAGATACACTTGAAGTCTTGTCATTAGCAGAATTTATTTTGTCCTTTGAGACCTACTTAAGTGTGACTGGAACCTCACTTTCTCTGTTTTATTTTTTTAAAAAATGTGTCCCAGAATCCCAGAAGAGGTCTAGAATTTTCAGGAATTCCTTTTTCCTCAGACTTCCTATCTCTGTTGAATCCTTGTTCTCTGCATTGTATTTTATGAATGTTCTCTTATTTTTACCCCAACAAATTATCATGTTAAACTACTGTGTGTCAGAGAGAAAATTTTCATATATTCACATAGGAGTATAGCACAGATACCCACACATTTTGGTTTGTGTCATATGATTTCCTGAATAAACAGAAAGAAAAGGGGTTTAAACTTCTAACTCTTTATATCATCATGGAATGATTTAAGTCCTTGTTTTTAAACATTAATTATTTCCTTTTCTTGCTTGATTTTCTCTTACTTACTTTGAGTAATGTACTTTCAAGCAGGAGAAAAAAATTCTCCTGTTTATATTCAAAGCTATGGATATCTTTCCATGCCCTACCCCCAAATGCAGACTGGGACCATCCTTCACACCTCCAAAGACTCAGTGTTGCTATGAATACTATTGCTCATAGCTGTCTAGGTCAAAAGAGCCTTCTTCCTACCTGATGTTGGTTTGCATGAGAGGTGATAGTTTTCTTCCTCTAGTTATAGACTCATCTGAATTTTGAACAGGTTTTCCATCAGGCAGGATCATCCTTATCTATTGACAAGTAGAAGTCCTTCCCTGGCCTTATGTTTTGGAATGCCTTCCTTAAAAAAAGAAAAAATAATAATAATCCTTTAGTGCCTTCGACCCACCAGTTATGGTGGTCTCATCTAGGCCATAGCCCAAATTAACCTTGTCCTTGTTCTTTCCTTTGGAGTTATTTCCAACCCATTTCCATGTGGGGTAGATGAGATACTTTGAGGTTCTCCATGACTTAGATCCATGAGATTTTCCAGGGATATTTGTCCATGCCCAAGTCCAAGATGTCAGCTTAGCAAGGAGATTGCTCCTATTGGTTCCCTGTTTTCTTCCATAATATCTTCCTGGAGGCTGCAGACCCATTAAGGGCAAACCTGCCAACATGTTTTAGCTAAAATAAAGAGTATGAAAGTTTTGGAGTCCTCAGATAGTCTGACACAATTTTAAATGTTCAATAGTATGTGACACTAAGATTTTGAGGGTTAATCAGATGTTAGAAGCATACTGGAGTCTAATTAGAATTACACTGTGTTTTGATTAATGTCAGATTTTTGGAGCACAAGACAGAAATTCAAATTGTGTTCACTCTTCCACACACTTTGAATATGGGAGAAAATAAATGGGTAAAATATATGAAGGGAGCAATAAGTCATTACTATCAAAGAGCTACACTTTTCAAAAATGTTTTTGAAGATTTTTTAGAAAGGAAACTTGTTCTGTTATGCATTTTGGGAAATGATGAGAATATGGAATGTGTATTTATTTGCAAGGGAATTTTTCAGTCTTGACCAATCATACAAGTCCCTGACATCATAGGATCCAGAAGGGGATAATGAAGACCATAAGTCCAGGAACCCCATACTTTACAGACTTTCCCATCCTGTACACTTGCATACATGTACACTCTACTAACACCACAACCAACAGCAGCAAAGCTTGTATAATTATTGGCTATAGAAAATATGCAGAGCGTTCCTAAGACACATTCATTCTTCATCCTTTCTAATCTGAATGACATAGTGAGAGCTTTAGGAGAAGAATTCATGAGGTAATAGGTAAGATCTGGCTTTTGAATGTGATTTTTAATTCCTATTTAAAACAAAGCTCTATGTTTCTTCATTTTTCCATTAAAATTCAAATATCCAGGAGGTTTGCTTTCATCTGCCATGTCAAAAGTTAACATTAAAATAACCTCATAGCCAAAATAAAATTATTTTCACAGGCATTTTTTGTGTTACAAATACATTTCTAATAACTAAGCACATATTTAGAATTAAATATAAAAAGTGAAGCAGTTTAGCATAAATTGTCTTAATTTCTTCTAACTGTAATAATGTTTACCAATTTTATATTTGAGAAGCTAAAGGTCAAAAAGCTTATATTTAATAAGTTCTAAAGTTTAATTTAGATTCTTGTTCTTTAGGTGCATTTTATTTTTTACTCACAATGCTTTACAGAAGTCTTCTGTAATGCTACAAAATAAAAAGTAACTGGGTTGTTTCTGCCTGTGATTTCATAATACAAAATGTATAATCTGTCATTTTCCATTAAAGGAAAAATTTTCTTTTCTTTTTTTTTTTGTTCACATCTACATTAGTAGATGCTATCAAATGCTGCTAGATAAAATCATTAGTTTTTACTACCATAATCACAAAGAAGTTTTCATTTTTAACATAGTAAGTAGAAAAATAGTTCATAAAGGGCTTACATGCCTAAACATTAAAAATTTAGATATTCTATCACGTGAAAAATCTCATGTGTGAGCTAGAGAGAAAAATTTAGTAATAAATCAATCAATGGTTCATTGTTATACATTCCATAGAGTTAAAATAGTTTATGTCTGTTTGATTATCCCAGTCACATTTAAAGGAAAAGGATTACGTCTTATGCCTTCTTAATCTCTCTAAACCACCTGGATTGCTGTTATATACACAATAGTTAAATGAGATTTACAGATGTTTTTGGATTATACAGTTGGCCTGCATTCCATTTACCAGCCATACATAGAAGATGCAGTCTTCTATTTTTTTGGGGGGGGGGCGGGAATATGCAGGCCTCTCACTGTTGTGTCCTCTCCTGTTGTGGAGCACAGGCTCCAGACAGGCAGGCTCAGCAGCCATGGCTCATGGGCCCATCCTCTTCACGGCATGTGGGATCTTCCCGGACCGGGGCACTAACCTGTGTACCCTGCATCGGCAGGCAGACTCTCAACAACTGCGCCACCAGGGAAGTCCAGTTCTCTATTTTAAATGCAATGAATTACATGGCATTTATTACCCGTTCTGATTTCTTTTTCCCTTAGGCTCCTTCAGTTGGTGCAAATAGTTTATCTCATGATGTTCAAAGTCTTCTGTGATGAAGTACTTATACCCTGGGAAAACTGACATGTGGATTTATATTCTTTCTGACTTGTAAATGTACTATCCCAGAATTTTTAGGAGGACAGCTGTTGATAAAGTGGGAGAACTTGAGCTGACTGGAAGTCTAAAAATTCAATATATGTATGCCAGAGCTGTGAAATGAGCAAAAAGAGTGAGGAAAGAATGTTTACATCATTTAATTTTATCTATATTAATTCCTAACTCTCGTTCACTCTCTCTCCCTCTCTCTCTCTGGTTCTCATCCTTACTTTTTTGTGAAATTCACAAACTGAACATCAGCCTCAATATCTGTAATGCACGTAGGTGGCATGGATAAAGGTGACTTTTAATTGTTGAATCCACTGCTGAGTTTGATTTTCACAAACTGATTGGCAGACTGCTTACTAACAGGTAACATTAATTTGCTTATTTAGGTTGGCATTCATAATAAACTTGGAATTTCACTGAACTATTTTTGTGAAAGACCAAAGCTGCTTTTGTTGCATACACATGAAACAGGGTCAGGACTGAATACTGCATTCTTCTATGTATCAGTAGAAGTATTTTGGTGTTCTCTCTTCTCTCTTTCTTTCAAGGACCTCTGATGTGATCTTAAAGTATTTCTTTTTAACCTACTTTTTCACACTTGACTAACTAAATATGAATCCTCTGTGCATTTGTGTGTGTGTGGCACATTCCTGTTGTATACCCATTCATTTATAAACCTAAAATCTCATAGCATGTACAGTAAGTTGTAATCATAAAGTATTCTTTTAAAAAAATGTGTAGGGAAACACTAGAGTTCAATCTCAGTCATGCGTTTTTTGTTGCTGTTTTTTAGGGGTTTTTTTTTACCAGTTTGATGCAGAGTTGAGCTGTAATGAGTTGAACTACAGTTTTCCTATAGTTCAAATGCTCAGTAACTACTTTTAAGGAGGAAGAATGTTAGACACATTTTTTTCCTGACCATCTGTAAAGGAGTTTTGTCCTTTTATTTTCCAAATGAAAACTGAACTCCAATCTGGGGCTGGAGTAAAATTACTCCCACCTTTCCTCATTGTAGCCCTGGAACAACCCTCTCCATTTGTCACTGACAGCTTAATAAAAAGAAGGGTCCTTTGAAAGGTAAAAATGCTGAAATTTATTATTACTCTTCTTTTTTAATGCCAAATGAGAGCATTAGTGTTTTGTTCTTACATGTCATTTTTCTTCCCTGGAACCTAAATGCATTGATCCTTTACCATCTATCCCATCCTTCTCCATGCACACTTTGTAAAATAGATGCCTCTCTTCAACATCTAGAGTAACATAAGCAAGAGCATTTGTATTAGGTGTATTAACTGCATTTTAGACTTAACATATTTTCAATTTGTTATGGCTTTATTAAGATATAACTGCATTGTAAGTTGAGGGAGATATATCAGTAAAGGCACATTATCATGAATTTATCTCTAGACCAATTATTTTGCTAGAGTGTCAATATTGTTTACAAATCTAGAGGAGCTTGTACTGATTCTGGCCTCCAAAGGGAATTCTTTGGTGGTGTCCTTTTTATGATTTCTCATGGCATACTATTTTATCCTCCATCATTACACGTCACTAATACCACAGAACTGAACACTGTAATTATTTACTTTCTATTCACCCTTGAAGACCTCACCTAATATTCATCCCTCTGTTCCCAGAAGTTAGAATGAATCATTGATGTTACTCATTGAGCGTGTTTATGAATAAATAAAAACAACCTAGCACTTTGGGGAGTAGACTGTAAACTGCATGAAGGTATGAACAAAGTCAATCTTCTCCCTCCTCCCCCAGGCCCTACCTCAATGTCTTGCACATAGTACACATTCAATAAATTTTGTTGAATTTGTCAGATTTCACACACACACATGCACACAAAAAGAGGTAGTTTACACCATGTCATGCTTGCTTATTTCTCCTTTCTGATTGTCAAAACTTGTAGAATACAGTTTTCCTGTGATTACCAGAAAATTTGGATATTCAGATAAATATTGAATATTGGTTGTCAGCCTTTTTAAGAGAAAATGAAGGCAAAGAAAATTGATCTTTGATGACTGGATACAAAAGGTCAGCAATATTCTCTGTTTTCAGCATTGAAAATATCAGCATCTTAGGTGGTTATTTGTTTAGTTATTTTTTCTATGATTGTGTTTTCACTTGTGTGCCTTAACACAGACCCATGGCTATTGTCTAATCACAAGGCAGGTTATACGGTCAAGCAGTGCAGGAAAAAAAATATTCAAAATTTTTCTTTGTAGAAAATTCATTTACACTATGAAAATTTTTTTTACCATTTTTTTCATGAAATTCTCTGTATGGAGGACTCTCTTATTTCTTAGAAATAAAGCATTCACTATGATAAAATATTACTTCTTAGGTATGATTATAGTGAACTTCAAGGGACAATCTTGATTATTTCTCATGTTGTACTTTTGTTATTTAGAATATTAATATAAACATAAAGTATAAATATAGACATTATATGTATGTGTATGTATGCATATATATACATGTGTATGTATGTATATATATATATGCATATATGTATGTGTTTATGTGTGTGTGTGTGTGTTTTTATATATACTTTTTTTCTTTGAATAAGGTATCTAGGAAAATAGTTTACCTAATTCTTCAGAGAGAAAGCTGATATCATAAAGATAAAAAACGATGATGAACATACTTTTTTTCATCTTCTCTGAAATTCATTTCCTGTGGTGAGACATTCTGAAATTTGCACATGGAACTTCTATTTGGGAGATAAGCTCTTGAAAAGGGATATGTTATTACTATTTTTTTGTTGTTCGAAATATTGTGTACCTATCTTAAACTTTTTTTCACTTACATGCTTGAAGTCTGCTTTTAATAAATGCTAATTGTGAAAGAGTATGTAAGATTCAGGAGAAATGAACCTTCAGAAGACATTGAGGGCACTACCGAAAAATGACATTTTGATTTTTTTCTATACACAAGGAAATATGTCTAAGGAAGATGAAATATTCCCTCTGGAAAGTTCTTTTCTGATAGTATATTTTCTGTGTAAAATCTAACAGTGCTGCCACCAAAATGCTATCCTTTTAGCAAAACATGAGCTTTAATATCAGTCTTATTAACCTCCCTATCCTCATATTTCAGAACATTATCAGTACATTAAAAGAACTTTTCTTAGGTTTATCCTTCAGAAAGAAAATTTAAATATGGGAAAATTACCTTGTATTCTGAATGAAACTGCATGTACATAGTATAGATATTTATATAAAACATATTCAAAATTAGACTACTTTTTCCATTTTTCCATTTTTTCATTTTATTTTACATTTGATAATAGTTGAAGTCATTATTATTTTTTATATAGGAAGAAAGCCTCATGATAATTTCAGAGATTGCAAACTGTTAAATGGATGTATTGATTTTCAAGGTTTCACTCTACAGAACTAGACTAAACCTCAATGCCAAGGAAAAGCAGTTTAAAAGGTAGAAACAGGAAATTCTTTAGCTTTTTAGAAACTTTAAAAAAATACTAACTAATCCTTGAATGTTTAAACCCAAGAAAAAAATTGGCTGTGTTGCTCCTTAAAACTTACTTTCCTCATCTCTGAGACAAGGATAGTAATAGTTTCTGTAGAGATACTGTGAAGGTTAAGTGGGACAGTACATTCAAAGTGTTAAGACAAAGGCCTGGCACATGTTAAGTACTTGATCATTGGTAGTCATTTTTATTGTATATCAGAAGCTTAGTTCTCTTCCATTTTTCTCATTTGTAATTTTAAGAGTTACATTGCTCCTTCACATACAACAAAAAGACCTAGTCTAGGTGTACAACAGAATGGATTTTGACAGTTACATACTTCTGTGTAACCACAACTACTACAATAAAATTACAGAATATTTCCATTCCCTCCTCCCCCGCCCCAGATTTTCTGTTCCTTTTCAGCCTCAGGCAACTATTGATCTGCTTTAAGAAATATAGTTTAGTTTTGCATATTCTAGAATTTAATTCAGATGGAATCATATAGTATGTGTTACTTTGTCTTCTTTCTCTCAACATATTTTGAAATCTATTCAACAATATTTTGTGTATCAGTAACTTCTTTTCTATTGTTGAACAAATTTCCATTGTTTTAATATACCATAGTTCCTTATCCATTCACCACCAGTGGAAGTAGTTTTTTTCCCAGTTTTTGCCTATTGTAAATAAAGCTGTTATGAACATTCTCACACAAATCATTCTGTGTAAATATGTTTACCTTTCTCTTTGGTAAGTAACTCAAAGTAGAATTCTGTGTCATATGGTAAGAACAGTGACCTTTGAACAACATGCATTTGAAGTGTGTGTCAACTTATATGCATAGATTTTCCAATAATAAATTCAATACTACAGTATTATATGATCTCAGTTGGTTGAATCTTGGATATGGAAGCACAGATACATGCTCTGTTGTTCAAGACTCAACTGTATCTGTTTAATTTTATAAGAAACTGACAATTTTCAAAGTGACTATAACAATTTTACACCCTACCCACAATGCAAAAGTTCCAATTGCTCCACTTCTTTGACAACACATAATGGTGCCAATCTTTTCCTTCTTAGGCATTCTCATGATTAGTATTATATGTTATTAAACTTAATATTGCAGCCCATTCCTGTTATTGAGCATCATTCTGTGTGCTCCTTTATCATATTTATAACTTCTGTGTGAACTATCTGTTCAAATATTTTGCTACGTTTATTGATTTGACTATCTTTTTATTACCGAGTTCATTATTCTGTATACCAGTTCTTTGGCACATATATGTACATTGCCTACAATGAAAATGGTCATTTTCATTTTCTTTTGTGTATATTTCAAAGAGAAAACTTTTAAATTTTGATAAAGTCCAAATCATTTATTTGTCTTGTATGACTCACGCTTTAGGGCACTCCTATCTAAAGAAAAAATAAAAATAATAATATAAAAATGTTGCAGAGGGTTTTTCCTTCTAGGTTTCTTCAAGAATAATATACCATTTACCATTACAACAAAAAGAATAAAATACCTAGGAATAAACCTATCTAGGGAGACAAAATACCTGTATGCAGAAAACTATAAGAGACTGATGAAAGAAATTAAAGATGATACCAACAGATGGAGAGATATACCATGTTCTTGGATTGGAAGAATCAATATTGTGAAAATGACTATACTACCCAAAGCAATCTACAGATTCAATGCAATCTATATCAATTTACCAATGGCATTTTTTATAGAACTAGAACAAATCACCTTAAAATTTGTATGGAGACACAAAAGACCCCAAATAGCCAAAGCAGTCTTGAGGGGAAAAAAATGGAGCTGAAGGAATTAGACTCCCTGGCTTCACATTATACTACAAAGCTACAGTAATCAAGACAATATGGTACTGGCACAAAAACAGAAACATAGATCAATGGAACAAGATAGAAAACCCAGAGATAAACCCACACACCTATGGTCAACTAATCTATGACAAAGGAGGCAAAGATATACAATGGAGAAAAGACAGTCTCTTCAATAAGTGGTGCTGGGAAACTGGACGGCTACATGTAAGAGAATGAAATTAGAACACTCCCTAACACCATACACAAAAATAAACTCAAAGTGCATTTGAGACCTAAGTTTAAGACTGGACACTATCAAACCCTTAGAGGAAAACATAGGAAGAACACTCTTTGACATAAATCACAAAAATATCTTTTTTGATCCACCTCCTAGAGTAATGGAAATAAAAACAAAAATAAACAACTGGGACCTAATGAAAGTTCAAAGTTTTTGCACAGCAAAGGAAACCTTAAACAAGACCAAAAGACAACCCTCAGAATGGGAGAAAATATTTACAAACAAATCAATGGACAGAGGATTAATCTCCAAAATATATAAGCAGCTCATGCAGCTCAATATTAAATAAACAAACAACCTAATCCAAAAATGGGCAGAAGACCTAGACATTTCTCCAAAGAAGACATACAGATAGCCAAGAAGCACATGTAAAGCTGCTCTACATCACTAATTATTAGTGAAATGTATATCAAAACTACAATGAGGTATCACCTCACACCAGTTAGAATGGGCATCATCAGAAAATCTACAAACAACAAATGCTGGGGAGGGTGTGGAGAAAAGGGAACCCTCTTGCACTGTTGGTGGGAATGTAAATTGATACAGCCACTATGGAGAACAGTATGGAGGTTCCTTAAAACCTAAAAATAGAATTACCATATGATCCAGCAATCCCACTACTAGGCATATACCCAGAGAAAACCATAATTCAAAAAGACACATGCATCCCAATGTTCATTGCAGCACTATTTACAATAGCCAGGTGATGGAAGCAACCTAAATGCCCATCAACAGACTAATGGATAAAGAAGATGTGGTACATATATACAATGGAATATTACTCAGCCATAAAAGGAACAAAATTGAGTCTTTTGTTGGGACGTGGATGGATCTAGAGACTGTCATACAGAATGAAGTAAGTCAGAAAGAGAAAATCAAATATCGTATATTAACGCACGTATGAGGAACCTAGAAAAATGTTACAGATGATCTGGTCAGTTTGCAGGGCTGAAGCTGAGACACAGATGTAGAGAACAAATGTATGGACCCCAAGGGGGGAAAACTGTGGTGGGGTGGGGATGGTGGTGTGTTCTATTGGGCGATTGGGATTGATATGTATACACTGATGTGTATAAAATTTATGACTAATCAAAACCTACAGTATAAAACACAAAAAAACAAAACAAAAAATACTAAACTTTTTTTGGGATATTTATATGGAAATATATTAATACAAATATTTTGGACATTACATGAAATTTCTAAAAATCTTATATGTTCTGGTATAAAGTTATAAGTCATAATTCTAGTTATTCCATTAAAGTGTATATCTCAGAAATAACTAAAAAATAAAAGAATGATTTATGTTTAACATTTATGTTTGACTGAATTCTGCTTATTCTTATAGCTGTATCACATTCTGTTCATTATTATAGCCTTATTAAAGTGTCAAAATTAAGCCCTCAAATTTTGTTCTTCACTTTCAAAATAGTTTTGGCTATTCAAGAATCTTTGCTTTTCTATATAAGCTTTACAATCAATATGACAATTTTGACAAAAAAAAAGTAAAACAAAACCAAAACAAAACATAAAACCTGTAGAGAAAGTCACATGAAAAAGAGTGAAACTGGACCAGTATATTACACCATACACAAAAATTAACCCATCATTTATTAAATAATTGAAAGTAATCTGAAATCATAAAACTCTTAGATGAAAACACAAGTGGTAGGCTTCTTCACGTCTGTCATGGTAATGACTTTTTGGATCTGACACCAAAAGCAAAGGTTACAAAAGAAAAAAAATAAATAAACCCCACAAACAACAACAACAACAGTAACAAAACAAGTAGGACTACATCAAACTAAAAAGCTTCTGCACAGAAAAGGAAATCATCAACAAAATGAGAAAGCAACCTACCAATGGGAGAAAATATTTCCAAGTAGTATCTCTGATAATGAGTTAATATCCAAAATATGTAAACAACTCATATAACTCAAAGCTAAAAAAAAATAAAAAATCTGAGTTTAAAATGGGCAGAAGGGGCTTCCCTGGTGGTGCAGTGGTTGGGAGTCCGCCTGCCATTGCAGGAGACATGGGTTCGTGCCCGGGTCCGGGAGGATCCCGCGTGCCGTGGAGCGGCTGGGCCCGTGGGCCATGACCTCTGGGCCTGCGCGTCGGGAGCCTGTGCTCCGCGGCGGGAGAGGCCACAACGGTGAGAGACCCGCGTACCACAAAAAAAAAAAAAAAAAAAAAAAAAAAAAAAAATGGGCAGAAGATCTGAATAGACATTTATTCCAAAGAGGACATACAGATGGCCAACCAATACATGAAAAGATGCCCAGCATCACTAATCTGCAGGGACATGCAAATCAAAACCATAGTAAGATATCACCTCATGCCTGTTAGAATGGCTGTTTTCAAAGACAAGAAAAAATAAGTGCTGAGGAGGATATGAATAAAAGGTAAGCCTAGTGCACTCTGGTTGGTAATGTAAATTGGTGCAGCCATTATGGAAAACTGTATGGAGGGTCTTCAAAAAATTAAAAATAGGGACTTCCCTGGTGGTGCAGTGGTTGAGAGTCCACCTGCTGATGCAGAGGATACAGGTTTGTGCCCCCGTCTGGGAAGATCCCACATGCGGCGGAGTGGTTAGGCCCATGAGCCATGGCTGCTGGGCCTGCGAGTCTGGAGCCTGTGCTCCGCAACGGGAGAGGTCACAACAGTGAGAGGCCCGCGTACCACAAAAAAAAAAAAAAAAAAAAAAAAAAAAAAAAAAAAATTAAAAATAGGATTACCATGTTATCCAGCAATTCCACTTCTAGGTATTTATCCAAAATAAATAAAAACACAAACTATAAAAGATGTCTGCACCCCCATGTTCATTTCAGTATTATTTACAACAGTCAAGGTAAAGAAATAACTTTGGTGCCCATTTATGGATGAATGGATAAAGAAAATGGGATTTTATATGATTATTTGTATATGAACATTAAAAAATAATAAAATCTTACAATTTGCAACAGCATGGATGGACTTTGAGGACATTATGCTAAGTGAAATAAGTCCAACAAAGACAAAAACCATATGATCTCATTTTTATTTGGAATCAAAAAATAATCACACTTATAGATTGGTGGTTGCCAGAGACAGAGGATGAGGGGTGGGTAGAATGGATAAAGGGCATCCGAGATACAAACTTCCAGTTATCAAATAAATAAGACATGGGGGTGCAAATTACAGCATGATTATGATCTTTAATGACACTGTATTTCATATTTGAAAATTGCTGAGAATAAATGTTAAATATTTTCAATGCAAGAAAAATAATAGTAACTATGTATGGGAATGGATCTTCTCTAACTGTATTGTTGTGATCATCTGGCAATACAAACATTGAATAATTATATTTATACATGAAACTAATATGATGTTATATGCCAATTGTACCTCAATTTAAACAAACAAACAAGCACAAAACCAATGGGGATTTTGATTGACATGGTGCTGACTTTTTGGATCAATTTGACAATAACATGTTTCTTTAAAATATTGTTTTCTAATTTATAAACTTGTTATACCTCACCACTTATTTATGTCTTCTTCAATTTTTCATAGCAGAATTTCATGTGTTTTATCACACAGGACTTGTATATATGTTGTTAAATTCATCCCTAAGTATTTCATGTTTCTAATGCTATTTAAATATTTTAAAATTTAATTTTTTCTTGATACCTGTCAATATAGAAATATAATTAACTTATGTGTATCAAACTTATACTTTGCAACCTTATTAAATTAATAATTTTGTGTCATTTTAATGACTGGAATTTTATCCAAAGATGATCATGTCATCTGCAAATATATTTTTTTCCTTTCCAATCAATGATATTTTTTTCCTTTTTTGCTTTATTGCACTGATATAAACCTCCCATTAACCTTGACTAGAAGTTTGAATGCAAATGTCATCTTTTTTCTAATTTTAGTACAAAAACGTTCAGTCTTTCTTCATTAAGTGTGATTTTAGTTGTAGGTTTTTCGTAGGTAATCTTTATCTACGAAATGAATTTCCTTCTACCACTGTTTTTCTGGTAGTTTTATCATGAATACATGTTGAATTTTGTTAAATTCTTTTTCAGCCTCTGTTTAAATAAATATATGTTTTTCCCATTATTATGTCAATATAATTCGTGTATGAAGAATAATTTGGATAAGATCAAGTGGAAATTGGCACCACCACTGGAAATTCTTTCATTCCAGGTGAGAAATGATTTTAGCCTGTTTTAGGAGTGATTTTACGTATATTTGTAGGGAGAAATGCCAGTACTTTAAACAGAACTGAAAGACTTCCAGGCTTAAGGATGATTCTATTATGATTTTCAGGTGCTGGGTGTGGATGGAAATTCACTTACTGAGATGAAGAAAACCTAGAATACATTAGATTTTTGGATATATGATAAATCTTAGACACTTATGAGAATCCAAGATGAATAGTCAATTTGGAAATTCAATAGATGACCATGGAGCTAAGAGGAGCCTGTGCTCCGCAACGGGAGAGGCCACAACAGTGAGAGGCCCACGTACCACAAAAAAAAAAAAGCAATGTGGGGTTCACTTCACCAAATGCTTCTAAGAAGGCAAGTAAGAATGTGATTGAAAAGTTTCTTAAATTCTTTAATTAGCTCTCTTACACTGTACCTTTTGCAAAACAGTTGAAGACTATTTGGCATTTGATATTTCACATACAGAGCCTGTAACAAAGACAAGTTCATTTTGCTTTTCTTTATGGCATATTCGAATATCCCAAGTAGAAACACTGTTTTGAGACTGTGATAATGACATACCCATGTGGGTTTAATTAATGCAAAAAAAAATAAATAAGGGAGAGACTTAAAACTGCTATAAAAAAACTTTGCAAAGGTAAAAGAAATCTGCTTACTGCTTGAAAGATATTTTGTGGGTGAAATGCAAAACTGAAGATTTGTATAAATCTTTTCTTCTAGGAAGGAATTAAACATGATGAAAAAATATTTATGCATAGAAAAGAGACATTTCATTAAGAAAACTTTAGAGCAGTAGAATGCTTGAAGTGAAAGATTTAAGACTTTATGTATTTATTATTTATTTTATTGTGGGAACCTAAAATCTTATTTTCCTTCTGTGATAAATACATTTTTAACTACTCATCAAGATCCAAAGGACAGTAAATACAAACAAGCACACACCACAGTGTAGCAGAGAGTTTTATATTATAAATGAGTCTGTGGGTACTCAGCTTTTCTGCTCTGCGTTCAAAATACATTTCTTGGAGTCATAATTTTGAATTTTAAGAGACATAATTTTGTCTTTACAAATCTAGATACAGACACTAGCAATTTTAATATCTTGGAGACTGGTATTTGTAGAAGCTCAGATATGCTATAAATGTTTAATTTACTTAAAGATGAATTGACAGTCATTTTCACAAGGATTTGTACTGATCTCAGTATTTCTGTTTCAAAAATAAAAAAACATTAACAACTGGTAACTGTGTCCTAAATGCGCCTCTTTTTAAAATTGAATTATAGTTGATTTACAATATTGTGTTGGTTTCAGGTGTATAGCAAAGTGATTCAGTTATATATATTATCAGACTATTTTCCATTATAGGTTATTACAAGACATTGAATATAGTTCCCTGTAAATCCTTGTTGCTTATCTGTTTTATATATAGTAGTTTGTATCTGTTAATCTCATGCACCTAATTTATCCCCCTTTCCCTTTGATATCCATAATTTTGTTTTCTATGTCTGTGAGTCTGTTTCTGTTTTGTATATAGATTCACTTGTATTATTTTTTAGATTCTACATAAAAGTGATACATAATATTTGACTTTCTCTCTCTGACTTACTTCACTTATTATGATATTCTTTAGGTCCATCCATGTTGCTAAAAATGGCAATACTTCATTTTATTTATGGCTGATTAGTATTCCATTATATATATATATATATATAATCTTCTTAAGCCAATTATATCTTGATGGGCACTTGGGTTGTTTTTATGTCTTGCCTATTGTAAATAGTTCTGCTATGAATATGGGGGAACATGTATCTTTTTGAATTAGAGTTTTCATCTTTTTCCAGGTATATCCCCAGGAGTAAGATTGCTGGATCATATGGTAGCTATATTTTTAGTTTTTTAAGGAACTTCCATATAGTTGCCAGAGTGGCTGCATGAAATTACAGTCCCACCAACAGTGTACAAGTGTTCCCTTTTCTCCACACCCTCACCAGAACTTATTATTTGTAGACTATTTATTTATTCATTCATTCAATATTTTAAATTTAAGTATAGTTGATTTATAATGTTGTGTTAATTTATGCTGTGTAGTAAAGTGATTCAACTATACAAATATATATATGTATACATTCTTTTTAAAATTATTCTTTTCCATTAAGGTTTATCATAAGACACTGAATATAGTTCTCTGTGCTCTACAGTAGGACCTGTCATTTAATTAAAAGAACTTTTTTTCTAGACTTTTTGATGATAGCCATTCTAACCTCACTGTAGTTTTGATTTGCATTTCTCTAATAATTAGTGATGTTCATCATATTTTCATGTGCGTATTGGCCATCTGTAAGTCTTCTTTGGAGAGTTGTCTGTTTAGGTCTTCTGCCCATATTTTTATTAGATTGTATTTTTTATATTGTTTGTTTGTATATTTTGGATATTAATCCCTTGTTCATCACATTGTTTATTTTCTTCCATTCTGTAGGTTGTCTTTTCATTTTGTTGTTGATTTCTTTTGCTTTGCAAAAGCTTTTAAGTTTAATTAGGTCCTATTTTTCAATTTTTGCTTTTATTTTATTTGCCAAAGGAAATATTGCTACAATTTTTGTCAGAGAATGTTTTGCCTATAAGACATGGTGTCACGTCTTGTATTCAGGTCGTTAAACCACTTTGAGTTTATCTTTTTATATGGTGTGAAGGAGTTTTCTAATTTTATCAATGTACGTGTAACTGTCCAGCTTTCTCAACAACACTTTCTGAAGAGACTGTATTTTCTCCTTTATATATTCTTGCAACCTTTGTCATAGATTAATTGACCACAGGTGTGTGGGTTTATTTCTGGGCTCTCTATTCTGTTCCATTGATCTATATGTTGGTTTTTGTGTAAATACCACACTGATTATTATAGCTCGATAGTATTTTCTAAAGTCTGGGAGGTTATGCATCCAGGTTTGTTCTTTTTCCTCAGGATTGCTTTGGCTTCTGGGTATTTTGGGATTCTATATAAATTATAGGATTATTTGTTCTGGTTCAGTGAAAAATGTCATGGGTGTTTTGATTAGGATTGCATTAAATCTATAGATTCCTTTGGATAGTGTGGTCATTTTAACAATATTAATTCTTCCAATACAAAAGCATGGGATATCTTTCCATTTCTTTGAATCATCTTCAATTTCCTTTATCAGTGTTTTATAGTTTTCAGCATATAGCTCTTTCACCTACTTGGTTAAGTTTTTTCTTAGGTTTTTTTTTTTTTTTTTTTTTACATTTTAAAAGGATATATATATATATATATATATATATATATATATATACATATATATATTACTTTCTATTTCTGACATTTCATTGTTAGTGTCAAGAAATGTAACAGATTTCCATATATTAATCTTATATCTTACCACCTTGCTGAATTCATCTATTAGTTCTAAAGTTTTTGTGTGGATTAGAGTCTCTTATAGTGTATCATGTCATCCACAAATAGTGACAGTTTTACTTCTTCCCATCCAATTTAGAAACTTTTAATTTATTTTTCTTGTCTGATTGCTGTGGGTAGGACTTCCAATACTATGCTGAATAGAAGTGGTGAGAGTGAACCACTTGTCTTGTGCTTGAATTTACTGGGAACACTTTCAACTTTTCACTGTTGAGTACCATGTTGGTTGTGGATTTGTTGTGACTTTTATTATGTTGAGATATATTCCCTCTATATCCACTTTGTTGAGAGTTTTTGTCATGAATGGATGTTAAATTTTATCAAATGCTTTTTCTGCATCTATTGAAATGATCATGCGTTTTTTCTTTTGTTAATGTGGTGTACCACATTTATTGATTTGTATATGTTGAACTTTCTTTCTGACACTGGAATGAATCTAACTTAATCATGTTGTATGATCCTCTTTATATATTGTTGGATTTGGTTTTCTAATATTTTGTTGGGGATTTTTGCATCTATGTTCATCAAAAATATTGGTCTGTAGTTTTCTTCTTTTTTTTTGGTGTCTTTGTCTAATTTTAGTATCAGGGTGATGGTGGCTTCATGGAATGAATTTGGGAGTGTTCTCTCATCTTCAATCTTTTGGAATTGTTTGAGAAGTATAGGTATTATTTCTTCCTTGTATGTTTGGTATAATTCCACTGTGAAGCTGTCTGGTCTTAGGCTTTTATTTACAGGGAGTTTTTAAATTACAAATTCCATTTCACTTCAAGTGATTTGTCTGTCAACTTATCTGTTTCTTCTTGACTCAATTTTAGCAGGCTGTATGTTTATCGAAACTTGTCCATTTCTTCTAGGCTGTCAAATATGTTGACATATAACTATTCACAGTATTCTATTATGATATTTTTGTATTTCTGCAGTATTATTTTTCTCCATTTTCATTTCCTATTTTGTGTATTTGAGTCCTCTATATTTTTTTCTTGATGAGCCTGGCTAAAGATTTGTCTACTGTGTTTATCTTTTCAAAAACCCATCCCTTGGTTTTATTGATCATTTTTATTGATCTCTATATTATTTATATTTCCTCTGTGATCTTTATTATTCCCTTCGGTCTGCTGACTTTGGGTTTTGTTTGCTCTTTTTCTAATTCTTTTATGTGGTATTTTAGTGTGTTAATTTGAGATTTTTCTTATTTCTTGAGGAAATCCTGTATTACTCTGAACTTCCCTCTCAGAAGTGCTTTTGCTGCATTGTATACCATTGTATACCATTTTGAAAGTTTGTGTTTTCATTGTCATTTGTCTCAAGGTATTTTCTGATTTCTTCCTTGATTTCATCATTGACCCATTGTTTTTTTTAATATCAAGTTGTTTGATCTCCAAGCGATCATTTTTTTCCCCCATTTTCCTTTCTGTGGTTGATTTCTAGTTCCATATTGTTGTGGTCAGAAAAGATGCTTTAAATAATTTTTATCTTCTTAAATGTATTGAGGCTTCTTTTGTGACCTAGTATGTGGTTTATTTTGGAGAATATTCCATGTGCACTTGAAAAGAATGTGTTTTTTTATTTTTTTAATATAGTGTCCTGTAGATATCAGCTAAGTCCAACTGGTCTATTGTGTTATTTTGGATGTTTGTTGCCTTATTGATTTTTCTGTCTGGGAGATCTGTCCATTGATGTCAGTGATATGTTAAAATCTCTTACTATTATTGTATTTCTGTCAATTTCTCCCTTTATGTCTGTTAGTATTTGTTTTATTTATTTAGGTGTTCCTATATTGAGTACATATATGTTAATGCATGAAATAACCTTTTCTTATATTGATCCATTTATCACTGTATAGTGTCCTTTGTCTTTCTTTATGGACTTTGTTTTAAAGTTTATTTTGTCTGATATGAGTATTGCTACCTTTGCTTTCTCATTGTTTCCATTACATGAAATGTCTTTGTCCATCCCCTCACTTTCAATCTCTGTGTGTCTTTCACTCTAAAGTGAGTCTCTTGTAGGCAGCATACTGTAGGTTCTTATTTTTTTATTCAATCTGCCACCGTATGTCTTTTGATTAGAGCATTTAGTTCATTGACATTTAAAGTATTATTAATAAATATGTACTTATTACTATTTTAAACCTTCATTTCCAGTTGATTTTGTAGTTCTTCTTTGTTCATGTCTTCATTTTATTTTTGCTTTTGTGGTTAGGTAAAAGTTTCCTTTTTTAATATGCTAGAGTTCCTTTCTTTTTAATTTCTCTGAATCTCTTGTATGCTGTTGATTTGTGGTTACCCTGGTTTACAAGTATGTTAACCCATAACTATATCTACTTACTTTAGTCTGATAGTCATACAAATTAAAACACATTCTAAAAGATTTACTATTTTTACTCCCCTCTCTCATATTTTGTGATTATTATGTACTATTTTTACATTTTCATTTTTATCCTTTTGATGTTAATTGTACTTATAATTGTTTTTACAAATTGTTTGGATTGTTTTTAATCTATGTACTGACTAATTTTTAGTGATCTTCAATAATTTTATGTATTTGCCTTTCTTACTGTAATTTTCATTTTCCTATAGATTCTTGCTTATTTTCTATTTAGAGAAGGCCTTTCAATATATATTTTTAAGGTAGGTTTAGTATTGCTGTATTCTTTTAGTTTTTGCTTGTCTGAGAAAATATTTATCTCTCCATCTATTCTAAATGATATATTTACTGTGTAGAGTTTCCTAGTTTTCAGGTTTTTCCATTTCAGGACTTGTGGTTTATCATGCCACTCCCTTCTGCTCTGCAAAATTTCTGCAGAGTGCTGATAACTTTATGGACATTCTCTTGTAATTGACTTTATTTTTCTCTTGCAGTCTTTAGAATCCTCTATTCTTAACTTTTGCCATTTTAATTATTATATGTCCTGTTGTGGATCTGTTTGTGTTCATCTTCTTTGGGACCCTCCGTGCTATCTGTACCTGGATATCTGTATCCTTTAGGTTTGAGAAGTTTTCAGCCATAATGTCTTCAAAAGCATTTTTTTAACATCTTTATTGGAGTATAATTGCTTTACATAGTTGTGTTAATTTCTGCTGTATAACAAGGTGAATCAGCTATATGTATAATATATCCCCATATCCTCTCCCTCTTGCATCTCTCTCCCACCCTCCTTATCTTGCCCCTCTGGTGGTCACAAATCACTGAACTGGTCTCCTTGTGCTATGTGGTTGCTTCCCACTAGCTATCTATTTTATATTTGGTAGTGTATATATGTCAATGCCACTCTCTCACTTCATTGCAGCTTACCATTTCCCCTCCCTGTGTCCTCAAATCCATTCTGTATATCTGGGTCTTTATTCCTGTCCTGCCCCTAGGTCCTTCAGAACGTTCTTTTTTTTTTTTTAGATTCCATATACATGTGTTAGCATACAGTATGTTTCTTTCTTTCTGACTTACTTCACTCTGTATGACAGACTCTAGGTCCATCCACCTCACTACAAATGACTCAATATTGTTTCCTTTTATGGCTGAGTAATATTCCATTGTATATTTGTGCCACTTCTTCTTTATCCATTCATCTGTTGATGGACACTTTCAAATGCATTTTTTATTCCCTTCTCTCTCTTCTCCTTCTGAGACTCCTATTATGTGTAGGTTGGTATGCTTTATATTATTCCATAGATCTTATACATTTCTTTCCTTTTTTTTTTTTTCATTTGCCTTTCTGTCTGCTGTTCTGATTGGATGATGTCCATTATTCTATCTTCCAAATCACTTACTTATTCTTCTACATTATTTAATCTGCTATTCATTGCTTCTCAACTGGGTTTTAACTCAGTAATTGAGTTATCTAAATTTCATTTGTTCATTTCTATTGATAATTTTTCTTCATTCTTTAAGCATTTTTATTACCTCTTTTTTAAACTCATAGTCTAGTAGACTGGTGAAGTTTATTTCATTATTATATTTTCCAGAGGATTTCTCTTGCTCTTTTAATTGGGAATAGTTCCTCTGCTTCTATTATTTACTTAACTTTCTCAGTCTCCATGAATTTTAGAGAAACCATTATGTACTGTCATATCAAAGGGGTGTTTTTAAGTGGGAGTGTCCATGTGTAGAATGTTGGAGTCCAATATTTTTGGTGCAAGGGTTATTTTTGGTATGGATGTCAGCCATGTCTTTCTTCCATGTGCTGGCTGTTATTCCCTTGATACAGGGTGTGATTGGTGTTGTGGTGTCCAGAGCCTGCACTGGATGCTGGGTGGGGTCTCCTCTTTGTTCCATGGTTGTCATAGTTTTGTTGGGGTTGGAGTTTGCTCCCCAGTTGTTGGAGTAGAAGCCCTAGTGGCCAGGTTCAATAAGGGTCCATTGCACTTATGTGCATGTTCTGTTCCAAAAGATGTGAGCACTGAAGCAAGTGAGGCCTGTGTGGTCACAGTTAATCTATGTGTTGTCCATGCTTCTGTGGTTCTGCCCAGAAGCAACAGAAGTTGCATCCCTTTCTCCACTCCATTCATCCCAGATCTAGTGTAAGGCTTGCACTGAGGGTCAGAGCATTATGGCTGCAAGAATTGAGGTGGTTCTGCTGACACATGGAATCTTGGGCTGTCTCTGAGGGAGGGCTGTCCCAGGACCTGTCCACTCCATATTTGATTCTGAGCTGGAGTGTAAGGCGGGTGAAACCAGAGTGCTCAGAAATCATTCTCAGGGGTACCAGTCCTGTCCTGATGTCTTTTTATTTTCCCATCCTACCTGATTAAGCAGTAATCTTTCTTGCGAATTTGATTGTATAAGACATCTGCTAGTTTCCAGTTCATTTTCTGTGAGAATTGTTCCACATTTAAATGTATTTTTGATATGTTTGTTGGGGAGAAGTGAGCTTCATGCCCTACTACTTCACCATTTTGTTCCACTGCCACTCCTCTTTTCCAATGTCTGATGTGTCATACAAAGCAAGTTAGTAGATAAATGATATAGAATTATTCTTCTTGAAAATAACACACACACCCTAAATGTTGTTCTTATTTATCTTTGTGTATTTGTGCTATTAATTTAATGATATCTCTTTATTATCTGTATCTAACTTCTTAGGTCCTGGTGGGATAACCTTGAATTGTTTAGCTGATAATATTTGACAAATACTGGAAAATTTGGTTAGAATATGAAATTTAGTTCTCTTAAGAGCTCCTTTAGCCAGGATAATGTAACTGAAATTTTCTATAGGCCTCACCAGCCTGTTGATATTTTGGAATAAAAATCACCTCTAACAGGTATTTTTGGTATTTACTTGGTATTTTTCATATTTGTTTATTTGTTTGCCTTTCCCATGGTCAGACTTCCATAATTTGGGTTGATAGAAAATTAGCTCTCCTTTGCTTCAAAGTGGGTGATTTCTGAAATATTTTACAGCAAATCATGGTCTTTCAAGTTCCATGTATCCTCTTGGGTCCTAGGTAGTAAATGTTTCCAGGTGACAATGTAATCACTTTTTGAAGATAAATGTGACTCCTGAAGAATCCAGGTTCTGCTCTACCTTCCAATCAAAGCTCTTGATATCCCTCTGGCTATCCCTACTACATGCAAAAAAATTGCCAGGCTCAGTGCTGGGAACTAGCCAAAGGAAAATCACTCACGTCTCCTTCCTACCATCTGTTACCTGTGGTGCCTCTAGTTGTATTATGCTGGGGGTAATGTTTCAAATTTAAATTTTTTGCTGCTTTTAGTTCTTCCCAGGAAGTTAAACTTGTTTGGCTCCAAATTTCAGATTTGATATCTATCTGACATAAGTTTGTTTGTTTGTTTTATGTTCACTAAGCTCCAGGTTTGACAAGCACAACATTCCTGTATGGAGAGATAGAGGACACTTGTGGTTTTTAAAGCCTTGCTTTACCTCTGCTGCATCTGAAGTCAATCCATTGACTATGAATTAGGATAACAAAATATCCCATGTGACAAATATATATAAGATATTTTGATTATTGTGATAATTACTTATTTAAAATATAATAGGTATTATAAGTAATTTGATGTTTCCTATGAAATTGCAGGGCATTATTATAATTCACTTTAATCATAACCCCCTGATTACTTTGGATAATTGGCCTCATCTTCATAACATAACATCTCAATTCCCTCTCAAAGTCTTCTGAATATATTTCTAGGAATTTCTAAAGCTGTCTCCGAAAGTCCTCAAGTTAATTTCAGCCTCCTTGGTGTTATCCTTTTTCCATACCTCAAAAAGAGGCTAAATCTTTGCCTCCACTTCTGCTGCAGTATCTTTTAGAAGAAATCTGATTCCTGCCCAGGATACTGTGTTCCAGAGTCCTTAGAGCTGTAATCCTTCATAGAACTATAAAATATAAAAACTAATCTTCTTGACAGAAGTTCATCATACACTATGAGCCAAACATTAACAGAATTTTGCCTCTGATGGCTTTTTGAAAACATGGTACAGAGAAATAGAGTCCAAGCAGCAAGGAGCAGTCTTATAGGACAGAAGAAACAAATGATTAGAATTTGCTGTTTTCCAAAACAACTCAGCTTTGGAGACATGGTTTCATAGAAGTAAATAACAAAGAGGGAATTTTAAAAATTTGTATAAAATCTCCTTAGAATACTAGCTAAATCTCAAAGATGCACATGTGTAGTGCAACACTCTGAAAACTTAAAAGAGAACAGAGATTATAGAGGTAGCAGAGAATTGGAGAGACACTGGAATCTTGGCCCAGTTTGAATGGAAGATCTTGATGACTATGCATTCAGTTGAGACCCCCAAACAGGCATATACATCGATAAGGACCATACACTTGTTTAGGACTAAGATAAAAATTGAAAGAAAACTTCCCAACAAAGTATAAAGGTAGAAAATTTCAACAGATAATCTTCAGAAAAATCAATGGAGGGGCTAAAATTTGAAAGTATAATATTAAAAAAATTAAGAACTTATATGGCTGTAAACTTAAGAATTCAATAGAAAATGTCCAAACTGAAACACATAGATATAAAAGAATGAGGGGGAAAAAATCTCCACAGAATGAAGCATAGAGATATGTGGAACACACTTTTAAAAAGTGTTAAGTTGATATTATTAAACTCCCAGAGAAGGGAGAAAATGGGGTAAAGAAATATTAGGGAAATAAAAACTTTAGCTTTAAAGCTATGAAGAAAGATACCAATCTACTAATTCAGCAAGAAACAGTGATTTCGAGCTGAATAAATACAAAGAAAACCAGGCCTAAGTATTTCATAATCTCTGTATTCAAATAAAGGTAAAGAGAAAAATCTTAGAAGTAGCCAGATTTTTTAAAAATACAATAAATATCAGGGGAACAAAAGAAACTACAGAATCCAGAAAAAAAATGGAAAATAATCTTAAAGTTATAGGGTGGGAATAGTGGTGAGTGCCAACTTAAGATTCTATTCAACCCAAAATTCCTTCTAAGATAAAGATGTATTTATTATCTATTGCTGCATAATTAATTATCCCAGAGTTTAACAGCCTAAAACATCACTGATTTATATCTAACAGTTACTGTGGGTCATAAATCTGAGCACAGCCTGACTGGGCCATTTGACTCAGTGTTTCTCATATCCTGTGGTCTTATTTTAAAGCTCAGCTGGGGAAGGATCTTCTTTAAAACTCAGGTGGTTTGGGGAATATTATTCCCTAGTGGGTTATTCAACTGAGGGCCTAATTTATCTCCTGGCTGACAGCTGGAGATTGTCCAGTTCCTTACCACGGGGGCTTTTCCAACATAGCAGCTTGTTTCATCAAAGCTAGCAAGAGAAGGAGTGTGCTAGAATGAAAAAAGTTACAGTCTTTTGTAATCTAATATGAGTGATATTCCATCATTTTTTTTTTTTTTTGTATTTAGTTAGTTAGTTAGTGAGAAGCAAGTCAGTAGTGTGTACATGTCAATCCCAAACTCCCTAACTATCCCTTCCTTCCACCTATCCCCCTGGTAACCATAAATTCATTCTCTAAATCTGTGAGTCCATTTCTGTTTTGTAAATACATTCTTTTGTATCATTTCTTTTTAGATTCTGCATATAAGTGATTTAATATGATATTTCTCTTTCTCTGTCTGACTTACTTCACTCAGTTTGACAATCTCTTGGTCCATCCATGTTGCTACAAATGGAATTATTTCATTCTTCTTTATGGCTCAGTAATATTCCATTGTATATATGTAACACATCTTCTTTATCCATTCCTCTGTCAATGGACTTTAGGTTGCTTCCATGTCTTGGTTATTGTAAACAGTGCTGCAATGAATACTTGGGTGCATGTATATTTTTGAACCATGTTTTTCTCTGAATATATGACCAAAAATGGGATTGCTGGATCATACGGTAGCTCTATTTTTAGTATTTTAAGGAACCTCCATACTGTTCTCCATAGTGGCTGTACCAATTTACATTACCACCAACAGTGTAGGAGGGTACCATTCTCTCCACAACCTCTCCAGCATTTACTGTTTGTGGATTTTTTTATGATAGCCATTTTGTGTGGCGTGAGGTGATATCTCATGGTAGTTTTGATTTGCATTTATTTAATTATTAGCAACAGTGAACATCTTTTCATATGCCTCTTGGCCATCCATATGTCTTCCTTCAAAAAATGTCTGTTTAGGCCCTCTGTCCATTTATTGATTGGGTTGTTCATTTTGATATTAAGCCACATGAACTGTTTCTAGATTTTGGAGTTTAATCTCTTGTCAGTCACATCATTTGCAAATATTTTCTTCCAGTCTCTGTGTTGTCTTTTCTTTTTGTTTATGGTTTCCTTTGTTGTGCAAAAATATTTGAGTTTAATTAGGTCCCATTTGTTTATTTTTGTTTTTATTTCCATTACTCTGGGAGATAGATTGGAAAAGATATTGCTGCAATTTATGTCAGAAAGTGTTCTGCCTATGTTTTCCTCTAAGAGTTTTATAGTGTCCGGTCTCACATTTAGGTCTTTAATCCATTTGGAACTTATTTTTGTTTATGGTGTTAAAGAATGATCTAATTTCATTTTTTAACATGTAGCTGTCCAGTTTTCCCAGCACCATTTGTTGAAAAGTCTGTCTTTCCACATTGTACAGTCTTGCCTCCTTTGTCACAGATTAATTAACCATAGGTGTGGGGATTTATTTCTGGGCTTTTTATTCCCTTCCATTGACCATTTGAAATTCTATTTTAAATAGAGTTCTATTTTTGTGCCAGGACCATACTGGTTTGATGACTATAGCTTTGTAGTATAGTCTGAAGTCAGGGAGCCTGATTCTTCCAGCTCCATTTTTCTTTCTAAAGATTGCTTTGGCTATTAGGAGTCTTTTTTTTTTTTTTCTCTACACAAATTTTAAGATTTTTTTTGTTCTAGTTCTGTGAGAAATGTCATTGGTAATTTGATTGAGATTTCATTGAAACTGTAGATTGCCTTGCCTTGGGTAGTATAGTCATTTGACAATATTTATTGTTCCAATCCAAGAACATGGTATATCTTTCCATCTGTTTGTGTCTTCTTCGATTTCTTCCAACAGTGTCTTACAGTTTTCAGAGTACAGGTTTTTGTCTCCTTAGGTAGGTTTATTCCTAGGTATTTTAATCTCTTTGATGCAATGGTAAATGGGATGAATTTCTCTTTCTGATCCTTCATTGGTAGTGTATAGAAATGTAACAGATTTCTGTGTATTAATTTTGTTTTCTGCAACTTTACCAAATTCATTGATGAGCTATAGTAGTTTTCAATTAGCATCTTTAGTATTTTCTATGTATAGTATCATGTCATCTGCAAACAGTGACAGTTTAACTACTTCTCCAATTTTCATTCCTTTTATTTCTTTTTTTCTCTGATTTCTGTAGCTAGGACTTCCAAAGCTATGATGAATAAAAATAGTGAGAGTGGGCATCCTTGTCTTGTTCTTGATCTTAGAGGAAATGCTTTCAGCTTTTCACCATTAAGTATGATACTAGCTGTAGATTTGTGGTAAATGGCCTTTATTATGTAGAGATAGGTTTCCTTTATGCTCACTTTCTGTAGACTTTTTATCATAATTGAGTGTTGAATTTTGTCAAAAGCTTTCTCTACATCTATTGAGATGATCATATTGCTTTTATTCTTCAATTTGTTGATGTGCTGTATCACTGTGATTGATTTGTGGATAGTGAAAAATCCTTGCAACACAGGGATAAATCCTACTTGATCATGGTGTGTGATCCTTTTAGTGCATTGTTGGATTCAAATTGCTAGTATTTTGTTGAGAATTTTTGCATCTATGTTCATCAGTGATATTGGCCTGTAATTTTCTTTTTTTTGTAGCAACTTTGCCTGGTTTTGGTACCAGGGTAATGGTGGCCTCATAGAATGAGTATGGGAGTTTTCCTTCTTCTGCAAATTTTTGGAACAATCTGAGAAGGATAGGTGTTAGCTCTTCTCTAAATGTTTGATAGAATTTACCCGTGAAGCCATCAGGACCTGGACTTTTGTTTATCTGGAGTTTTAAAATCACAGTTTCAATTTCAGTGCTTGTAATTGGTCTGTTCATATTTTCGAATTCTTCCTGGTTCAGTCTTGGGAAACTGTACTTTTTGAAGAATTTATCCATTTCTTCCATGTTGTCCATTTTATTGGCATACAGTTGCATATAGTAGTCTCTTATGATCTTTTGTATTTCTGTGGTTTCAGTTGTAAGCTCTCCTTTTTCATTTCTAATTTTATTGATTTGAGTTCTCTCCCTTTTTTTCATGATGAGTCTAGCTAAAGGTTTATCAATTTTGTTTATCTTTTCATAGAACCAGCTTTTAGTTACATTGACCTTTGGTATTGTCTTCTTTGTCTCTATTACATTTCTTTGTGCTCTGATCTTTATGATTTCTTTCCTTCTACCTAATTTCAGTTTTCTTTGTTCTTCTTTCTTTAGTTGCTTTCAGTGTAAGATTAGGTTGTTTATTTGAGATTTTTCTTATCTCCTGAGGTAATATTGTATTTCTATAAACTTTCCTCTTAGAACTGCTTTTGCTGTACCCCATAGATTTTGTATCTTTGTGATTTCATTTTCATTTTTCTCTAGGTATTTTTTTCATTTCCTGTTTGATTCCTTCAGTGATCTCTTATTTAGTAGCATATTGTTTAGCCTCCAAGTGTTTGTTTTTTATAAATTTTTTTCTTGTAGTTTATTTCTAATTTCATATTTTTGTGGTCAGAAAAGATGCTTGATATGATTTCAGTTTTCTTAAATTTACTGAGGCTCGCTTTGTAGCCCAGGGTGTGGTCAATCTTGGAGAATGTTCCATGTGCACTTGAGAAAAAAGTGTATTCTTCTGCTTTTGGGTGGAGTGCTCTATAAATATCAATTAAGTCCATCTGGTCTAATGTGTCATTTCAGGCTTTTGTTTCTTTATTGATTTTCTGTCAGGATAATCTGTCCATTGATGAATGTGGGGTGTTAAAGTTCCCCAGTGTTATTGTGTTACTCTCTATTTCTCCCTTTATAGCTGTTAGTATTTGCCTTATATATTGAGGTGCTCCTATTTTGGGTTCATATATGTTTATAACTGTTATATCTTCTTCTTGGATTGATCCCTTAATTGTTATGTAGTGTCCTTCTTGTCTCTTATAACAGACATTTTTTTCTTTTTTTTTTTTACAGTATGCAGGCCTCTCACTATTGTGGCCTCTCCCATTGCAGAGCACAGGGTCTGGCCATGCAGGCTCAGTGGCCAAGGCTCACTGGCCCAGCTGCTCCATGGCATATGGGATCTTCCCAAACAGGGGCATGAACCAATGTCCCCTGCATCGGCAGGTGGACTCTCAACCACTGCACCATCAGGGAAGCCCCAGTCTTTATTTTATTTATTTATTTTTTTTGTGGTTTTTGTGGTATGTGGGCCTCTCACTGTTGTGGCCTCTCCCGTTGCGGGGCACAGGCTCCGGATGCGCAGGCTCAGCGGCCATGGCTCACGGGCCCAGCCGCTCCGCGGCATGTGGGATCTTCCCGGACCGGGGCACGAACCCGTATCCCCTGCATCGTCAGGCGGATTCTCAACCACTGCACCACCAGGGAAGCCCCCCAGTCTTTATTTTTAAGTCTATTTTATATGATACAAGTATTGCTACTCCAGCTTTCTTTTGATTTCCATTTTTATGGAATAACTTCTTTCATCCCATCACTTTCAGTCTGTATGTGTCCCTAGGTCTGAGGTGGGTCCCTTGTAGACAGCATATATACGGGTATAGTTTTCATATCCATTTAACCAGCCTATGTCTTTTGGTTGGCACAGTTAATCCATTTACATTTAAGATAATTATCGATATGTGTGTTCTTATTGCCATTTTCTTAATTGTTTTGTGTTTGTTTTTGTAGGTCTTTCTTCTTTCCTTTCTCTTTTGTTCTCTTCTCCTATGGTTTGATGACCATCTTTAGTGTTGTTTGGGTTGCTTTTCCTTTTTTGCGTGTGTATTTAATGTAGTTTTAGGGTTTGCTATTCCCATATTAGTTATAGAAGTCTATATATGTACAAGATTTTTTTAGGTTGCTTGTCTCTTTCTGGCCTAGAGGAGTTCCTTAACATTTGTTACAAAGCTGGCCTGGTGGTGCTGAATTCTCTTAGCTTTTGCTTGTCTGTGAATCTTTTGATTACTCTGTCAAATCTGAATGAGAGTCTCACTGTCTAGAGTATTCTTGGTTGTAGTTTCTTCCCTTTCATGACTTTAAATATATCATTCCATTCCCTTCTGACTTGTGGAGTTTCTGCTGAAAAATCAGCTGTTAACCTTATAGGAATTCCATTGTATGTTATTTGTCATTTTCCCCTTGTTTTTAATAATTTTTCTTTTTCTTTAAATTTTGTCAATTTGATTACTATGTGTCTCGGCATGTTTTTCCTTGGGTTTATCCTGCCTGGGACTCTCTGTGCTTTCTGGACTTGGGTTGCTATTTCATTTCCCATGTTGGGGAATTTTCAACTTTTCAACTATAATCTCTTCAAATATTTTCTTTGGCCCTCTTTCTCTCTCTGTTCTCCTTCTGGGACTCCTATAATGCGCATGTTGGTGCATTTAATGTTGTCCCAGAGGTCTCTTAAGCTGTCTTCATTTCTTTTCATTCTTTTTTCATTATTCTGTTCCACAGAAGTGATTTCCACTATCTTGTCTTCCAGTTTACTTATCCGTTCTTCTGCCTCAGTTATTCTTCTATTGATTCATTCTAGTGTATTTTTCATTTCAGTTATTGTATTGTTCATCTCTGTTTGTTCTTTAATTCTTCTAGGTCTTTGTTAAACATTTCTTGCATCTTCTTGATCCTTGCCTCCATTCTTTTTCTGAGGTCCTGGATCATCTTCACCATCATTATTCTGAATTCTTTTTATGGAAGGTTGCCTATCTACACTTAACTTAATTGTTTTTCTGGGGTTTTATCTTGTTCTTTCATCTGGGACATAATCATCTGCCTTTTCATTTTGTCCATCTTTCTGTGACTGTGGTTTTCATTTGGCAGGCTGCAGTATTGTAGTTCTTTTTGCTTCTGTTGTCTGCCCTCTGGTGGATAGGGCTATCTAATTAAGGTATTCTTAAAAGTGACAGTTTAGTTTATATTCTGTTGCCTCAAGAAATAACATTGGCTTTTTTTTAAAATATCCAAAATACATGCTACTGAGCCAATAGCAATTACCCTTGCCCTTTTAATGTTATTTTCAGATGGATTTGTCCAATCAACACAGCACTCCATCTGCCATTTAATCATCCATTTATTGATTCAACAAATATTTATTGAATATCAGGCACTATTTTAATCACTTTTCTATGTACTAGTATTGAGCTTACATTTGTCTCATATGATTCCAGATTGCTTCTTGTGTACCATTAAGAAGAGAAGCAAAAAAAAAAAAAAAATTAAAAAAACAACTAAAACAGATACAATTATATTCTCACTATTTTTTTCTTTCTATATGTTATATCCATATCCATGCTTAAGTATTTTTACTTCCAAGATACGGAGAACTTTTTTTTTTTTTTTTTGGTTTTCCACGGGCCTCTCACTGTTGTGGTCTCTCCCATTGCAGAGCACAGGCTCCGGACGTGCAGGCTCAGTGGCCATAGCCCATGGGCCCAGCCACTCTGTGGCATGTGGGATCTTCCTGGACCATGGCATGAACCCATGTCCCCTGCATTGGCAGGTGGACTCTCAACCACTGTGCCACCAGGGAAGACCAGGGAGCACTATTTTAAGTGTCATATTTTTAGAACTGAGTATACAGCTAAACCTAAAGTGAAATCCATAGATTACGTGTGTCTGACAGACTGCTGGGTTCAACTCATCCCCAACTTCATGTATTGTCTAGCACAAATGTTTTTGATTTTTTTTTTTTTTTTAATGGTGGTTTATGTACAAATGCCTGTGAAAGTTAACTAGATCAGAGCCTTAGAGAGATTGAAACTGCAGGTAGTCACTTAAGGGTATACACACAGAAAGGATTTTTTAAAATATGAGTATAGATATAACTCAGTTTTGGTCCCAAGCTGACACAGAGAGACACAAAAAAAGGCAGGAAATCTGTCACATGGCTTCTTGGTCAGCTAGAATAGCCTCAGGAAAGCTAAGCAGAGGAAGAAGCAACTAAAGAGAAATGACTTGAAACTGAGGAAGAGAACTATGTATAGACACATGGGAATCAGGCCTAAGGACTACTTTACATAATAAATCATCTATATTTTGAAGTCTAGATGTCATTTAATAACAAGAGGATACAAAGTCCCTAGAAATATTGTTTACTGCATCCAAGACCCCATTTATATTCTACAGCCTGGATTAACATGGCTTAGTTAAAATGCTCTGCAGAGCAACAGGTGGATTAAAGTGACACCAAAATGAAGAGAAGGAATCTAATGAGGGGGCAATTGGAGAAAACCTAGATGAGATGGTTAGGGTTTGAGCAATTTTGTTTCAGTAGACACAAAGAGAATGAGACTAGAGGGATATAAGACTTGGTTGTAGATTAATTGAAGTTTGAAGAAGAGAGGGTATTCTAACAAAGTTTTGTCCTGTATAACTGAACAACTGGTACAATATATACAGGGAATTCAGGAGGAGAAGAGTTTTATGCTGAGTAAAGATATGTTTAAATGATCTCAGAGTCATGCAGTGGGTGACTGATCTACAAGAAAGCAGAAACACCATCTGAAGCATGGAAGAAGGAGTCTACTTAAAGATACAGGTCTTGGGAATCATCACCTGAAGTCATGGATGTAAATATGTTCACCATTAGAATATAAAGAAAGTAGAAAGCTATGTGTAGAATTCTAAAATATACATACATATCAGTGGTAAGATTTACTTAAATGGCTAGAAATTTAGAAGGAAAAGAGTATAAGATGATGACATGGATGCCAATAGAACTTCAAGATATATGGTACATTTAATGTTGTCAAATGTCACTAAGAGTAAGATCAGAAAATATATCACAGTTACTAGTGAGAATAATTCAGTCTGTGATGAAAGAGGGCCCTAACTGGTTAATTGCAGTGATAGTCTTACAGAAAATATAAAAATACAGATAACTCAAAAAACGTGATTGTGAATCAAAGAGGAAAATTTAAGAGTAGACTTTTGAAATGCTGATGATAATAAAGATATAAGAAGCTGTTACAGCCTGACATTTCTATGTAATTTATGTTCATAAGTAATGTATATATTCATTCAACCCTTATAAGAAAAGAGAAACAAAACAGGAATACAGCATTTCATTCAAACCTCAAAAGAAATAAATAACTGAGAGACACGGCTTCAGTTTCACAAACAGATATACAGAAAGATCCAGAGTTTCTTAAGTTCACTCAGCTAGTAATTGACAGAACTAGAATTTTAAACTACATAGATTTTTAGCCTCTACTCACTACTCAATTTTGCCACACCTATAAATGAAAAAGAGTGATGGAACATTCCTACACATGAAAGGAAAAAAATCACTGGACATTCTTTTGTGAATCTTCAGAAACTTCACTGAAATCCATGATGATTTTTGTGTTAAGTACTTTTAAAGAGTATTCTAATTATCTGAATAAATTACCAGAATAAATTCATATATGGTGCCCAACCATATTTCATATTTTAGGGGCTCAGTTTAAATATTACCATCAGAGAGTGAATTTCACTGACCTCCTAAGATAAAATGTGTAGTATTGAAAACATATATTCAATATGTAATTTAAAATGTTATATTGTTTTCTTTCTATTTATCACCCCACCCCCTAAAACTTGAAAAGGCAAGGATTTTGCCTGTTATATTCTTGAGTGTATAGTCATAAAGAAGTATACCTGACACAGAATAAAAATACTTTAAAGTTTTCTGAGGAATGTATATGTGAATAAATGAATAGGTAGATGAATGAATGAACAATGAACCAACTATGATGGTAAAGTTTAAAAATAAAATTGTGAGGACTATAATCTGAAAAATAAAGCCATTCTTGTACCTTATGTGAAACATCTGGGATGTTTCAATAATTACTTAAAGGCAAAAGTACATAAAATTGAAATATGAACTATCCTAATACATATTGGACATATATATACATATATATTATTTCTAAACTATAATTCACTGTTAAGCTAATGATTCTTCACAAAATTATTTGATAGAAGTTTACTATAGTTGGAATCTATATCACTTACACATTTATTTTATAGGAAAAGAGAAAGCAACATTATTTAGAAATAAAGCAAAAATGACCAAAGACAGGTGTTTAGGGAACTCACATTTTTTAATGTGACCAATTGTATAATAATTTACATTTTGATTTAGTTCTCATAATTATCTGATTTTATTGTAATAATTATGAATCTTTTGGTATTCTGACATCTTTATTGTTACCTTTGTGGAGAAAGTGATAACTAATTTACTAGGGTGGGAAAACATTTTGTGTGTGTGTTTGCCAACATACATCATAAACTATAAGTATATATGTAGAATGAATCTATTTTCTAACTGAAAACATGTATAGAAAAAAAGTCACAGTAGAATACAAGGTCCTTTCAATGCAACACAAATAATTGCTTTAATGAGACTAGGTTGAATTATAAATTTTACATAAGATTAGCACTTAGAGAAGATTATTTATTTTTAATTGTATTTTTGGTTTTACTATTTTATATTTTAATTCATTTTTATTGGAGTATAGTTGCTTTACAATGGTTTGTTAGTTTCTGCTATACAGCAAAGTAAGTCTGTTGTATGTTTACATATATCCCTTCTGTTTTAGATTTCCTTTCCATTTAGGTCACCACAGAACATCGAGTAGAGTTCCCTGTGCTATACAGTAGGTTCCCATTAGTTATCTATTTTATACATAGTAGTGTATATATGTCAATCCCAGTCTTCCAATTCATCGCACCCTCCTCCCCCCTTGGAAACCATAAGTTTGTTCCCTATATCTGTGGCTCTACTTCTGCTTTATGAATACATTCATCTACATCATTTTTCTAGATTCCACATTTAAGCAATATTATGCGGGAGAGGATGTGGAGAAAAGGGAACCCTCCCACACTTTGGGTGGGAATGTAAATTGGTACAGCCACTATAGAGAAGAGTATAAAGTTTACTTAAAAAACTAAAAATAGAACAACCATATGACCCCAGCAATCCCACTCCTGGTCATACACCTGGAGAAAACTATAATTCAAAAAGATACATGCACCCTAATGTTCATTGCAGCACTATTTACAATAGCCAGGACATGGAAGCAACCTGAATACCCATCACCAGAGGAATGGATAAAGAAGATGTGTTACATATATATAATGGAATAATCTCAATCATAAAAAGGAATTAAATGGTGCCATTTGCAGAGATGCAAATGGACCTAGAGACTGTCATACAGAATGTAGTCAGTTAGAGAAGACAAATTAGAAAACTAATTTTGTAACACCTGATTCAGTTTTTTTCATGGGTGGGAGGTAGTGATACAGTGCATCAATTAACTTTCTACCCACTTAAATACTTCAGGTGTTCTGCCATTAGTTTCATTATCCAAGGTTGAATAACAAAAATATATTTCAGGGAAAATGAAAAATAATTGGTTACCAAGGAGATAACAGTTCTCATGAATGTTGCTTGCCACCATGATGTCAAGTATTTATGATTGTCTCCCAACCAGGGACTTCTGTATTTCTAGCTGTTAATAAGATGATAATGTTAAATTTTAGTTTATTTTTAATATTTTAAGAGGGTTGATAAGGTCTAGTAGGCTAATTTTAACACAAAGACGTTTTGGTCTTTGGCTAAATTATATAAAATTTAATATGGCTATATTAGATGACTATGGTGATGTAAATACACACATATATGTGTGTGTATATATATATATACATATATGACAAAAATCAATCATTGATGGTTATTTGTAGAATAGGCTAACTCTTCTAAAACATGGCACATGGGAATTAAAAGACTAAATTAAAATACGTGAAAAGTTTGAGGACAAATGGCCTTGGAAATAAGGTGGCTCACAAACATATGCTAAATATTTTTTTTAAATGAACATGAAGATAAAAATCACAAATGGAAAATATTGTTGCAGCTAACTTTAGAATTTTATGATTAATATTAGGTACATAATTATATAAAATGAGAGAAGTGGCAATAATAATGAAAGTATGAAACTTAGTATAAGTTTTTGTGCTAGATTTTAAACTGATTGAGGGTAGAGTCTCTTTTTGCACACTTTAAGGGGGAATGTTCCAGATTTCAATTGATCAGTCTTGTCCACTTTGGTTTGAAGTCTTATTTTCTTACTTATTATTGTTTTCCATAATCTGAAGTTATGTAGATATTCTCCTGCTTGACCTTCTAAGAGTTTCAAAATTTTGAATTTCATAATTAGGCTTTAATGTAAGTGGAAAATTGTCTGTCTATGCTATTATTCAGGATTCTATTATTTTTCCCATGTGGACTATGAATTGTCCTCAATATTTTGTTGAATATATTAAACATTATATTGACTAATATATTGAATAAAAAGTGTTACATTGAATATCTTCTATATATGTAGTTCATTTCCCTGTTGATGTACAGTGTATCTGCTTCACAGATTTGAGGTTCTATCATTAAGTAAATGTATATTTAGAATTTTTATCTCCTTTTGATGAAATGACTCACTGCTCATTAGGAAATGAACATAATTAACTCTGAATTTCTTAACTCTGAATTCTGCTTTATCTGATAGTAATATAACTACTCCAAGTTCCTTTGACTGTTTTTTACTTGGTATGTATTTATCCATCATTTTACTTTTAACATTTTTATGTCATTTTTATGTCATTTTATTTAAAATTTTAACTCCTGTAGATGGTAAAAAGTTGAGGTTTTATTTATTTATTTATATAACCTAAAAATCTCTACCTTTTAATTGGGATGCATAAGTTTGGCTCAACAAATGAAAACTACCATCTGATCATATCACTAGGCACAGAAAAAGCATTGGACAAAATCTAACACCTTTTCAACTAGTGTCATTTTTCTCTGCCTGAAGGACTTGCTTCAGCATTTTTTAGAGTGTAGGTCTTCTGGTCATAATTTTTTTCAGTTTTATTATGCTTGAAAATGTATTCAGTGTACATTTTTAAAGGATACTTTTCTTGCTTAAGAATTCTGGACTTACAGTTTTTCTCTACTACTTTAAAGATGTTTCTTCACTGCCCATTTGTGTAGATTTTTTCCATGAGGTATCTGTTGCCATTTTTATATTTGCTCCTCTGTATGTAAAGCATCATTTTATCTCTGGCTATCTTTTTTAGACTTTCTCTTTTTTACTGTAATTGTTCAATTAATTATTCAATCTAATTTTAATGTGAAATTTAATTATAATGTGTTATAATTGTTTTTTTGCATTAAATTCATTAAGTTTTTTGGATTTTAATTTTTATCAAAGTTGAACACATTTTCTATTTTCTCATCATAAATTTTTTCTGTCCCTCTCTCTTTTCTCTTGTTTCAGCACTCCAATACCCTGATATTTATTTGCTTAGAATTTTCCCAGAAAACTCATATTTTTTTCTTCCCTCTGTGTTTCATTTTCAATATTTTCCATTGTTATGTCTCCTAGTTCTTGAATATTTCCTTCCAAAGTGTTTAATCTCATGGTATCCTCAGCCAGAATAGTTTTCTTCTAAAATATATTTATTTTCATATTGTAGAAGTTTGATCTGGGTTACTTTATATCTTCCATGTCTCTACATAATTTTCAACATATAAAATACAGTTATAATGATGCTTAAATGTCTTTGTCTGATAATTCTGACACGTGAGTCTGTCCTGTTTTTGTTTTAATTATTTTTCTCATTACAAGTCTTATTTGTCTGTTTCTTTGCATACCAGATAATCTCTGATTGGATGATATACTTTGTGAATTTTACCTTCTTGGGTAATAGATAATTTAATGTTCCTACAACTGTTCCTAAACTTTGCTCTGGGACTCAGTCAATTACTTGGAATATTCTGACTTTCTGGGGTCTCGCTTTTGCAACTTTACAGCAGGTATCTGAGAAGCATTTAGTCTATGGCTAATTGTTCTCCATTACTGAGATAATAACCTTCTCCATTTTCTACACAATGACCATGAATTTTCATATTTTTAGTCAGGCTGATGGGAATAGTTGGTATTCTTTGCCTTGTGTGTCAAATACTATTTCTCTAATTCTTTCAGAAAACTTTTCTCCTGGCTTCAGATAGGTTCCTCAAGTGCATAGACTTTTCAATATTTCATTTAATACTCAAGGGACACCCTGTGCAGTTCTTCAATTCTTTTTATATGTAGCTTTCTACTCTCCAGTATTCTCTCTTGTAAATTCTAGTCACCTTGGTGTTTTTTTTAAATTAATTAATTTATTTATTTATTTATTTTTGGCTGTGTTGGGTCTTCATTTGTGTGCAAGGTATTTCTCTAGTGTGGTAAGTGGGGTCACTCTTCATAGTGGTTCACGGGCTTCTCACTATCACAACCTCTCTTGTTGCAGAGCACAGGCTCCAGACGTGCAGACTCAGTAGTACCTTGGTGTTTTGAACTGTCAGTTTCATCTCCTCAACCTGGCAAGTTCAACCGGCTTCCCTTATGTTCCACGTCTTTTTACCCTGGTCTAGATTATCTCAGTGAAGTAATCTGAGACATGTTTCTTTCTTTCTAGGGATCACTGTCCTTTGTTGCCTAATATGCAGTGTTCTGAAAGCCATTCCTTAGTATATTTTGTCTGATTTCTTGGTTGTTTCAAGTGGAAGTGTAAATCCAGTCCTTTTATACATCTAGGTCTGTAGTTTTCAGTGTTCATTATTTTCTATGTATAGTAGATGTAGTATAGTGACTTTAATTTTCATATCAAAATAGCTCATGTTCCATTTGTTCTTGTTCAGGGTTTGGATATCATCTTTATCATTATTTTGTGAAAATAGCAGTCCAGTTACAGCTTTATGTAATTTTTTAGAACTCTATTATAGGCATAATTTCTTGTTCATTTATGAATTTATTAGTTTATATTTTATAAAATTATTAGTTTTTACTTGCTTTTAGAATGTAAAAAGTATACTTATTTTCTATTTTTATGATGTTCTTCATTCAAATCTAAATAGTATTTTTTGTATATTTTTGTTATCATTGTTATTATAAATATAGTTGATTTATAATTGATCTATTAATATTTGTTAAAGTTTCTTACTTTGTATTTCTACCAATTTCTCCTTACATGTCCAGTAATTTTTATCTATATACCATGGTACTATGTTGATCAGGATTAAAATTTTATCACTCTTTACTGTTTAATACAGATTTATATTTCTTAACTGCACTAGATCTTAGAGGGACTCCAAATTAAAATGAAAGGAATAAAGGGAAAACACAGCAATGATTTATTTCTGCATGCTGCAAGTAGGCTTAGAAGATTAGGGAGAGAACCACATACATCAATGTTAGAGAAATCTACTTTGTTTTCTAGTTCTTAGCAAAGATGTTTGCCTCTATGTTTGTAACTTCTTTCATAATGTCAGATTCACTTAGAATACTTGAGCATACTCTTCTCAAGAGTGATCTACATGTCATTTCTCTATGGCTTCCTTCATCCTCTTGTGCCTAGTAGTATTTAAATACAATAGTATTTAATTAAGAACCATCAGGTAATTTTTCTCAGTTTGCAGGGCCAGGGTATATTTCCCTTTATTTATGTTTTCTCAGTAGTGGAATGTACACTTGATTGGGAATGGGGATAGGGGTTAAACTTGATAAAGTTACATTCCTGTAAATAAAGTTACCCTCAAGGCTCCAGCACATACTAGTGGCTGGTTAAATACAGCTGTTACCTAACTTACTTGTGCCTTATTTTCTTCATCTGTAAAATTGAATTATTATTTGTAGCTGTAGCATGATGGTTATATGAGTTAATATATTCAAACAGAAAGCACAGTACCTGGCCCAATTTAAGAAAACAGTAAGCATATGCTATTATGATGATTATCATTAACTATTATGCAAAAAAGAAAAAAAAAACCCTCAAAGGTGGATTTGCACCTATGTGATGCTCTCTTTCTATTGAAATAAGAAATGGAACAAATTCTTACAATATAAACATTATTGGAGGAGAGTGGTTGTTAGTGTCTGAAAAAACCCTAAGTGAGAATTAAACTATTTGAAACATTGGTACTTATCAAATTTTAAGGAAAATCTCTTCCCTTATGAATGATTAGGTATCTTGTACTTTTAAGTGAATTCTTTAAACATTGACATATTGGGACTTCCTTGGTGGTGCAATGGTTAAGAATCTGCCTGCCAATGCAGGAGAAATGGATTCGAGCCCTGGCCCAGGAAGATCCCACATGTTGCAGAGCAACTAAGCCCATGTGCCACAACTACCGAGCCTATGCTCTAGAGCCAGTGAGCCACAACTATTGAAGCCTGTGTGCCTAGACCCCATGTTCCAACAAGAGAAGACACATCAATGAGAAGCCCATGCACCACAACAAAGAGTAGCCCCCACTGGCCACAACTAGAGGAAGCCTGCACTCAGCGACAAAGACCCAACACAGCAAAAAAGAAATAAATAAAAACATGTTTAAAAATTGGCATATTAAGCACATGATTAAAGAGAAGATTAAAATGCTTCTAACAAATTAAATTTAGCTCAAATTTACTAGACTTATTTTCTGGGGGAAAATTAAGAACACAATATTTTCTTGTCTCTAAGCCTCATTTTTTTGCTTTTGTTTTTACCACAGGAGGAAGATGATAATAATTAGCTCATAATAACATAGTACGTAGAAAGTCCTCCATAAATAATAGCCATTATTACATAAAGGAATGAAGACAATACTCATATAAATACTATTAAATTGTTGCAAACATAATTTCAGGGACACTGGAGTGTGTTTCCTGAGCATACAGTTGGGAGCTGCATTTAGAAAGAAAGCTCTTTGTTTAATGGGGGAAATATTTTGTTTGTTTGTTTCTCCTCTTTCTTTTTTCTTCTTACCATGTCTGATTACTAAGTTGTCTAAATTTTAACATTTATAAGTTTTCAAATGTAAACAAGTGTCCATACTTTAAAAATCTGCAACCCCATAATTAATAGCACATGCAATATGTTGGAGAACAATAAGATCAATTTCCAATTTACTTAAGTAGTCACAGAATTAACTGTGAATTATTTAAAGTTTGTTGCCATGATTTTATATGATTCTCAATTGTATTTAAAGCAGTAGTGTCTTCTTAGCATAACACAATAATTGCACTAGGTAAAAGTATTCTACACAGTTCCACTAATTGATTGAAAATATATTTTTGAAAGGCCATATTCCAGATGGACGTTTTCAATTTGCATCAAACAAAAGTTCCACATACTTTTGGAATTTTGTGGTTAAAATGGAATTAAGTAGAATAGAACTTAGAAAATATTGCTTAGGGTTTTACTAAGGTTTTAGGCTTGTCACTAAAAATTTAAAAATTAGGTTCTTTGCCATGCATTAAAATATAAAAGGCAAGGAAATAGTAATTTAAGAAAAGGAGATTTTACTCAAAATGAAACTCATGATTGGTCTTCATTTTCAACCTGCTATGTTCTCAGACAAAGCAAATCAAAAATAAAAATAACAGCAATCATCATCATAGCTAGATAACTATAAAAATGACTTAGAATTAAGCTGTATTAAAAAATAGCTTATTCTCATCTATCACGAAAAATGCATCTATCCAATTTTTAAAAAAAGAACTATGGGGATTTTTAAAGCCTAGTTCCTCAGAAGCCAGATCAGGAAGGTGAGTCATAGTGAACTTAAGTGACCTGCCCAAGTTGTGATGGGAGTGTTCACTTCCCATTTGAAAGTGAAAGTCCAGTAAATGTTTGATAGACATATCCTTGACCCTCTCATCCATCTTGGCTCTATCACAGATACAGCTATGCATCAGTCTCAAGTGTCACATCTCTTCAAGGTAATAAAGGGTCTTTGAAGGTGATCTCCATTTATACCTCTGAAGAATGAAACTGCATTTTAGCAATAATGGAGATAATACCATACAAACATATCTTATGGGTCCTGGTGAGGATTCAATGAGTTCAGAAAGTGAAGAGCTTAGAACACAGGAAGTGCTTCATAAATTTTATCTATTCTTATCCATTACAAGGCAAGCTCAAGAGCAACATACAGCTCTACCCACCACCAGTCCCTCCCATCAGGAAACTTGTGCAACTCTCCTAGATAGCCTCAACCAAGAGAAGGCAGACAGCAGAAGAAAAGAAATAAAATCCTGCAGCCTGTGGAACAAAAACCACATTCACAGAAAGAGAGACAAGATGAAAAGGCAGAGGACTATGTACCAGATGAAGGAACAAGATAAAATCCCAGAAAAACAACTAAATGAAGTGGAGATAGGTGACTTTCCAGAAAAATAATTCAGAATAATGACAGTGAATATGTCCAGTACCTCAGAAAAAGAATGGAGGCAAAGATTGAGAAGAGGCAAGAATGTTTAACAAAGACCTAGAAGAATTAAAGAACAAGCAAACAGAGGTGAACAATACAATAACTGAAATGAAAACTACACTAGAAGGAATCAAAAGCAGAATAACTGAGGCAGAAGAACAGATAAGTGACCTGGAAGACAGAATAGTGGAATTCAATGCTGTGGAACAGAATAAAGAAAAAAGAATGAGAAGAAATGAAGACAGCCTAAGAGACTGCTGGAACAACATTAAAAACAACAACATTCACATTATAGGGGTCCCAGAAGGAGAAGAGAGAGAGACAGGACCCAAGAAAATATTTGAAGAGATTTTAGTTGAAAACTTCCTTAACATGGGAAAGGAAAGAGCCACCCAAGTCCAGGAAGTGCAGAGAGTCCAATACATGATAAACCCAAGGAGAAAGACGCCAAGACACACAATAATCAAATTGGCAAAAATTAAGGACAAAGAAAAATTATTGAAAGCAGCAAGGAAAAACTACAAATAATATACAAGGGAACTCATATAAGGTTAACAGCTGATTTCTCAGCAGAAACTCTACAAGCCAGAAGTCAGTGGCATGATATACTTAATGTGATGAAAGGGAAGAACCTACAATGAAGATTACTCTACTGGGCAAGGATCTCAATCAGATTCGATGGAGAAATTAAAAGTTTTATAGATAAGCAAATGCTAAGAGAATTCAGCACCACCAAACCAGCTCTACAACAAATGTTAAAGGAACTTCTCTAAGTGGGAAACATGAGAAGAAAAGGACATACCAAAACAAACCCAAAATAATTAAGAAAATGGTCATAGGAACATACATATCGATAATTACCTTAAACATGAATGGTTTAAATGTTCCAACCAAAAGACACAAGCTTGTTGAATGGATAAAAAAACAAGACCCATATATATGCTGTCTATGAGAGACCAATTTCAGACCTAGAGACACATACAGTCGGAAAGTGACAGGATGGAAAAAGATATTCCATGCAAATGGAAATCGAAAGAAGCCGGATTGGCAACACCCATTTCAGATAAAATAAATTTTAAGAATGTTGCAAGAACAAGGAAGGACACTACATAATGCTGAAGGGATCAATCCAAGAAGATATAACAATTAAAAGTATATATTCACCCAACATAGGAGAACTTCAAGACAAATGGCAACTGCTAACAGCTCTAAAAGAGGAAATCAACAGTAACATGAAAATAGTGGGGGACTTTAACACCTCACTTACACCAATGGACAGATCATCCAAACAAAATTAATAAGAAAACACAAGCTTTAAATGACACAATAGAACAGATAAATTTAATTGACATTTATAGGACATTCCATCCAAAAACAGCAGATTACACTTTCTTCTCAAGTGTGCATGGAATATTCTCCAGGACAGATGTCATCTGGGGTCCCAAATCAAGCCTCAGTAAATTTAAGAAAATGGAAATCATTTCAAGCATCTTTTCTGAACACAACACTATGAGATTAGAAATCAATTACAGGAAAAAAATGTAAAAAACAAACACATGGGGGCTAAACACTACGTTACTAAATAACCAAAAGATTACTGAAGAAATCAAAGAGGAAATAAAAAAATACATAGAGACAAATGACAATGAAAACACGCTGATCCAAAAACTATGGGATGCAGCAAAAGCAGTTCTAAGAGGGATGTTTATAGCTATACAAGCCTACCTCAAGAAACAAGAAAAATCTAAAATAAACAATCTAAACTTACACCTAAAGGAAGTAGAGAAAGAAGAACAAGCAAAATCCAAAGTTAGCAGAAGGAAAGAAATCATAATGATCAGAGCAGAAATAAATGAAATAGAAGTAAAGAAAACAAGAGCAAAGATTAATAAAACTAAAAGCTGGTTCTCTGAGAACATAAACAAAACTGAAAAACCATTAGCCAGACTCATCAAGAAAACGAGGGAGAGGACTCAAATCAATAAAATTAGAAATGAAAAAGGAGAATTTACAACAGACACCGAAATACAAAGTATCCTAGGAGACTACTACAAGCAAGTCTATGCCAATAAAATTGACAACCTGCTAAATGGACAAATTCTTACAAAGGTATAACCTTCCAAGACTGAACCAGGAAGAAATAGAAAATATGAACAGACCAATCACAAGTAATGAAGTTGAAACTGTGATTAAAAATCTTCCAAAAAACAAAGTCCAGGACCAGAAGGCTTCACAGGTGAATTCTATCAAACACTTACAGAAGGGCTAACACCCATCCTTCTCAAACTATTCCAAAAAAATGTGGAGGAAGGAACACTCCCAAACTCATTGTATGAGGCCACCATCACCCTGATACCAAAACCAGACAAAGATACTACAAAAAAAGAAAATTACAGACCAATATCACTGATGAAGATAGATGCAAACATCCTCAACAAAATACTAGCAAACAGAATCCAGCAACACACTAAAAGGATCATACACCATGATCAAGTTGGATTTATCCCTGGGCTGCAAGCATTCTTCAATATACACAAATCAATCAATGTTAATACATCATATTAACAAATTGCAGAATAAAAACCATATGATCATCTCAATAGATGCAGAAAAAGTTTTGACAAAATTCAACACTGATTTATAATAACAAGTCTCCAGAAGTGGGCATAGAGGAATCCTACCTCAACATAATAAACACCGTTTACAACAAACCGACAGAAAACATCATTCTCAATGGTGAAAATCTGAAAGCATTTCCTCTAAAATCAGGAACAAGACAAGATACCCACCCTTGCCACTATTATTCAACATAGTTTGGAAATCCTAGCCACAGAAATCAGAGAAGAAAAAGAAATAAAAGGAATATAAATGGGCAAAGAAGAAGTAAAACTGTCTGTATTTTCAGATGACATGATACTATACATAGAGAATCCTAAAAATGCCACCAGAAAACTACTAGAGCTAAACAAAGAATTTGGTAAAGTTGCAGGATACAGAATTAATATACAGAAATCTCTTGCATTTCTATATACTAATGATGAAATATCTGAAAGAGAACTTAAGGAAACACACCCTTTTACCATTGCAACAAAAAGAATAAAATACCTAGGAATAAACCTACCTAGGGAGACATAAGACCTGTATGCAGAAAACTATAAGACACTGATGAAAGAAATTAAAGATGATATCAACAGATGGAGAGACATACCATGTTCTTGGACTGGAAGAATCAATATTGTGAAAATGACTATACTACATAAAGCAATCTATAGATTCAAGGCAATCCCTATCAAATTACAAATGACATTTTTTATAGAACTAGAACAAAAAATCTTAAAATTTCTATGGAGACACAAAAGACACCAAATTGCCAAAGCATTCTTGAGGGAGAAAAGCGGAGCTGGAAGAATCAAACCCCCTGAATTCAGACTACACTAAAAAGCTACAGTAATCAAGACAATATGGTACTGGCACCAAAACAGAAATATAGATGATTGGAAGAAAGAAAGCCCAGAGATAAACCCATGCACCTATGGGCAGCTAATCTATGACAATGGAGGCAAGGATATACAATGGAAAAAAGATAGTTTCTTCAATAAGTGGTGCTGGGAACACTGGACAGCTACATGTAAATGAATGAAATTAGAACACCATACACAAAAATAAACTCAAAATGGATTAAAGGCCTAAGTGTAAGACCAGACACCATAAAACTCTCAGAGGAAAACATAGGAAGAACAACCTTTGACATAAATCACAGCAAGATCTTTTTTGATCCACCTCCTAGAGTAATGGAAATAAAAACAAAAATAAACAAATGGGATCCAATGAAACTTCAAAGGTTATACACAGCAAAGGAAACCATAAACAAGACGAAAAGACAACCCTCAGAATGGGAGAAAATATTTGCAAAGGAATCAACGGACAAACGATTAATCTCCAAAATATATAAACAGCTCATGCAGCTCAATATTAAAAAAACAAACAACCCAATACAAAAATGGGCAGAAGTCCTAAATAGACATTTATCCAAAGAAGACATACAGATGGCAAAGAAGTACATGAAAATCTGCTCAATGTCACTAATTATTAGAGAAATACATATCAAAACTACTATGAGTTATCACCTCACACCAATTAGAATGGGCATCATCAGAAAATCTACAAACAACAAACAACAAATGCTGGGGAGGATGTGGAGAAAAGGGAACCCTCTTGCCCTGTTGCCTCATACTGTTCTCTTAGAGAACAGTATGGAGGTTCCTTAAAAAACTAAAAATAGAATTACCATATGACCCAACCATACCACTACTGGACATATACCCAGAGAAAACCATAATTCAAAAAGATATATGCACCGTAAAGTTCATTGAAGCACTATTTACAATAGCCAGGTCATGGAAGCAACCTAAATGCCCAACAGATGAATGGATAAAGAAGTTGTGGCATATATATACAACAGAATAGTACTCAGCCATAGAAAGGAATGAAATTAGGTCATTTGTTGACACATAGATGGATCTAGAGACTGTCATGCAGAGTGAAGTAAGTCAGAAAGAGAAAAACAAATATCATATATTAAAGCATATATGTGGAACCTAAAAAATGGTACAGGTGAACAGGTTTGCAGGGCAGAAATTGAGACACAGATTTAGAGAAAAAATGTATGGACCCCAAGGGGGTAAAACAGTGGGGGGTTGGTGTGGTGGTGTGATGAATTGGGTGATTAGGATTGACATGTATACACTGATGTGTCTAAAATTGATGACTAATAAGAACCTGCTGTATAAAAAGAAATACATAAAATTCAAAAAATTTTTTTAAAGTTCTATGGCTTTTGCAAGAAAAAATATTCATTGATACCATCTTTCTGTACACAATCAGGCAAACATTTTCTCCTCTAGAGTATTTGATAAAGAAAAAGAATTTCTTCAACCTTGAGAGCAACATGGAAACCATGAGAAAGATACAGTTATAATGCTGTCAGTAGGCACTGTCCATTAATTCCTGGGAACTATGGCAACGATTGATATTCACCTGTTATTTTTGACACATACCCTTGAGAAGGATCTTAGTAGCCTTAGCTATTGTAATCCATTTGGTTTCTATCTTGTATCAGAATATATTCACCTTGTGTATAGTCACTAAGGAAGCTATTCAATTTCAATGTGTATTCTTTCATGAGTTTCTCCAAAAACCTTAGTAAAGCCCTCATAAAACACTAGCATTTTTAGTCAAGGTTTTATTAAAAACCTGACTAAATCCATATATATAGACCTCATATGTCAATATGACAATAAAACCAATTGAGGAAAGGAAGCAGAGGTCCAAAAAAGACTATGGGTTATGGTACCACAAAGTATAATTTGATTTATACCAAATTAATTGACTTCTTTATTCTAAATTTAATTTCTTTCAAATATTTCCCTTCTAATAAATGAAGGTCTATCATGTTATGTACTTAATAATATTGGAAAAGTATGCCTTAATTTTTCTGATTTGAAAGTTAGGTGAAAACAAATAGGGAAAGAAAATGAAATAAGTATAGCCCTACATTTAAACTATAAGTAACACTAAAACTGTTAGTTTTCTTATCTAGAAAGTTTTAAGGACAATCCTTTCAATAAAATGTCACAATTACTCATAACCACAAGCTTTGTAGAGAGTCAGTGTTAATCATTTCAGCAGAGAAATCTGGCTTTTAAAATTCCTGCTATTCTTCTTAAATAATTTACAAAATACATTTTAGTTAAGATCCCTTGGAATTTGAAAATAACCTTGATTTTGCCCCTTATGATATCAGCTGAAGTTAACTTGTTTTACCTCTGCTTTATATTTCACTTTGATGATGGCTCCTACTGTATTACTACTTTTAATGGTTATTTCCTTACGAATTATTCCAGTATACTTCTAGGAAGCTCTTTTTAATAATAGCAAGCCCATCCTTGACCATCAGGAAAATTAACAATTACATCCTTTTTTTAATTCAATTTCTTAAAACTAATGTTTATAAGTTCTTCATTGCGTACAGGTTTAGTCATTATTGTATGTGGCACAAAGCCAGGTTATGGTTAAATGTTCCATTCACCTATCCCAAGGTACATGCAAAATCAGGGGCAAAACAGTGAACCAACAGACAATTGTGGTTTCTTTGAGTTGTCATAATTGCATAGTTGTTCACTACAAAATTAAAAACAATCAGATTCCAATAGTAGAATTTACTTTTACATCTGGCCAAACTAGAATGTGGCTACCAAGAAGAAATATTGCTTACATCTGTTTCTTCCCTAAGTATATTGTGACATTATATAGATACCAGCTTACTTTGAGTAAGTGAACATAATTATTTTATGTATTCCTTTTTGGAAAAATATTATACCATAATTGGGATATATTAGTTGGATTCAAATGATATTGCTAACAAAGCATTTTTGAGTCATATTTTGGTCTGTTCAATGAAATAAAAGCCTTTTGGCATTATTTTAAATAATTTGACAGATATACAGCAGAAAAAATTCTGCCACAATTAAGAATGAACAAATTGTAAAATAAGCTGCAACCAGCCATCTGTACGTAATAAACACTACCTATCCTCTAAAATAATCAGCCCTTCAATTATCCACTGAAACTTGGACCTGGATATCTTTTCTCCAATAATATTCCTGTTACTTGTCACCAAATCATTCCAGAAGAATTCTTTTTATAACAAATTTTACATGTGAAAAGCAGACTTTGGACAGAGTATAATTTCTTCAGCAAAAATACTACTGTGCTTTGAGAGTCTTTCAGAAAAATACTCTGTGCCCAATCAAAGAATCTTTTGCTACATGATTTTGAAATGAAAAGGGCATACTATCCTGCTGTAAATATTAAAACCATTATTTATTTGGTTTGAGAGGAGAACCTTTAGGTGGTAGTATCATTCGTACTGCTATTTTCCTAATAATGATTTTGCAGTCATTTTGAAATCATTATTTTGGTAAACAAGTACTCCTCATCTGCAATCCACCCTTAATTTATATTCCAAGAATTGGCAAAATTAAAGGTCTGGCAATCTCATTCTGGCTTCACATTCCTGGTATTTTCCATGAGCTAATGGAAATTGTAACATATGGTATGCTTTATCATACTCTTAGGTGATTTCCGCATATTACTCCCCAATGCTCTCTTTCACTTAGCTCATGATATTGAATACTCTGGTAGATGTGGTACTGAACTCAACACTGTAGAATGAGTAAAACTAATCCTGAATGCATGCTATTTACCCCAAAGGAAATATAAACTAAGGCCACTGCTTTGAGATATCCTTCTTTAAGACAGAGAAACAATTAGTTCATGACCCCTTAGAAAATGGTTATAGGAGCAAATGCAGAAGATAAGCTCTAAAATTTAATTTTTAAAAAAAGTTGATATATTTGGATTTTGTGTTTATTTAATAAATTTTTATGTTTTACTGTAGTTTAGTATTATATGAAGAAAAATTGAGGATTCATCTTCTACTTTTTCTTTACTCAAATAACTAAGTATATTATCAATATGGATTGAGATTTGTATTCTCAGTTAGGCCTATTCTACAAACTGTAGAGTAATTGGAGTAAAACCTAACTCCAATCACATAACTCTCTGCAATTTGTTAATGTTCCTGAGAACACCAACAAATGAAACATTTTTTTCTTAGTGTATCATTACATTCAGCAAATATCTTTGAGCACCTGCTGTGTGTCTGGCAATGTGTTATGCACTTTGAATATAGTGCTAAAGAAGATAGACCCATTTGCTGTCACCATGAAGCTGATGCACAGAGGAAAATCAAGACACAAATAACTACGATTGTGGCAAGTGCTATCTGAATGAAATTGCAGGGTATAAATATTTGAAAGAAGGAGGCAAAAATGCACATAGAATTTTTTTTTGGCCTCAAAAGACAAGCAGCCCTGTCTCAAAATCCAAGCTACTCCAATTAATTATTAAACCTAAGAATGGAGTTTGTCAAAGAGTTAAGATATGTATCAGTGGAAATGATATAAACAGGCAATTTGTAGGACAAGAAGTACTCATGAAAACAACATTTCAAAAGGAGCTCAACTAATTACTTATAGGAAAACGTGTTACTCATTGTATTAGCTTCCTGGTGCTGCAGTAGTAAAGGATCACAATATGGGTGCTTGAGACAATAGAAATCTATAGTCTTACAGTCAAAGACCAAGCTATCAACAAGATTTGTTCCTTCTGAGGGCCACGAAGGAGAATCTATTCCATGCCTCTCCTTTAATTATGGTAATTTGTTGTGACTCTTTAGTATTCCCTGACTTCCAATTCATCACCTTCATCTTTACATGATGTTGTCCCTGTGTATATATCTGCACCTACATTTCTCCTTTTTACAAGGACAAAAGTCATGTTGGATTAGGAAACCATTGTACTCCAGTATGACCTCATCTTAATCAATTATATCTGTAACAACCCTATTTCCAAATCATGTCATATTTTGAGGTACTGAGAGTTAAGACATCAACATATAAATATGGAGGATGCAATTCGACCCATAACACTCCTCATATTTGTAAATGTCATTAAATTATTGTACTGCTAATTCAAAGTTGACAAGAGCATGAAGAAGGGGTTACTCTCACATATGCTGGTACAATTCTATAATAGCACATTGTGTTTATAAATGGCATTTTGGCTGAATCTAACAAAAATTTAAAATGTGGTCAAGTTCTGCTTCAGGAATTCCACTTCTAAAAATCTACATTTTATAAATGTATGAGTGAACAAAGATTAATACACAAATAATAACTGAAGCAATAAAAAATCTTTCTTTTCTTGAATTCATCCCTAAGTATTTCATAGTTTTAGGCCATTATAATTAATATATTTTTAAAAATTTTCACTTGTTTATTTTTAAAAATAGAAATACAGTTGAATTTGTGTATTGATTTTGTATCCTACAGCAATGTTAAACTCGTTTAATCTCCTTGAACTTTTTTTGTACATTCCTTAGGACTTCTTACAGAGAAAAATGTGAACAAAGAAAGTTTTACTTTTTCCTTTCTGATATGTCTTTTATTTATTTTACTTGCCTTATTGCACTTGTCAGGGACTTCTGGTAAAATATGGAAAAATAAGGGTGAAAGCAAATACCTTGCTTTGTTACCAATTCTAAAGAGAAAGCACTGCATTTTTTTTTTTTTTTTTTAATATTAGGGTGATGTTATCTGTAGTTTCTTGTTGTTTTGCTCTTGTTCTTAGTTTCTTTTGTTTGGGGTGTGTGTGTGTGTGTGTGTGTGTGTGTGTGTGTGTGTGTGTATGCCCTTGAGAAGACCTAAATTCAGTTTATGAGGATGCTCATATTCCTAATTTGCTGAAAGTTTTAAAAATAAATGTGTATTGAATTTGGTCAAGGGCTTTTTCTGCGTCTATTGAAATCGTCACGTTTTTCTTTATTTTTCCTTAATTTTCTCTTTACTTTGCTAATATAGTGAAATACATATATTGATTTTACTTATTTTTTAATGAAGAATAGATATTTTTATTTTCTATGGAGGTACAATTGACGTATAACATTATATTAATTTCAGGTGTACAACATGTTTCAATATTTGTATATACTGCAAAATGATCACCTCAATAAGTCTAGCTAACATTTTTCACCATTCAGAACTACAATTTTTTTTTTTTGATGAGAACTCGTTCTACTCTCTTAGCAGCCTTCAAATATGCAATACAGTATTATTAACTATAGTTACCATGTTGTACATTACATTCCCATGAATTATTTATTTTATTACTGGAAGTTTATACTTTTTGACCCCCTTCATCCATTTTGCTCACCCCTTCCCCCTAACACACTGCCTCCTAGTCTCTGTATCTGTGAGGTTCTGGGGGGGGGGTTGTTTTTTTGTTTGTTTTTAATTTATATTGGAGTATAGTTGATTTACAATGTTGTCTTAGTTTCAGATGTACAGCAAAGTGAATCAGTTATCTGTATACACATATCAACTCTTTTTTAGATTCTTTTCCCATATAGGCCATTAAAGTATATTTAGTAGACTTCCCTGTCCTATAGAGTAGGTATATACTAGTGTGTATATGCCAATCCAAATATCCCAGTCTATCACTCTGCCCACCCCTTACTCCCTGGTAACCATAAGTTTGTTTTCTACATTTGTAACTCTATGTTTTGTAGATAAGTTCATTTGTACCATTTTTTTAGATTCCACCTACAAACGATATCATATGATATTTGTCTTTTTCTGTTTTACTTACTTCACTAAGTATGACAATCTCTGGTCCCTCCATGTTGCTGCAAATGACTTATTTCATTCTTTTTATTGCTGAATAACATTCCATTATATACAGGTACCACATCTTCTTTATCCATTTCTTTGTTGATGAATATTTAGGTTGCTTCCATGTCTTGGCTATTGTAAACAGTGCTGCAATGAACACTGAGGTGCTTATATCTTTTTTTTTTTTTTTTTTTTTTTTTTTTTTTTTTTTTTTTTCAGTACGTGGGCATCTCACTGTTGTGGCCTCTCCTATTGTGGAGCACAGGCTCCGGACACGCAGACTCAGTGAACATGGCTCATGGGCCCAGCTGCTCCACAGCATGTGGGATCTTCCTGGACTGGGGCACGAACCCATGTCCCCTACATCGGCAGGAGGATTCTCAACCACTGTGCCACCAGGGAAGCCCCCATATATCATTTTGAATTATGGTTTCCTCAAGATATATGCCCAGGAGAGGGATTGCTGGATCATATGGTAGCTCTATTTTAGTTTTTTAGGGAATCCCCATATGGTTCCCCATAGTAGCTGTACCAATTTACATTCCCACCAATGGTGTAGGAGGATTTCCTTTTCTCCACACCCTCTCCAGGATTTATTGTTTGTAGATTTTGAAGATAACAACCTGACCAGTGTGAGATGATATTACACTGTCATTTTGACTTGCATTTCTGTAATAATTAGTGATGTTGAGAATCTTTTCATGTGCTTTTTAGCCATCTGTATGTCTTCTTTAGAGAAATGTCTATTTAGATCTTCCTTCCATTTATTGACTGGTTTTGTTTTTTTTGTTTTTTTGATACTGAGTTGCACAAGCTGTTTGTATATTTTGGAGATTAATCCCTTGTTTCTTGCTTCATTTGAAAATATTTTCTACCATTCTGAGGGTTGTCTCAGTGCAGATCCACTGAGGTCAGGTCCCAGGACTACAGTAGTCATGGACCTGGACCTGCTGTGAGAGATATGCAGGTAGCTCAGACTCTGGCCTGACGCAATCCCTGTGTGTGCATGCCCACAAAGCTCAAAGCTGCTAAAGACAGACCCATCTTAGCTTCAGGAGCACTTGTTGTCTGTTTGGATATTTCACAAGTCCTGAATTTATGAAGCTGTCTGGAGAGGTGTAACTCCTCAGTCCATGAAACTGTGAGGAGAGATTTCAGCCTTTCTTCCTTAGTTACATGGCCTCTGAGGCTCAGATGCGGTTTCAGCCTTCCCTCTGTGTGTGTCCCTCCCACAAGAGTCTGCTCCAGAGGTTGCCATAACACAGGAGACCATTGGGCAGGAAGAAGCTGAGGCAGTTATCAGGATGAGCTGGCCACCCAGGCAGAAGGGTGCTGGGGTAGTGATTGGAACATGTGAGCCCATCAGGCCACAATCAGGCGAGTGGTTCACCAGACAGGGAGGCAGAGGAGGCAACAGCATGGGCGTCCTAACCAGCTCCAGCAGGAGCCCTCTCTAGTGCCTGTGAAGGCAAGGGATGGCATGTGAGGAGAGAGGCTGCAATGGCGGCGCCACCCTTTGCATGTCACTCAACAATGTTTCTTTTCTTCTGTAGCAGTCCAGGCTTCCTCCATGAGCATTCCTGGTTGCAGAGCTCCTCACTCCCAGACTGTCTCCTCACAGCCAACAGTCGTCTCCTCCTTGCATCTGCTCTCCAAACCCCACATTCCAGCACCCAGCCTCCATACACATAGGAGGATACCCATCTCAGGCTGTGGTGTGCATGACTGTGGCATGGACTATCTGTGTGGGTCTCACTCTCTCCTTCCTGTCACAGACCTGTTGCTGGGCTCTCCTCTCAGCCCCTGAAGCTCTCCTTCTGTGTCAGCTGATCTTCCCACTTTTAGGGGGATTTACCAGATGCGGGAACCTCTCCTTACCTTCAGCTCCCGCCAGGTGTGCAGGTCCCATCCTGCTTCCTCTCCTTTTATCCCCATATATTGATTTTTTAAATGTAAAACCAACCTTGCATTCCTGAGATAAACCACACTTGGTCATGCTGTGATATCTATCTTATGTTGCATTTCAATTGACTGATATTTTGGAAAGATTTTTGCATCTTGTTTATGAGGAATATTAGTTTGAAGTTTTATATTCTTGTAGCATCATTCTCTGATTTGGTATAAAGAAAATGCTGGTCTTACAGAATAACTTATAATGTGTTTGAGTAGAATTGATATTATATCTTTCCAAAATGCTAAGTAGAATTCACCAGTGAAGTAATTTGGGCTTATGCTTTTTATGTGGGAAGATTTGTATATACAAATCCAATTTCCTTAGGAGACAGGGCTATTTGGGTTTTATATATATATATATATATATATATATATATATATATATATATATATATATATATATATATATATATATATATGTTCTGGTGTTAACTTGGTACTTTGTGTCTTTCAAAGACTCTTTCCAAGTCATCTAAGTTGTCAAATGCATAACCATAATGTTGTTTATAATATTTTCTCATGTGCTTTTTAATAATTGTTATAGTTCTAGTGATGTCCTTTGTGTCATTTGTAATACTTGTAATTTGTTTCTTCTCTATTATTTTCCAAAGAAACAGATAAATCTGGTTTCTAATTAATCCTTTTTAAGAACAAGGTATTTTAATTTACTTTGTATTACCATCTCACTATTTCACTGATTTATGTGGTTTTATTATTTCCTCCATTCTACTTAACTTGGATGTAATTTATTCTTTTGTTTTTTTTTCCCCTAGCTTCTTAAGGTACACAATTAGGTCATTGATTTTATGACTTTCATCTGTTTCTTTCTTTTTTGTGTGTGTGTGTGTGGTACGTGGGTCTCTCACTCTTGTGGCCTCTCCTGTTGTGGAGCACAGGCTCCGGATGCGCAGGCTCGGCAGCCATGGCCCACAGGCCCAGCCGCTCCGCGGCATGTGGGATCTTCCCGGACTGGGGCATGAACCTGTGTCCCTTGCATCAGCAGGCGGATTCTCAACCACTGTGCCACCAGGGAAACCCTCATCTGTTTCTTATATTTGTGTTTAAGGCTTCAAAATTCCCTCTATGTACTGCTCTAGTTGCTTTTATAAAGTTTAATGTGTTGGGTTTTGTTTCCTTTCTGTTAAAAATATTTTTAAATTTTCTTTACAGTTTCTTATTTGAACTAGAAGTTATTTAGAAACATGTTCTTTGATTTCCAGATATTTTAAAAATTTTACAAATATGTTTCATTTATTTCTAACTTATTTTAGCTATGGTTAGCATACGTACTTTGCATCACTTCAATCCTTTTTAATTTACTGAGACTTGTTTGTAGCCCTGTAGTGGGTTAGTGTTCCTCCAAAATGAATATCTACCCAGAACCTCAAAATAAGACCTTATTTGGAATGGGGTGTTTGAAGATCTAATTACTTTAAAGATCTGAGATGAAATTATCCTAGATTTATGATGGACCTTAAACCCAATGAGTGGTGTCCTTATTAAAAAAAAGGAGTGTGATCGTGCTGACACCTTGGTTTGGGTCTTCTGGCTTCCAGAAAAATAAGAGAACACATGGTGTTGTTTTAAGCTACTGTGTTTGTGGTAATTTGTAATGGCATCCCTAGAAAACTCATAACAGTTTCTGGTAGTAGGAAGGTGAGTTCTGCTTTAACAAATAACTGAAATTGTGGGTGCATATATTTTATAAAACTTACCAATTGTACACTTAAGAATATTTTATTGTATTTAATACATGTATCAATAATGCTGAATAAAAAGTCCTAGATCAGACATCCACTTCTAGAAAATATGGAGAAGACATACTTTTCTTTATTCATCCTAGTAAGTAGAGTTAATAGCTGATTTTAAAATATAAGAAGACTTTGAAGAATGTAGAAAAGATGGCAGAGCAGCTAAAGATTTCAGGACTCAAGGAACAATAAAGGGATTCTTTCCCTGTGTTTGTTTTAATTTTTATTTTTATTTAGTTCCATTTTTTTTCTCTTGCCTTATAAACCATAGACTGGGTACTGGAGAAACCAGCAGTTAGAAATGCCAACAAGCACAGATTAAACAAAAAAAATTTCAAGTAAAAGTATCAAGGCAAAAAAAAAAAAAAATCAGACAATAAATCCTCTATTCTAGCCAAACCACAGGAAACAAACAAACAGTCAAGCAAAAATCCCCCCAAATCTATAGCCTTAACTCCATCCTAGCCAGCAAAGAAGATGTGGAGAGCCTATATTTATAACATCATCACACTGTAATGAGTTGCCTCAATCCCCTTGCTGTATTAGTCTGTGGGGTAAAGATTCCCTTTCCCTTCATGGTTTCAGTGGAGAGAACATAGGAAGCCTGGACTTCCACTTCCAGTTGGTGATAATGGGGAGCTCCTTTTCATTCTATCTGGGGTGGTGTCAGAGGAGAAGTTATGAAGATTCAGGACTTTCTCCACTTCTTAGTGGTAATGGTGCCACATCCTCCCTCACTTCCAAATGTCAGTGTGGGCCACCTGGGAAACAGTAATATGATTCCCTTGCCCCTCCCAGTCAAGGTGATATCATTGGAGTCATAGTGAGGATTCTGAACTCGCACCATACCCAGCAAGTTCATGCACTCTCCCCACAACCAGATGTCAATGAACGTGAATGGAGAACCTGGACTTCCACCTCTACCTGGCAGTAATGAAGCAAAATATCCCTTCCCCTGCTGGAGTGGTATCCAAATTTCAATAAAGAATAACTTATCATACCAATAAAAGGAACTTGTCAACTTGAATGGCAAAAGACAATAAACAGATGCCAACAGTGAGGTAACACAGGTGTTAGAATTATCTGAAAAAGATTTTAAAGGAGTCACTATAAAAATGTTTCAGTGAGTTAACACACTTGAGATAAATTACTAATGCATTTGAAACAAAGAAATATATGAAAAATCTCAAAAAAGAAATAGAAAGTCTCAGGAAACAAAAAGATATAAAGAACTAGATGGAATGAATAGAAAAGGATATAAGTGAACTTAAAGATAAGTGAACTTTAGAAACTACCCAATCCAAAAAATAGAGAGGAAATAGACTTTAAAAAATGAACAGAACCTTGGGTACCTGTAATATTATCACAAAAGATATTTCATTTCATCAGCATCCTAGAAGAAGAGGAATAATAAGGTAGGGCTAAAAAAGTGCTCAAAGACACAATGGCTGAAAAACTCCCAAATTTGGCAAAAAACATAAAGCCAGAGAGTCAAGAAGCTGACTAAACCCCAAACAGGATAAATCCAAAGGTATCAATGCTAAGACACATTATAGTCAAACTTGTTAAAACTCAAGACAAAAAATCTTGAAAGCAGAGAAAAATGACTTATTATCTAATGGGAAAAAAGTCATGTAAATTCAAAATTCTGTATTGAACCAAACTATCTTTCAGAAATGAAAGCATAATCAAGACATTGTTTTATAAAGGAAAACTAAGAGAATTTTTGCTAATTTTGACAAATATATCATAGTTATGTAAAATGTTAGAAATAAGGGTCAAATAGGAGAAAGGATTATGAAAACTGTATAACCTTGACAAATTTTCTTAAAATCTAAAATTATTCCCAAAAAGTTCATTTAAATGTAGAATATGAGCTTGTTCTCCTTAAATACCTCACATTCAGAAAAAGGGAGATAAAATAAAATGTACATCTCTATTTTTATAAGGAGTAATATCGTTATATACACTATGACCTAAGTTTTAGAGGAATGTCTAAGTCACTATCAAACTCTGCTTTGAAATTAAATAAATCTTTGTTTTCATTCTTTTAGCAAGTGAACAGCAGAGGGTTAGAACTCAGAATTAAATGCCATGTTGTAACAAGAAATATGTATCATCAAAGTCCAGCTAAGCAAAAACAAAACCCAAAACCAGCAAACAAAATAATCCTGCTGTGTTTTCTGTTCCATACAATGTGTTTAAATAGTAGATTATTACATAGAGTGCTTTGGCTGAGTCCAATGTGTAAAATAATTACATCAGGAATTGTATTAGACTGCTAGGTCGCTAGTCTTATGTCCAATAAATTCATGTTGAAGAATTATTTAGGGGCAATTTAATAATACACTAACTTATTTTAAATATTTCCCATATCTCTCAGAAATGAAACTGTTTCAACCTTAAGATTGTCAAAAAATCATTTATACATAAGTCCTGAGATAATGGATTTGTTGGAAAACATTAACAACCTTGTGATAACTGCATCCTCAATGTCACCCTGGCACACAATCTTATGGTACCTGACTATTTTCATACAAATGTATAGATTCCCAAATGTAGTTCAAAAAATATTGTTATATGAGCCTAATTTCTCATAATGGAAAGTACTACAATATAAAATATATAATAATCACTATATCTAATTTACACAATGAAATTCTCATACTGCAGCATAGCAAAGTGTTATAACATATTATAATTATATAACCTTAACTTTAAATTTAGATGTCATTAAGGAATGAAAATTATGCTTACATTAATACAATGAGGGAACCACATTCTATTATGAAACACATTCATCAAATCATTTATTACTTTAACAAATATGCATTGAGTTGTTATAAAGTGTAGGCTTTGTGCTAAGCTTTCAGGATATAATGGTGAAAAAATGAACATGTCCTTTACACTCAAGAACTTACAAAATAGTGGGAAAAGTAAATAAGAAACAAAATTTTAAATTACTAATAATATTGAGCATTTACTACATTCTAGGTGCAGTTTAACTGTTCCTGAAGTGACCAACAAATAAACTGTGATAAGAACTAAAACTCCACAGGATACTGTGACAGGTAAATTATAGGCAGCAATTACCTAGATTGTGAGGGTATTATTTTAAATTGAAGGTTCAGAATAGGGCTGTAAGAGGAGTCAATAGATATTTATTGAAGGAAAGGTGAAAAATAAAACTAGCTATGATAAAAGTAGTAAAAAGAGTATTCTAGAAAAAAATATGATCACAGGCACACACCTTGATAAAGCAAAGAGCTTAAAATATATACAGACCAGAAATAATGTTATAGAAAAAGGTACTATCATAAGCTTTAAATATTACAGGTTTTGAGGAAGAAAAAAAGATTAAGATATGCAAGTACGGGAAGCAGAGCTGGGGCTTTTGAAAGTATGAAAAATGTCTTACTATGTGCTTCGTATGTGCTAGGCATAATATTAAATTATTTGTACAGGTTACCTTATTTAAACATTACATCCATAATATATAGATAATCATATTTTAAAGATCAAATATGTTAGTGTCAGAGAAATTATCCAGCTTACTAAAAACCACAAAGGTAGTTCATGTGATTCATCTGGGATTCCAGATAGACAGTATAATCATCATAATTATCAAGTCATCAAAGTGACTACCATGATTTAATTACCATTAACTGTAAGATTACTATTTGAATGTTTTTAACAATCCTTGAATTTTGAGATCCACTGGAGATTATTCAAATATTTCTGATATTTAAAACTGCTATCTCAGAGACAAAGTTTTGAGATTAATTAGTGAAGGCCTGGAAAGACTTGGCTTTAGCAGCTAACATGAACAAAAATAACAAAAAATTAAATGTTAGAAAATTTTATGTAGTCAGGTCATTTTCCTTTCCCAAGGAAGATCTCTCTTTAGCAAAAATCTAGTAAGCAACCCCTATGTTGATGTGTGGGTTTGGAGGTATTTATTTATCTGTTCATCCTTTAAGAGTCACAATCTACAGAGTATATGCCTAAGTTTCCAAAATTTAAAAAAAAAGCCTTATTTTTATAGCAGAAATCTTAGTTGGGTTATAAGTTCTCTAAATATTTATATAAGATCTAGGAAAAATTATCTAAACTTTTTGAAATTTGAACATGTTATATACATATAGAAATAAATAAACAATTACCATTTATCTTTTTCTTTCAAGTCGGAAACAAAGAACTCTCTGACAGGAATTATTTCTGATTACAAGAATTACCAGTTTTTTGGGTTTTTTTAAATTTCCTTTTTGATTTACATATAAAAGACCCTTGAAGAAATTCCAAACAGCTTCATGTAAGCTTCAGTTTGAGAAAACTTACCTCACTGAATTAAACATTAAACACTTTTGATGTGTGCATGCTTTTTCCCTCTCAATCTTAGACAAAGCTTGTGCTTAAATATGTAAGCCACAGTATAGTGTGTCAGAGTTATAAAGGGAGAGCTTTCAAATCAAACATGAAAAGAGTATATTTAAGTTTAGATTTACACTTGAATAGATTTGGGAAGAGTCACAGGGCTCATGCAGGCCATGGTCTGGTAGAACTAGAGAAGTAATAATAGATATCCCTTTACATGTGTACTTTGCTGTAGGCATGAGAAAAATGTAGGTTATTTTCCTTGTAAGATTCTTCATATCTACTGACATAAGTCATATTAAGTATATGGGAATAGAAATAAATTTTAATGTGGCATGCATATATTTATAGAGGATGCAGGGCTATGATAGAAGAACTCCCCCTTCTTTAAGACATTAAATAACATGAATATCATGGTGTTCAGTAAATTCTCATTTCCAATCTGATCTGTCTCTTAAATTGCTCATCTCACATATTCACTGAGTAAATTTCAGATGAATTTACTTCAAATTCTTCAAATAAGCTCATCATCTTGTCTTAAAAATACTTCATTTCCTGTCTTCTCTTTTTCCATGAATATACCAAACTAGAAATTTTGAAGAAAGTTTTGATATTCTTTCCCTTTTATATACTATCTCTCATCAACTCAGTTTTCTTCTTTAAAATATAGTTGATTCACTCATTCTACCCACCTCTCACCATTATCAGACTCCTATCACTTAAGAACTGTATTATTAGAGCATCCTGTTACCTGGACTAAATTTTTTTTACTGTTTTCTAAATGAGACTAATATAATATGTACATGAACCATTTTACTAATTACTGCTGTAAGTGCTTTACAAAATATTTATAGTTCATCTTGCATTCAATATGAATGAAAAATATCCCTTTCCAACTACTGTAGCCCATACTGAAACTGTATCTTCTATAAACTAACACTTAAAATATTCATACATTCAAATGCATTTCTTTACACTTTCTTCCTATCTGTCAGAGGTACGATGTACACACAAAATATTTGTGTGTCCTTCACACAAAATGTTTGTGAACTCTGTCCCTGTGGAGTCCAACAAGGGAGACAGAAACAAATTATAACCTCAGTATTTAGTGCAATGATATAAACATCTTGGATGTCCAATAAATATATGTTGAAATACTGAATAAGTAGAAAAACAATTGTGAAATAATTTGAAAAATGTAACAACAGAAATCTGTGTGTACAATGATGACATGAAAGACCAGATGGTTGATTTTTCCTGGAATTTTAAAAAAGGATTCATAACTTGATATTGAAACTGAGTCTTAAAAAATAATAGGACTTAAGGACTTCAGGCCAACAAAATATAAATGAAATTCCAAACTGTGAAGTAATCCAGATATTTGAGAACCTGAGAGTATTCTGATATTAGGTGGGTTTCAGAGAATGTTGACATGGAGGGACATTGAGTTCTCCAGAGCCTACCTACGTAAATGGCTGGAGACTTTCAAGAAGGTGAATGACTGGAGGAGAGAGACTTCACTTTAAAATAATAATTGCAGGATTAGTATTATTAGGAATAATCCAGCAATGTAGCAGATAAATTGAAGGTGGACTAAACTGTGGGCAGAGGCAACAGTAAATCATGTGTCATGTGTGCAATGCTCTGAGCAAAAACTAATGAAGATATGACATTGGTGACAAAAAATGAAACAGAATTGACAGATTTACAAGTCAGAGTCAAAGGAAAGGACTTGATAAGCATTTGAAAATGTTATTTGGAGTAGGGGATAAATATAGAGACATTCTAAGTCTTATCACTTATTCAACTTAATGAACAGTGATACCCTTAACAACAAGGGATGGATACATACAAAATTTTATATTTACCATGGAACTGATTGCCCCAACTGGATTGTAAATTGAATGAATGTGTCAACTAAATATTGTACTTGTTTCATTTTATGGGAATAAAAAAGTCTCACCAACCTTGAGATTTTCTATGACTACACTGTGGTATATACTAGATTGTCAATTCAGGAAGTAAATGATGTATGGATAATATGAACAACTGGAGTTTTTAAGAGAATAGGCTTAAAGTAGTGTAGAACTAGATTTAAATTCCAGTTTCACTACTTATTAGATGCGACCTTAGACCACATATACTTAAGTCCTTATTTCTTCATCTTTAGATTGCTAAAAATATTAGTAACTACCTACTTGTTTGTGGTAGCCAGAACAGAGAGAGCCCTGCACAGATGGTCAGTGCCCCTGCCCTGCACACCTCAGCTTGAGACATGCATCCTCCTGGGCAGATGGGGGCTGGGAGCTAAAGCTTGGGATTCAGAGATCAGACTCAGGGAGAGGACTGGGGTTGGCTGCATGGAAACAGCCTGAAAGGGCTAGAGTCTGGTGTGACCACAACTGATGACTATTCTGAGGAAGCCCAGGTCCATTTTAGGGGCCAGACACCATTGTTTGTGGGTACACTAGGGGAGGGGTGGGACACGCCATTGCTTTCTTTTTCCCTGGGCATGCTCTCAGGCAACAGGATACCACCTACATGAGCTCTGGGAGCAGTTGCAAGCCACCATTGCCATCTCAGCCTCCAGGGGCACACACGAGTTTCCACTGAGCATCCCAGGAGCAGGCATCAGCCACCACATCTGCACACCCCTATCAAGTGGATAACAGACAAGAACACACTGAAGAAAGAAGCAGCAGGCATTCATACTAAAAACAGTCTTACACCAAACATATGAAATGCACAAGCTAAAAGGGATGCTCCACATATAAATAGCCCTCCAAGACCATGGTAAACAATTGTTTATCCTAAACTCATGGAGTAAGAGAAATATAAGTAAAATGAAGGAGCAGAGGAACCACTCCCAGTTAAAAGACCAGAAAATTCCTCTGAAAGAACGATGTAAGAGACCTCTTCAGTCTAATAGACACAGAGTTCAAAAATGAGATAATAAAAATACTGAAGGAATTAAGAAAGTCTATCAATAGAAATGCAGAGTACTGTAACAAGGAAGTAGAAACTATAAGGAGGAACCAAGAAAAATTAGAAAACTCATTTGCTGAGATGAAAGAAGAGTTAAAGGCAGTGAATAGCAGAATGAATAATGCAGAAGAATGAATAAGTGATCTGGAAGATAGAATAATGGAAATCACCCAATCAGAAGAGCAGACAGAAAGACAAACTTAAAAAAATGAAAACAGTGGAGACCTATGGATTTTAGTGAGGCTGATATGTACTGGGTTATTAAATCTTGACTGCATTTCTGAATATAGCAATATTTCCAATAAGAAAACTAAGACAAACACTTTCAGGGAAATAGATAAGTGAAAATCTGGCTTATCATTTTCTGACATGTTAATATAGACAATGTGATATAATGGATGCAGCAGCATAGTCATCATGGAAAAACTTACCCCTAATTCTTATCACATTTAAACCACATCTAGGACTTAATCCATCTCTAAAGTATGAGTCTGATACTCAACTCACTAAATTAATCTATGACATTACGTTGTACTAAGAGTCTATAACTTCAAAACCTGTTTTGGTATTTTAAGGTAAAATGTTCATGTTCAAGTCATTTTCTAGTATTAATCATTTGTTGTCAAACATGCCACTCAAGATGTAGGTAGATGAAGGGAGACTATCAAGATGGTGGAGTAGGAGGACATGGAGCTTGTCTCTCACACAAACACATCAAAAATACATCTACATGTGGAGAAATTATCACTGCAAACAAACTGGAGCTGGGCAGAAAAAATACTTAGACAAACGAAGTTTTAAGAAAGATCCACATAGAATCTGGTAGGAAGGGAATGGAAGTGATCACATCAGGACCTGCACTCTTGGGTGGGATCACAGAAAGGGAAGGGTATTACATGGACTCAGGGATCCTCCCTGGGTAGTGAGTGGTTTGACATCAGGAAGATGGGCACCTCAGCCTTGTGGTCTGACACCAGGAGGATGAGTCCCCTTAGTTGGTTTGAAAACCAGTGGGACTGAGAGCAGGACTGTAAGAAACATAGATTTCACTCATGAAGAGTGTGCACACACTTGCCTACTTCCAAAACAAGGCAGAGGAAGCAGACTGAAATTGCTCAGCACTTTTGCTGGTTTCCTGTGACCAACCAAGTGCACACCCAATCCCCACTGGCTCTGCAGCACAGCCTGACATTAGGGCAAAGGCTGCATGGGAAAGGAGAGTGTGCAGTTGTAGGGGATGAAGCTGACTTGAACCTAAAAAGGCATCTAAATGGGGCAAGGGCAGCTATTAATGGCACTCCTGGAGGTGGCAGATAGGGAGCTGTCCAGAACTCTGACTGGTGCCAGAATCACCCCAGCCTGCACTGCAACCCACACTGAGTATTCACTCCAGTCCCTCTTGCTTAAGCAAAGTTGCCAATGCTGCAAGCAAGGAGAGCACAGACTTAGAGAGAACAGAGCTAGCTCTGTCCTGACTCTCAGAGCTTCTCTCCAGTAATTTGGACCTGAACTTGCCACTAGAGGGTGGTGCTAGCCACTGAGCAGAGGAGAAGCCCTGTATCGCACCTGGTTATGGCTCTAGACTTTCCAACTCCAGCTCTACCTCCTACCCAGCTGATAGCTGTCAGCAGATCTGGGGGAAGACATGACTCATGTTCACATCAGATCCAGGTCTTCCACCAAAGCCACTGGGCACATGCAAATTTTATAGGGACTAACAAGGACACCCTTTGAAGAATTAGATATATAACTGTTTCACTTAATTTCACAGAGACAGAGAAACTTAAGCAAAATGAAAAGACAGAGGGTATTGTTACAAACAAAAGAACAAGAAAGAAAATCCTGAAAAAACAAAAAAATGAGACAGAGATAAATAATTTACTAGACAAAGAGTTCAAAGCATTAGCAATAATAATTCTACCTGAATTAAAGAAAATAATAGATGAATACAGTGAGAATTTTAATAAGGAATTAGAAAAATAAAAATAACCAGTCAGAAATGAAGAATACAGTAACTGAAATGAAAAACACACTAGAAGCAATTAAGAAAAGATTAGCTGATACAGAAGAACACACAGGTGATCTAGAAAACAAAATAATGGAAATTACCCAATTAGAATAGCAAAAAAGAAAAAAAAAGAAAAAGTGAGAACAGATTAAGGGACCTCTAGCACAATGTGAAGCATACCAATATTTGCATTATAGACATCCCAGAATTAGAAGAGAGAAATAAAGGGACCAAAACTTTAGTTTTAAAAATTATGGCTGAAAACTTCCCAAACTTTAAGAAAGGAAAACATAGGAACTGGATAAGTACAAGAAGCACAGGGGGTCCCAAACAAGATGAATCTAAACAAATCTATACCAAGACACATCATAATTAAAATTGAAAATGTAGAGAGAATTCCAAAGGCAGCAAGAGAAAGTCAAAGAGTCATATACAAAGGAATCCCCATAAGGTTATCCATTGATTGTTCTGCAGAAACTTCACAGGTCGGAAGGGAGTGGCATGATATACTTAAAGTGTTGAAAAGAAAAAAAACCTGCAAACCAGATTACTCTACCCAGCAAGACTATCATTTAGAATTGGAGAGAAAAAGAACATATCAGACAAGCAAAAAATAAAGAGTTCATCATTACTAAACCAATCCTAAAAGAAATGTTAGAGGGTCTTCTCCAAGTAGAAAAAAAAAAAAAAAAGACTATAATAAGACATAAGAATTGATAGGAAAGGAAATTTTTCACTAATTAAAAAAATATATATAGGGGCTGAGGATCCACCACTTAAATAAGCTAGTACAAAGATTTTAAAAGACAAAAAAATCATAAAATCAACTATAACCACAATACAGAATTAAGGAATAAAAATGAAGATATAAAATATGACATCAAAAACACAAAATTTAGGGGAAAAGAGTAAAAAATGTAAATCTTTAGGAATGTGTTTGAACTTAAATGATAACCAGTTTAAAACAAATAGATACAGTTATAGGTCAACATATGGGAACCTCATGGTAACTGCAAATCAAAAACCTAAAATGGATACACAAAACATAGAAAGAACACAAACACAAACATATCATGAAAGAAAATCATCAAACCAAAAGAGAAGAAACTAAAAGAAGAAAAGAACAAAGAAAAACTACAGAAAACAAATAACAAAATGGCAATCTGTATCAATAATATCAATGTCAACAATAATAATCAATATCAATAATCACCTTAAATGTTACAGGACTAAATGTTCCAATCAAAGAAGACCCATCTATATGTTGCATACAAGAAAATCACTTCAGAGCTGAAGACAAAAACAGACTGAAAGTGAGAGGATGGAAAAAGATATTTCATGCAAATGGAAATGATAAAAACGTTGGGGTCACAATACTGATATCAGACAAAATAGACTTTAAATCAAAATCTGTAACAACAGACAAAGAAGGCCATAATATGACTATAAAAGGATTGACACAAGAAGAAGATATAGCACTTGTTAATATCTATGTACCCAATATAGGAACACCAAAATAAAGAAAGAAAATATTAACAAAAATAAAGGAAAAATTGCCAATAATACAATAATAGTAAGGAAGTTTAACACCCCAGTTACATCTGTGGATAGATCATACAGACAGAAAATCAATAAGAAAACAGTAGTCATAAATGACAAATTAGATATCTGCAGGACATTTCACTCAAACCCAACAGAGTACACATTCTTTTCAAGTGCACATGGAATATTCACCAGGATAGGTCACACACTAGGCCACAAAAAATTCTTGAACAATTTAAGTGGATAGAAATTATAAAAACAATTTTCATCTGATGACAATGGTAAGAAACTAGAAATAAATTACAGGAAGAAAAATGTGAAAAAACACAAACAGGTGGAGACTGAACAACATGCTACTAAAAAACAATGGTTCAATAAATAAAACAGAGAAGAAATCAGAAAATACTTCAAGATAAATAAAAATAATACTATAACTATCCAAAATCTATGGGGCACAGCAAAAGCATTTCTAAGAAGGAAGATTATAGAGATACAGGTCTTCCTAGAGAAAAGAAAAAAGGAAAATAAAAACCTCATATAAACTACATCGTTTACCACCTAAAGGAACTAAAAAAAAAAGGAAAAAAGTCATAAGTCAGATGAATGAAGGAAATGATAAAGTTCAGAGAACACAACAATAAAATAGAGATCAAAAAACAATAGAAAAGATCAATGATACCAAAGGCTGTTTTTTTTAAAGAATAAACAAAATTGATTACCTTTAGCCATACACATCAAGAAGAAAAGATAAAGGACCCAAAAAACAAAATAAGAAATGAAAGAGCAAAAATAACACAGACATAAAAAATCAGAAGAGAATACTATGAACAGTTACATGTCAATAAATTAGACAACCTAGAAGAAATGGATAAATTTATAGAAACATGCAATCTTCCAAGACTGAATCAGAAAGAAATAGACAACCTGAACAGAAAAAATTACTAGTAGTGAAATTGAATCAGTAATCAAAAGCTCCCAGAAAAAAAGTCCAGGACTGGATGGCTTCACAAGGGAATTCTACCAAACATATAAAGAAGAGCTCATACCTACACTTATCAAACTATTCTCTAAAACAAAGAGAATGGAACACTCTCAGATTTATTCTATGAGGCCAACATTACCCTAATCTTAAAACCAGACAAAAATACTACAAGAAATAAAATTACAGGCCAATATATCTGATGAATACAGATGCAACAACACTCAGAAAAATATTAGCAAACTAAATTCAACAATATATAGAAAGCATCATATAACAATACCAAGTGGCAGTTATTCCAGTGATGCAAGTATGGTTCAATATCCAGGAATCTACCAAAGTGATACACCACGTTAACAAAAAGAAGGATAAAATCATGTGATGATGTCAATAAACACAGAAAAAGCATATGACAAAACTCAACAACAATTCATGATAAAACTCTCATCAATTATGTTGTACAGGGAATATGTCTCAACATGATAAAGGCCATTCATGACAAACCCACTGTGAACATCATATTCAATGGTGAAAAGCTGAAAACATTTCCTCTAAAATCAAGAACAATGCAAGTATGCCCACTCTCCACTTCTATCCAACATAGTATGGGAAGTTCTAGGCACAGAAATCCTATAAGAAAAAGAAATAAAATGCATCCAACTTGGAAGGGAAGAAGTAACGTTGTTACTCCTTGTAGATTACAGGATACTATATATAAAGAAAATAGTAAAGTCTCCACTAAAAAAATCTTATTAGAACTAACGAGTTATTCAGTAAATTTGCAGGATACAAAATTAATACACAGAAATCTGTTAATTTTCTATCCACTAATAATGAACTGTCAGAAAGAAAACAAGAAAACAATCTCATTTTAAATCACATCATATAAAATAAAATATGTAGGAATAAACATAGCCAAGGAGGTGAAAGTCCTTGAGCAAAAATTCCTAAAATTTATATGGAAACACCAAAGACCCTGAATTGCCAAAGAAATATTAAAAAACAAACAAACAAAAAAAAAACAAGTGAGAGTTTTCATGCTCCACGACTTCAGACTATACTTCAAAGCTACAGTAACCAATCAGTATGGTACTGGCACAAAAACAGACACATAGATCAATTGAACAAAATAGAGAGTCAGAAATAAACCCACTTACTTATGGTCACTTAATTGCTACAAAAAGAGGCAAGAATATATAATGGAGAAAAGACAGATTGTTCAGTAAGTGGTGCTGGGAAAACTGGACAGCTACATGCAGAAAAAAAAAAAGAACACTTTATCACTCCATATACAAAGATAAACTCAAAATGGATTAGAGACCTAAATGTAAGTCTGGAAACACTAAAACTCCTAGAAGAAAATATAAGAAGAATTATCCCTTTACCATAAATTGTAGCAATATTTTATGGATCTGTCTCCTAAAGAAAAGAAAACTAAAGCAAAAATAAACAAATAGAACCTAATTAACCTTAAAAGTTTTTGCACAGCAAAGGAAACCATTGTCAAAATGAGAAGACAATCTACTAAATAGGAAAAATATTTGCAAATGATATGACTGAGAAAGGATTAAAATTCAAAATACATAAACAGTTCATATAACTCAATGTCCCAAAAACAAACAACCCAGTGAAAAAATGGGCAGACTACCTGAATAGACATTTTTCAAAGAAGATACACAGATGGCTAACAGGCACATGAAAAGATGCTCAATATCATTAATCATCAGAGAAATTGAAATCAAAACCACAATGAGATATCACCTCACACCTGTCAAAATGCTATCATCCAAAAGTCTATGAACAGCAAATGTTGACTGGGATGTGGAGAAAAAGGAACCCTAATG